>NC_138309.1:44897500-45575000 GCF_965601325.2 Salmo salar | reverse complement strand
TACCCGTTCTGTCACTCCTCCTGTGCGTGTGTATTGTGTTGACTCTGTAGCTTCTCATCAGGCCAGCGTGTCTCTGAAGCGTATCCAGGACTTCCTGAGTCATGAAGAGCTGGACCCAGAGTCTGTGGACAGGAATAACACTGCCACAGGTAAACATGGACACGGCTGACCAAGGAACCAGCCCAAGCTGACCAAGAAACCAGATGAAACTTGGCTGTGCTGGTTCCATTTCGCTCCCTAGGCTGTTCTGATAGGCCATAGGTTTTTCACTGACATGAAAGGATAGGATAGAGGAAAGTTAGTGGGACAGGGCCTCTGAGGCAATCTAATGGTCTGTTTCTGTTGAGTCATTCTAATGGTCTATGTTTCTGATAAGTCACGCTGACATTGGCTGTTGCCATGGTTCCCGTCTGCCATTATTGTAGACGATTGAGTTTTCAATAAGTAACACATTTTTGTAATACATTTTGGTTCTGCATACTGTAGTCATTACTCTTGGCTTTTGTAATATAAACATTTTGGACTCTACCTTGAGGTGACTTAAGGGAATTGGACACACAGGGATTCCACAGTGTATAGTCATGGCTTTTCCTTCTTGGCTCTGAGACCGTTTGAATTTATGCTTCTAAGTGTCCAGTTTGGTAATGCTGTGTCATGATTGGTGTTTTCCTAACTGCCTTTCATTCTTACACTGTGTTCTCCCCTTCAGATAGCTCAGTGACTGTTGTCAATGGAAAGTTCACCTGGGCAAAACAAGATCCTCCTGCTCTGCACAAGTAAGTTAGCGAGTCGTATCTGGAAAAGGACAAATAACCATTTAAGGGAACGAATGCACTTTACTGATGTGCCTTGGTGTGTGTTTGTCCGCAGTATAAACCTGATGGTGCCGCAGCGCTCTCTGCTAGCGGTGGTAGGACATGTAGGCTGTGGGAAGTCTTCTCTGGTGTCAGCGCTACTGGGAGAGATGGAGAAACTGGAGGGACACATCTCCATACGGGTACGTCTGCACTCAATTCAGTTATACTAACTGAAGATTGATTGGTGGGTCAATTATTTGAATGATTGAACGATTGATCGACTGATTGATTGTTAGGAGTTAGGGTTTAAATTGATTGTTAGGGTCTAGATAGATTTTTAGGGTCTAGTTGTAGTTTTCATCTGTACTGAGTTCCTTCACTCCTCTCCTCCAGGGTTCAGTGGCCTACGTCCCCCAGCAGGCCTGGATCCAGAATGCCACTCTGAGAGACAACATTCTATTTGGCAAGGCCTACAACGAGCAGAAGTACCGCTCTTGTCTGGAGGCTTGCGCCCTGACCCCTGACCTGGAAGTACTACCTGGAGGAGACCTGACCGAGATTGGAGAGAAGGTAGGGAGATGGGATAGAATCTAACATGGGTTGTTTTTGGAGCTAAATGCCATGTTAGCCCACTGAACTAAAGCTTAGGCATTAGCTCTGGGAGTTAACTTGGGTCTTCGAGTCTCAAAGCAATTACTTTTGAGATCAGTGATTTGCTTGTGATTGCTAGCTTGCTAGTGATTTCTCTCTGTCTATCTGTCCCTCCTTCCCTCAGGGTATCAACCTGTCTGGTGGCCAGAGACAGAGGGTGAGTCTGGCCAGAGCTCTGTACAACGAGGCAGATGTCTACCTGCTGGATGACCCTCTGTCTGCCGTGGACTCCCACGTGGCCAAACACATCTTCGACCACGTCATTGGCCCAGAGGGGGCGCTGCAGGGCAAGGTGAGGAGAGTAGTCAATCTGCTCTGTTCTCCATACACTACAGAAGAAGAGAGACACATTCTGAGGGGTAGCAGAGAGAAATGGACTGGTTCAATATTTTGTCCTTTATCAACAATTTTCGGTGGTATGAGATCGAGACCAGTCAGATGTCTTGTACTTTATCAACAATCTTCGGTGGTCAGTCACTACATAGCCATGTTAGAATGGACGAAAGTGGCAATCTCCTACAACTGACAAGTACATACGTTATATTCTGTCTAGTTCAGATAGTAAAACTCATTTGAAGAGTCCTCAACTACAATAGAGGAAGTAGTCACTTTTATTTGTGGTGTGTTGTGTTCCATCCTGTCTGCTGGTTGGTTTAGTAGCATATCTATGACTTTGTTGTGCTGATAAGAAACTTCAGTACAGAAGCTGATTGGAATGTGCAACACTTGGGTGTATAAATTCAGTATGTGTATTACATATTGCAATATGTTATTGATATTTGTCTCTAAGTCAAACATGCCAACATGTTTTCAGCACTTTCATTTCCCTGACTGATCAAAACAAATTTTCTCATGTTCTCTTGTCTCTCTGCAGCAGATACATTTTGAGCAATATGTTTGGAACGTCTATTTGCAATAAAATCGCAGTATCGAATGGCAATACATATTGTATCGCCACCTAAGAATACGGATAATATCGTATCGTGAGGTCCATGGCAATTCCCAGCCTTAATGAGAGCCTCTTTTCGTTTACCCCAGACACGTATCTTGGTGACACACGGCATCAGCTTCCTGCCGCAGGTGGACAACATAATGGTGATGGTGGAGGGCAGGGTGTCGGAGATGGGCTCATACCAGGAGCTGCTCCAACAGAACGGAGCTTTCGCTGAGTTCCTCAGAAACTATTCCCTGGAGGACATCATAGAGGACGAAGCAACAGGTACAACGACCTGTTACTATAGCAGAGAGATTCAGAACTTACTCTCTGAGGTCCGTAGCACTGCTGATTTTCTGTTCCACCTGGTTATTATTTGCACCCACCTGGTTTCCAGTCAGTCCCTGATTATAAGGGAAGAATTTAAGGAAAGCAGTGGGTCTTCAAGGTCCAGATTTATATTTGAGGACTAAAGCAGAAGAACAGATACTATTGCTGTTTCTGCCCTTGGAGAGATATCTAAAGCAGAAAAACAGATAATATTGCTGTTTCTGCCCTTGGAGAGATATCTAAAACAGATACTATTGCTGTTTCAGCCCTTGGAGAGATATCTAAAACAGATACTATTGCTGTTTCTGCCCTTGGAGAGATATCTAAAGCAGAAAAACAGATAATATTGCTGTTTCTGCCCTTGGAGAGATATCTAAAGCAGAAAAACAGATACTATTGCTGTTTCTGCCCTTGGAGAGATATCTAAAACAGATACTATTGCTGTTTCTGCCCTTGGAGAGATATCTAAAACAGATACTATTGCTGTTTCTACCCTTGGAGAGATATCTAAAACAGATACTATTGCTGTTTCAGCCCTTGGAGAGAGATCTAAAGCAGAAAAACAGATACTATTGCTGTTTCTGCCCTTGGAGAGATATCTAAAGCAGAAAAACAGATACTATTGCTGTTTCTGCCCTTGGAGAGATATCTAAAGCATAAGAACAGATACTATTGCTGTTTCTGCCCTTGGAGAGATATCTAAAGCAGAAAAACAGATACTATTGCTGTTTCTGCCCTTGGGGTTCTACTGTTCACCCTATACCAGTGCCTATCAATATTTGTCCTGGAAGGCAACTAGGTGTGCAAGCTACTGGGTTTTGCTCCAGCCCTGCTCTAATACATCTAATTCTGCTAATCAAGGTCCTAGTCAGGAGCTGATTAGATTATTCAGGTTTATTAGAGTAGGGTTGGAACAAAACCCAGTAGCTCTCTAGGAGGAGAGTTGCCCGCCCATGCCCTACACCTGTAGGGGTGTGTACACCTGCTCCATAATTACCACGGTAACCCTGTGACTCAACACCCCACAGTGGCTTTGATTGATGAAGAAGAGGACTTCCCTGATGACGTCCTTAGCAACCATACAGACATGGTGGACAGTGAACCAGTGGTCGAGGTAAAGAGGAAGTTCATAAGGTACAGTATAAGCCTCTATAACACTTCATAAGGTACTCATAAGCCTCTGTAACAGTTCATAAGGGACAATAAGCCTCTAACTGTTCATAAGGTACTCATACGCCTCTGTAACAGTTCATAAAGCACTATAAGCCTCTGTAACTGTTCAAAAGGTACTCATAAGCCTCTGTAACTGTTCATAAGGCACTCATAAGCCCCTGTAACAGTTCATAAGGCACTCATAAGCCTCTGTAACAATTCATAAGGCACTCATAAGCCTCTGTAACAATTCATAAGGCACTCATAAGCCTCTGTAACAGTTCATAAGGCACTCATAAGCCTCTGTAACAGTTCATAAGGCACTCATAAGCCTCTGTAACAGTTCATAAGGCACTCATAAGCCTCTGTAACAGTTCATAAGGCACTCATAAGCCTCTAACAGTTCATAAGGCACTCATAAGCCTCTGTAACAGTTCATAAGGCAGTCCCTCCGGGATTCCGTCATGTTTTTGTGTGATAGTTGCAGTCCAAAATGCTTGATTTTGCTGCAGCAATTCCGATTTTGTCATATTTGTCACATAAATGCACTGAAGGGGGGAAATGTTTGTTGACATATTGCTTGATTGAATAATTTTATGCACAAAAAAATCTGTTTTTGGTCAAAATTGCGAGCCATGTTTTTGTAGGGGGTTGATCGGACGGTTATATGCGATAAAAGTAAAATCATTGCAATATTATCTGGTAATAGTGCAGAGATTTGTCAAATTTGCAAACCCTGGCATAATTTGCAGGGAATTGTTGATTTTGACAAAAAATTGTAGACCACAGAATCTCAAAACCCTGAAGGGGCTTCGGTATGTTTAACCCCCTCTGTGATAGACAACTGCTGTATTCTATGTGGGTTTAGACTTTAGTTGCTGTCAAGCATTTTGCCAGAAATTTACTTTTGAAAAGTACGATACACACAACGATTGATTGACCGATCAATCACTTCCTCCCTTCCTGCAGGCAGATCAGCGTCATCTCAGGGGACCTGGAGAACCCTAGGAGCAAGTCTGTCCGGAGACGTCTGTGCAGCGAGAGGAAGAACGCTGAGCCTGACCCAGAGAAGAAACTACCCAAGGTGGAGAAACTCATCCAGGCAGAGACCACTGAGACAGGCAGGGTGAGTAGAGATATGGAGATGCATTGTTTAGTAAACCTGGTTGAGGGTGTGGACTTCTACCCTCTCCTACCTCCAGGTGTATTCCTAGACAGTACAACCTCTGACCTCTACCCTCTTAACCCTGAACTTTTATTAACCTCTCTCCTCAGGTGAAGAGCAAGGTGTTCTGGGAGTACGTCAAGGCAGTAGGGCCTCTGCTGACCCTCTGCATCTGTTTCCTGTACGGCTGTCAGAACGCTGCTGCCATCGGAGCCAACATCTGGCTGAGCCAGTGGACCAATGACGCGGCTCAGAACATGACTCAGGAGAATGTCAGCATGAGGGTGGGGGTGTATGCTGCTCTGGGCATAACACAAGGTGAGGAGACCTGCTGTTCATTACCTTAGGATAAGAATACCTGTCCACCCTAAGATGACGCCAATGGTGAAGAAAGTATCTCTACAGTTCAATATTTATAGCGATTAGAATGTGGTTACATTTGTTCATGGTGTTTGGGTCGTTTGTCCCAAAGAGAGGTTTTGTTATTGTAGGTATTGTTGTGTATGTTTAACTTTTTAACTGTATGACGCTAACTATGAATGGTTGGTTTTGTGTGAGGACTTTGGCCTCTACCCCTCAGTAACACTGGAAGCTTGATTTGAATTTCATTGAAAAGGGTCTCAGCATTCAGGAGGGAGGACACATACAGAACCCACTGTCTCCTCAACCCTCATCTACCTCCCTCCCTCCCTCCCTCTCAGGTATCCTGGTCATGGTCTCGTCCTTCACCCTGGCCATGGGGAACATCGGAGCAGCCAGGAAGCTCCACTACGCCCTCCTGGACAACAAGTTTCACACCCCCCAGTCTTTCTTTGACACCACCCCCATAGGCAGGGTCATCAACCGATTCTCTAAGGACATCTACGTCATCGACGAGGCACTGCCCTCCACCGTTCTCATGTTCCTCGGGACCTTCTTCTCCTCTCTCTCCACCATGATAGTCATAGTGGCCAGCACCCCCATCTTCGCTGTGGTCATTGCTCCCCTGACTTTCATATATGTCTTTGTCCAGGTATTGGTTCTGTTCTGAGGAGCTAACAGTTGCTTGCTCTACTCTCTAGGACAGGAGTTTATGGTGTCAAGTAATACTTTTCCTTTACATTTTTGCCAAAGTGTGTTGCTTACGTTCCTGAATGCAGCATGCAGCGCCCTGATTGGTGGAGCAGTTTATGTGACCTTTGAACTTTGGCTTTTTGTTTATTTTCAACTTTTTGTGTTCCTGTTATCTGTTGAGTTTGCTCTCCTCCTCCCTGTCTGCTCTTCCCTAACCATGCATTCACTTCCTCTCTCTTTCTCTCTCTTTACCTACACACAAACACACACATACATACAGAGCGGGCCATGTTGATTCACCAACAGCCGGTACAGTAATGAATAGTGAAGGAGGCTTCTGTTCTCCTGAGTTGTTTGTTGACTGAGGCGGTCAAGCTGAGACCCGGAGAATACTGCTGTGTGTTCTTTACAACCTCACGTCCTTCTCAGGGACATGCTGGAGAATGGTGATTTATACTATAGAGTGGTGCAGGATGAAGTAGCCCCGAGGCAGTACAATTCTGATGTTTTTCACTAATTGGTCTTTTGACCAATCAGATCAGTTCTGAAAAAGATCTGATGTGAAAAGATCTGATAGGATTTGTCAAAAGACCAACAAGTGGATAAAAGATTTGGCCTGTATCTAGTGTGCTGCTGCCCTCTGGTGGTGAACGAATGGAAAGACAACTTGTAGTCAGTTTGACGCTACAGGTATCTGTCCACACGGTAGGGAGTTAGAGGTTATTTTGTTTCCTGTCTAACTCTACAGGGTATTGATTAGCTTCAGGTTTCCATACAGTGCCTTTACCCTTTGACCCAGGAAATTAATATGAGGGTCCTCTTGTGCCAAAATACTACATACCAGTGGGCTGTGAAGACCTAGTATTAGCTGAATCCCAACTTGAGTTAAGATGAATGAGTGCTGAGAGAGAGATGCTTTCATTTCAAGAAACCACCTCCTTTCAACCCGTTTGATCAGTTCCATAGACAAGATGTAAAGAGATTTACATTATCCTGACGTGAAAACGGTTTACTTTGTGTCTGGGTTTGGATGTTTCGCTGAGGGCTACTGGGTCTTATGCTTGGTCATCATTTATTTTACCAGTGATCCAGTAGCTAGCAGTTTCCTGAAGTAGGAAAATTGATATATTTCTGCCGGTGAACCATTTGAAACTGGAGTTCTTACGGTTGAATATAAGCCAGGGTTCTGTGTGTTCACGTGCCTCTGGAGATGCTTACTATCTAACTGGAACAACGGCATATGATTCCTGTCTTTTTTTTGCTTTTGTCAAGGCATACTTTATATCTGCGTGGTCTTTTGTCAAAGCATACTTTATATCTGCATGGTCTTTTGTCATGGCATACTTTATATCTGCGTGGTCTTTTGTCATGGCATACTTTATATCTGCATGGTCTTTTGTCAAAGCATACTTTATATCTGCATGGTCTTTTGTCATGGCATACTTTATATCTGCGTGGTCTTTTGTCAAAGCATACTTTATATCTGCATGGTCTTTTGTCATGGCATACTTTATATCTGCGTGGTCTTTTGTCATGGCATACTTTATATCTGCATGGTCTTTTGTCAAAGCATACTTTATATCTGCATGGTCTTTTGTCATGGCATACTTTATATCTGCGTGGTCTTTTGTCATGGCATACTTTATATCTGCGTGGCCTTTTGTTGACCTTCTCCCTGTCTTTTAAAACTTACTTACTGGGATTGGTGGTTTATTTGTGGCCCTTCTTTAATTGTTCTACTTGAATGAGTTTTATCTTAAAACATTATTTTATCTTAATCTTTTACAGTGTTTTTTTAAAAACCAAACCGTACACTACAACATTATGATGGCATTTAAGCACAAATGGAAGTTGAAGTGTTGCTTTTTAGTTTGTAATCAAATGTGTTTAGTCCTGAATGCTTTTTAATTTGATTTGATAATGAAATTAAATAATACTTATTTCTTAGAATAATTTTGGGGCCTGGTGGAAAAAGCATCTGCAGTGTTTAGATATGTGTTATAGCTTGTACTCCAGTGTTTAGATATGTGTTATAGCTTGTACTCCAGTGTTTAGATATGTGTTATAGCTTGTACTCCAGGGTTTAGATATGTGTTATAGCTTGTACTCCAGGGTTTAGATATGTGTTATAGCTTGTACTCCAGGGTTTAGATATGTGTCATAGCTTGTACTCCAGGGTTTAGATATGTGTTATAGCTTGTACTCCAGGGTTTAGATATGTGTCATAGCTTGTACTCCAGTGTTTAGATATGTGTTATAGCTTGTACTCCAGGGTTTAGATATGTGTTATAGCTTGTACTCCAGGGTTTAGATATGTGTTATAGCTTGTACTCCAGGGTTTAGATATGTGTTATAGCTTGTACTCCAGGGTTTAGATATGTGTTATAGCATGTACCCCACTGTTTAGATACTGTATAATGCTGTTTGTCTCTCTTCCCCACGGCTTTAGAGATTTTATGTGGCCACGTCTCGGCAGTTAAAGCGTCTGGAGTCAGTCACCAGATCTCCCATATACTCCCATTTCTCTGAGACCATCACCGGCTCTAGTGTTATCAGAGCCTACGGCAGACACAATGCCTTTGTACTAATGAGTGACATGAAGGTGGATGAGAACCAAAAGAGTTACTACCCTGGTATAGTGGCCAACAGGTAGGTGGTATCTCTCTCCTACTGTACGTTCACTATGGACTCTGGAGGACAGTGGCTATGTTCCAGTTGTCTTAATGTACTTCCTTTCCTCGTTCCCTTTTTTGGCTCCTGCTGATCTGAAGTGGCTTTGTAAGGATCCAAGGGCCCTAGGATTCTCTTTACAAAATGACGGATTAATTTAGTGGACAGTATTTGTCCATTTGGATTTTGAGAATTGTAACATAGCCACTGACTGGTGCTAATGTTGAAAGCTCAACAGACTAACATGTTCCATCACAAATGACATACAGTAAGACATTGGTGTCCCACTTCACAATAAGTGGCCCTAATCCGGAATATAGCCTATATTTGCATGGTGAGGTAGTTACATAAACAGGTACCGTGCATAGACATACTGTGTGTCAGTGCTGCTCTAACTGTGTGTCGTGTTCACGTGTGTATGTGTGTGTGTGTGTAGGTGGTTAGGGGTGCGTATAGAGTTCATTGGGAACTGCATCGTGCTGTTTGCTGCTCTGTTTGCTGTGATCGGGAAGGACAATCTCAACCCTGGACTGGTGGGACTCTCTGTGTCCTACGCTCTACTGGTACAATACAACATATTCATAGATCTACTGTCCGTCTAACTGTCTGATACACATTTCCATGAAATGGTGCCCATTGCCTGCCACTGTGATTCTGTTGTGCTAGTGTAAATGACGTCACGCTGCTTGCTTAGCGAGTTTAGCTTCCTCCTGATTTGGCTCATATTGAGGCTCGAACCAAGGACCACTGCCTCGCAAACACACGTGACCGTCTTCCTGAAGCGTCTTACCCAGTCGTGCCCCTGAAAAGCTAGCTATCCGGCATTGCAAGTGGGGCCTCTTCAGTCGGAGGAGTTTCACAGATCCCCATCTGCTACACTATGTTGGAGATGGAATCCAGTGTTTTAAAAGAGATCTGGTATGATGATGAAGGATAGCTTAATGACGCTGCTTGTGTTTTCTCCCATAAGCATCACTCATGCTACAGTACTGTGTTGTCCTGGTAACAGGTGACCATGTCACTGAACTGGATGGTGAGGATGACGTCAGATCTGGAGAGCAACATCGTTGCCGTGGAGAGAGTCAAGGAGTACTCTGAGACCAAAATTGAGGTACAGAGCACACACGCAATGCTTACTAGGGTAGGACATTACATATGGAAATCAACCAATGAACCAGGTCTAATCGCTCAGAAGTACAAGGCAAAGTGACAGTGGAAATGTTGTGTTGTTGCCCACTGTTTGTTTCTTAAGACCACCTGAGTTCTGTAAATAGTATTTATATATATATTTTTTCATAAGTGTGTTTATATTTTTGTCTGACTCACAACCATAAAAGACTAACGCAAGTGAAACTAGATCTATAACTTGGATATTATGTACCGTACAGCGATTCCCTTTGATGTGGGCGGCTGGGCTATATAGCGTACTGTACATTTCAGACTACTTTGATTATTACCTAAATATAACCCCCTCTTTACTGATCATGTGATTGAGTTTCTAGTATACTGTGTTTTCTGAAATATGGCTCTTATCAACCTCTGCGAAATGTGGGCAGAATTTGCAAGTGTATATAAAGTGTATTGTTGCACATAATTGTGTTTGTGTATGTTGCAAGGCCCCATGGGAGGTGGAAGACAAGAAGCCTTCCCCTGATTGGCCATCCCAGGGGAAGGTAGAGTTCCTTGACTACAGTGTGAGGTACAGAGAGGGACTAGACCTGGTCCTCAAGAACCTCACCCTCAGCGTCGTTGGAGGAGAGAAGGTGAGAACCACAGGCCTAAATGGTGTGAGGAAAACATGCATTTTAAACACGATGCATATAGATGCCGCAACAAGGCCTCAAATGCAGTCGCAAATCAATGGAGAAAATTGACACCGTGAAAACACCTGGAAAATTTTCATTTTGGGGTGAAAAACATTGCTTTCATACGCCACTCGGGACATGTTAAATGGTTGTTTAACACACTGTTACAGAATGTACCCCCATGAAAGGACGCTGTACTCCTGCCATCACATTTTATACACAGATAAAATGCTGTTTAGTTTATCAGAGCAGGTGCTGATGTGTGTATCAAGCACTCAGATATCTGGAACAAGTGTTTGAATTGAGACTGGTAAACTACAATGCTCGCTGAGCGTGCAGTTTTCCGGAGGGTTTCATTATGTTGGCCTGCGTGTGTTACAGATAGGTATCGTGGGTCGTACTGGGGCTGGTAAGTCCTCTATGACACTGTGCCTGTTCCGGCTGTTGGAGGCGGCAGGGGGAGAGATCACCATCGACGGGGTCAAGATATCAGAGATAGGGCTGCATGACCTGAGGTCGAAACTCACCATCATACCACAGGTACACAGACACACAGACACACAGACACACAGACACACAGACAGACAGACAGACAGACAGACAGACAGACAGACAGACAGACAGACAGACAGACAGACAGACAGACAGACAGACAGACAGACAGACACACAGACACACAGACACCCTACACCTTCCTCACCTCCACCTCCACTACCCTCACTACGTCCCCAGGAACCAGTGCTGTTCTCTGGCAGTCTGAGGATGAACCTGGACCCATTTGATAAGTACAATGACGGGGAAGTATGGAAAGCTCTGGAACTGTCCCACCTCAACAAGTTTGTCAGCAACCAGCCGGCTAAACTGGAGCTGGAGTGTTCAGAGGGAGGAGAGAACCTCAGGTAACATAATCCCAACCACTTAACAGCTGCATGTTTTGAGACACATTTACACCTGTAGAAGCCTTTTACCTGTATATTCAGGTGGGAAGTAAAACTAAACTAACAACATTTGGAATACAAACATGTCTTTATTAGGATTTTCTCTTAAGGACCTTTTCTGAATCTTTCTTTTAGCTTTTTGTACCTTTCACATTTTACTCGTCTGGAAAATAACGTAATATATTTGTGTGTGTGTGTTCAGTGTGGGCCAGAGGCAGCTGGTGTGTTTAGCCAGGGCTCTACTGAGGAAGACGAGGATCTTGATCCTGGATGAAGCTACAGCAGCCATCGACCTAGAGACAGACGACCTCATCCAGTCAACCATCAGGACACAGTTTGAGGACTGCACCGTCTTCACCATCGCTCACAGACTCAACACCATCATGGACTATACTAGGTAATGTACAGTACATTGCACATGCACACACAAACAGACTGACATACATATATACAGTGCATTCAGAAAGTATTCAGACCCCTTGACTTTATCCACATTTTGTTATGTTACAGCCTTATTCTAAAATTGATTAAATAAAAAAAAAATCCTCATCAATCTACACACAATACCCCAAACAGGTTTAGAAATGTTTGCATCTTGTTTCCATTGATCATCCTCAACTTGATTGGTGTCCACCTGTGGTAAATTCAATTGATTGGATATGATCTGTAAAAAGGCACACATGAGGTTGAAGGATTTGTCTGTAGAGCTCCGTAACAGGATTGTGTCAAGGCACAGATCTGGGGAAGGGTACCAAAAAATATCTGCAGCATTTAAGGTCCCGGAGAACACAGTGGCCTCCATCATTCTTAAAGGAAGAAGTTTGGAACCACCAAGACTCTTCCTAGAGCTGGCCGCCCGGCCAAACTGAGCAATCGGGGGAGAAGGGCCTTGGTCAGGGAGGTGAGCAAAATTCTGACGATCAGAGCTCCAGAGTTCCTCTGTGGAGATGGAAGAACCTTCCAGAAGGACAACCATATCTTCAGCACTCCACCAATCAGGTATTTTTGGTAGAGTGGCCAGACAGAAGCCACTCTTCAGTAAAAGGCACATGACAGTCCGCTTGGAGTTTGCCAAAAGTCACCTAAAGACTCTGACCATGAGAAACAAGATTCTCTGGTCTGATGAAACCAAGATTGAACTCTTTGGCCTGAATACCAAGCGTCTCGTCTGGAGGAAACCTGGCACCATCCCCACGGTGAAGCATGGTGGTGGCAGCATCATGTTGTGGGGATGCTTTTCAGTGGCAGGGACTGGGAGACTAGTCAGGATCGAGGGAAAGATGAACGGAGCAAAGTACAGAGAGATCCTTCATGAAAACCTGCTTCAGAGAGCAGATGCCCTCAGACTGGGGAGAAGGTTCACCTTCCAACAGGACAACAACCCTAAGTACACAGCCAACAAAATGCAGGAGTGGCTTTGGGACAAGTCTCTGAATGTTTTTGATTGGCCCAGCCAGAGCCTGGACTTGAACCTGATCGAACATCTCTGGTAGGAGACCTGAAAATAGCTGTGCAGTGATGCTCCCCATCCAATCTGACAGAGCTTAACAGACTCTGCGGAGAAGAATCGGAGAAACTCCCCAAATACAGGTGTGCCAAGCTTGTAGCATCATGCCTAAGAAGACTCGAGGCTGTAATTTCTGCCAAGTTGCTTCAACAATGTACTGATTAAAGGGTCTGAACAATTTTAGAATATGGCTGTAACGTAACAAAATGTGGAAAAAGTAAAGGGGTCTGAATATTTTCCGAATGCACTGTACATACGTACAGATACTAAACAAAAAAATCTAAACGCAACATGCAACAATTTCAAAGATTTTATTGTGTTACAGTTCATATAAGGAAATCAGTCAATTGATATAAATTCATTCGGCCCTAATCTATGGATTTAATATGACTGTACAGGGGTGCAGCCATGGATGGGCCTGGCAGGTCATAGGCCCTTCCACTTGGCAGCCAGGCCCACCCACTTGTGAGCCAAGCCCAGCCAATCGGAATGATTTTTTTCCCCACAAAAAGGCTTTATTACAGACAGAAATACTCTCGGTTGTGAGGTCAGTTGGACGTACTGCCAAATTCTCTAAAACGATATTGGAGGCAGCTTATGGTAGAGAAATGAACATTCAATTATCTGGCAACAGCTCTGGTGGACATTCCTGCAGTCAGCATGACAATTGCACACTCCCTCAAAACTTGAGACATATGTGGCATTGTGTTGTGCAACAAAACTGCACATTTTAAAGTGGTCTTTTGTTATCCCCAGCACAAGGTGCACCTGTGTAATGATCATGCTGTTTAATCAGCTTCTTGATATGCCACATTTTTCAGGTTGATACATTTTCTTGGCAAAGAAGAAACGCTCACTAACAGGGATATAAACAAATTTGCACACAAAATTTAAGAGAAATAAGCTTTTTGTGCGTATGGAACATTTCTGGGATTTTTTCATTTCAGCTCATGAAACATGGGACCAACACTTTAAATGTTGTGTTTATATACTGCTCAAAAAAATAAAGGGAACACTTAAACAACACATCCTAGATCTGAATGAAAGAAATAATCTTATTAAATACTTTTTTCTTTACATAGTTGAATGTGCTGACAACAAAATCACACAAATAATCAATGGAAATCCAATTTATCAACCCATGGAGGTCTGGATTTGGAGTCACACTCAAAATTAAAGTGGAAAACCACACTACAGGCTGATCCAACTTTGATGTAATGTCCTTAAAACAAGTCAAAATGAGGCTCAGTAGTGTGTGTGGCCTACACGTGCCTGTATGACCTCTCTACAACGCCTGGGCATTCTCCTGATGAGGTGGCGGATGGTCTCCTGAGGGATCTCCTCCCAGACCTGGACTAAAGCATCCGCCAATTCCTGGACAGTCTGTGGTGCAGCGTGGCATTGGTGGATGGAGCGAGACATGATGTCCCAGATGTGCTCAATTGGATTCAGGTCTGGGGAACGGGCCGGCCAGTCCATAGCATCAACGCCTTCCTCTTGCAGGAACCGCTGACACACTCCAGCCACATGAGGTCTAGCATTGTCTTGCATTAGGAGGAACCCAGGGCCAACCGCACCAGCATATGGTCTCACAAAGGGTCTGAGGATCTCATCTCGGAACCTAATGGCAGTCAGGCTACCTCTGGCGAGCACATGGAGGGCTGTGCGGCCCCCCAAAGAAATGCCACCCCACACCATGACTGACCCACCGCCAAACCGGTCATGCTGGAGGATGTTGCAGGCAGCAGAACGTTCTCCACGGTGTCTCCAGACTCTGTCACATCTGTCACGTGCTCAGTGTGAACCTGCTTTCATCTGTGAAGAGCACAGGGCGCCAGTGGCGAATTTGCCAATCTTGGTGTTCTCTGGCAAATGCCAAACGTCCTGCACGGTGTTGGGCTGTAAACACAACCCCCACCTGTGGACGTCAGGCCCTCATACCACCCTCATGGAGTCTGTTTCTGACCGTTTGAGCAGACACATGCACATGTGGCCTGCTGGAGGTCATTTTGCAGGGCTCTGGCAGTGCTCCTCCTGCTCCTTGCACAGGTAGCGGTCCTGCTGCTGGGTTGTTGCCCTCCTACAGCCTCCTCCACGTCTCCTGATGTACTGGCCTGTCTCCTGGTAGCGCCTCCATGCTCTGGACACTACGCTGACAGACACAGCAAACCTTGCCACAGCTCGCCATCCTGGATGAGCTGCACTACCTGAGCCACTTGTGTGGGTTGTAGACTCCGTCTCATGCTACCACTAGAGTGAAAGCACCGCCAGCATTCAAAAGTGACCAAAACATCAGCCAGGAAGCATAGGAACTGAGAAGTGGTCTGTGGTCCCCATCTGCAGAACCACTCCTTTATTGGGGGTGTCTTGCTAATTGCCTATAATTTCCACCTGTTGTCTATTCCATTTCCACAACAGCATGTGAAATTTATTGTCAATCAGTGTTGCTTCCTAAGTAGACAGTTTGATTTCACAGAAGTGTGATTGACTTGGAGTTACATTGTGTTGTTTAAGTGTTCCCTTTATTTTTTTGAGCAGTGTATTTTTGTTCAGTGTACATAGATACATCTTTTGATCAAAGATGCTGTTTTTGTATCTTGTTAGGTTTCTGGAGAGAATATATGACCTAACAAAGTTATGAAAGATTCTACTAATACATCTTCTCTTATTTGCAGAGTGCTTGTGTTGGACAAGGGACAAGTAGCTGAATTTGACACTCCTTCAAAACTTTTATCCAAGAGAGGAATCTTCTATGGCATGGCTAAAGATGCTGGACTGGCACAATAGCCTCTCCTCTACACATTTATAAAACCTATTGTGCCTTCTGGCAGAAAACAGAGTGCCAGTGAATGTATCCTTTTATACGCTGCAGTCTACTGCAAAACCAGGATAAAACACTTTTTAATGTAAACTTTTTAATGTAAACTTTTATGAAGAGTGAGTTTCAGGATGAATCCAGCTATTTTTGTACCGTATTGTTTTTGTTATTTAAGCTATACATTTTATTATTAACAGATGTCTGATGGGGAAGTTGGCTCAGTTCAATGTGTGATTCCTTTGTGAACCATGTATGTAAAAACTTGAATTCTGTACCACCAAAATATGAAATATGATAATGCCTTTATTAAAGAAATTAAGACTGCCTTGTAGATGTTTCTGTGATAGTTTTCATTTTTATATATGATCATAAAACATGTTAACTACTCTGGTATAACCTACGCTACAACAGCAACATGGTTAGCAATGTAGGAGAAAACCAATGTACACTGCGTGCACAATTATTAGGGAAGTGCATATTCTGATCTTATCATTGTTTCTATTCACATTTTCGAACTCCAAACCATATAAACTTGAATGCTTATTGGATTTAATCATTTTCAGGTGATATGTATTTGTGTAATGAGGGAGGGTGTGGCGAAATTGAATAACACCTTATATCAAGGTGTAAATAATTATTAGGCAGCCTCATTACTTCAGGTAAAATGGGCCAAAAAATTAATTTAACTGACACTGAAAAACCAAAAATGTAAAATGCCTTTCAGACGGATGCGACACTCTTTAAATAGCTAAACTATTGAGGTGTGACCACAGGACATTCAAACGTTTTGTTGCGAAAAGTTAACTGGGGCGCAAAAAACGCATGGGGTAGCAAAGGCGCAAATTAACTGCAAAAGACTTGAGAAGAATTAAACGTCAAACTACCAGGAACCCATTATCCTCCAGTGCCACCGTATTCCAGAACCGCAACCTACCTGGAGTGTTCAGAAGTACAAGGTGTCAAGTGCTCAGAGACATGGCCAAGGTCAAGAAGACTGAAACAAGACCACCACTGAATAAGATTCACAAGTTGAAGCATCAAGATTGGGCAAAGAAATACCTGAAGACAGATTTTTACCTGAAGACAGGTTTTATGGACAGATTAAATGAAAGTGACTCTTGATGGACCAAATGGATGGGCCCGTGGCTGGATCAGTAATGGACACAGGGCACCACTTTGAGTCAGGTGCTAGCAAGGTAAAGGAGGGGTACTGGTATGGGCTGCGATCATTGAGGATGAGGTAGTTGGACCTTTTCGGGTTGAAGATGGACTGAAACTCAACTCCCAAACCTACTGCCAGTTTCTGAAAGATTCTTTCGTCAAACAGTGGTACAGGAAGAAGTCCTCAGCATTCTAGAAGGCCATGATCTTTATGCAGGACAATGCTCCATCACATGCATCCAAGTACTCCACTGCTTGGCTAGCCAGCAAGGGCCTCAAAGATGCCTGAATAATGACCTGGCCCCCTTCCTCACCTGACTTAACTCCTATTGAGAACTTGTGGGCCCTTCTCAAACGTGAGATTTACAGTGATGGAAGACAATACACCTTTTTGAGCAGCATTTGGGAGGCTGTGGTTGCTGCTTCAGCGAAAATTGATCGTAAACAGATCAAGAAACTGACAGACTCCATGGATGGAAGGCTCATGGCAGTTATTGTAAATAAGGGTGGCTATATTGGTCACTGAATATTTTTGAAAGGCCAAAAATGTTATAATTGTCATTTTGTGTTACTTATGTTACACTTACTCTAAAAATTGAGAATAAACAAGTGAGTTGAGAGAAATTATTTTTGTAATTTAGTTGCCTAATAATTGTGCACACTTATATATTTCCCTGAGACAATCAAAACTCACTTTTCCTTTGTTAAACATTCAGGTTTGAGGTTCAATAACATATTGGATTGACTGAGAGCATTGTGTTTGTTCAACAATAAAATTAATCCCGAGGAATACAATTTGCCTAATAAATTGTGCACGCAGTGTAGAACATTTAGCTGAAAACATAGGAATTAACAGGATTTATGGTTTGATACATACAGACTGTCAACACAGAGCATGGAACATATGGCCTAGATTAATTAACATTGGAATATTACAGCCTGCAGGTTCGTAGCTTCCACCCCGCATCACCCACAAACACACTGACACTTACATGTGCCTGATTGACTGCTGAATAATATTATTTTCTTTTTTTTTGTACAATTTATTTATGTATATTATGTCTCTGATACGTTAGGCAGCAAGGGGCTAAAAATAGCCCATAGTAATATATGTAGCCTTAGAAAAAGGTTCATAAATCAGATAACGTTCATATATGGGCCCTCTCTGAGACTCACTTAGATAATTCCTTTGACGATACAGCAGTGGCGATACAGGGATATAACATCTACAGAAGAGACAGAAATGCCCATGGGGGAGGTGTTGCTGTATATATTCAGAGCCATATTCCTGGAAATCTTAGAGAGGATCTAATGCTGTTTAAGTGTTGTGGTTGCAAGTTCACCAGCCTCATCTAAAGCCTATTCTTTTTGGGTGTTGCTAAAGGCCACCTACTGTTAATAATCAGTATCTAGATAGGTTGTGTGAAATGCTTAATAGGTTATGTGATGTAAACAGAGATCTACTTTCCATTGGACCTGAATATTGACTGGTTTTCATCAAGCTGTCCACTCAAAAGGAAGCTGCTCACTGTAACCAGTGCCTGTAATCTGTTTCAGGGTATTAATCGACCTGCCAGAGTGTTTACAAATAGTACATGAACAACATTATCCACATGTATTGATCAAATGTTTACTACTGCTGCAGAACTCTGTTCTAAAGCTGTATCCACATCCATCTGATGTAGTGATCACAATTTAGTGGTTTATATCCAATAAAGCCAAGATTCCAAAAACTGGGCTTAAAATAGTGTATAAGAGGTTTTGTAATAATTCTTATGTTGAAGATGTCAAAAATACGTGTTGGTCTGTAAGTAATGAGGAGCATCCACATGCTGCACTTGATGCATTTATGAAATTGTCTCCACAGACTGTTGCGGCTCTGTGGATTGATGAGGAATTGAAAAGCTGTATGGATGAAGCAAAAGGAGTGGCTAGTAAGTCTTGCTGCACAGCTGATTGGCAAACTTACTGTAAATTGAGAAAATAAGAAACTATTATGAAACTAAGATAAATTATATAAAGTAGGATGGAAAAAAGCATTGGAGTATTAAATGAAATTATATGCATAAAGGCTAATTAAACTCCATCTTTCATTGACTCAGATGGCTCATTCAGCACAAAACCTTTTGATGTTGCCAATTATTACTATTTCATTAGCAAAGTGGACAAACTCAGGCATGAAACGCCAACAACAAATGGTGAGCCGTCATATTCATGCATAAAATACCTAATAATGGAAGAAAAGCATTGTCATTTAGAATTTTATAAAGTCAGTGTGGGAGTGGTGGAAAAACTGTCAGTAATGAGAAACCTCCTGGCATTGACAACTTCGATGGTAGTGCGGATGGTAGTGGACTATATCTCCACTCGAATTTGTCATATCTTTAATCTGAGCCTGGAGAAAAGTATTTATCCTCAGACCTGAAGGAAGCTAGTCATTCCTCTAACCGAGAATGGTAAAGCACCCTTCTGGTTCTAACAGCCGACCAATCAGCTTGCTGCCAGCTCTTAGCAAACTTTTGGGGAAAAAAATGTGTTTGACCAGATAGAATGCCTCGCTGACTAGGACAATGGACTCCTTGTTACAAGCAAAGTAAGAGGCTGTTGACACTCAAAGTTGCTACTTCTCTTTGAACAACAGAAAAGGAACTTTTCCGGTTATATTATTCCAATTTTAAATTGATGTAGTTTTCTCCTTGAGATGTTCTTGTCTGTTATTATGTCATGTTTTGTGTGGACCCCAGGAAGAGAAGCTGCTGCTTTAGCAACAGCTAATTGGGATCCAAATAAAATACCAAATAACTGAGCTATAAACCTTCTACATGAAATGCCTCACTGACTAGGACAACGGAGTCCTTTTTACAAGCAAAGTAAGAGGCTGTTGTCACTCAAAGTTAAGGTATTGGTGCCAAAACCACTGTCGTAATTGATTAGTTTAGAAGTGTCAAGCTTGCTCACCTAGAAGCTCTCCCGAACCACCAGTGAGGTAAATACATGAATGCTGAAGTTACTTTAGTTTAGCACTAGAGGAGGCCCTTTAATCACGCTCCGTCGTACCTCACAGCATAGACTGTACCTCATAGGCTCCGGCGTCAATACAGATGGGAGCCGGTGTTGTCTAACTATCTTCCCTCTTGGCGTTGCTAGCGCCACGGGCTTACCAACTGATCCACACAGGACCACACTTACCTTGTAACGACTCCGCAGCAGTACTGTCCTGAATGCAGTAAACACACTAAAGCCACCCTGACACTGACTAACATTGGACCTTTCCTTCAGTGACAATAAACCAATAAACCTAAACATTCATTTGAAATGTCAAGCATTTCATCAAGTCGAATTACACAATGATAGTGAATCTGTCCCACAAACATCGAGAGCTCTGCTGATATTTAGCCTCTTATAATGAAGCTTAGTCATGACTGCTGTGATGGATAGTTGATGTGGTCTCTCAGGATGAAGTTGCTCACAGATCCAAGGTCAGTTTTATGTTTCCCCAAAAAATTGATTTGAGGAGAGTAAACTGATCCTAGATTTTAGGCCTAAGGGCAGAACAGCCCTGATCTCTAATGGGAGGGGAGTTTATCCCCAGATTGCTCAAAGCATGATGCCTCTCGCTCCACACAACAGAACCACAGAGCTCTGTGGTGTTCTGGGGACAACTTGTGGTCGACTTTTCTCAGCAGTGTTTTCCTGCATTAACTGTGTGTTGTTCTAACGTCAGGCCATAAGCTGCCGAACACCCCCCCTCCTTCCTCCAAGTCACCCAACACCAAACGCTGACAGGTGATTGGTTCAGCTGACGATGGATGAGCTCAGAGTAGAGCCCTGCACTGGCAAACATTTTAAGCCTGAGCCTTACCCATGCTTGTGACTTTCAGGCCCTACTCAGGCCCAATTGCTTCTGACAAATTTAAAGGCCGGACCTGCCTGAAATCAGAAATAACTTCCTCCGTTAGTAAATCCATTAGCTGCTCCTCTCTCTCTGTCACTAGCTCCTGCACGCTGCTCGCTCTGCATGCACTCTGCTCATGGCAGCTCGTGAGTATCCATAGCAACGGCTCCGCTTGGGCTGCTCTGCTCAGTGAAAAGACATTAGAGAGCAGTTAGTTGTACAGTTACTTTTTGTCATTGTAAACTCCAACTCAAGGAACAGTTATTTTCTGTGAAATAATCTCTCCTGTTTCATATTTGACGAGGTTGAAGGACTTCTGACACCATGTTATGATCTTAGTCAGACATGACTGTATTGCGCAACAGAGCACGAGCAAATGGCTCAGCTACAAAATGTTAATGATCAATTTAGCGATACCTGAGCCCTACCCGTAACCTAGTTATGAAAAAACAGGCCCTACCCGGCCTTAACCAGATGTATAATATCAGGTTAGTACAAGCAACACGTAACATGCAGACAGCGAAACATAGGACAAGCAACACGTAGCATGCAGACAGAGAAACATAGGACAAGCAACACGTAGCATGCAGACAGAGGAACATAGAACAAGCAACACGTAGAATGCAGACAAAGACACATAGGACACGCAGCATGTAGCATGCAGACAGAAACATTTTACAAGCAACACGTAGCATGCAGACAGAGAAACATAGAACATGCAACACGTAGCATGCAGATAGAGAAACATCATGCAGACAGAGAAACATCTGATGGCAGTGTATTCCAGACATTGGAAGCTCTCACAGGGAAAGTAGATTGACTAAAGGTGCTTTTCCTTAAGGGAACTATACAGTCACCTCTCATGGCAGACCTTGTGGATCTGCTGCCATCGGTTTGGGTTTTCTGTTTAACAAAAGTACTGAGTGGAGGGGGAGCCAGGCCATTCAAGACATGCGTCAGTGTATTGCACAAGATTTTCCCAACTCAGGAGCTCATGCTTTCTGAGGATGTAACAGTGATGATGGCTATTGGGCTTCCTATCAAGCACTTTGAGAGCCTGTTTGTAGACAGACTGAATGGGTTTTAATGTTGTACAGCAAGCTTGGGCCCAACTAGTCAAGCAGTATGTTAAGTGGGCGGAGTATCATAGATTTGAAATACAGTTTTGCTACCTTTGTAGTCAAACAATTTAGTATAAATCGGAAATTAGCTAGGTTGAATTTTGGTTATTTAAGTTAACTTTTTCACCTGCTTTTTAAAAGAGAGGTTGGAATCAAGTATGATGCCAAGGTACTTAAAATCAGATACCACCTGGAGCTTCTCCCCTGACACAGAGACATCTGGCTCAGTAGCATCAGTTGCCCTCTTTGTGAAGAACATGCAGACAGTTTTTTTTCACATTGAGATGCAAACATGAGTCACTGAGCCACTTTATAACATGGACCATTACAGTAGTGAATTCTTGTGCAGCTTGTCTTTTGCTCTTTGCATGCACATATATCACTGTATCATCTGCATAAATTTACACTTCAGACCCAGTACAGACAGAAGGCAGATCATTAATGTACAGGCTGAACAGGAGGGTTCCCAGTATTGACCCTTGGGGCACGGCCACATCATAGCTGAGAGTGGGCGACAGCTCATTGCTCACTCTGACACACTGAGTTCTGCCTTCAAGGTAAGATTTCATCCATCTCAAGGCATCGGGGGAAAAGTTGAACTCTGATTTTGTGATAAGAACCTCATGGTTAACAGTATCAAAAGCTTTCCTTAGGTCTACAAATACAGCCCAACAACAACGCCCCCTTTGTCAATCTTAGACTTCATATTTTCCACAAGAAAACAGTTGGCCGTTTCTGTGGAGTGTTTTGCTCTGAAGCCAAACTGTATGGAGTGTAATGTGAAGGGGCTGTTGTTGAGGTGGACAATCAGTTGCTCTGCTACACACTTTTCAGCAACCTTCAACACCACAGGTAGTATACTAATGGGCCTGTAGTTATTCCCGTCAGCAGGGACATCTGATTTAAAGATGGCCGTTATTATGGCCGACTTCCAGAAGACAATTGTCTTCACACCCCAGAGTTAATACTAGATGATTGTGGACTACAGGAAAAGGAGGACCGAGCACGCCACCATTCTCATCGACAGGGCTGTAATGGAGCAGGTTGAGAGCTTCAAGTTCCTTGACGTCCACATCACCAACAAACTAACATGGTCCAAGCACACCAAGACAGTCGTGAAGAGGGCACAACAAAACCTATTCCCCCTCAGGAGTCTGAAAAGATTTGGCATAGGTCCTTAGATCTTCAAAAGGTTCTACAGCTGCACCATCAAGTGCATCCTGACGGGTTGCATCACTGCCTGGTATGGCAACTGCTCGGCCTCCGACCGCAAGGCACTACAGAGGGTAGTGCAAATGGCCCAGTACATCACTGGGGCCAAGCTTCCTGCCATCCAGGACCTCTATACCAGGCGGTGTCAGAGGAAGGCCCATAAAATTGTCAGACTCCAGACACCCAAGTTATAGACTGTTTTCTCTGCTTTCGCAAGGCAAGCGGTACCGGAGCGCCAAGTCTAGGACCAAAAGGCTCCTCAGCAGCTTCTACCCCCAAGCCATTAGACTGCTGAACAATTCATAAAAATTGCCACCGGACAATTTACATTAACCCCCCCGTACACTGCTGCTACTCGCTGCTTGTTTGTTACCTATGCATAGTCACTTCGCCCCCATCTACATGTACAGATTACCTCAACTAGCCTATACCCCCGCACACTGACTCGGTGCCCCCTGTATATAGACTCATTATTGTTATTCTTATTGTTTTACTTGTTATTCTTTTTTTTGGCCAACTTGGTAAATATTTTCTTTTTCTTAAACTGCACTGTTAGTTAAAGGCTTGTAAGTAAGCATTTCACGGTAAAGTCTACACTTGCTGCATTCGGCGCATGTGGCAAATAAAGTTTGATTTGATTTGAATATTCAACTAGTTGTGTTTTCAAATAAAGAATATCCAAATACTTAGTTCCAAATTTCTTTGAAAGTAATTTAAATACAGTAAGTTCTATTAGAACCCAGGTTTGCTATTGTACAACTCCGTCTGTCAAGGGACGCAGTGTCTGGATTTTGTTCTTTCCCTTGTTTTGAAAGACTGATTCAGACCTGGTAAACCAGGTATATGCACGCTCTAGTCTAGACAGTTTCTCGTTCATTGATCAATTCAGTTCAGGGATAAACTAAAATTGGCAGGATTGCGGTCTACAGTAGACTAGAGTTGTGCATCCAGGTTGACAACAAACCCTTTACAAATTGTTTACATATACAAACGTTGCTTTTCATTTACTGGTCATGCAACTTTCTAAATTTAATTCTGTTTAAAAATTCTGTTTTATTCGTTGAAAAAAGAAATTAAGTCATGTTTTCTTTTAGTAAATGAGCACCTTCAATAACCTTTATTCCATTATAAAACTGCCTGTGTTGACTTCATGATTTTTAAATAATTATTTAACTACCTGTGTTGGTAGAAGATCCAACCCTCCTCATCTGTATGACAGGAGTGTATTCATTTCTATCAATCACAGAAGGAGTAAAGGAGGGTGAGTAAGGTAAGAAATCTCTCCTATGTGGGATACCTGACAGAATGTACAGTACTATGTTATTACTTCCTCTTTATCCATCAATCACACTTTGTGTTGCTTTGGCTGGTGAAGGTGTGTGTTTCTGCCCCAACACACAGAGACAGAGACAGAGAGACAAAGAGACAGAGAGACAGAGAGGGAGAGAAAAAAAATATGTGCCATATCACTGCTTTAGGCCATTCTGTCCTGAACTGAAACATGCAGTGCTATATGTTAGGTTCTCTTGACAGTACCTGTGGCCAAACTTGTTGAAGTTATATGTGACCAGCCCAGATTCAGAAAACGTATAGATTATAATTGATTGTTGCTGAAGTGGTAAAAACAAGAGATGGATGGTTACAGCTGTAAAGCTTGAATGATGTGTGACAGGGGATGTCTGTGAATCGTATGTTGGTTGAAAACATTGTAAAACCTACAATCCCCCTGAGACCATTACAATGGTTAGACCAACTGTAATTATTCATACAAACACACAGCTATGCCTTTAATTCTCTCATGTGGCCTCCGTATCCTTACTAGCGTGACTGTTCAGGAATTCAGACAGAATAGTTGATACATTTAAGAGAATTGAATGTGCATTCGTTGAACATTTATTTTATGTCAGTACCATTGTTGTTGATGGGCATATGTGTTGAATACAACAGGTTTCACTGGTTTCACCTTACAGTGAAATGCTTACTTACAGGCTCTAACCAATAGTGCAAAAAAGGTATTAGGTGAACAACAGGTAAGTAAAGAAATAAGACAACAGTAAAAAGACAGGCTATATACAGTAGAGAGGCTATAAAAGTGGCGAGGCTACATACAGACACTGGTTATTCAGGCTGATTGAGGTAGTATGTACATGTAGATATGGTTAAAGTGACTATGCATATATGATGAACAGAGAGTAGCAGTAATGTAAAAGAGGTGTTGGCTGGTGGCGGGACACAATGCAGATAGCCCGGTTAGCCAATGTGTGGGAGCACTGGTTGGTCGACCCAATTGGGGTAGTATGTACATGAATGTATAGTTAAAGTGACTATGCATATATGATAAACAAAGAGTAGCATCAGCATAAAAGAGGTGCTTTGGACAATGCTAATAGTCCGGCTAACCATTTGATTACCTGTTCAGGAGTCTTATGGCTTGGGGGTAAAAACTGTTGAGAAGCCTTTTTGTCCTAGACTTGGCACTCCGGTACCGCTTGCCATGCGGCAGTAGAGAGAACAGTCTATGACTGAGGTGCCTGGGGTCTTTGACAATTTTTAGGGCCTTCCTCTGACACTATCTAGTATAGAGGTCCTAGATGAGCAGGAAACTTGGCCCCAGTGATGTACTGGGCTGTACGCGCTACCCTCTGTAGCACCTTACGGTCGGGTGCCGAGCAGTTGCTGTACCAGGTGGTGATGCAACAGGTCAGGAATATTTTTGCCCAATATTTTTTCAGTCTCCTTAGAGGACAAGGCATTGTGGACCATGATAGTTTGGTGATGTGGACACCAAGGAACTTGAAACTCTCGACCCTCTCCACTACAGCCCTGTCAATGTGAATGGGGGCGTGTTCTGCCCTCCATTTCCTGTAGTCCACGATCAGCTCCTTTGTCTTGCTCACATTGGGGGAGAGGTTGTTGTCCTGGCACCACACTGCCAGGTCTTTGTGTGGGTGTGGGGTGCGATTGAGGTTGCGTCATCTGTGGATCTTTTGGGGCAGTATGAGAATTGGAGTGGGTCTAGGGTTTCCAGCATGATGGTATTGATGTGATCCATGACCAGCCTTTCAAAGCACTTCATAGCTACTGACGTGAGAGCTACGGGGCGGTAATCATTTAGGCAGGTTACCTTGGTGTTCTTGGGCACATGGACTATGGTGGTCTGCTTGAAACATGTAGGTATTACAGACTCGGTCAGGGAGAGGTTGAAAATGTCAGTGAAGACACTTGCCAGTTGGTCAACACATGCTCTGAGTACATGTCCTGGTAATCGGTCTGGCCCTGAGGCCTGGTGATGACGGTAGACATGAGGACTGGAGAAAATGGAAATGACCGGAGACATGATGACTGGAGACATGACTGTAGAAGCACTCAGGCTCCTCAAAAAGATAAATGACCAACACACACCATTTTTAAAAATTTTTTCAAAGGTTCTTTGGGAAGGGTGACTCTTCTATGTGGAACCATACTGACGCAAATAATCCTTTGAGCCTTTTAATGGTCCTTTGTAATTCAAAAAAGGGTTCTTTCCTCTTTTAGTGATAATTAAAATGTAAGGGAGGAAGTTCATTAGAATATTTTGGGGAGTGGTTTGTGCATTAGCTCTTTTTGTGCAACTGTGAGTGAGAGTGTCATTCCAGTTCATCTAATGTGTTGTGTTACACTAATAGTGCCTAATATATAATGTTTATGACTATTGTCAGTGATGGTGTCTTGTGAAAGACTCCTGTAGTATTGCCTTGTGTCAATTGTCTTGTCAAAGGTTCTATATAGCCCCAAAACGGTTGTAACCTTAGCGGAACCCTTTTTTGGTGCTATATAGAACCTTAGGAAAGAGTTTTTTAAAGCACCATAATGGTTCCATTTAGAACTTTATGACCATGGTTCTTTAGAACCTTCAGAAAAGGTTCCATGTAGGACCAAAAAAGGTTCCGCTATTGTTACAAGCCAAAGAACCCTTATTTCAGTGGTGTATATTCATGGATGCCAAATGATGCCAGGCTTCCACAAAAAAATTACCAATAAAAATATGTCTTTCCTTCAATTTTCAACAGGCTGAATGTATCTCACAGGAGAAAGCATCAGAGCAAGCCAAACAGCACCCCTCTGTATCTCTACATGTAGGCCATTTATCAGTTTTTTATTTATTTAACTAGGCAAGTCAGTTAAGAACAAATTCTTATTTTTAATGATGGCCTAGGAACAGTGGGTTAACTGCCTTGTTCAGGGGCAGAACGACAGATTTTTACCTTGTCAGCCCGGGGATTCAATCTTGCAACCTTTCGGTTACTAGTTCAACGCTCTAACCACTAGACTACCTGTCGCCCTGTCTGGTCCAAACGAGTATGACATTGTTGCTGCCCGTAACATTGAAGACAAGGGAAGCCAGCGAGCATCTGGCCTCTTGACAACCAAAAAAATATAAAAATGTGCCAATCATCGTTGAGCTAAACTGAGCGAGCTCAACTGTGAATGGTCCTGGCGCACCAAAAAAATTAAGAAAAAGTGTTGGATTTTGGCGTCACTCCTATCAGATCTAATTGAGAGCATACTGATTAACAGAAACGACTTGAATTGTTGCATCTTGTTGTGTTGTTGTCCTCTGGTGGCTACTGTAGCTAGCTAAAATTGGCCCTTTCCGAAATTAGCCATGGATGGAGAAAGGGATTTGGACTTCTGGTTTTACTTAATTCTCCGTACTGGCCAAAGGTTATAATGGGGATTCTGATCCAACCATTATTCATACATTGTTGTGCCCCTGGAAGTTCAGTCTGTAGCTAGATGTAGAAGGCTATTGTTAAAACCTCTTAGGGATCCCTTAAAACCTCTCCAGCGTCTCATCCCGTCAGCGGGATCAAAATCCAGCGAAAAATCATATCGCCAATTAGCATTAAAAAAAAATCTTTATAGATACACCTCTCCTGAATCGACCCACGTCGTCCGATTTCAAAAAGGTTTTACAGGAAAAGCAAATCATTAGATTATGTTAGATGAGTCCATCGTAAAAAGCAGCTTCATAGCCATTTTCCGACCAACCACTTGCATCACATATAATCAAAAAACAGCTAAATGCAGCACTAACCTTTTACAAACTTCATCAGATGGCACCCCTAGGACATCATGTTATACAATGCATGCATTATTTTGTTCAATAAAGGTCATATTTATATATAAAAACAGCATTTTACATCTCTGTCTGACGTTGAATAAATAATTTCCCCTCAAATGCGTCCCGGTAAACAATGCTACATTTCCCGAAATTACTATCCTATAACGATTTTTTTAATTTATATTGTCAATCTAACATTTATAGATGAATATCTCTTGAGAACACCTGTCATACCAGATTTTAAATTAACTTTACTGGGTAATCACACTTTGCGATAAAAGGAGAAGCGATACTCAGAAAATGAGCTAATATACAGAGCTCGGCGCCATCTTGGAAACAATCGCATGTCACATCTCATCTTGTATAATATTGTCAATAATCGCCTACCTTTAGTTGTCTTCATCAGAAAGCATCCCAGGTCCACAACAGATGTATTTTCGGTCAAAAAGTCCATACTTCACGTTCCATTAGCCTGCTGTTGGTAGCGCGTCCTATGGCTCTCTCCAAGCGCAGGGCTGAAGTTCCGGATAAAATGAGATTCTCCCGCCTGTAGGTTCGTTCAAACATGTCAAACGTTGTAAAACATTAATCTTCAGGGCCTGTAACACCAAGAGAGCCAATAAGATTCGAGGGGGATGTTTTCATGGCCTTTAAAACCGTTTCCAAAGGTGGGGGTAGCCCTGGCCGCCGGCGTCATAATGGTGATGGCCCATCCCCTGTGACCAATTTCCAACTCGTCTCATTCAATGAGTTTCGACCGTATAAGGCTCAAACCACTGTGAAAAGACTGGCGACATCTAGTGGAAGCAATAGGAAGTGCTCACTGAACCATTGTTAACGGTGTGATTAATAAGGAAAGATGAGAAGTCGAGTCCACAATTCAGAATTCCACTTCCTATTTCAATCGGTCTCGGGGTTTTGACTGCCATTTGAGTTCTGTTATACTCACAGACACCATTCAAACAGTTTTAGAAACTTTAGAGTGTTTTCTATCCATATATAATAAGTATATGCATGCCCTAGCTTCTGAGTTTGATTAGTAGGCCGTTGAAAATGGGAACGATTTTTTTTCAAAATGAGCTGTGGCGCCCCCTATCCTAGGGTATCCTCAAGAGCGCCAATCCCATTAGCGGGATAGATTTGACAACATCCGGTGAAATTGCAGAGCGCCAAATTCAAACTACAGAAATATCAATATTCAACATTCACGAAAATATAAGTGTAATTCATCAAAATAAAGCTTAACTTCTTGTTAATCCAGCCGCTGTGTCAGATTTCAAAAAGGCTTTACGGCGAAAGCACACCATGCGATTATCTGAGGACAGCGCCCCGCATACAAACACATGAAAATAATTTTTCAACCAGGCAGGTGCGACACAAAAGTCAGAAATAACGATATAATAAATGCCTTTCCATTGAAGATCTTCTTTTTGCAATCCCAAATGTCTCAGTGACACAATGAATGGTCGTTTTGCTCGATAAATTCCTTCTTTATATTCCCAAAATGTCCATTTATTTGGTGCATTTGATTCAGAAATACACCGGTTCCAACTCGCCCAACATGACTACAAAGTATCTAATAAGTTACCTGTAAACTTGGTCCAACATTTCAAACAATGTTTTTAATCCAACCTCAGGTAGCCTAAAATGTAAATAATGAATCAAATTTAAGACGGGATAAACAGTTTCCAATACCGAAACAAAACAACAAGGAGCACGCTCTTGTTCACGTGCACCAAAATACTAGAGACCTTCTGAGTGACACGAGGAAAGAGTAGCACTACTTCTTAATTTCTCAAAAGAAAAACATCAAACAATTTCTAAAGACTGTTGACATCTAGTGGAAGCCATAGAAACTGCAATCTGGGCCCTAATAAATCAGGTTTCCCATAGAAAATCATTGGAAAACACAATGACCTCAACAACAAAAACTTCCCTGAATGGATTGTGCTCGGGGTTTCGCCTGCTAAATCAGTTTTGTTATACTCACAGACATTATTTTAACAGTTTTAGAAACTTCAGAGTGTTTTTTATCCAATACTACCATGCATATGCATATCCTAGCTTCTGGGCCTGAGTAACAGGCAGTTTACTTTGGGCATGCTTTTCATCCGGACGTGATAATACTGCCCCCTATCCCTAAGAAGTTTTAACTAGCTAATGTTGCCCATGAATTGAAATTAGGCTAGCGAGCAAGCATTTTAGCCAGGTAGCCTAGGGCAACAAAAAATGAAGGCATGTACTGTATGACAGAGTGATAAACCGTCTCCTCAACATGAAAGAGAGGATGATGACATTGGGGTTTCTCTATAAGTAGGGTGAATCAATACGTTGTTTCTACTTGCATGAACGAGCACAAACACACACAGAAATCAGAACCATGAACAGCCACATCATATTTAGCTCACGTTGATTGGACTAAACTGTAGTCTTTTAGTTGTCACTGTATTAGACTAATCAGAGGTGATTAGATGATGTTGAAATACTGAAGTTGAAACGTTGCTGGAATAGTGGAGGCAGCGCCTGTTTTCTTTGCGAATTGCAGTCACTTTCTGTGGGGTGGGGGGGTTTGGGGGGGGGTCTTGGTTTCCCCAGTGATTTGACTGTTACTGCATCTCAACACTACCTTTTCCAAGAATCAGAATGATCTATTAACAATAAAGCTAGTAATCCTGTGTTATGTTTTCATATGTTGCTATTTATTGTATAAAATCTTTTTGCTCTGCTGCCGATTATTTGCTTTTAGACTTATTAACAAAGCACCTTCTCTTCTGTGGTGTTCTTGTTGGAACATACGTTCCATTGTTTTTTGTGTCATATTTTAGGATGTCTTGCTTAAGTTCAAGCAGGGCTATCCATATCCCTGAGATGTAATACACATACATAATAAAATGTTGGACTCTGTCTCTACTTTGATATTGTATTTGCATGATTATAGATTGTTTAAAGGTAATTCAATAACATGTTTCAATAATACTTTTAATAAAACTGCTAGCTTAGGTAAACTGTTTTCAACTCCAAGCACAGATAAGACACAGAAATTAATTTTCTTAGGCATTAATCATGCATATATATATTTTTTTACGCATTCAGAGCTGTTAATTGTTGTCTATTGAAACAGACCCCATTTCTAAGGAAACAAGCACTCATTATGATAAGGTGTAGCCAGTTAGTGGGCGCGGTCAACACACCTGAACACACTTAACAAGATAGAGGATAGAGAGAGTTTTGTTGATGCTGAGAACAGAATGTACATGTTTTTAAATAACATTCTTAGAACGTTCTTTGTGGTTTTTATGGAAAGTTCTTAATGTTCTGAGAACGTTACTTTAAATAGAACCATGAGGAAACCTGCAGAAGACATTATGTTGAAGTACTGACATTTCCACCTAAGAAACATATGGTTACCAGAAAGTTATGTGCTAGCTGTGTATCCTGCAACATTCCCAGATCGTTGTGGAAAGGTTGTATGTAAAAATAACCATAGGACAACCACGCTTTCACCAAGCTCTCAAAAACATGTGGTTCTTAGAACGTTGTGGGCTAGCTGGGAGGGTTGACAATTTAATCTTAAATCAGTCATGAATCCCATTGTGACAGGGGGAACGGAAGCTTGCCGTGTGCAACAGGGACGGGCAATTGAATGCAAGTTTCCAAAAAATAAATAAAAAATAAAAAATTCTAACAGGGTTGACATGTTATGGTTTACACACTCAGTTTTTCACCACAAAACACCAGCATAGAACCATCTCTTTTACACTTTGTTTATTAGCTGTTCAGTGTTTCTGTTGGAAAACATATTTCAAAGGGAATAGTTTCACCCTATTAAAACTAGAGTTCAGTTCACCTAACAGGTTTGATCTTAAAATGAGGGACAGTTGTAAATGAATCACTTGTCACATTAAATGAATGTCACATTCAGAAATGTCAAAGCAACAAAATAAATATTGCTTTACAATGATGATGAAAACTTGGCACACATTTTTCCTAGAGGTCACAGAGGGACATGTCAAAATGTTGAATTTTGGCACCTTAGCAGGTCTTAATTCATATTGAAAATCATATTTATTGAATTCTCCATGTAGTCTATATTAATATTAAAGGGCACTTCATTCAATTTAACAGGCTTTTAAAATGCAATATTGATGCACAATTTCTACTTAAAATATCAACGGGACACAAAAGGCATTTTTTAGTGGAACGACCCAGCCCTGAAACACTACAGATGGCAATATAAATACCACTTGCTTGATGATGTCTCCCCTGGGGCAAATATCTCTCAATTCCATCAGCAGAAACAAAAAGGATTGAGGAATGTCTTGGCAGGTCATTTCATGTTCCTCAATGGAATAAAAGGTACAAGTTGCATATAATAATATAATACTGATCTGCCAGCTTCTGTTTGAAATATATGCTTCGTCTTTACCTCAGTAAATCATATGGACCCTCTCTAAGGTTACATACCAGTGTATAGAAACCATTTGTCCACATCTCCTAACAAGTCAAACTTGGTTTGATGTCTCCAACTAATGAAATCTATATCAGTTATGGGAATTTTAGGTTTTTCATTTTAACATGTAGGCAGCAACCTATCGAAGTGTAAATTAGTTCAATGTAGCCAGTGAGCCAGGTAGAACAATTGTAAACCATCATCAATTATGTTTTTATCCTTCTCTCTATTCTTCACTCTTTCCTTCTCTCTTTCCAAATCATGTCAGTTAAAACAACGCTTTCAAAAAACAAATCAAATCAAATCAAATGTATTTATATAGCCCTTCTTACATCAGCTGATATCTCAAAGTGTTGTACAGAAACCCAGCCTAAAACCCCAAACAGCAAGCAATGCAGGTGTAGAAGCAATGCATAGTTTGGATCTGCAAAACTACTATTTATTTCCACTTTATCCACGGCATGAGTACTTGTGTGAACCATGTTTTATAATGTTTTTAGTATTCTGTCCTACATCTGATTGGTATCTTGATGCTTTTGGTACTCTACGTTGGACGTGTTCTCACTGTAATAATCATTAGCAACTCTTATTGGGTCGATTGGGTTCAAAAACCCACTGCGAAGCAAGCATAGGCAGATAATGATGTTGGAAGTATCTGTGCATAGCTACAGTGCATTCGGGAAAGTATTCAGACCCCTTCCCTTTTTCCACATTTTGTTACGTTACATCACAGACTGTGTCACGGCGTCACTACAGCCTGGGGTTCGATCCCAGACTGTGTCACAACTGGCCATGACTTGTAGTCCTATAGGGCACCACACAATTGGCCCAGCATCGTCCGTGTTTAAAAAAATAAATAATATTTAACCTTTATTTAACTAGGGTTGGGGGGGTTATAATGGGAGAAACTCCCCAAATCCAGGTCTGCCAAGCTTGTAGCATCATACCCAAGAAGACTCAAGGCTGTAACACATTTTTGCTTTGTCATTATGGGGTATTGTGTGTAGATTGATCAGGGGGGAAAACTATTTAATCCATTATAGAATAAGGTTGTAACATAACAAAATGTGGTCAAGGGGTCTGAATACTTTCAGAATGCGCTGCATGTGGCTGTTTCAGCTGGTCCTGCCCTGAATCAAATTTGTCTACGACTGTCACGGCTGTCTGAAGGAGCGGACCAAGATGCAGCGTTTGTGTAGTTCCACATATTTTATTAATCCGTGAAACGTAATGCAAACACCAAATACCAGAAATAACACAAAAACAACAAAACGTGATGCAGGAGGAACAAAAACACTCACAAAATATAATCACCTGCAAAACACAAGTGGGACAAACATCAACTTAAATATGACCTCCAATTTGAGACAACGACAACCAGCTGCCTCTAATTGGAGGTCATGCCAAACAAAAACCAACCTAGAAATACAAAACTAGAAACGAAACATAGAAATACAAAAACGGACAAACACCCCCTGTCACGCCCTGACCTACTCTACCATAGAAAATAACAACTTACTATGGTCAGGACGTGACAAAGACAGTATTGCCACAGGGACAGGGTGTGCACTGTAGGCTTTTGTTCCAGCCTAGTGCTAAGGTGTGGAGGCTGTATCAGGTTTGTTGTTGCTGGGCTGGAACAAAAGCCTGCATACTCTGTGTGGGCCGGTAGGAACATGATAAAAGAGCAAAACACTACCCTTAAGGGAGGACTAAAGTTATATTGGATTATATTTTAAAGAGGCACATCAGAGATAAAAATTAAACAGAATGTACATGTTTGCCTGTCATTAAGAACTGAGAGTCATGTCCACACTGACCTGAATATTTCGATTTGCGTCCCTCTGCGTTTTCCCCTGGGAGATGTTCGTCGTGTCTGCAGAACAGATCTGGTAGGGTGGTTCAGGGCCATATTACTGACAAGTTCTGTTGAAAATAACCTGTAGTTAACTCATCTGGTATGGCCATATTACGAAACATCAGTTAACGGAATCTATTGCAATCTATGGTAACTTTGGTAATTTATACTTGAATAACTTCAAAAAAAATGTATTCAGATATAATATTAATATTTTCATATGTGTGTCCATATTGTCCATTAGTTTCTTGTGGATAGACCATATGGTTCAAGAGAAAATAGCCTAATTCATTAAAAAAGCATCTAATCAACAACGGCATTATTTTCAGTTAAATCTGCAACTCTTCCATCTATTGTCTTTTTTCACAGCTGCCACCAGTTTGGCTCCAAAACATTAACAACAAAGACATATTGACACAGTAAAAATAAATAAAAGGGTGTTAAAAGAAATATATGAAGGATATTTTAATGCTGAAACCCTCATATTAAACACCAATGGTATTCAATAAGTTGATGGGTTGTATTTAGGATAATGTTTTTCAGCTTTGTCATTCTATTTTTTATTTTTAAATCATATAAAAATCCAATATATGTATTTTATATGTGATAAGGCCAAACAGAGGGCCAGAGGTAATTAGACACCTGTGATTATTTGAAGTACCCAAAAAGGCCATTAGATGTCATCTGATAAAATTCCATATATCCCTTGAAAGTTACCAAAATTCTGGTAGTTTACTGGTAAACTTCAAAAGTTTCCAGTTAAATAGCCTCTATCACGGTGAGCGCTACTGGTGGAGAAGTCAGGTGCAGGAGAGCAGAGAGTTGTGAACAGGCGCACACTTTATTAGGGTAGAGGCAATAAAACAGACAGACGCCACTGCGTCAAAACCTCCAGCCAAAGGAAAAAGTGCAAGGCACGAAACAGTCACAGAAAAATAAGCAAATGTTACAATAAACAACCTTCGTGAAATACCACGGAAATAACGGGAAAGAACCCAGCCTGGCACGTACACATGAAACACGTAACAAATACAATTTCACACAAAGACATGGAGGGGAACAGAGGAATAAGTACATGCAGTGTGATTAGGGAATGAAAACCAGGTGTGCAGGGAACAAGACAAAACAAATGGAACAATGGAAAAATGGGGCGGCGATGGCTAGAAAGCTGGTGACGTCGACCGCTGAACAAGGAGAGGAGCTGACTTCGGCGGAAGTTGTGACAGCCTCCCTTTGCAACCCTACTATAGAGAGAGTTGGCTCCACACCTCTAGTGTTCGTCAGGGAGACTTCTAAAGAGATTGGTTTGTAGAGAACTCACCGTTAATACTCATACAATACTTATTGTTTGTTGTGTATATTTAGTGAATAATCTGACATTATCTGGAATAGAACAGCCCAGTGGAGTGGAATGGACTGAACAGCTACCAGAACACACAGGGCTCAGAATAGAACCGTCCAGTGGGAATGGACTGAACTGCTCGTACAACCAGCCATGCCTCTCTCTCTCTCTAGCTCTCTCGATTCCATTCAGCTCAATATACTATATTGACATGGAAAGTAAACACTTCCATTGTCAAATTAAACATATAACAACGATAGTCCAATAGGAATATACTAGACTATTAGTAATAAAGCAATAACAATGATATGAGTAACAGCATTAACAGCAATAACAACAAATAATATCAATGAGAATAAAAATGTAATACTGGTACAAGTTGTAACATAACTTCTTGGGGTTGCCGTGAATTTGACAGTAACTTACAGGCAGCTCAGTGGCAAGTAGAATTCTTTATTTTATATTACAGTACACCTACTGTAATATAAATACGGGATCAATGCAAGTACTGTGTAATGATACACAGTAAAATAACATACATTTGGCTGTATTTTACTGTAAAAAGTAAATGCTACCGTGATTTGGAATTACTGAATTTCTTTGAGGGGAGGGGTTTGTATTTCACAGTATTTTACTGTAATTAAAAGAGACTGGTGCAAGCAGGTTGGCTGCTAGGCAAAGTGTTTACACATTCCAGCATATTAATGAATATTTGTTTTTTTATATCACTTGCACTTCTAGTGGCCTTAACTAAGGATTCCAAACTGGCATCGAAATCGCTAAGCAGTGTACTTTGAATCAGTGTGCTGATGCCTGTATCACTTTATCAGCAGCACGTGATCAATGATGTCCGAAGCTTCGTTTCGTCGAACAACCACCTGATTGGTTTAGTAGAAGACAAAAAGGCTACGCTCCTCACACGCTACGAGGTGTAGGATGTCATCTATAATAATTTGGCTGCAGGTGTCACTACTGTACTCTGTGTTAATCAAAGCTTCGAATAATGAACATATTTGACAAAGTTAGCTGGAATACCTCAATGCTTTCGGAAGCTTCGTTTCCCCATCACTACCTAACTGAACAAAAGGACAGGGCGAAACATTAAAGAAGTTAAAGAGTATGATTAGTTGCCACTCCAATCTGTCCCCTATACATTTAAAATTGACTAGGGAACTATAACCACATACCCATTAAATTGGTACTGCATTCTCACCCATGGGTGTAACAAATATAACCTCTTACAAGACACACCTCATAGCATGTTAATGAGCCACAAACAAACCAATTAGTGGTCAAAAGTTTTTTTTGCGCTCAAAGATACAATACGGTACTGTTTTCTGTGGGGTGGAATTACTGTACCCTTTGAAATACAGCAATTATTTCCTAACTCACAACATTTTCCCATAATACACCATCATTTACAGTATGCTGCAGTAAAATGCTTCATAGTATTTTACAATAGATAATAACCAGTGGCGACCTATCATTCAGCACAGGTGTTTTGAGCCCCACATGTTTAGCTAAAAAATATATATACAGTACTGGTTGAGAGAATGCCAAAATTGTGCAAAGCTGTCGTCAAGGCAAAGGGTGGCTACTTTGAAGAATAACACTTTTTTGGTTACTACATGATTCCATATGTGTTATTTCATAGTTTTTATGTCTTCACTATTATTCTACAACGTAGAAAAATAAAGAAAAACCCTGGAATGAGAGGGTGTCCAAACTTTTTACTGGTGCAGTATATTTTGTTGTTGTTGCCTGTTTTGCATGTTATTTTGGCACTAATACGTGTCACATATCAGTTTGAAAACAATGAAAATCATTGAGTTAATAAAGTCACATACAAACTTTTTTTTGCTTTCTTGAGTAAGCCAGCTCCTAAATGCAGGTGTTTCAGTCTAGCTCAGTGCTTTCTGTGGTAGTGGGGCAGCCAGGGGGTTCTCTAGCTGCGCTGTAATTGTCTCAGTGTTCTGTCACTCACGGGGACACTGCAGTCGTGGCTAAAAGTTTTGAGAATGACACAAATATTAATTTTCACAAAGTCTGCTGCCTCAGTGTCTTTAGATATTTTTGTCACATGTTACTATGGAATACTGAAGTATAATTACAAGCATTTCATGTCAATTAACTTCTGGGCCACATCCTGACTGATGGCAGCCCATTCTTGCATAATCAATGCATGGAGTTTGTCAGAATTTATGGGTTTTTGTTTGTCCACCCGCCTCTTGAGGATTGACCACAGGTTCTCAATGGGATTAAGATCTGGGGAGTTTTCTGGCCATGGACCCAAAATATCAATGTATTGTTCCCCGAGCCACTTAGTTATCACTTTTGCCTTATTGCAAGGTGCTCCGTCATGCTGGAAAAGGCATTGTTCGTCACTAAACTGGATGGTTGGGAGAAGTTGCTCTCGGAGGATGTGTTGGTACCATTCTTTATTCATGGCTGTGTTCTTAGGCAAAATTGTGAGTGAGCCCACTCCCTTGGCTGAGAAGCAACCCCACACATGAATGGTCTCAGGATGATTTACTGTTGGCATGACACAGGACTGATGGTTGCGCCCATCTTGTCTTCTCCGGACAAGCTTTTTTCCGGATGTCCCAAACAATCGGAAAGGGGATTCATCAGAGAAAATGACTTTACCCCAGTCCTCAGCAGTCCAATCCCTGTAACTTTTGCAGAATATCAGTCTGTCCCTGATGTTTTTCCTGGAGAGAAGTGGCTTCTTTGCTGCCCTTCTTGACACCAGGCCATCCTCCAAAAGTCTTCGCCTCACTGTGCGTGCAGATGCACTCACACCTGCCTGCTGCCATTCCTGAGCAAGCTCTGTACTGGTGGTGCCCAGATCCCGCAGCTGAATCAACTTTAGGAGATGGTCCTGGCGCATGCTGGACTTTTTTGGGCTCCCTGAAGCCTTCTTCACAACAACCGCTCTCCTTGAAGTTCTTGACGATCCGATAAATGGTTGATTTAGGTGCAATCTTACTGGCAGCAATATCCTTGCCCGTGAAGCCCTTTTTGTACAAAGCAATGATGACGGCACGTGTTTGCTTGCAGGTAACCATGGATGACAGAGGAAGAACAATGATTCACCACCCTCCTTTTGAAGCTTCCAGTCTGTTATTCAAACTCAATCAGCATGAATGAGTGATCTCCAGCCTTGTCCTCGTCAACACTCACATCTGTGTTAATGAGAGAATCACTGACATGATGTCAGCTGGTGCTTTTGTGGCAGGGCTGAAATGCAGTGGAAATGTTTTTGGGGGATTCAGTTCATTTGCATGGCAAAGAGGGACTTTGCAATTAATTGCAATTCATCTGATCACTCTTCATAACATTCTGGAGTATATGCAAATTGCCATCATACAAACTGAGGCAGCAGACTTTGTGAAAATTAATATTTGTGTCATTCTCAAAACTTTTGGCCACGAATGTACAGTTCAGTACGTCACTGCAAAATCTACGGCTAGAGCAAAAAAATTCAAGCACCTTGGGTGCTGCCATAGAGTTATATTAGAAGTGCCCATCCAAGAAGGCTTGAGTTCATTGGCCACAGATAAAATGATATCAAATCACGTTATATCTACAGTATCTTTGATTGGACATCATACTATCAAAATCTTAGCTAGCAAACTAGACAAGCAGTCACCATCATGAATCAAGTCAACAATCTACTGGCAATCACTAGCCTGCTATTCAGTGGAGTGGCTGTGTGGTCCAAGTCTGGGTTTAAGGGTCTCTTTTCCACGCTTAAAAGGATAAACATTCAACATTGGCCATGCTGTCAATCCAGCATGACTACTGGGGCGCTCAAAACTACTGGAAACTCGGATAAAAACAAGCTTTTTGAACGGTCATCTAACTCAGAATTCTAAGTCGGGAACTCGGGCCTCTTTCTAGAGCTACGAACTAAAGATGCCTGACGTCATCATGATTCAACCTTGTTTTTTTCCAAGTTCCCAGTTTGTCTTGAAAGCAACATAAATCCAGGGAATGCCAGATTGATGACAAAATTTGCCAACAAAGGACTGCCGCGCCAACGTCCTGTTGAAGTGAGCACAGCACAACAAGGTGAGTCCAAAATGTCTTGTATGCTGCTGCATAAATTATGTAATATGCCAGGGAGATATGTATAATGTAGTTAAGACAGTAATACTAAGTGCATGTTATGTAGTAAGCTGTTGGTAGCCCATGTGCCTCACCCTAATAATTTGGTCCCTTTTCCCCTCATAATTTGGCCTACTGTTCTGACCTGGTGGTGCACATGTAGCCTATAACCTGTTTTAGAGAAATGTCATTGAATATTGTAAGAGCTTTCATTGTCTGCTTATATGCCACTTTTATTTATCCTAGAGTTCTGACTTGGTGTACAGGGAGAATACTATAAGAATGGCACATGTTCTGAATAATGTCGCTGTACATTTCAAAAGTGCTGAACAAATAGTTAAATTGACTACGTTCGTCCTAGCTTGCTCATTGATGTCTTAATTCAAAATTACGGATTACATCTTAACCATTTTTACATTTACATTTTAGTCATTTAGCAGACGCTCTTATCCAGAGCGACTTACAAATTGGTGCATTCACCTATAATATCCAGTGGAACAACCACTTTACAATAGTGCATCTAAATCTTTTAAGGGGGGGGTTAGAAGGATTACTTTATCCTATCCCAGGTATTCCTTGAAGAGGTGGGGTTTCAGGTGTCTCCGGAAGGTGGTGATTGACTCCGCTGTCCTGGCGTCGTGAGGGAGCTTGTTCCACCATTGGGGTGCCAGAGCAGCGAACAGTTTTGACTGGGCTGAGCGGGAACTGTGCTTCCTCAGAGGTAGGGAGGCGAGCAGGCCAGAGGTGGATGAACGCAGTGCCCTTGTTTGGGTGTAGGGCCTGATCAGAGCCTGAAGGTACGGAGGTGCCGTTCCCCTCACAGCTCCGTAGGCAAGCACCATGGTCTTGTAGCGGATGCGAGCTTCGACTGGAAGCCAGTGGAGAGAGCGGAGGAGCGGGGTGACGTGAGAGAACTTGGGAAGGTTGAACACCAGACGGGCTGCGGCGTTCTGGATGAGTTGTAGGGGTTTAATGGCACAGGCAGGGAGCCCAGCCAACAGCGAGTTGCAGTAATCCAGACGGGAGATGACAAGTGCCTGGATTAGGACCTGCGCCGCTTCCTGTGTGAGGCAGGGTCGTACTCTGCGAATGTTGTAGAGCATGAACCTACAGGATCGGGTCACCGCCTTGATGTTGGTGGAGAACGACAGGGTGTTGTCCAGGGTCACGCCAAGGCTCTTAGCACTCTGGGAGGAGGACACAAGGGAGTTGTCAACCGTGATGGCGAGATCATGGAACGGGCAGTCCTTCCCCGGGAGGAAGAGCAGCTCCGTCTTGCCGAGGTTCAGCTTGAGGTGGTGATCCGTCATCCACACTGATATGTCTGCCAGACATGCAGAGATGCGATTCGCCACCTGGTTGTCAGAAGGGGGAAAGGAGAAGATTAATTGTGTGTCGTCTGCATAGCAATGATATGAGAGACCATGTGAGGATATGACAGAGCCAAGTGACTTGGTGTATAGCGAGAATAGGAGTGGGCCAAGAACAGAGCCCTGGGGGACACCAGTGGTGAGAGCACGTGGTGCGGAGACAGATTCTCGCCACGCCACCTGGTAGGAGCGACCTGTCAGGTAGGACGCAATCCAAGCGTGCGCGGTGCCGGAGATGCCCAGCTCGGAGAGGGTGGAGAGGAGGATCTGATGGTTCACGGTATCAAAGGCAGCAGATAGGTCTAGAAGGATGAGAGCAGAGGAGAGAGAGTTAGCTTTAGCAGTGCGGAGAGCCTCCGTGACACAGAGAAGAGCAGTCTCAGTTGAATGCCCAGTCTTGAAACCTGACTGATTAGGATCAAGAAGGTCATTCTGAGAGAGATAGCAAGAGAGCTGGCCAAGCACGGCGCGTTCAAGAGTTTTGGAGAGAAAGGAAAGAAGGGATACTGGCCTGTAGTTGTTGACATCGGAGGGATCGAGTGTAGGTTTTTTCAGAAGGGGTGCAACTCTCGCTCTCTTGAAGACGGAAGGGACGTAGCCAGCGGTCAAGGATGCGTTGATGAGCGAGGTGAGGTAGGGGAGAAGGTCTCCGGAAATGGTCTGGAGAAGAGAGGAGGGGATAGGGTCAAGTGGGCAGGTTGTTGGGCGGCCGGCCGTCACAAGACGCGAGAGTTCATCTGGAGAGAGAGGGGAGAAAGAGGTCAAAGCACAGGGTAGGGCAGTGTGAGCAGGACCAGCAGTGTCGTTTGACTTAGCAAACGAGGATCGGATGTCGTCAACCTTCTTTTCAAAATGGTTGACGAAGTCATCCGCAGAGAGGGAGGAGGGGGGGGGGAGGGGGAGGAGGATTAAGGAGGGAGGAGAAGGTAGCAAAGAGCTTCCTAGGGTTAGAGGCAGATGCTTGGAGTTTAGAGTGGTAGAAAGTGGCTTTAGCAGCAGAGACAGAAGAGGAAAATGTAGAGAGGAGGGAGTGAAAGGATGCCAGGTCCGCAGGGAGGCGAGTTTTCCTCCAATTCCGCTCGGCTGCCCGGAGCCCTGTTCTGTGAGCTCGCAGTGAGTCGTCGAGCCACGGAGCAGGAGGGGAGGACCGAGCCGGCCTGGAGGATAGGGGACAGAGGAAATCAAAGGATGCAGAGAGGGAGGAGAGGAGGGTTGAGGAGGCAGAATCAGGAGATAGGTTGGAGAAGGTTTGAGCAGAGGGAAGAGATGATAGGATGGAAGAGGAGAGAGTAGCGGGAGAGAGAGAGCGAAGGTTGGGACGGCGCAATACCATCCGAGTAGGGGGAGAGTGAGAAGTGTTGGATGAGAGCGAGAGGGAAAAGGATACAAGGTAGTGGTCGGAGACTTGGAGGGGAGTTGCAATGAGATTAGTGGAAGAACAGCATCTAGTAAAGATGAGGTCAAGCGTATTGCCTGCCTTGTGAGTAGGGGGGGAAGGTGAGAGGGTGAGGTCGAAAGAGGAGAGGAGTGGAAAGAAGGAGGCAGAGAGGAATGAGTCGAAGGTAGACGTGGGGAGGTTAAAGTCACCCAGAACTGTGAGAGGTGAGCCATCCTCAGGAAAGGAACTTATCAAGGCGTCAAGCTCATTGATGAACTCTCCAAGGGAACCTGGAGGGCGATAAATGATAAGGATGTTAAGCTTGAAAGGGCTGGTAACTGTGACAGCATGGAATTCAAATGAGGAGATAGACAGATGGGTCAGGGGAGAAAGAGAGAATGTCCACTTGGGAGAGATGAGGATTCCAGTGCCACCACCCCGCTGGCTCGATGCTCTAGGGGTATGCGAGAACACGTAGTCAGACGAGGAGAGAGCAGTAGGAGTAGCAGTGTTATCTGTGGTGATCCATGTTTCCGTCAGCGCCAGGAAGTCTAGGGACTGGAGGGTAGCATAGGCTGAGATGAACTCATCCTTGTTGGCCGCAGACCGGCAGTTCCAGAGGCTGCCGGAGACCTGGAACTCCACGTGGGTCGTGCGCGCTGGGACCACCAGGTTAGAGCGGCAGCGGCCACGCGGTGTGGAGCGTTTGTATGGCCTGTGCAGAGGAGAGAGAACAGGGATAGGCGGACACATAGTAGACAAGCTACAGAAGAGGCTACGCTAATGCAAATGAGATTGGAGTGACAAGTGGACTACACGTCTCGAATGTTCAGGAAGTTAAGCTTACGTTGCAAAAATGTTATTGACTAAAATGATACAGTACTGCTGGCTGGTGGAGTAGGCTAGCTAGCAGTGGCTGCGTTGTTGACTTTGAACGTGTAGCTGGCTAGGTAACCTCGGTAGTTTCAGTACTACACCTTGTCATGATACAAAGCAACTTTGTAGCTAGCTAGCTAACATAACACTAATCAAGACGTTCCTTGTAGTGTATTTAGTTTCAACAATGCTGCTCGTCGGTAATAGTTGGCTAGGTTAGGAAAAATGGCGTCGCGGGGGACGGAAATAGCTGGCTAGCTAACCTCGATGGCTGGCTAGCTAACAATTATCAATTAACAATTATCAAGCTATGACAAAGACAACTAGGTAGCTCGCTAGGTAACACTGCACTAGTCAAATCGTTCCGTTGTGAAGTATTAGTAACTACAGCGCTGCTAGTCGGTAACGGATGGCTATCTGGCAGTGGGTTAATGATGACTAGGTGTGTTGAGTAAGTCTGGCGCCGCGTCGCGGCTGGCTAGCACACCTCGATAATACTCAAACTCAAGCTACACAATTATCTTAGATACAGAGACAGCACAGACAACTATGTAGCTGGCTAACTAACACTAACACCACACTAATCAAGTCGTTGCGTTGTAATGTAATAGTTTCTGCGGTGCTGTTAGTCGGTAGAAGTTGGCTAGCTAACAGTGATGACTAGCTAGCTAGCAGCTAGCAGTGTTGACTACGTTAGGAGGACGAAGATAGCTAGCCTCGATAATTACTCAGTTACTCTAAACTACACAATTATCTTTGATACAAAGACGGCTATGTAGCTAGCTAAGAAGAATTGCTCAGATCAAACAAATCAAGCCGTTGTAATGTAGCGAAGTGGAATATTACCTGTGGAGCGAAGCGTGGTGCGACTGCTCGCTCCAAACCGGAAGTCATCCGCTCGTCGTTCCTTTATGTCAAAGTTTGTACTCAATTGTCAGTAGAAACCACATTTGTTTAAGCAAGTCTGCCATATCAGCTATGTTTTTTTAAAAGGCAGTAAATGAGGCTGAATGAACTGTTTCGCTGCCAGACAAGACTCCGCTGATAGCCAGGTGTAGCAGTGGTAAGGTGTTGGGACTCTGCTGTTGGGACAGCTTTATGTTGGCCCTGAATGTTACCTAACAGCTACCACTTGTTTAGTGTTGTGTTGTGTAGTGGCTTTGCTGGCATGCATGAAAAAAATTGGGGGGGTTTACTCCACCAAGATTTACATGCTAAAATTGCCACTGATAATATCCAAATGTTGTGTATAAATTAACATTTTATCTCTCTCTCTCTCTTTTCATCTCACCCCCGCCTTTATCTTTCTATCTTTCTTTCTCCCCCTTCTCCTTCTGTCCTGTAGCCAGAGCCTTTCATTTTGAGTGTCTGGTCTAATCAATCACACCCCTCCACTCGAATCTATCTCTGCTCCTCTCTTATGTAATCCTTCTATCACAGACGGAGAGAGAGAGAGAGAGAGAGAGAGAGAGAGATGGTAATGTATCTGTCCTGTTGTAGGTCCTGTTCAGTCTCTGTCCGGCAGGACCTGTTGACAACAGAAATAATCACATTTTCCTCCATTTATACTTCTATTGCTTTGAATTACTTTCCATTCGACAGGCAAGTGTTGTTAATCTCTCCAGACTAGAACATTGTTGTTTATTGGTCACTGTCAGTCAAACATTTGAGAGGACAGAAAACGAACACAATGCTAGCTTAGCACAACAATCATCTACCAATGTTCTGGTATTTATTAGATCAAATTCTATTCAGTGCCTACGTTCTGTGTTCATGGTAACATCTCCATGGAATACTGAACCAGACAGAATGTTTCAACGTGAGGTTGTTTAAAAGTCCTGCTTGTTACATCTCTCAACTCTCTGACACAACTCCTGAGGTTCATTGATATGCGTAAAGCAGAGAGACACAGGTGTCAACTGTATGTCCTTGGTTCCTGTTGGCTTTTGTGAATTACCGGTACACAGTATGTAAGACTAACTTAAGACGATGCTGTATTTTATTGTCTTCCACATTCAAAAACATATGGTTCTATATAGAGCCAAATAAGGATAATTTGGCTTGTAGCTATAGCAGAACCCTTTTTGGTGCTATATCCCTAGTCAAAATATCCTACAGGATTAATGATTTTTCCAATAGAATCCTATAGAATTCTCATAATCCTATAGAATTTTGTGACACCTGTATCAGAATCCTATTGGAATTCCATTGAACTACTTTTCTCCTATTGGAAATAAAAAAATGATCCTATTGGATTCTAGCAGTCCTATAGGATATCGTGTCACCTGTATTGGAATTCTATTGAACACATTTTTTCCTATTGAGAATCAAAAACAATCCTATTGGACCTTATAGGATATCGTGTCAACTCAATCAGAATTCTATTGGAATTCCATTGAACTACTTTTAAAAAAAGAATTAGCCCAATGTCAAACCCTATTGTGATGTGTTCAAATCAATTATCAATCAACAGTTTGTGATGCATTTTGATTTGGGGGTGCCAAAACGGAAAGAGAAACCCAAAACTTTATTTGTTAATCACTCATATTGATATCATGTTGAAATCAATAGAACGAGAGGGGGGAGTCAGGTTGCTCGTCCTGTTAGAACTAACCTCACTGAAAAACACACGGAATCTGAGAATAATATGTATATCACTGGTTAGAGGACAATTTGTAGAAGACAGCCAGCTACATTTTGGATTGTTGCATTTTGTTAAAAGTGGGTCTCCAACTAAGAAAGGTAAACGCAACACCATTTTGTTAATCACTCATATCAATCTCAATTTGAAATCAATAGAGCGGGGACAAACGTTTGGGGTGTATGCGCTGTTGAAACTAACACTGTGCAAAAGCCACACTGAATCTGGGAATCATTTTAAAATCACTGGTTAGAAGAGAATTTGCTAAAGTCAATCATCGAAATTCTAGAATGTTGGCTGGAAGTTTTGGGAGGCTGGCGAAACGCGGAAGGGAACAAATCAGTTGCTTTGTTATTTAACGTCAACAAATCACAATCTGCCATGCTATATCAACAGTGACGAGAGTTGGCTGTTATTTGAGCGATAGTTTGACTCTCAAATCCATGTATAGGTGTGAGGCCAATGACTTTTATACAGAGAACGCCCCAAATTTTTCCTGCCATTTGAGTTTGAAAATGATAGTAGAATTCTATGTCCTAAAACTGCTTGCGCATATGACAAAACCAAATATATTGATCTGTTTTTAAGCAATCGATTTTGTGTCATTGTGATTACTATTAATGTTTTTACTAATATCACTAAACTGTGTAATTACACTCAAGTAGATGTGGTCAAAATATCAGGTTGTGTAATGCAGTAACACATACTGTCCACATACAGGAAATTAACGCAAATAATCGAATATATAGCTTTATTGCACAATCTCATAGCTAAATATGGCACATAAACCTGAGCATTTATGTTAAACTGCAATCAAGATTAAAGACCAGTAAACTGAGGAACTGTCTTTCTGCCGTGTCTTCCCAGAGCACAATCTCCATCTCTTTGCCTAATCCAATAAGAAAATCCTATAAGATTTTGGAACCAGTCCTATAGGATTCTATTCATGGTTGCATGTTTCCTCACAATATTATTTTGAATGTTAATTGTGGACTAATGCTCCGATTCTACTCAATGCATCGTCAACAAGCACTGATTAAGATTTGATCAAAAGTGCATTACAGTGGCTTGGAAATACAATGACATTCAAAATGAGGCAAATAATTTGTAGGACAACCTTTTGATGTTGCCAGATTGACTTTGGGGATTGCTAGCTATTTTTGACAAATTTTGCTAGCTAATGACAACATTGCCATCTGTCTAAAGTTAATTTGATGACATGATAATACTGGCAAAGTTGTTGCCTACTAAATATTTGACTACTTTAGCAATGTCATCATATTTCCAGGCACTATAGTGTAATTTAGGGTGTGTTTGTAAATTCACTCTGGAGTGCCAGAGTGAGCTCAGAGTGCGCTCTGGGCATTAGTAAATTCAGAGCAGATTGTCCGTTCATAAATTAAGAGGACTAGGGTTGATCTGAGAATTCTAACCCCACAATGGCAGTCAAGCACCCAAGCTAACTGGCTAAAGTTGGCTAGCTACTTCCAGACACAAATGAGATAACACCTTACTCTGACCATTTTACTCGCCCTAGCAGAGCTGGTTAGGCTGTTTTCATGTTATCTAGAGCGTTGGTGACGATAACTGTGCTACTGGCAACAGTTTTTTACTGACTGTTCCGCGTTTGTGAATGCATCAATTATTCTGTGCTATGGCACACTCAGAAGAGAGTGCTCTGAAGTCAGAGTAGATAGCCAGAGTGAATTTACAAACACACCCTTAGACAAAACCGTAGTTAGCCTCCGTCCAGAATGACTGGGCTTATCACCCCTTCAGGGCACCACTATGGCGCCGCTGATAGATTGCGGCTTAATTAAGAACGTTCATAACAATGGCATGACGCTACCGAGTGACGGAGGTGCAGGATCCAGGACCTGAAGAACAGTTTGCAGTTCTCCCAGGGTCAGCTCGATGAGTTTAAACAGGGAAACAGCAAGATGACAGCAATCTGTAAGTCATTGAGAGAGGACATCAGTTCTGTATGTGAATCCATGATATCAATGACGGAGAGGGACAATCAAGGCGGAACAACAATGTTGTGGACGGAATTGCAGAATCTCACAAGACCTGGACGGAGTCTGAGGACAAATTGAGGGAAATGATTCACGTAGAAACTGAAGATGGACCACAGAAAGATTTAGGTGGAGCGTACCCACAGGACTGGAAAACCCACCACCAGCCCAGGTGACAGGCCCAGGACGATAGTGGTCAAGTTCCTGAGGTTCAAGGACAAGGTAGCTGTTCTGGAAACAGTCAAGAACTTCAGAGGAACGTATATCTTCCTCATCGAGGACTATCCTGAAGCTGTGCACAAGAAGGGAAAATAACTTATCCCGGCCATGAATCAAATCAAATCAAATTTTATTGGCCACATACGCATGGTTAGCAGATGTTAATACGAGTGTAGTGAAATGCTTGTGCTTCTAGTTCCGACCATGCAGTAAAATCTAACAAGTAATCTAAGCTGTCAGAACGCGTAGGAACATTGCTTACATCCACTATGACTAGCTCATTGTCCACCCTGGGTTGGTAGCTTCAACCCCTCAGCACACACACACTTACATACATCAACTGATTGATGGACTGCTGAATAATGTTTTTTTATTTTTTTTCCATATTATGTCTATCTCTGATAAGCTACCCAGGAAAGGGCTGAAAATAGCCCATATTAATATATGTAGCCTTAGAAATAAGGTTCATGAACTCAATAACTTGCCAACATCAGATAACCTTCATATATTAGCCATTTCTGAGACTCACTCTGATAATTCCTTTGATGATACAGCAGTAGCAATACAAGGATATAACATCTATAGAAGAGACAGAAATGCTTATGGGGAAGGTGTTGCTGTATATATTCAGAGCCATATCCCTGTAATGCTTAGAGAGCATCTCATGTCAAGTTTTATTGAAGTGTTGTGGTTGCAGGTTCACCTGCCTCATCTAAAGCCTATTATTTTGGGGTGTTGCTATAAGCCATCAAGTGTTAAAAGTCAGTATCTAAATAATGTGCATGAAATGCTTGATAGTGTATGGGATATAAACAGAGAGGTCTACTTTCTTGGGGACCTGAATATTGACTGGTTTTCATCAAGCTGTCCGCTCAAGTGGTAGCTGTTAGGTAAGATTTAGGGCCAACATAAAGCTGTCCCAACAGCAGAGTCCAAACAGCAGTCCCAACACCTTACCACTGCTTATTACACCTGGCTATCAGCGGAACCTGGCCTGGCAGCGAAACAGTTAATTCAGCGTAATTTACTGCCTTTTAACATAGTTGATAACTAAACAAATGTGGTTTCTACTAACAATTGAGATGTACAAACTATGGCATAAGGCAATACATAATTTCAATTAAGACATTAATGAGCAAGCTAGGACGGACGTAGTCAACATAACTATTTGTTCAGCACTTTCGAAATGTACAGTGACAGAATTCAGAACATGGGCCGTTCTTACAGTGTTCTCCCTGTACACCAAGTCAGAACCGTAGGATAAATAAAGGGGGCATATACCGTAATTTCAGGACTATTAAGCGCACCTGAATATAAGCCACACCCACTGAATTTAAAAAATATATATATTTTGAACATAAATAAGCCGCACATGTCTATAAGCCGCAGGTGCCTACCGGTACATTGAAACAAATGAACTTTACACAGGCTTTAACGAAACACGGCTTGTAACAAAAATAAATAGGCTTTAACGAAACACGGCTTGTAACAAAAATAAATAGGCTTTAACGAAACACGGCTTGTAACAAAAAATTAGCAGTAAGCTTTAGTTGTCATTTTGCACTGAATCAATTCCTCACGCTGCTGTTTCCAATGTCTTATCATCGACTCATTAAGACCAAGCTCCCGTGCAGCAGCTCTATTTCCTTTTCCAACAGCCAGATCAATCGCCTTCAACTTGAAAGCTGCATCATATGCATTTCTCCGTGTCTTTGCCATGTTGAGGGTGACAAAATGACTACCGTAATCAGAATGATGGGAAGTTTGAGAGCGCTCGATTTAATCTAAACAGTAAACAAAAAAGTTGTTTGACCTTGGTCTAATGAAAGCTTCATGCCGCCAAAAAACTGAGCACATCACAGAATGTGTTTTTTTTTTGAAAAAAAAATTGAAAGCAGGAAAAATCCATATATTAGCCACGTCATTGTTTAGGCCGCGAGGTTCAAAGCTGGGAAAAAAGTTGCGGCTTATAGTCCGGAATTTACGGTAAGCAGACAATGAAAGCTCTTACAATATTCGATGATGACATTTCTCTTAAACAGGTTATAGGCTACATGTGCACCACCAAGTCAGAACAGTAGGCAAAATGAAGAGGGGATAAGGGACCAAATTTTTAGGGTAAGGCACATGGACTACTAACTGCTTACTACACAACATACACTTAATATTACTTTCTTAGCTACAGTATACATATCTCCCTGGCATATTACATCATTTATGCAGCAGCATACAAGACATTCCTGGACTCACCTTGTTGTGCTGTGCTCACTTGAACAGGAAGGTGGCGCAGCAGTCCTTCGTGGGCAAATTTTGTCATCAAACTTTGTCATTAAAGTCTGGCATTCTCTGGATTTATGGAGCTTTCAAGACAACTGGGAACTTTGAAAATAACAAGTTAGAATCATGATGACATCAGTGATCTTCAGGTCGGAGCTCTAGAAATATGCCCAAGTTTCCCGACTTACAATTCCAAGTTGGATGACCGTTCAAAATGTATTTTCCCAGTCGGAGCAAATTTTTCCCAGAGTTCCCAGTTGTCTTGCCCTTACTGAAGTCAGTTTTCACAGTTCTGAGTCATTTTGAGCGCGGCAGAAATCATGCTGGATTGACAGCATGGCCAATGTTGAATGTTTATAATTTTAAGCTTGGAAAAAGAGACCTTTTAAACCCAGACTTGGGACCGCACAGCCACTCCACTGAATAGCAGGCTAGTGATTGCTTTGCAATGCTTGCAGTTAGCCACTGATTCCTTTCAAACCACTCATTGTTGAATTTGTGATTTCCAACTTGTTTTGTAATGTCTTTGTCCAATGGCCAATGAGCACTGATGTTTTTATCTATAATTTCTTTTAATTATTTATCTTCATGTGATAAGGATTAAAAAATGATTTGCCAGTAGATTGTCGACTTGATTCATGATGATGACTGCTAGCTAAGATTTTGAAAGTATGATGTGGACATGATCAGTCCAATCAGAGCTACTATAGATATAACGTGATTTGACGTCATTTTATCTGTGTCCAATAACCTTGAGCCTTATTGGATGGGCACTTCTAATGTAACTTTATGGCAGCACCCAAGGGGCTTAAATTTTCGCGCTCAACCCTTAGATTTGGCGGTGACGTAGTGTCCCCATGAGTGACATAACACTGAGCCAATCACGGTGCAACTAGAGAACATTACCAACCCCTACGCTTCGTATTTTCCGCTGGCTGCCCCACCACCACAGAAAGCACTGAGCTAGGCTGAAACACCTGCGTTTTGGAGCTGCCTCACTCAAGAAAACAAAAAAGAGACCATGTTTGTATGCGGCTTTATTAAAGCAATGTTATTTTTTTTACATTGTTTGCAAACTTATATGTGACACGTATTAATGCCAAAATAACATGCAAAACAGGCAAACCCAATAAATAAAACGTTTTTTGTTGTTATTGTTTTTGCTTAAAATATGGGGCTCAAAACAGGTGGGACATACTGCACTGAATGAGGGGTCGCCACTGAAATTTCGGTCAGTTTTGTTGCAGACTGACCAACCCCCATTAAACGGTTAACAAACAGTTAAATTAGTTCCAAACAGTAAAATTACCTTTACCAAGAAAAAATATGCATGGAGGAATGGACATCTTTTCATTAAAAACTTCTTACGGATCATTGGGACGCTAACGTCTCACCTCGACAACATCCGGTGAAATTGCAGAGCGCGAAATTCAAATTACAGAAATTGTAATATTAAACATTCATGAAAATACAAGTGTCATACATCATTTAAAAGCTTAACTTCTTGTTAATCCAGCCTCATTGTCAGATTTCAAAAAGGCTTTACGGTGAAAGCACACCATGCGATTATCTGACGACAGCGCCCCGCACACAAAAGCATTACATACATTTTCCAACCAAGAAGAGGCGTCACAAAAGTCAGAAATAGCGATAAAATAAATCACTTACCTTTGAAGATCTTCATCTGGTTGCAATCACAAGGGTCCCAGCTACATAACAAATGGTCCTTTTGTTCGATAAAGTCCTTCTTTATATCCCCAAAAAGTCAGTTTCATTGGCGCGCTAGACCCAGTAATCTACCGGTTTCCCTCGTTCAAAATGCATACAAATGAATCCCGTAAGTTACCAATAAACGTCTTCCAAACATATCAAACAATGTTCCTAATCAATCCTCAGGTACCCTAATATGTAAATAAATGATACAATTTAAGACGGAGAATACCGGAGACCATTACCGGAGATAAATAACGAAGTATGCGCACTCCCCAGAACGCGCAACAAACACTACAGCCAAAATGGGAGCCCCCTAATAAAACTACAAACTAGCTCATTTAAAAAAAAAACAAGCCTGAAAGTCTTTCTAAAGACTGTTGACATCTAGTGGAAGCCCTAGGAACTGCAATCTGGGAGGTCTTCCTTCTATATATATGCATATATTATATGCATATCCTAGCTTCTGGACCTGAGTAACAGGCAGTTTACTTTGGGCACCTCATTCATCCAAACTTCTGAACACTGCCCCCTAGCCCGAAGAAGTTAAGAGCTTAAAGAACATGTGACATTGGGGTGGCAGGTAGCCTAGTGGTTAGAGCGTTGGACTTGTAACTGAAAGGTTGCAAGATTGAATCCCTGAGCTGACAAGGTAGAAATCTGTTGTTCTGCCCCTGAACATGGCAGTTAACCCACTGTTCCTAAGCTGTCATTGAAAATAAATAAAAACATTTAACTGACTTGCCTAGTTAAATAAAGGTTAAAAAAATAGCAAGCCTATTCTCTCATATTACTGAACAACTACAGTAATGAAGCGGAGAATCTGCCAAATTGCAGTGAAACTTTTTTGGTTGCTAGCTTAGCTGTTTTTGTTGGCTGCTTCATGTTGCTCCCCTCTCTCTGACTGCTCACTGCAGCCTGCATCTGTGAGTTGCCTAGCAACAAGTCTCTGCTCTGGTTTCTGACTAGAGACAGCCATTAGTTAAGGCAAGAAAGCTACTTTTTAACTCTAAACTCGCTGTACGTTATTATTTTCGGCAAAATAATAATTCCGGCCGACCAAGACACCGTTCCGGTTTTATGATTGAAGAGATTTGTTAAATTCTGACACTAATGTAATTCCACGAAATTATGCAAAGTAACCCATGAAGACTGAAAAGCATGACAGGTCATGTCTATTTTCAGTAGCTAACCGACTGACGGTTGACCATTAACACCCCTTATCCATACCCATTGGGTGCAGTGATCACAATGAGTGGCTACATCCAGGAAAGCCAAAGTTCCAAAAGCTGGGCCTAAAATAGTGTATAAGAGATCATACAAAACATTTTGCTGTGACTCTTATGTGGATGATGTATAAAATATTTGTTGTTCTGATGTGAGGAGCATCCAGATGCTGCACTTGATGAATTTATGAAATTGCTTCTTCCAATTATTGATAAACATTCACCTGCTAGAACTGTTAAGGCTCCATGGATTGATGAGGAATTGAAAAACTGTATGGTTGAAAGAGATGGGGCAAAAGGAGTGGCTAATAAGTCTGGCTGCACATCTGACTGGCTGACTTACTGCAAATTGAGAAACTATGTGACTAAACTCAACCAACAAAAAGCCAATATCAATGATATGAAAAAAATCTTTGGAGTACTTTAAATGAAAGTATGGGCAGAAAGACAATTTTAACATCTTTTATCGAATCAGACGGCTTATTTATCCCAAAACCATTTTATGTTACCAATTATTTTAATGATTACTTAGTAGGCCAACTTAGGCAGGAAATTCCAACAATGAACAGTGAGCCATCATATTCATGCATAAAAAAAGAAATATGACAGAAAAGCATTTTAAGTTTAAATTTGGTAAAGTTAGTGTGGGAAAGGTGGAAAAAATAATTGCTATGATCAATAAAGACAAACCTCCTGGCATTGACAACATATATGGAAAGTTACTGAGGATGGTAGCTGACTCTATGGCCACTCCTATCTGTCATAATGCATTTTTAATCTAAGTCTAGAGAATGGTGTTTGTCCTCAGGCCTGGAGAGAAGCCATAGTCATTCCGCTTCCCAAGAGTGTTAAAGCGGCCTGGATCAGTGGAAACACATTCTCTGGAGTGATTAATCACGCTTCACCATCTGGCAGTCCTATGGACAAATTTGGGTTTGGCGGATGCCAGGAGAATGCTACCTGCCCGAATGCATAGTGCAAACTGTAAAGTTTGGTGGAGGAGGAATAATGGTCTGAGGTTGTTTTTCATGGTTCGGGCTAGGCCCCTTAGTTCCAGTGAAGGAAAATCTTAATGTTACTGTGTAAACATCAGTGCCTGACCTCACTAATGCTCTTGTGGCTGAATGGAAGCAAGTCTCCACAGCAATGTTCCAACATCTAGTGGAAAGCCTTCCCAGAAGAGTGGAAGCTGTTATACTGTAGCAGCAAAGGGGGGACCAATTCCTTATTACTGCCCATGATTTTGGAATGAGATGTTCAACAAGCAGGTGTCCCGACGACCCAGATTCGTCCATCGGACTGCCAGATGGTGAAGCTGCCTATATTGCAAATGAATACAAATGGTGTCTTATTAACTATTTATCTAAATAACTAAAACTTTTATAGACTTTAGCAGAATTTGGCCAGATCTTGCACAGTTATAATTGCATGACAAATAGCCGGAGCACTTAAAATCATTATTCCTAATCAGTCATTATAATAGCAAAATATAACTGAGGCAACGGAATATGACCTTATTATCCAAATACAATTATAGGAGTGGGGTTCAGGCTCAGCTCTTAGACTGACGAGCAGAGGGCTATCCTACGAAGCAGGTTTGAGGTGTTATTGAGGCAACTTACGTCAACTCTGAGTTCAACTCTGGATAACCGATCATGCGAAAGTGTCTCACCTTTTAACCAGGTACATTTCTATGGTAACAATTCCTTCGGAATGAACCTGCTCCGGGGCATACTCACAGCTAACTTCACTTGCCCTGAATGAAATGACTGAGCCGTGAGTTGAGGACCATTGAAATCAGATTCCCTCCCTCTTGCAAAGATTGCATCATCATCCCCTTCATTTGAGGCAGACGACTGATTCAGTATATTTTATTAATCAATGTTTTTTCGTGTTGAAATATATCACATTACACATTTAGTAATGACAATGCATTTTCAACTTCACACAATGTAACACTTGTGGTACTTGTGCATTGATAAGAACACCAAGCACACCAATTATACTGATTAAACCAAGAACACCAATTACACCAATTACACCAAGAATACCAAGAACACCAAGCACACCAGGAACACCAATTATACCAATTACACCAAGAACACCAATTACACCAAGAACACCAAGCACACCAATTATACCAATTATAAGAAGAACACCAATTACACCAATTACACCAATTACACCAAGCACACCAAGAACACCAATTACACCAAGAACACCAATTACACCAAGAACACCAATTACACCACGAACACCAATTACACCACGAACACCAATTACAACAATTACACCAAGAAAACCAATTACACCAAGAACACCAGGAACACCAATTACACCAAGAACACCAATTACACCACGAACACCAGTTACATCAAGAACACCAATTACACCAAGAACACCAAGAACACAAATTACACCAATTACACCACAAACACCAATTACACCAAGAACACCAATTACACCAAGAACACCAATTACACCAAGAACACCAATTACAACAAGAACACCAATTACACCAATTACACCAAGAACATGAGGAACACCAATTATACCAAGAACATCAATTACACCAAGAACACCAATTACACCAATTACACCAAGAACATGAGGAACACCAATTATACCAAGAACATCAATTACACCAAGAACACCAATTACACCAATTACACCAAGAACACCAGTTATACCACAGACAGCATTAAAGATGAGTAAGAAAATAAAGATGCTGCTTCTAAAGCCTATTTCACACCACAGCCTGTTGAATTTGCAAGATAACTTTTCTTTCATTTTTATTTCGACACATCAAAATGTGGTACTGAGTACTGACTCACCCAAGGTTTGATATTTCTGTCACGAATTCCACCGACGGTGGCTCCCCTGCCTGCTCGAGCGGCGCTCGGCAGTCGTCATCGCCGGCCTACTAGCCACCGCTGATCCCTTTTTCCTTTTCTGTTAGTATAGTCTTATTGGTTGCACCTGTTCCCTATTGTGTTTCTTGATTTGTGTTTATTTAAGCCTGCTTAGCCCGCCCAGGTTTGTGCGGGATTACTTTTGCTGTCGTTGTATTTTTTGGATGTGCTGGTTTAAGCCTTGTATTCTCTCTCCGGACTGTGTGCCCGTTGTTCTGGGTTGGTCGTTTGTTTACGCGCCCGTTTGTTTTGGCGTTGACCGTTTTTGTGCCGGTAAGAATAAAGGACATTATACCTTACCTCTGCTCTCTGCGCCTGACTCCTACCACCACTCCTAGTATCCCGTGACAATTTCAGCATTTTCACAATGAAGAATTTCACAATGAAGAATCGACTAACCTTGTGCGACATGTACACACAGTTACAAGCCTGCTAAAATTAGTTGCAGGTGGACGAGCAATATCCCCCTTTGTAGTACAAATAAAGCTTTCCTGGAACAGGGTTGGATTTTAAACCTACAGGTGGGTAGCTTTCCTGGAACAGGGTTGGATTTTAAACCTACAGGTGGGTATCTTTTCAGGAACAGGGTTGGATTTTAAACCTACAGAAGGGTAGCTCTCCAGGAACAGGGTTGGATTTTAAACCTACAGGTGGGTTGCTTTCCTGGAACAGGGTTGGATTTTAAACCTACAGGTGGGTAGCTCTCCAGGAACAGGGTTGGATTTTAAACCTATAGGCGGGTCGCTTTCCAGGAACAGGGTTGGATTTAAGACCTACAGTACAGGTGGGTAGCTCTCCTGGAACAGGGTTGGAGAGCACTGGTGTAGAGTTTAGACTGTAAAATCCCTTATTGGTGTATCTATCGTCTGTCTGAGAACTTCATTAATAATTCCAACACGCTCACATCTCAGCTAACTCCCAACTCTCTCTAACTCGATCTCTCTTCTCCATTGTTTGCAGGCTAACTCTAACTCTCTCTCTCTCTCTCTTGCGCCTCCATTGATTGCAGGCTAACTCTCTCTTACTTGCTCTCTGCTCCATTGTTTGCAAGCTAACTCTCTCTTACTCTCTCTCTGCTCCATTGATTGCAGGCTAACTCTCTCTTACCCTCTCTCTGCTCCATTGTTTGCATGCTAACTATCTTACTCTTGCTGTCTGCTCCATTGTTTGCAGGCTAATTCTCTCTCTGCTCCATTGTTTGCAGGCTAACTCTGTCTAACTCTCTCTCTGATCCATTGATTGTAGGCTAACTCCCTCTCTGCTTCATTGTTTGCTGGCTAACTCTCTCTCTGCTCCATTGTTTGCAGTCTAACTCTCTCTCTGCTCCATTGTTCGTATGCTAACTCTGTCTAACTCTCTCTCTGCTCCATTGTTTGCAGGCTAACTCTCTCTCTGCTCCATTGTTTGTAGGCTAACTCTCTCTCTGCTCCATTGATTGTAGGCTAACTCTCTCTCTGCTCCATTGTTTGCTGGCTAACTCTCTCTCTGCTCCAATGTTTGCAGGCTAACTCTCTCTCTGCTCCATTGTTCGTAGGCTAACTCTCTCTCTGCTCCATTGTTTGTAGGCTAACTCTCTCTCTGATCCATTGTTTGCAGGCTAACTCTCTCTGCTCCATTGTTTGCAGGCTAACTCTCTCTCTTTCTCTAATCATTTGCTCCCATTAAAGAACAGCAAAGCTCTTAAATTCTGATTTCCCATGTTCATCCCACCATTCTTCCTCTCCTCTCTCTCTCTGTCTATCTCTCTCGCACTTTCTCTATCACTCACTCTCTACCCATTTCTCTCTCTAACTACCCTCTCTCTCTCGCTCTCGCTCGCTCTCTCTCATCTCTCATCTCTCAACCCATCTCTCTCTCGCTCTCTCTCATCTCTCAACCCATCTCTCTCATCTCTCAAGCCATCTCGCTCTCTAACTACCCTCTCCCTCTCTCTCTCATCTCTCAAGCCTCTCTCTCTCGAACTACCCACTCCCTCTCTCTCATCTCTCAACCCATCTCTCTCTAACTACCCTCTCTCCTTCTCTCTCATCTCTCAACCCATCTCTCTCTCTAACTACCCTCTCCCTCTCATCTCTCAGCCCATCTCTCTCTCTCTCTAACTACCCTCTCTCTCATCTCTCAAGCCATCTTTCTCTCTAACTACCCTCTCCCTCTCTCTCTCTCATCTCTCAAGCCATCTCTCTCTCTAACTACCCTCTCCCTCTCTCATCTCTCAAGCCATCTCTCTCGCTAACTACCCTCTCCCTCTCTCTATCATCTCTCAAGCCATCTCTCTCTCTAACTACCCTCTCCCTCTCTCCCTCTCTCTCGCTCTCTCGCTCTCTCATCTCTCAACCCATCTCTCTACCTTTCCCCCTCTCTGTCCTTCTTCCTCCTCTCCCCCCGTTCTTCCCTGTTAATCTCTCATCTATGTACCAGGGAGTGGGCTCAGATCAATGAGAAGCAGTTGGATCAGAAGCTTTGAAGTAGAATTACATACGATTTCTGAACAAGTGAATTCTGAACAGGTGAATTCTGAACAGGTGAATTCTGAACAGGTGAATTCTGAACAGCCTCTTTCTGAGTGATCACAATGAGCAGGGACCTACACACATGCACACAAGCATGCGCAAACACACACATATTGAGGACAGTCACACACACTGGGGAGGGTATTGCCGGCTTTGAAGAACAGAGAGCGGGAGGCTTTAGATTAATCAAAACCATGACTGTGGAATGGGATTCAAGGAATTGGACTGAAAATGGTCAGAAGTTGAAGCATGGCTCAGAGGTTCCATCATAGTCGTTGCATGGCTTCATTTTTCCTTTTTAACCAAGTTTACTTTGGGGATTGTCAGGTAATTTAACCAAGCTTACTTTAGGGATTGTCAGTTAATTTAACAAAGTTTACTTTAGGGATTGTCAGTTAATTTAACCAAGTTTACTTCAGGGATTGTCAGGTAATTTAACCAAGTTTACTTTAGGGATTGTCAGGTAATTTAACCAAGTTTACTTTAGGGATTGTCAGTTAATTTAACCAAGTTTACTTTAGGGATTGTCAGTTAATTTAACAAAGTTTACTTTGGGGATTGTCAGTTAATTTAACCAAGTTTACTTTAGGGATTGTCAGGTAATTTAACCAAGTGGCAATCTGGGATTGTCAGGTAATTTCATACAGTAAAATTATGCTTTATCCAAACAATTGACCACCCTCTGCTTTCGTGGAATTGGGCCTTGAGTGTTAATACTGGTCTCTATGTAGCTGACCTCCATATAGCTGGTCCTCTATTTAACTGGCCTCTATTTAACTGGCCTCTATTTAACTGGCCTCCATATAGCTGGTCCTCTATTTAACTGGCCTCTATTTAACTGGCCTCTATTTAACTGGCCTCTATTTAACTGGCCTCCATATAACTGTCCTCCATTTAACTGTCCTCTATTTAACTAGCCTCTATTTAACTGCCCTCCATATAACTGGCCTCTATGTAACTGGACTCTATGTAACTGGACTCTATGTAACTGGACTCTATGTAACTGGCCTCCATGTAACTGGCCTCTATGTAACTGGCCTCTATGTAACTGGCCTCTATGTAACTGACCTCCATATAGCTGGTCCTCTATGTAACTGGCCTCCATAAAACTGTGCTCTATATAACTGTCCTCTATTTAACTAGCCTCTATTAAAATGCCCTCTATGTAACTGGCCTCCATATAACTGGCCTCTATGTAACTAGACTCTATGTAACTGGCCTCTATGTAACTGGCCTCCATATAACTGGCCTCTATGTAACTGGCCTCTATGTAACTGGCCTCTATGTAACTGGCCTCTATGTAACTGACCTCCATATAACTGGCCTCTATGTAACTGGCCTCCATATTTAACTGGCCTCCATATTTAACTGGCCTCCATATAACTGTCCTCTATATAACTGTCCTCTATATAACTGTCCTCTATATAACTGGCCTCCATATTTAACTGGACTCCATATAACTGTCCTCTATATAACTGTCCTCTATATAACTGGCCTCCATATTTAACTGGTCTCCATATAACTGGCCTCCATATTTACCTGGCCTCCCAATAACTGTCCTCTATATAACTGTCCTCTATATAACTGTCCTCTATATAACTGGGCTCCATATAACTGTCCTCTATATAACTGTTCTCTATATAACTGGCCTCCATATTTAACTGGACTCCATATAACTGTCCTCTATATAACTGTCCTCTATATAACTGTCCTCTATATAACTGTCCTCTATATAACTGGCCTCCATATTTAACTGGGCTCCATATAACTGTCCTCTATATAACTGTCCTCTATATAACTGGCATCCATATTTAACTGGGCTCCATATAACTGTCCTCTATATAACTGTCCTCTATATAACTGGCCTCCATATTTAACTGTTCTCCATATAACTTGCCTCCATATAACTTGCCTCCATATAACGCCTCCATATAACTTGCCTCTATTTTTAACAGGACTCTATATAACTGGCCTCCATAATTAACTGGCCCATAAAACTGGCCTCTATATAACTGGGCTCTATATAACTGGCCTCCATTTGTAACTGGCCTCCATATTTAACTGGTCTCCATTAACTGTCCTCTATATAACTGGCCTCCATATTTAACTGGCCTCCATATAACTGTCCTCTATATAACTGTCCTCTATATAACTGGCCTCCATATTTAACTGGGCTCCATATAACTGTCCTCTATATAACTGTCCTCTATATAACTGGCATCCATATTTAACTGGGCTCCATATAACTGTCCTCTATATAACTGTCCTCTATATAACTGTCCTCTATATAACTGGCATCCATATTTAACTGTCCTCTATATAACTGTCCTCTATATAACTGTCCTCTATATAACTGGCCTCCATATTTAACTGTTCTCCATATAACTTGCCTCCATATAACTTGCCTCCATATAACGCCTCCATATAACTTGCCTCTATTTTTAACAGGACTCTATATAACTGGCCTCCATAATTAACTGGCCCATAAAACTGGCCTCTATATAACTGGGCTCTATATAACTGGCCTCCATATTTAACTGGCCTCCATATAACTGGCCTCCATATTTAACAGGCCTCCATAAAGCTGCCCTCTATATAACTGGTCTCCATATAACTGGCCTCCATATTTAACTGGCCTCCATATAACTGGCTTCTATATAACTGGCCTCCATATTTAACTGGCCTCCATATTTAACTGGCCTCCACTTAGCTTCATATCATAAGGCCATAACAGTAGACACACAGATTGTCACCAACACTTCTCATGCTCCTATGTTAGAGTCTGATTAGACTACAACAGTAGCTGGTGGAAGTGTGTGTGTGTGTGTGTGTGTGTGTGTGTGTGTGTGTGTGTGTGTGTGTGTGTGTGTGTGTGTGTGTGTGTGTGTGTGTGTGTGTGTGTGTGTGTGTGTGTGTGTGTGTGTGTGTGTGTGTGTGTGTGTAGTGTTCTGGTGGAAATGTTTGGGGCATTGTTTCTGTGCTATCGGCGCCAGCCTGCAAGCTTGGCACAGCAGATGACATTCTCCTCACATGACCTAGCCCACCACACCACTCAAGATATTACAGGACACAGCAGAGAGAGGGAGAGGAAGGAAAGATTGAGATAGGGAGTGAGAGGGAGGGAGCAGGAGAGAGTGAGGGAAGAGAGAGAGAGAGAAAGAGAGCGAGGGAGAGAGATAAAGGAGGGAGTGAAGGTGAGATAAGGAGGGGGGATAGGTAAGAGTGAAAGTGAGCGGGAGAGATGGAATGAAAGAGGAGGGAGAGACGAAGGGGGGGAGGGTTGGAGGGGGTAATGATGGGGAGGAGGGAGAGCAGAGGGGTTGGAGGGGCTAATGATGGGGAGGAGGGAGAGAGGAAGGGAGGAGAGGACTGAGGATGTGAGTGTCGGTGACCCCGAGACACATAGCTGCAAGCAGTCTCCTGTAGCTGAACACTGGCCAGAAAAACTGCCTGGGTACTCTGTGTTCTGCCCCCTGACACACACACACACACACAGACACACAGACTCACACACACACGCAAACACACACACACACAGTGCAACTGATCTGGATGACTCACTCATCCCTCTCTCCTGCCCTTCTATTTTTGGATTTATCTCTTTATCTTTCAGTCAAACATTAAAAGATGGAAAATGAGAGATTACTAAGAGGCAGGGAGACACGCATTCATTAAACAAAGGAAAAATACAATTTTACTCAACCAGCTATCAGAGTGCTCATCCAGTGATTACGTCACTTGTTTGGCACCAAGCACTTTATGACATCACTTCTTGGTTTAGATGTTTGGCTGGCTTGTTTGTGTGGTTATATTAGATGCATGGTTATCATAAAAAGGATTAGTGCTACTGGTTTCGTCACCAGGGGATTGTGACGTACTGGTATATGACACACAAGACTTAGTCGTAAGTACACTGCAAAAAAAGAAAAAAAGAAAGAAAAAAAGTTGATTCAATCTACAATTGTAAGGTAACCAGCTGCAATAGGATTGTGAGTTTGCTCAACATTTGGGCATAAAACTGAAGCAATATAAGGCAAACATGAATTTATAGTTTGAATCAACAAGTTTTTATACATTCAGCTCACCGTAAGCAATGTTCACACATTAGCTCAATTTCTTGTCCTTCCATAGTCCACCCAACTCACAGAATAACACTGATTAAGCAATTGGTTATTATAAAAAATGTTTTTTACAATATATGTGAAATATGAAACATTACGTTTTTAAGTACAAAATAGATAAGTAAAAAATAAAAGTAACAAATAATTAAAGAGCAGCAGTAAAATAACAATAGGGAGACTATATACAGGGTATACCGGTACAGCGTCAATGTGTGGGGGCACCAGTTAATCAAGGTAATTAAGGTAATATGTGCATGTAGGTAGAGTTAAAATGACAATGCATAGATAATGAACAGAGTAGCAGCAGCGTACAAGGGGAGAGGGAGGGGCAATGCAAATAGTCTGGGTAGCAATTTGATTAGATGTTCAGGAGTATTATGGCTTGGGGGGAGAAGCTGTTAAGAAGCCTTTTGGACCTAGACTTGGTGCTCCGGTACCGCTTGACATGCGGTACCAGTGAGAACAGTCTATGACTAGGGTGGCTGGAGTCTTTGACAATTTTTAGGGCCTTCCCTCTGACACCGCCTGGTATAGAGGTCTTGGTTGGCAGGAAACTTGGCCCCAGTGAGGCACTACCCTCTGTAGTGCCTTGCAGTCAGAGGCCGAGCAGTTGCCATACCAGGCAGTTATGCAACCCGTCAGGATGCTCTCAATGGTGCAGCTGTATAATTCTTATTTTTTTGGAATGGATATGAGGACCCATGCCAAATCTTTTCAGTCTCCTAAGGGGGAATAGGCTTTGTCATGCCCTCTTCACAACTGTCTTGATGTGTTTGGACCATGATAGTTTTTTGGTGATGTGGACACCAAGGAACTTGAAGCTCTCAACCTGGTCAGGTCTCTGACCTCCTCCCTGTAGGCTGTCTCATCGTTGTCGGTGATCAGGCCTACCACTGTTGTGTCATCGGCAAATGTAATGATGGTGTTGGAGTCGTGCCTGGCCATGCAGTCATGAGTGAACAGGGAGTACAGGAGGGGACTGAGCACGCATCCCTGAGGGGCCCCCCTGTTCAGGATCAGTGTGGCGGATGTGTTGTTACCTACCCTTCCCCCCTGGGGGCGGCCCATCAGGAAGTCCAGGATCCAGTTGCAGAGGAAGGTGTTTAGTCCCAGGGTCCTTAGCTTAGTGATGAGCTTTGAGGGCACTGTGGTGTTGAATGCTGAGCTGTAGTCAGTGAATAGCATTCTCACATAGGTGTTCCCTTTGTCCAGGTGGGAAAGGGCAGTGTGGAGTGCAATAGAGATTGCATCATCTATGGATCTGTTGGGGCAGTATGCAAATTGGAGTGGGTCTAGGGTTTCTGGGATAATGGTGTTGATGTGAGTCATTACCAGCCTTTCAAAGTACTTCATGGCTACAGATGTGAGTGCTATGGGTCAGTAGTCATTTAGGCAGGTTATCTTAGTGTTCTTGGGCACAGGGACTATGGTGGTCTGCTTGAAACATGTTGGTATTATAGACTTAGTCAGGGACAGGTTGAAAATGTCAGTGAAGACACTTACCAGTTGCTCAGCGCATGCTTGGTGTGCACATCCTGGTAATCAGTCTGGCCCTGTGGCCTTGTGAATGTTGACCTGTTTGATGGTCTTACTCACATCGGCTACGAAGAGCATGATCACACAGTCGTCCTCAACAGCTGACGCTCTCATGCATGTTTCAGTGTTACTTGCCTCGAAGCGAGCATAGAAGTAACTTCGCTCATCTGGTAGGCTTGTGTCACTGGGCAGCTCTTCCCTTTGTAGTCTGTAATAGTTTGCAAGCCCTGCCACATCCGACGAGCGTCGAAGCCAGTGTAGTATAATTCGATCTTAGTCCTGTATTGATGCTTTACCTGTTTGATAGTTAGTCGGAGGGCATAGCGGGACTTCTTATAAGCTTCCGGAATAGAGTCTCGCTCCTTGAAAGCGGCAGCTCTACCCTTTAGCTCAGTGCTAATTTTGCCTGATATCCATGGTTTCTGGTTGGGGTATGTACGTACAAGTCACTGTGGGGACGACGTAATCGATGCACTTATTGATGAAGCCAGTGACTGAAGTGGTTTACGCCTCAATGCCATCGGAAGAATCCCAGAACCTATTCCAGTCTGTTTTAGCAAAAGAGTCCTGTAGTTTAGCATCTGCTTCATCTGACCACTTTTTTTTATTGTCCGAGTCACTGATACTGTCTGCTTTAGTTTTTGCTTGTAAACAGGAATTAGGAGGATATAATTATGGTCAGATTTGCCAAATGGAGGGCGAGGGAGAGCTTTGTACGCATCTCTGTGTGTGGAGTAAAGGTAGTCTAAAGTTTTTTCCCTCTGGTTGCACATTTAATAACATGCTGATAGAAATTAGTTAAACGGATTTAAGTTTCCCTACATTAAAGTCCCCGGCTACTAGGAGAGCCGCCTCTGGATGAATGTTTTCCTCTTTGCTTATGGCAGTATACAGCTCATTGAGTGTGGTCTTAGTGCCAGCATCGGTTTGTGGTGGTAAATAGACAGCTACGAAGAATATAGATGAAAACTCTCTTGGTAAATAGTGTGGTCTACAGCTTATCATTAGATACTCTACCTCAGGTGAGCAAAACATTGAGACTTCCTTAGATTTCGTGCACCAGCTGTTGTTTACAAATATACACAGACCGCCATCCCTTGTCTTACCGGAGGCAGCTGTTCTATCCTGCTGAAAAAGCGTAAAACCCTCAAGCTGCATGTTATTCATGTTGTCGTTCAGCAACGACTCGGTGAAACATAAGATATTACAGTTTTTAATGTCCCGTTGGTAGGATATACGTGCTCATAGTTCGTCTACCTTATTATCCAATGATTGTATGCTTGCTAATAGAACCGAAGGAAAAGTCAGATTACCTGTCGGATCCTTACAAGGCACCCAGATCTACGTCCCCGATATCTTCATCTCTTTCTCCTGCGAATGACGGGTATGAGGGCCATGTTGGGCGTCTGAAGTAAATCCTTCGCATCTGACTCGTTAAAGAAAAAATCTTCTTCAGGTACGGGGTGAGTAATCGCTGTCCTGATATCTAGAAGCTCTTTTCGGTATTAAGAGACAGTGGCAGAAACATTATGTACAAAATAAGTTACAAATAACACGAAAACACACACAATAGCACAAGTGGTTAGGGAACCATGAAACGGCAGCCATCTCCTCCGGTGCCATTATTATAATAGTGCTGTGATAGTGCTGTTAAGAAGGTAGAGTAGCGCTTTATTATGGTCAGACTTGTATTTATATGTTTTGACCATGGCAGTTTTCACGACTTCCGCCGAAGTCGGCTCCTCTCCTTGTTCGGGCGGCGTTCAGCGGGCGACATCACCGGTCTTCTAGCCATCGCTGCTCCATTTTTCATTGTTCCATTTGTTTTGTCTTGTTTCCCCGCACACCTGATTTACATTCCATAATCACACTACATATATATTCCCTCTGTTCCCCGCCCCATGTCTTTGTGTGGAATTGTTTTTGTTACGTGTTTTGTGTGAGGCGCCAGGCTGGTTTTGCCACCCCGGGTCCCGTCTTTAACCCGAAGTATGTTTATTGCTAAACATTTGCATTATTGTGAATGTTGTGCGCTTTTCACTTTTGCTATTTGGATGGAGGTTTTGACACAGTTGCGTCCGTCTGTTGTTGCTTCTGCCAAATAAAGTATGCGCCTGATCAACTCTCTGCTCTCCTGCACCTGACTTCTCTACCAGTAGCGAACAACCTGACAGCAGTTCACAATCCAGGGTTACTCCAAGCAGTTTAGTCACCTCAACTTGCTCAATTTCCACATTATTATTACAAGATTTAGTTGAGGTTTAGGGTTTAGTGAATGATTTCTCCCAAATACAATGCTTTTAGTTTTTGAAATATTTATGATTAACTTATTCCTTGCCAACCATTCTGAAACTAAATGCAGCTCTTTAAGTGTTTGCAGTCATTTCAGTCGCTTTAGTAGCTGTCACAACGTCTACGGAAGGTGGCGCCTCTCCCCGTTCGGGCGGCGCTCGGCGGTCGTCGTCGCCGGCCTACTACCTGCCACCGATCCCCTTTTCATTTTCATTTGGTGATGTCTGTTTTGTGTTAGCACCTGTTTTGAGTTAGTTCGTTAGTGGGGGTATTTAGTCTGTCTTTCTAGGTTTAGGGTTGTGCGGGATTGTTTGTGTTTGCTGTCGTGAGGTTTGGGGATTGTTTGTGTTTGCTGTCGTGAGGTTTGGGGATTGTTTTTCTCTGCCTTGTTTATTCTCACAAGTACGGGTTTCTCTGGGCTGTGTCCCGACTGTGTTCGGGTGTTATTTTGCCTGTTTTGGATTCCTTGTTCCTTGCCTTGTGTTCGGCACTTTTGGACTGGATATCTATTAAACGTGTTTCACGTACCTTTGGTCTCCTGCGCCTGACTTCACCCCTCCTGCATTTCTAGAGTATCTTGACAGTAGCTGACATGTATAGTGTTGAGTCACCCGCATACATAGACACACTGGCTTTACTCAAAGCCAGTGTTCTGTTAGACAGGTAACTCTTTATCCACAATATAGCAGGGAATGTAAAGCCATAACACACGTTTTTCCAGCAGCAGGCTATGATTGATAATGTCAAAAGCCGCACTGAAGTCTAACAAAACAGCCCCACAATCGTTTTATTATCAATTTCTCTCTGCCAATCATCAGTCATTTGTGTAAGTGCTGTGTTTGTTGAATGTCCTTCCCTATAAGCGTGATGAAAATCTGTTGTCAATTTGTTTATTGTAAAATAGCATTGCATCTGGTCAAACACAATGTTTTCCAAAACTTTACTAAGGATTGGTAACGGACTGATTGGTCCTTATTTGAGCCAGTAAAGGGGGCTTTACTATTCTTAGGTAATGGAATTACTTTTCCTTCCCTCCAGGCCTGAGGGCACACAATTTCTAATAGGTTTAAATTGAAAATATGGCAAATAGGATTGGCAATATCGTTCGCTATTATCCTCAGTCATTTTCCACTCAAGTTGTCAGATCCCGGTGGCTTGTCGTTGTTGATAGACAACAATGTTTTTTTCACCTCTTTGTACTCACTTTACGGAATAAAAAATGACAGTGCTTGTCTTTCATAATTTGGTCAGATATACTTGGATGTGTAGTGTCAGCGTTTGTTGCTGGCCTGTCATGCCTAAGTTTGCTAACCTTGCCAATGAAAAAATAATTAAAGTAGTTGGCAATATCAGTCGATTTTGTGATGAATGAGCCATCTGATTCAATGAATGATGGAGCTGAGTTATTTGCCATTGCTTTTGCCTCGTCCATCTCAACCAACAAATTTTGAATTCCTCATCCATCCAATTTATTTAACAGTTTTTACAGTCATTTTCTTAATGGGTGAATGCTTATTAGTAACTCGGATAGGCAATTTCAGAAATGTGTCAAGTGCAGATTCTGTTTGCTCCTCATTACACACCTTCAACCCCCAAAGATATTATTTACATCAACAACATAGGAATCACTACAAAAATTATTGTATGACCTCTTTTACACTATATTAGGCCCAGCTGTTAGAGCTTTGGTTTTCCAAAAGCCGATGGATCTGGATACTTCATTCAAGCACATTTCTGCAGCATTAGTAAAGATGTGATCAATACATGTTGATGATTTCATTCCTCAGCTGTTTGTAACTACCCTGGGAGGTTGACTGATAACCTGAACCAGGTTGCAGGCACTGGTTACAGTTCAAATCTTTTTCTTTAGCGGGCAGCTTCATGAAAGTCAGTCAATATTTAAATCATCCAGAAAATATACATCTCTGTCGATATGATTTCACATTCATTATCAAGCATTTCACACATGGTATCCAGATACTGGCTGTTAGCACTTGTTGGTCTATAGCAGCTTCCCACCAGAATGGGCTTTAGGTGAGGCAGAGGAACCTATAGCTATATTACTTCAGCAGTATTTAACATGAGATCCTCTCTAATCTTTACAGGAATGTGGTTCTGAATATAAACAACAACACCTCCACCACTGGCCTTTCTGTCTTTTCTGTAAATGTTCTAACCTTGTATTATTTAAGTGAGTTTCAGAGATAGTCAGAATATGAATGTCATCTGTTAGTAGGAAGTTGTTAATTTCATGAACCTTATTTCTTAAGCTACATGTTAATGTGGGCTATTTTAAGCACTTTTCTGGGATGCTTGCTTGTTTTCGTTGCTTTACTGGGAATCTTAGCAGAAGTAGATATTCTCATGTTATTTATGTTAGTGCAGGGGCATACCACCTCGGTGCTAACAGCATAAATCTGGTTCATAGGCACATGATTGCTGCATACAATAACTGTAGGATCAGGCATTCAGGGCAGTTAGAGGGACATAAATTAGGTTACTTACATTATGTCTTACAACGCCCCTTGTATAATGTACATTTGCTAAAGCATTATGACGACTCAGCGACACAATGGTAGGGATTAACTGAGCTTGATTTGGGTCATTGATAAGTCATTGTCTCAATGCAGCCTTATTATGCTGTGAAAGGATCTGGGAAACCCAAATGATTTGGGTGGATCCCATCCTCCTTATAAAACGTGTTTTGTTTCAAAAAGGTTTCGAAATTGTCAACAAAAGTTATACCCATTGAGCTGCAATAATCACATAGCCAGTTGTGAAGAGAAAGAATCCTGCTAAAGTGTTCAATGCCACGATTCAGAGAGGGCACAGGGCCAGATATGATGGGTCTTTTATTAGTGTCTAGCAGAGAGTCAATCAGCTCTTTGAAATCCAGTTTCAACTGTTCAGAGCTGCCCTTCATGATGTCATTAAAACCCACATGGACTACGATAGAATCGATTTCCATGTCCTGGCGTAGTACATTCGGGAGCAGCTTATTAATGTAATTTATTTGAGCTCCGGGATAGGACATTGTTTTTGCACCAGGAATAGTCGCATTACTTACCATGGAGATGCCCAAAATCACAGCTGGCGAAAAGGACGAGGAAACCTGCCCACTCCCACACTTCACAGGATTCTGAGAACCCTTTAAGGATGGGTGAGAGGCAGGATAACTTGAGCCCATAGCTCCTGGCTCCCGGTGCAGGCCTCCGACAGATGGAGTAGCCCCGCTCAATCCAGAGCAGGGACAGAAGGTAGTCGACGTCGACTTTGAAATCGTAGAGGAAGAAGTAGGAGTAGGCACAGCGTCCGGAGACACAGGTACCCCCAGCGACCAAGGTGCAGGAAGATCAGGCTCCAGGGCGGCAAAACTATTCGTTGTTTGTATCCGCTCCGTGCCTCTCGATGGGAGCATAGACTGCTTTGCGGGAGGCTGTTGTCTTTGGCTACCACGGCTCGTGACATGAGACCATCGTTGATTGCCATACTCCTCTTGCTGTGATCCTTTGACTCAGCTATCAGATGGGGGAGGAGAGGCAGGAGATGGCTCCCCTGGCGAACGAACTCCGGACAACACCGGCCAGTCGGATAACGACAAGGCGGAGATGCATCCAACAAGTGTGAATGCCGTCCAGGCACCGGCGTAGAAAAGGTAAACATTCCACACAGTGTTTTCCCCAGTTTCTTACGTAGGCTGGCGACCTGCGGGATCAAGGAAGCCACCTCAAGCCTATATTCCTCTGCAAGCAAACACTTGCCTCATTGGAACTCTGAGTGATCCAGTTTGTCCCGAAACAAAGCGTTGTAGATACAGCTCCTACAGCACTGGAACGATTAATTTACTTCTCCAGACAAAGAGGGTTTAATTTGAAAACTAATCTTGGTCTAACTTCTTTAGCTTGATGGTTAGCAGCTTAGCTAAGTTAGCGGCTCTGTCAAACACACTTCAACCTGTCAGTTAAGGCGGGATTCCAGGACAAGCAATAGTGGGCCTAGCTGTTGAAAGCATGCAAAAATAAGTTCGGTATTTATTTAGAAATGTTGATGAGAGTCGTGATAAATTCACTGAAAACCCACACTAACACACGGTTATATTAAAAAAGATCTGGCATGGGCTTTGAAATCCTCAAAAAGTTATACAGCTGCACCATTGAGAGCATCTTGACTGGCTGCATAAAGGCTTGGTTTGGCAACAGCATTGCCTTTGATTGCATGGTGCAACAGAGGGTGGTGCAGACAGTCCAGTACATCACTGGAACTACCTGAATTGCACTGTCTCTATGCACACTCACAGGACTCTACACACACTCACACACATTGACACTTCAACACACACACACACACACACACACACACACACACACACACACACACACACACACACACACACTCACTCACTTAATTTGCTCACACACAGATAACATGCACACACATTTATACTGACTCTACACAAAGGCACACATACTCGCATAAGATCATCATATACACTGCTTTTACTGTGTTTATCATATATATCCTGATGCCACCTTATACCTATACATACAGTGCATTTGGAGACTATTCAGACCCCTTGACTTTTTTACACATTTTGTTACGTTACAGCTTTATTCTAAAATGGGCTAAATTATTTTTTTCCCTTATTAATCTACACACAATAACCCATAATGACAAAGCAAAAACAGGTATTTAGACATTTTTGCAAATGTATTACAAATAAATAAAAAAAAATACCTTATTGATATAAGAATTCAGACCCTTTGCTATGAGACTCGAAATTGAGCTCAGGTGCATCCTGTTTCCATTGATCATCCTTGAGATGTTTCTACAACTTGACTGGAGTCCACCTGTGGTAAATTCAATTGATTGGACATGATTTGGAAAGGAACACACCTGTCTATATAAGATCCCACAGTTGACAGTGCATGTCAGAGCAAAAGCCAAGTCATGAGGTGGAAGGAATTGTCCCTAGAGCTCTGAGACATGATTGTGTTGAGGTACACATCTGGGGAAGGGTACCAAAATATGTCTACAGCATTGAAGGTCCCCAAGAACACAGTGGCCTCCATCATTCTTAAATTGAAGAAGTTTAGAACCACCATGATTCTTTGAAAGAGCTCCAGAGATCCTCTGTGGAGATGAGAGAACCTTCCAGAAGGACAACCATCTCTGCAGCACTCCACCAATCAGGCCATTATGGTAGATTGGCCAGGCAGAAGCCACTCCTCACTAAAAGGCACATGACAGCCCATTTGGAGTTTGCCAAAGGCACCTAAAGGACACTCAGACTATGAGAAACAAGATTCTCTGGTCTGATAAAAACCAAGATTGAACTCTTTGGCCTGGGGGAAACTTAGCACCATCCCTACAGTGAAGAATGGTGGTGGCAGCATCATGCTGTGGGGATGTTTTTCAGCGGCAGGGACTGGGAGACTAGTCAGGATCGAGGGAAAGATGAACGGAGCCAAGGACAGAGAGGTCCTTGATGAAAACCTGATTCAGAGTGCTCAGGACCTCAGACTGGGGAGAAGGTTCACCTACCAACAGGACAACAACCCTAAGCACACAGCCAAGACAATGCAGGAGTGGCTTTGGGACAAGTCTCTGAACAGTACATTATTTTACCTCATTTTCCTGCTGTGTTTAAGGAGCCCATTATTTACTGTCCCTCAGCAATCAGGCAGTAGTGTTAGTGACTCAGTTTGATAGTTCCATTACAGACTGCTCAGTGTGATAGTTCCATTACAGACTGCTCAGTGACTCAGTGTGATAGTTCCATTACAGACTGCTCAGTGACTCAGTGTAATAGCTCCATTACAGACTGCTCAGTGTGATAGTTCCATTACAGACTGCTCAGTGTGATAGTTCCATTACAGACTGCTCAGTGTGATAGTTCCATTGCAGACTGCTCAGTGTGATAGTTCCATTGCAGACTGCTCAGTGTGATAGTTCCATTGCAGACTGCTCAGTGTGATAGTTCCATTACAGACTGCTCAGCGTGATAGTTCCATTGCAGACTGCTCAGTGTGATAGTTCCATTACAGACTGCTCAGTGTGATAGTTCCATTACAGACTGCTCAGTGTGATAGTTCCATTACAGACTGCTCAGTGTGATAGTTCCATTACAGACTGCTCAGTGTGATAGCTCCATTACAGACTGCTCAGTGTGATAGTTCCATTACAGACTGCTCAGTGTGATAGTTCCATTACAGACTGCTCAGTGTGATAGTTCCATTACAGACTGCTCAGTGTGATAGTTCCATTACAGACTGCTCAGTGTGATAGTTCCATTACAGACTGCTCAGTGGCTCAGTGTGATAGTTCCATTACAGACTGCTCAGTGGCTCAGTGTGATAGTTCCATTACAGACTGCTCAGTGTGATAGTTCCATTACAGACTGCTCAGTGTGATAGTTCCATTACAGACTGCTCAGTGTGATAGCTCCATTACAGACTGCTCAGTGTGGTAGTTCCATTACAGACTGCTCAGTGTGGTAGTTCCATTACAGACTTCTCAGTGTGATAGTTCCATTACAGACTGCTCAGTGTGATAGCTCCATTACAGACTTCTCAGTGTGATAGTTCCAGTACAGACTGCTCAGTGTGATAGCTCCATTACAGACGGCTCAGTGTGATAGCTCCATTACAGACTTCTCAGTGTGATAGTTCCATTACAGACTGCTCAGTGTGGTAGTTCCATTACAGACTGCTCAGTGTGATAGTTCCATTACAGACTGCTCAGTGTGATAGCTCCATTACAGACTGCTCAGTGTGATAGCTCCATTACAGACTGCTCAGTGTGATAGCTCCATTACAGACTGCTCAGTGTGATAGGTCCATTACAGACTGCTCAGTGTGATAGCTCCATTACAGACTGCTCAGTGTGATAGTTCCATTACAGACTGCTCAGTGTGATAGTTCCATTACAGACTGCTCAGTGTGATAGCTCCATTACAGACTGCTCAGTGTGATAGCTCCATTACAGACTGCTCAGTGTGATAGTTCCATTACAGACTGCTCAGTGTGATAGCTCCATTACAGACTGCTCAGTGTGATAGCTCCATTACAGACTGCTCAGTGTGATAGTTCCATTACAGACTGCTCAGTGTGATAGTTCCATTAGAGACTGAAATAAATATATTTTCTACCTCAGTTCAGATCTCTCTCTCACACGCTGTGGAGAGCTTAAAATAACCACCGGTGAGATTGTTTCACCCGTGTGTGTGTGTGTGTGTGTGTGTGTGTGTGTGTGTGTGTGTGTGTGTGTGTGTGTGTGTGTGTGTGTGTGTGTGTGTGTGTGTGTGTGTGTGTGTGTGTGTGTTCTTAATAAGATTCAGTGTTATTGTCCACAGCATTCAAACACTGTAATCTAAATGACCTTACAGGTGTAGGATCTTGCTTTGATCACCCTGTTGCAGGATAACTTTTGTTGCAGGAGAACAGGAAATGTAAAACGTGTAGTGTATTTGAGGTTAAAAGGCTTCTGAAGTAATTTCCACTTTGAAATTTCAGACTTGATTTTCCCTTACGAATAACCTATCAACCCCTACAAAAAAGTCCATTATTATAGTCCACATAATAATTCACATTTCCTGTTGCTGCAGGATTCTTTTTGTGTGTGCAATGTTTACTGGTCATTTTATATTATTTATTTCACTTTTGTTTATAATATATTCCATTTGCTTTGACAATGTAAACATATGTTTTCCATGCCAATAAAGCCCTTCGAATTAAATTGAGGGACAGGGATTACAATGAATGCCAGTCAGTCACGTCTACACTGTCATTTGTGTGTGTCTGGTCTTGCCCATCATTGAGCCCCACTGATAAAGCTTTCCTCTGTGGTGTAAGTGAACAGTCAGACTGAACAGATGCATGGCTGGTAAAGTTTAGCTTAGTTATTAACACTCACAGATTACCTGTTATATACACCTGTCTGACTGATCTCACAGTCATTCTCTCTCTCTCTCTCTCTCTCTCTCTCTCTCTCTCCGCTATTGCTCACTCTCTATCACTCTCTCTCTCTATTGCTCACTCTGTCTCTCTCTCTGTCTCTCTCTCTGTCTCTCTCTCTGTCTCTCTCTCTGTCTCTGTGTGTGTGTTTTCTCTCTGTTTTTCCTGTCATTCAACATCATTGGTTGCCATGATGAGCACAGTGCTGACATCACAGACATTATAATGTAATCTCATCAACAATTCCAGGAGGGGTGTTCCCTTTCATAGAACCCCTCCTGTTCCCACAGTGGATGAGGCTTTGTGTGTGTGTGTGTGTGTGTGTGTGTGTGTGTGTGTGTGTGTGTGTGTGTGTGTGTGTGCAGATATTCATGCTTGACTGAGCTTGTTTTGCGGGGTGATATAATTAGCCAGCGTTTCCTCAAGAGAGAGTCGGTACTCTGTATTGACTTAAGGCAGCCCTCTGTACAGACTCTGTACTGCAGTGCTCAGCCAAGCAGAGGACATAGTAGAACACTACTCTTACACTCACAGAGGTTAAAGGGAGTCTCCAGTACTGGAGGCTACAGTACAGTACATACAACTGTACAGCATGTGAAGCATATGGAAACTGTTGACTCTTTAAAAAAAAGTTTCCAATCGGGTTCTCTGAAGAACCCTTTTTGGAAGACAAGGGTTATTTGATGATTCTTTGGAAGGCAATAAGGGTTCTACATAGAACCATATATCATATTTCCCAGCATGCTCTTTTGCAGGGGGATTTTCAGTATTGTTTGTTTTATTATTATTATTTTTGCAACCATTACTGAGATGGTTGTTCCAGTTTAGATAATTGAGGTAGTCTCGAAATTTGATCTTATGTACCCTGGCAGTCATTCTGAATGCAGGTTGCAGCTGAACCAAAAAAATCCACTTGTTGGATATCCTAACTCCAGCTCTACTCAAATAGGAATTACACATCACTTTGCAAGCCCGCGTAATGTGACTTGCAGGCCTAATGTGGCCTGTAAACCAGGAGTTTCCTAACACCACTGTGTTAGGGTATAACTAGGTTCTCAAAGAAAAGCCTTAAGATACATGTAATGTATTGTCATAAATCATTTAATTGTAAAGGCTAATAAGGCTGGTGGAACCATTCATAGACGGTTCTAGGAAGAACCCTCCAAAGATAAAAGGGTTCTCGGTAGAACCCTTCGTAGAGGGTTCTAAGTAGAACCATATACAGGTGTTTTGATGAAGAACCCTACATAGAGCATTCTAGATAGAACCATTTGCGAAGGGTTCCCCTATGGGGACAAACCAGAGAACCCTGTATGGTTCTACTGAGCACCTTTTTTGTTCTTTGAGTACAGCGTCAAAGGGAAAGATGCCTAGTTCACTGCACACTGCATCCACCGTTTGTGTTGGTAAGAGATATTACACTGGACTATAAAAAATACATCAAGTTGCAATACACAAACAAAGAGTCCTTGGGATAAAGTGACTATGAGAGCAGACTGTTGGAGACTACGCTGTTTAGCAGGCCTCCATAATGAAAGCTGTAATTATCAGCCAGATAAATCCATACAGTGAACTCCACAGTGACTTCCATCTTCTTTAGGGGAATTAGTCATGGGACCCTGGCCCCCGCAGAATGGAAATAGGATTCATGGATTTATAGCTCATCGACTTGTTTTTCAGCTGAGCTACAATCCGGCTTCACTAAATGAGTTACACTGAACCAATTCAAAGAATGTCTTTTCAGGTTTGTAAACCGTAAAGAAACGAATCTGTCTGAGGGAGAGGCTGAGGAGTCTTATGTCTTTAGAGGTGAATAGGGTTGTTACTAAAACAATCTGACCATAACCTGAACCAATTGACTTGTTATTTTAGCCCTGTCATGTGATGAGGCAGTGAAGTGGTGTTGTAGGTTGTGAGTGAGTGAGTGAGTGAGTGAGTGAGTGAGTGAGTGAGTGAGTGAGTGAGTGAGTGAGTGAGTGAGTGAGTGAGTGAGTGAGACAGACAGACAGACAGACAGACAGACAGACAGACAGACAGACAGACAGACAGACAGACAGACCCAGTTAAAAGTTTGGACACACCTACTCATTCATACATTGTAGAATAATAGTGAAGACATCAAAACTATGAAATTGTCACGACTCCCGCCGAAGTCGACCCCTCTCCTTGTTCGGGCGGCATTCGGCGGCTTACTATTTGCCACCGATCGATGTTTCACTGTTCGTTTGGTTTTGTCTTTATTGTGTACACCTGTTTTGAGTTTCCCTAATTATGTTCATTATTTAAACCTCTGCATTTCCTGTTTGTCTTGTCGGTGAATGTTTGTCCATTTAGTGTAGTTGGAGGTGTTTTCTCCAGACTATGTATTTTTAAGAGAAGCTGGATTGAATAATTTTAGTAAACACGTTTTGTTTACCTTCATCCCTGTGTCCTGCGCCTGACTCCTCCACTTCTCTAAGAAGATCCGTTACAGAAATAACACATATGGAATCATTTACTTTAGTAAACAAAAAAGTGTTAAACAAATCAAAATATATTTTATATTTGAGATACTTCATAGTAGCCGCCCTTTGCCTTGATGACAGCTTTGCACACCCTTGGCATTCTCTCAACCACCTTCATGAGGTAGTCACCTGGAATGCATTTCAATTAACAGGTGTGCCTTGTTAATTTGTGGAATTTCTTTCCTTCTTAATGTGTTTGAGCCAATCAGTTGTGTTGTGACAAGTTAGGGGTGGTATACAGAAGATAGCCCTATTTGGTAAAAGACCAAGTCCATATTATGGTAAGAACAGCTCAAAGAAGCAAAGAGAAACGACAGTTCGTCATTACTTTAAGACATGAAGGTCAGTCAATCCGGAACATTTCAAGTACTTTGAAAGTTTCTTCTAGTGCAGTGGCAAAAACTATCAAGTGCTATGATGAAACTAGCTCTCATGAGGACCACCACAGGAAAGGAAGACCCAGAGTTACCTCTGCTGCAGAGGATAAATTCATTAGAGTTACCAGCCTCAGAAATTGCAGCCCAAATAAATGCTTCACAGAGTTCAAGTAACAGACACATCTTAAAATCAACTGTTCAGAGGAGACTGCGTGAATCAGGCCTTCATTGTCGAATTGCTGCAAAGATGGCACTAATAAAGGACACCAATAAGAAGAAGAGACTTGCTTGGGCCAAGAAACAAGAGCAATGGACATAGACCGGTGGAAATCTGTCTTTGGTCTGATGAGTCCAAATTGGAGATTTTTGGTTCCAACCGCCGTGTCTTTGTGAGACGCAGAGTAGGTAAACGGATGATCTCTGCGTCTGTATTTCCCACCGTGAAGCATGGAGGAGGATGTGTGATGGTGTGGGGGTGCTTTGCTGGTGACACTGTCAGTGATTTATTTAGAATTCAAGGCACACTTAACCAGCATGGCTACCTCAGCATTCTGCAGCGAAACGCCATCCCATCTGCCATCCCATCTGGTTTGCGCTTAATGGGACTATAGTTTGTTTTCCAACAGGACAATGACCCAACACACCTCCAGGCTGTGTAAGACCTATTTGACCAAGAAGGAGAGTGATGGAGTGCTGCATCAGATGACCTGGCCTCCACAATGACCCGACCTCAACCCAATTGAGATGGTTTGGGATGAGTTGGACTGCAGAGTGAAGGAAAAGCAGCCAACAAGTCCTCAACATATGTGAGAACTCCCTCAAGACTATTGGAAAATAATTCGAGGTGAAGCTGGTTGAGAGAATGCCAAAGCTGTCATCAAGGCAAAGGCTTTGAAGAATCTAAAATCTAAAATATATTTTGATTTGTTTATGACATTTTTCATTACTACATGATTCCATATGTGTTATTTAATACTTCTGATGTCTTCACTAGTATTCTACAATGTAGAAAATAGTAAAAATAAAGAAAAACCCTTGATTGAGTAGGTGTGTCCAAACCTCTGACTGGTACTGTAAATCTGAAAGGAAAGCACACACATCAACATGGATAGGCAGACAGACACATACTGTACACACAACACACCACAACACACCACAACATACCACAACACACAACACACCACAACACAACACACCAAAACACACCACACCAAAACAACACAACACACAACACACAACAGACCGCACCACAACACACCACAACACCACAACACACCCCACCACAACACATCCCACCCCACCATAACACACCCCACCACAACACATCCCACCCCACCACAACACACCCCATCCCACCCCACCACAACACACCCCACCACAACTCACCCCACCCCACCCCACCACACCACACACCACCCCACCACAACACACCCCACCACAACACACCCTACCACAACACACCCCACCACACCACACCACACCCCACCACAACACACCACACCCCACCACAACACACCCCACACCACACCACAACACACACCACACCACACCACATCCCACACCACCACAACACACCCCACCACACCACAACATACCACAACACACCACACCCCACCACAACACACCACATACATTTACAGCTGCTGTAAATAGTGAAGGGCTTAAGCGATGATGCCCCGGCGCACCCAGCACCAGGTAAATATTTATAGTCTTCTTGGCAATAGATTAGATAAGAATTTGACTAAAACAATGCCATGGAAACACCATAGAAATGCCACACACGCATGTCTGTGTTGTGTTTGTGTACATAAGGCGTGAAGCACCTGTTCTGTGTCCTCCTGCTCAGAGTTCAGTTTGCTTTGAGATTTGTTCTGGTGTGCCAACACAGGAAAACAAACAGGAGAGTGAACATCTCTATTTAAACTACAAGCCTGTCCATCCACAAATTAATGACACTGCAGCCAACTGGCCTGCTAATACTAGAGAGAGAAAGAGAGAAAGGGAGAGAGATCCTCCTCCCTACAGCCCAGAGTACTACTAGATATAGTGACCCTCCTACCTACAGCCCAGAGTACTACTAGATATAGTGACCTTCCTCCCTACAACCCAGAATACTACTAGATATAGTGACCCTCCTCCCTACAGCCCAGACTACTACTAGATATAGTGACCCTCCCTACAGCCCAGAGTACTACTAGATATAGTGACCCTCCCTACAGCCCAGAGTACTACTAGATATAGTGACCCTCCCAACAGCCCAGAGTACTACTAGATATAGTGACCCTCATAACTACAGCCCAGAGTACTACTAGATATAGTGACCCTCCTCCCTACAGCCCAGAGTACTACTAGATATAGTGACCCTCCTCCCTACAGCCCAGAGTTTTACTAGATATAGTGACCCTCCCTGCAGCCCAGAGTACTACTAGATATAGTGACCCTCCTCCCTACAGCCCAGAGTTTTACTAGATATAGTGACCCTCCCTACAGCCCAGAGTACTACTAGATTTAGTGACCCTCCCTACAGCCCAGAGTACTACTAGATACAGTGACCCTCCCTACAGCCCAGAGTACTACTAGATATAGTGACCCTCCCTACAGCCCAGAGTACTACTAGATATAGTGACCCTCCCTACAGCCCAGAGTACTACTAGATATAGTGACCCTCCCTACAGCCCAGAGTACATTTACATTTTAGTCATTTAGCAGACGCTCTTATCCAGAGCGACTTACAGTAGTGAATGCATACATTTCATACAATTTCATACATTTTTTTTCTGTGCTGGCCCCCCGTGGGAATCGAACCCACAACCCTGGCGTTGCAAACACCATGCTCTACCAACTGAGCTACAGGGAAGGCTAGAGTACTACTAGATATAGTGACCCTCCTCCCTACAGCCCAGAGTACTACCATCCTCATATGACACCTACCATCCTCACCTGACTCTACCATCCTCACCTGACTCTACCATCCTCACCTGACACCCACCATCCTCACCTGACACCTACCATCCTCACCTGACACCTACCATCCTCACCTGACACCCACCATCCTCACCTGACACCCACCATCCTCACCTGACACCCACCATCCTCACCTGACTCCCATCATCCTCACCTGACATCAACCATCCTAAATTGGCTCGACCATCCTCACCTGACACCTACCATCCTCACCTGACACCCACCATCCTCACCTGACACCCACCATCCTCACCTGACACCTACCATCCTCACCTGACACCCACCATCCTCACCTGACACCTACCATCCTCACCTGACTCCCATCATCCTCACCTGACACCCACCATCCTCACCTGACACCTACCATCCTCACCTGACACCCACCATCCTCACCTGACACTTACCATCCTCACCTGACACTTACCATACTCACCGGACACTTACCATCCTCACCTGACACTTACCATCCTCACCTGACACTTACCATCCTCACCTGACACCTACCATCCTCACCTGACTCTACCATCCTCACCTGACACCTACCATCCTCACCTGACACCTACCATCCTCACCTGACACCTACCATCCTCACCTGACACCTACCATCCTCACCTGACTCTACCATCCTCACCAGACACCTACCATCCTCACCTGACTCTACCATCCTCACCTGACACCTACCATCCTCACCTGACACCTACCATCCTCACCAGACACCTACCATCCTCCCCTGACACCTACCATCCTCACCTGACACCTACCATCCTCACCAGACACCTACCATCCTCACCTGACACCTACCATCCTCACCTGACACCTACCATCCTCACCTGACACCTACCATCCTCACCAGACACCTACCATCCTCACCAGACACCTACCATCCTCACCAGACACCTACCATCCTCACCTGACACCTACCATCCTCACATATTATTTAGCATCCTCACCTTACCCCTACCATCCTCACATATTATTTAGCATCCTCACCTTACCCCTACCATCCTCACATATTATTTAGCATCCTCACCTTCCCCTACCATCCTCACCTGACTCCTACCATCCTCACATATTATTTACCATCCTCACCTGACACCTACCATCCTCACCTGACACCTACCATCCTCACCTGACTCTACCATCCTCACCTCACTCTACCATCCTCACCTGACTCTACCATCCTCACCTGACACCTACCATCCTCACCAGACACCTACCATCCTCACCAGACACCTACCATCCTCACCTGACTCTACCATCCTCACCTGACTCTACCATCCTCACCTGACATCAACCATCCTAAATTGGCTCGACCATCCTCACCTGACACCTACCATCCTCACCTGACACCCACCATCCTCACCTGACACCCACCATCCTCACCTGACACCCACCATCCTCACCTGACACCTACCATCCTCACCTGACACCCACCATCCTCACCTGACACCTACCATCCTTACCTGACTCCCATCATCCTCACCTGACACCCACCATCCTCACCTGACACCTACCATCCTCACCTGACACCCACCATCCTCACCTGACACTTACCATCCTCACCTGACACTTACCATACTCACCGGACACTTACCATCCTCACCTGACACTTACCATCCTCACCTGACACTTACCATACTCACCTGACACCTACCATCCTCACCTGACACCTACCATCCTCACCTGACACCTACCATCCTCACCTGACTCTACCATCCTCACCAGACACCTACCATCCTCACCTGACACCTACCATCCTCACCTGACACCTACCATCCTCACCTGACACCTACCATCCTCACCTGACTCTACCATCCTCACCTGACACCTACCATCCTCACCTGACTCTACCATCCTCACCTGACTCTACCATCCTCACCAGACACCTACCATCCTCACCTGACACCTACCATCCTCACCTGACACCTACCATCCTCACCTGACACCTACCATCCTCACCTGACTCTACCATCCTCACCTGACACCTACCATCCTCACCTGACTCTACCATCCTCACCAGACACCTACCATCCTCACCTGACACCTACCATCCTCACCTGACACCTACCATCCTCCCCTGACACCTACCATCCTCACCTGACACCTACCATCCTCACCAGACACCTACCATCCTCACCTGACACCTACCATCCTCACCTGACACCTACCATCCTCACCAGACACCTACCATCCTCACCAGACACCTACCATCCTCACCAGACACCTACCATCCTCACCTGACACCTACCATCCTCACATATTATTTAGCATCCTCACCTTACCCCTACCATCCTCACATATTATTTAGCATCCTCACCTTACCCCTACCATCCTCACATATTATTTAGCATCCTCACCTTCCCCTACCATCCTCACCTGACTCCTACCATCCTCACATATTATTTACCATCCTCACCTGACACCTACCATCCTCACATATTATTTAGCATCCTCACCTTACCCCTACCATCCTCACATATTATTTAGCATCCTCACCTTACCCCTACCATCCTCACATATTATTTAGCATCCTCACCTTCCCCTACCATCCTCACCTGACTCCTACCATCCTCACATATTATTTACCATCCTCACCTGACACCTACCATCCTCACCTGACACCTACCATCCTCACCTGACACCTACCATCCTCACCTAACATCCTCACCTGACACCTACATGGGCTGGCACTGACACCATAGGTGAGATTATTACATCTGTGTGTGTGTGTGCACATGCGTCTGTGTGTGTCGCTCTAGATTCATACACTCCACAGTGCCGTGTGCTCTCATCACACCTTGGCATGGGGTCAATTTATTATTTTTTATCTCCACTGGGATTCTCTGCCTCTAACCCTATTACAGGGGTTGAGTAACTGGCTTACTGGTGTTCTTCCATGCCGTCCCTAGGAGGGGTGCGTCACTTGAGTGGGTTGAGTCACTGACGTGGTCTTCCTGTCTGGGTTGGCGCCCCCCCTTGGGTTGTTCCGTGGCGGAGATCTTTGTGGGCTATACTCGGCCTTGTCTCAGGATGGTAAGTTGGTGGTTGAAGTTATCCCTCTAGTGGTGTGGGGACTGTGCTTTGGCAAAGTGGGTGGGGTTATATCCTGCCTGTTTGGCCCTGTCCAGGGGTATCATCGGATGGGGCCACAGTGTCTCCTGACCCCTCCTGTCTCAGCCTCCAGTATTTATGCTGCAGTAGTTTATGTGTCGGGGGTCTAGGGTCAGTCTGTTATATCTGGAGTATTTCTCCTGTCTTATCCGGTGTCCTGTGTGAATTTAAGTATGCTCTCTCTAATTCTCTTTTCTTTCTTCTTTCTTTCTTTCTTTCTTTCTTTCTTTCTTTCTTTCTTTCTTTCTTTCTTTCTTTCTTTCTTTCTTTCTTTCTTTCTTTCTCTCTCCCGGAGGACCTGAGCTCTAGGACCATGCCTCAGGACTACCTGGCATGATGACTCCTTGCTGTCCCCAGTCCACCTGGCCGTGCTGCTGCTCCAGTTTTAACTGTTCTGCCTGCGGCTATGGAACCCTGACCTGCTCACCGGATGTGCTACCTGTCCCAGACCTGCTGTTTTCAACTCTCTAGAGACAGCAGGAGCGGTAGAGATACTCTCAATGATCGGCTATGAAAAGCCAACTGACATTTACTCTTGAGGTGCTGACTTGTTGCACCCTCGACAACTACTGTGATTATTATTATTTGACCATGCTGGTCATTTATGAACATTTGAACATCTTGGCCATGTTCTGTTATAATCTCCACCCCACACAGCCAGAAGAGGACTGGCCACCCCTCATAGCCTGGTTCCTCTCTAGGTTTCTTCCTAGGTTTTGGCCTTTCTAGGGAGTTTTCCCTACACCTGCATTACTTGCTGTTTGGGGTTTTAGGTTGGGTTTCTGTACAGCACTTTGAGATATCAGCTGATGTAAGAAGGGCTATATAAATATATTTGATTTGATTTGAATTTAGGGCTGTATTCAATCCATACTGCTGAAGATTGTGTCTGTTGTACAGACCTGTGTCTGTTGTACAGACCTGTGTCTGTTGTACAGACCTGTGTCTGATGTACAGACCTGTGTCTGATGTACAGACCTGTGTCTGATGTACAGACCTGTCTGATGTACAGACCTGTGTCTGATGTACAGACCTGTGTTTGATGTACAGACCTGTGTTGTACAGACCTGTGTTTGATGTACAGACCTGTGTCTGACAGTGTACCATTTGAGTAGTTTACAGCTGTACAGTACAGGGACCAGATTAGGAACAGAGACTGTGTGTTTGGCTAATTTGGTTTGGTAAAGACACGACTGGTCAGTGTATTAAGACTGCTGGGTCTGTCTGACCAATCCTCTGCTAGAGTACTGTCCTCTATCACAACACTACTTCCCTTCAGTTAGATAATCAACCCAAAACAACAACATACCGTTGCTATTCAACAATATGGGTCAGGCTATTGTACTGCATGTTCTCACATTACTTCCTGCCTGGCTGCCCTAGCTACAATACATTGTGAAGGAATGCTATGTTAACTCGAAATCGGTGGTGCTAGTTGAAGTCTTTTTTAATTGTAATGCAGTTGATTGGTACACACTAAAACTAATTGTCCTAAATAGTACCAGATAAGGGTTCTGTAGCTTGTAAACATAGCGGAACCCTATTTGGTGCTATATGCTGTAGAACCCTTTTTTGAAGGTTCTATAAAGTACCATGCTAATAAGATTCTAAATGGAACCTGTATGCTGCTATAAAGACCCCTTTCCTAAGGTTCTATAAAGAACCATTCAAAAAGGTTCTATATAGCATGGGGTTTCCATGGCATTTCCATTGTTTTGGTCAAACTCTTATACAGCCCTTAAACTCTAGAAGCCTCTGAACAAATGTTCCCGTTCAGATAGAATACTAATGTTAGAACAGAATGCTAATGTGTTCTGTTTTGTGGGAGAGAGTGGATATGAGGCTCCGTGTAGTCATTAATATAGCCTGTTAGAGTGCCTGCTTGCTGCCATAGTGAGAGGCTATGGCCTTGTATAAGCACCTCTGCACGATGGACCAAATAACCCTCACACATGGAATGGAGAGAAAGAAAGAAGAGAAAGAGAGAGAGAGAGGAAAAAAGAGAGTGGGTTGAATAGTGCAGTTTAGTGTGTAATTCATCGAGCTTGAATAGCTGCCAGGTACACAGACAGTTTCTCACACACTCGGAGGGAGGGAGGGAGGGAGGGAGGGAGGGAGGGAGGGAGGGAGGGAGGGAGGGAGGGAGGGAGGGAGGGAGGGAGGGAGGGAGGGAGGGAAAATACAGAGCTAGGGAATAGGTCATCACTATCTTGCCATGAATACAGGACTTTCCATTCCCTAACCTCAACTTAACCCTGTATACCTAATGGACAAGTTCAGATAGTACCTCGCGACTCCGTTTCAAAAGCTTTTCCACCGACTGATTGGGTCAGATTGGGTTTTGACTCGTGTTGATTGGTCCACAACAAGGAAGTGAAATGGGCCTACTTGACTTTTTCTTCACAATGAGACGCACCATAACCTTAGTTTAAAAGTATTTTTAAACAGAGGGCTTTGAGATGCACGGCCTGCGATGGAACTGAATTCAGTTACGTATGTAGTGAGTTGTGGTTAAAGGATGGGAATAAACAAGGTGAACTAATGTTTAATTCATACAAGTACCAAAAACATCTCCTGCATTATACATTGTTTTCTACAGATAATACATAATGTATTTAACTTTGTTGATTTTTGCCTTTAAGACATAGTTTAATTGTGGTAGCAATTGTAATTGCAAGGACTTTATGATTTTATTTCTGTACGTCCTCAAGCAGTACATTTCTTTGTAGTGCTTTGTAACACCCAAACTTGTGTTAACTGAGCTGCCACCAACTTGAAGGAGACACAACCTTCCCTTTGCTGGAGTATTGAAATACATCATCCTGAGATGTTCTGAAACAATACATGGTGTGTCGTAACACCACTTAGTCAAGTGTTGTGCAACACTTTGCCAGAGACTGGGAGCACCAACAAGAGGTTGAAAACACCATTATGGTATTTCGAGTTTAGTGCAGAATTAGATCCCTTCTCTTTTGGTGTCGATTCCTCTCTCTAAAAGCTTCTAAACGCCATTGTGTTGTTTTGAATCCTGTCTAGTTCAGAATTTGATCCCTTTTGTCTGGTGTTTTATGTACTCGATCATATGCCTTTTCATACCGTTTTGGCAGGCATTGTCAAGCACAGTGTTCAAACCGTCAGCACTAACCGGAGGTTGAACTGCAGGAATGAAGGATTCTGCACTTCCCTCCTCAATTTGACAATCATGAATATGGAAATGGGTGCTGTCCTCATTGACCGTTTTGACATCCGTTCAACCTGATCCGTTACACGTCATGGCATAACAAGAGTAATGCTAATATAGAAATATACTTTTCTTTCTTCAAACACGCTCACACACACACGCTCACACAAACACGCTCATACACACACACACACACACACACACACACACACACACACACACACACACACACACACACACACACACACACACACACACACACACACACACACACACACACCATAAAAGTGTGAAGAGAGTTACATCAATAAGCTAGCATGGTCACTTTGTAATGAGAGCAGTGCATTAAAAACCCACAGTTAATCAACATACTGTGAAAGGATTGTGGGTGGTGTAAATACACTCCTCTTCACTGTGGCCAGATGACTGCACACTGCCTTACTGGTATTGACAAATGCCTGAGACTTGAAGACTTGTTTTAGATCCCTGAGTCAAAGGCTTTAGTGTAGCGGGATAACACAGACTTGTGACATATAGGAGACACAGGTTTGAAACCCAGATGGTCACACAAATACATTGACTGAACTGCATAATCTAACATCAGTTACCAAAACAAAGCAGCAGCCAAACCAATAACGTAATGCCAGACAATAAATATTTTTTTGATATCCTCTTAAAGACAATGCTCTCCCTGTGATCAAAATCTAGGGCAGTAAATACAGTAATACACAGTCATTTCCTGGTAAGTGTCAGTCAGGTGGTGGGTGTAGCTGGTGCATGAAGTCAGGCGCAGGAGAGCAGAGAACAACGCACTTTACTTAAGAAATAGCACACAGTAAACATACCAATGTGCGAACAATAACGGTTGCCACAAAACACGTGTGAAAACAGCACCCGGAAAAAAAACAGCCGGAAACGTACCGACCTGAACAATAAACAATCACACACAAAGACATGGGGGAAACAGAGGGTTAAATACATGACCAGTAATTGGGAAATGAAAACCAGGTGTGTGGGAAACAAAGACAAAACCAATGGAAAATGAAAAGTGGATCAGCAATGGCTAGAAGACCGGCGACGTCGACCGCCGAGCGCCGCCCGAACACGGAGAGGAACCGACTTCGGCGGAAGTCGTGACAGTAAGAGAGAGAGAGGTGATGTTTATAGGTCTAGGTATGGAACACAGTTCCTGGTAAGAGAGAGAGAGAGGTCATGTTTCTATGGATTACCGTTCCTGGTCAGAGAGAGAGAGGTCATGTTTCTATGGATTACCGTTCCTGGTCAGAGAGAGAGAGGTCATGTTTCTATAGATTACTGTTCCTGGTCAGAGAGAGAGAGGTCATGTTTCTATGGATTACCGTTCCTGGTCAGAGAGAGAGAGGTCATGTTTCTATGGATTACCGTTCCTGGTCAGAGAGAGAAAGGTCATGTTTCTATGGATTACCGTTCCTGGTCAGAGAGAGAGAGGTCATGTTTCTATGGATTACCGTTCCTGGTCAGAGAGAGAAAGGTCATGTTTCTATGGATTACCGTTCCTGGTCAGAGAGAGAGAGGTCATGTTTCTATGGATTACCGTTCCTGGTCAGAGAGAGAGAGGTCATGTTTCTATGGATTACCGTTCCTGGTCAGAGAGAGAAAGGTCATGTTTCTATGGATTACCGTTCCTGGTCAGAGAGAGAGAGGCCATGTTTCTATGGATTACCGTTCCTGGTCAGAGAGAGAAAGGTCATGTTTCTATGGATTACCGTTCCTGGTCAGAGAGAGAGAGGTCATGTTTCTATGGATTACCGTTCCTGGTCAGAGAGAGAGAGGTCATGTTTCTATGGATTACCGTTCCTGGTCAGAGAGAGAAAGGTCATGTTTCTATGTCTAGGGATGTATCCTGTTTCAATGGCCTCTTTGTTCTTGATAAGGTTGAAGAAACAGTCTAGAGCAGATCCACATTGCATAGTCCTGGTACATTGTGGCAACATTGACACTGTGGCAGCTTCACACAGAATAATATGTCTGCATAGTTCAAGAGGATGTTAGTGATCTGTTTGTAACTGACAGAATCAGACCTGTCTGAGAAGCACCTGACCCTACCAGGCCACCATAGTTACTGATCCTGACCTCCACGTCTGAGAAGCACCTGACCCTACCAGGCCACCATAGTTACTGATCCTGACCTCCACGTCTGAGAAGCACCTGGCCCTACTAGGCCACCATAGTTACTGATCCAGAGGGCTACAATATAGAGCCATATTACAGGGCTTTGCTGAATGAGAGGTCACGTGATGGAAAGATGGAATGTGACACGTCCTGACTCCTCCCTCTGTACAAGTCATTAAGAAAGATGACAATACTGAAGCTTGAGAAAGGCTGAAAGGGAAAAATCCTAATTCTATGGATGAGAGCCCAAATCCTCTGGTTCGAGACAAGGTACAACGACAAGGTTCAGCTTAGGAGTACACACTCCATTAGCAGCCATGCAGTGGCCAACAAGGTCTATTGATTTCAAATCAGGAAATCCTGTCCATTACACAGAGTAAATAACCTGCTGAAGAAAAGGCCAATGCACATGAGAAATGAGGACAGGAGGTAAAATAACAACAACAATATGATGGAAACCTCCACCTGTAACATGACCCCCCCCCCCCATCACACTGATAAACAGTCTCAAAGAAAGAGAGAGGGCACATCATCCCGTTCTTCCTCTAAACCTCCATGAAGTTACTTAACCGTCTATCATCTTCTCTACTTTCCCATTCTCCTCTCTCCTCTCTCCATCAGGCATCAGTTTTCTCCTGTGACTTTACAGTTGCATGTCTGAACTGTTTTGAAATGAATGTCAGAGTATTACTCAGTGCTGTAGCGGCTGTATTGCATGCAGGCTTGTCCAGCCCCTAACTTTCCTTTTTTTATAAAAAAAACCAACTAACTCGAATGTTGACCGAGCTTCCAAGTAATAAACATTGAATATACATGGTCATTAAATTACATTTCAGTCACATAACTATTGACACCCCTTGACATGACCTGTCTCTACCCTCATCCTTTATCTACAGTGCCTTCAGAAAGTATTGACACCCCTTGACATGACCTGTATCTACCCTCATCCTGATTGTAACAAGGCACTAAAGTAATACTGCAGAAAATGTGGCAAAGCAATTCACTTCTTGTCCTGAATACAAAGTGTTATGTTTGGGGCAAATCCAATACAACACATCACTGAATACCATTCTCCATATTTTCAAGCATAGTGGTGGCTGCATCATGTTATGGGTATGCTTATAATCATTGAGGACTCGTATGAGTTTTACAGGATAAAAAAACAAACAGAATTGAGCTAAGCACAGTTAAAATCCTAGAGGAAAACCTGGTTCAGTCTGTTTTCCACCAGACAGTGGGAGATGAATTCACCCTTCAGCAGGACAATAACCTAAAACACAAGGCCAAATGTAAGATTTTAGATATTTACCAAGAAGACAGTGAATGTTCCTGATTGGCTGAGTTACAGTTTTGACTTAAATCTATGGCAAGACCTGAAAATGGTTCTCTAGCAATGACCAGCAACCAATTTTACAGAGCTTAAATAATTTTGAAAGGATTAATGGGCAAATGTTGCACAATCAGTGGCGATTTTAGCATTTCAATCTTGGTGACTCAAACAGCCATTTTTTTTTTTTAGATGCATGCCAGCGAAGCCACTACACAACTCTAAACAAAAATTGTCCTGATAAACTCCTTAGTCATATCTCAGTTTACTCACTTACTTATGGTTCTGCTTATTCCTGATTATTCGTTTTTCAAATCATATGAGCAAAAAATATTTCACTTTATCTGGGATGCTAAACCAGACAAAATAAAACGAGCCTATCTATATAACGAATAGGGGGGGGGGGGGGTTGAGATGATTAAATATAAAAGCACTAAACCTCTAAAAGCTTCACTCATTCAAAAGTTTTATTTGAACCCTAAATGGTTCTCACGTAGATTAATAAGAAAAGCTCATCCATTGTTTAAAAATGGCCCTTTTCCTTTGTGCAGATTGCCATGTCTAATTTTCGATGAATTTAAAATTATACTTTTTTCAAAGTATCTCTCTTTTTCAAACAAGCATTGCAGAGCTGGCTACAATTTCAATTTCATCCCGCTGAAAAGATAGAACAAATATTATGGCTGAACTCAAATGTGCTGGTTGATAAAATTCCTGTATTTATGGGAAAGATGTTTGAAAAGGGTATTTTGTTCTAAAATTATATTGTTAATTGTAATGGTAGAGTTATGTCCTTCATGGAGTTATCAGAATTGTACGGGAAGGTCTACTCAATCCTAGAGTATAACCAATTGATTACAGCATTGCCCCAAAAATGGAGGAGGCGGGTGGCAGCGGGAGGAGGTAGAGAACTGGTCTGTCTGCCCAATATAAAGGATCAAAACAAGCAGAGGAAAAAAATTGCATAAATAGGAATGTATACCAGTTTCATTTGAGGACCAGGATGTTGACAACTGTGCCATATAGATTGCAAAATAGTTGGGAAGAGATTTTTTATGTACCGATTCCATGGTACAGGGTGTATGAGTTGATATATAAAACAACGCAAGATTCTAGACTTCGTGCTTTTCAGCTAAAATTATTATATAGAATTCTTGCCACCAACAAAATGTTGAATATTTGGGGCATAAAATCATCGAAGCTCTGCAGATTTTGTTGTGAGGATACAGAATCAATAGACCATTTATTTTGGTATTGCCCTCAGGTAGCCTGTTTCTGGTCTCAGGTTGAAGAATGGCTGAAAATGCATAGCATTGATCTAAAATTGACCCTAGAAATAGTACTGTTAGGAGATCTGGAGAGACCGGGTCAGTCAATTACTAATATACTAATACTCTTAGTAAAAGTATTTATCTTCAACATGCAATCTGTAGATTCTATTCGATTAGATAGATTGAAATTGTACGTTAAACATCATAGCAGATTTGAAAGATATGTGTTGCGTAGAAACACGAAGTGGGTGGCCAGCAGAGATAGATGGGATGGGCTGAGGGAAGCTGAGGGTTGGTATGTGGAATTGGAGACAAGTGCGAGTGGAGTTGCTGTGTGAGAGAGAGAATGATGGTCAAAAGATAAAGGGAAAAAAAGTCTAAATAAAGTATAATAAAAGTACATTTGAATGACACTGAGGGGCAGTGTTTTTACAACTAATGCCGGTTTGCCTGAGGCTGATGCCGTGCAGGTGTTTGTACACATGCATATACACACACTCTCATTCAAATAAACACATACAAGAACACACACATACATGTAATAGTGCCAGACATGCACACAAACATATAAAGTAGGCATTGCTGTTATGATTTCCGGTCACAACTTGCAGACTTGTTTACGCTGCTGTGCGTTTTGTTGCCGATCTTACTTTGCTACCTTACGGTTTTTTACTTTTTCATTACCGTATATTTTTACTTTTTCCCTCACTCAACTTTTTTCATTCAACTTTTTCACCCCGGAGGTTTTATCTGGACATGGTTCGTCAGAACTTCAAACAGCCGAAGCTAAGTAACATTAACATGATGCCTTCTAATTGCAGTCGTTGTACTTATAATATACAGGAGAACGATCGCCTTACGGCAAGGATAGCTGTGCTGCAAGCCCAGCTTCAGACGCAATCGTTAGGCAAGGGCAATTTCAGTGTAGGAAAGGATGAAACAGCGTCTGTGCCACCAGTAAGTACAGATAGTAACGTTAGTATAAACCCCCTCGCACGGTCCCCGCAGCCGGACAACTTTCTCATGGCTTCTGGAGGGAAACGCTGTAGGAATGCTCAACCGGTGACGCTTATTCAGCCGACAGAAACTTTCAACCGGTTCTCCCCATTAAGCGAGTCGGAGTCGGAGGCCGAGACTTCTCTGGTCTCTACTCCTCCCGTTGTGGGGTCTGAGACGCCGACGGCTCCCACCATTAGCTCTGACAAATTGAAAACCCTAGTCATTGGCGACTCCATTACCCGCAGTATTAGACTTAACACTAATCATCCAGCGATCATACACTGTTTACCAGGGGGCAGGGCTACCGACGTTAAGGCTAATCTAAAGACGGTGCTGGCTAAAGCTAAAACTGGCGAGTGTAGAGAGTATAGAGATATTGTTATCCACGTCGGCACCAACGATGTTAGGATGAAACAGTCAGAGGTCACCAAGCGCAACATAGCTTCAGCGTGTAAATCAGCTAGAAAGATGTGTCGGCATCGATTAATTGTCTCTGGCCCCCTCCCAGTTAGGGGGAGTGATGAGCTCTACAGCAGAGTCTCACAACTCAATCACTGGTTGAAAACTGTTTTCTGCCCCTCCCAAAAGATAGAATTTGTAGATAATTGGCCCTCTTTCTGGGACTCACCCACAAACAGGACCAAGCCTGGCCTGTTGAGGAGTGACGGACTCCATCCTAGCTGGAGGGGTGCTCTCATCTTATCTACGAACATAGACAGGGCTCTAACTCCTCTAGCTCCACAATGAAATAGGGTGCAGGCCAGGCAGCAGGCTGTTAGCCAGCCTGCCAGCTTAGTGGAGTCTGCCACTAGCACAGTCAGCGTAGTCAGCTCAGCTTTCCCCATTGAGACCGTGTCTGTGCCTCGATCTAGGTTGGGCAAAATTAAAAATGGCGGTGTTCGCTTTAGCAATCTCACTAGTATAAAGACCTCCTCCATTCCTGCCATTATTGAAAGAGATTGTGATACCTCACATCTCAAAATTGGGTTACTTAATGTTAGATCCCTCACTTCCAAGGCAGTTATAGTCAATGAACTAATCACTGATCATAATCTTGATGTGATTGGCCTGACTGAAACATGGCTTAAGCCTGATGAATTTACTGTGTTAAATGAGGCCTCACCCCCTGGTTACACTAGTGACCATACCCCCCGTGCATCCGGCAAAGGCGGAGGTGTTGCTAACATTTACGATAGCAAATTTCAATTTACAAAAAAAAAAAAATATGACGTTTTCGTCTTTTGAGCTTCTAGTCATGAAATCTATGCAGCCTACTCACTCACTTTTTATAGCTACTGTTTACAGGCCTCCTGGGCCATATGCAGTGTTCCTCACTGAGTTCCCTGAATTCCTATCGGATCTTGTAGTCATAGCAGATAATATTCTAATTTTTGGTGACTTTAACATTCACATGGAAAAGTCCACAGACCCACTCCAAAAGGCTTTCGGAGCCATCATCGACTCAATGGGTTTTGTCCAACATGTCTCTGGACCTACTCACTGCCACAGTCATACTCTGGACCTAGTTTTGTCCCATGGAATAAATGTTGTGGATCTTAATGTTTTTCCTCATAATCCCGGACTATCGGACCACCATTTTATTACGTTTGCAATCGCAACAAATAATCTGCTCAGACCCCAACCAAGGAGCATTAAAAGTCGTGCTATAAATTCTCAGACAACCCAAAGATTCCGTTATGCCCTTCCAGACTGCCTCTGCCTACCCAAGGACGTCAGAGGACAAAAATCAGTTAACCACCTAACCGAGGAACTCAATTTAACCTTGCGCAATACCCTAGATGCAGTTGCACCCCTAAAAACTAAAAACATCTGTCATAAGAAACTAGCTCCCTGGTATACAGAAAATACACGAGCTCTGAAGCAAGCTTCCAGAAAATTGGAACGGAAATGGCGCCACACCAAACTGGAAGTCTTCCGACTAGCTTGGAAAGACAGTACCGTGCAGTATCGAAGAGCCCTCACTGCTGCTCGATCATCCTATTTTTCCAACTTAATTGAGGAAAATAAGAACAATCCGAAATTTCTTTTTGATACTGTCGCAAAGCTAACTAAAAAGCAGCCTTCGCAAATGGAGGATGGCTTTCACTTCAGCAGTAATAAATTTATGAACTTCTTTGAGGAAAAGATCATGATCATTAGAAAGCAAATTACAGACTCCTCTTTAAATCTGGGTATTCCTCCAAAGCTCCATTGTCCTGAGTCTACACAACTCTGCCAGGACCTAGGATCAAGGGAGATACTAAAGTGTTTTAGTACTATATCTCTTGACACAATGATGAAAATAATCATGGCCTCCAAACCCTCAAGCTGCATACTGGACCCTATTCCAACTAAACTACTGAAAGAGCTGCTTCCTGTGCTTGGCCCCCCTATGTTGAACATAATAATCGGCTCTCTATCCACCGGATGTGTACCAAGCTCACTAAAAGTGGCAGTAATAAAGCCTCTCTTGAAAAAGCCGAATCTTGATCCAGAAATTATAAAAAACTATCGGCCTATATCGAATCTTTCATTCCTCTCAAAAATGTTAGAAAAAGCTGTTGCACAGCAACTCACTGCCTTCCTGAAGACAAACAATGTATACGAAATGCTTCAGTCTGGTTTTAGACCCCATCATAGCACTGAGACTGCACTTGTGAAGGTGGTAAATGACCTTTTAATGACGTCAGACCGAGGCTCTGCATCTGTCCTCGTGCTCCTAGATCTTAGTGCCGCTTTTGATACCATCGATCACCACATTCTTTTGGAGAGATTGGAAACCCAAATTGGTCTACATGGACAAGTTCTGGCCTGGTTTAGATCTTATCTGTCGGAAAGATATCAGTTTGTCTCTGTGAATGGTTTGTCCTCTGACAAATCGATTGTAAATTTCGGTGTTCCTCAAGGTTCCGTTTTAGGACCACTATTGTTTTCACTATATATTTTACCTCTTGGGGCTGTCATTCGAAAACATCATGTTAAATTTCACTGCTATGCGGACGACACACAGCTGTACATTTCAATGAAACATGGTGAAGTCCCAAAATTGCCCTCGCTAGAAGCCTGTGTTTCAGACATAAAGAAGTGGATGGCTGCAAACTTTCTACTTTTAAACTCGGACAAAACAGAGATGCTTGTTCTAGGTCCCAAGAAACAAAGAGATCTTCTGTTGAATCTGACAATTAATCTGGATGGCTGTACAGTCGTCTCAAATAAAACTGTGAAGGACCTTGGCGTTACTCTGGACCCTGATCTCTCTTTTGAAGAACATATCAAGACTGTTTCAAGGACAGCTTTTTTCCATCTACGTAACATTGCAAAAATCAGAAACTTTCTGTCCAGAAATGACGCAGAAAAATTAATCCATGCTTTTGTTACTTCTAGGCTGGACTACTGCAATGCTCTACTTTCCGGCTACCCGGATAAAGCACTAAACAAACTTCAGTTAGTGCTAAATACGGCTGCTAGAATCCTGACTAGAACCAAAAAATTTGATCATATTACTCCAGTGCTAGCCTCCCTACACTGGCTTCCTGTTAAGGCAAGGGCTGATTTCAAGGTTTTACTGCTAACCTACAAAGCATTACATGGGCTTGCTCCTACCTATCTTTCCGATTTGGTCCTGCCGTACATACCTACACGTACGCTACGGTCACAAGACGCAGGCCTCCTAATTGTCCCTAGAAGTTCTAAGCAAACGGCTGGAGGTAGGGCTTTCTCCTATAGAGCTCCATTTTTATGGAATGGTCTGCCTACCAATGTGAGAGACGCAGACTCAGTCTCAACCTTTAAGTCTTTACTGAAGACTTATCTCTTCAGTAGGTCCTATGATTAAGTATAGTCTGGCCCAGGAGTGTGAAGGTGAACGGAAAGGCTGGAGCAACGAACCGCCCTTGCTGTCTCTGCCTTGCCGGTTCCCCTCTTTCCACTGGGATTCTCTGCCTCTAACCCTTTTACAGGGGCTGAGTCACTGGCTTACTGGTGTTCTTCCATGCCGTCCATGGGAGGGGTGCGTCACTTGAGTGGGTTGAGTCACTGACGTGGTCTTCCTGTCTGGGTTGGCGCCCCCCCCCTTGGGTTGTGCCATGGCGGAGATTGTTGTGGGCTATACTCGGCCTTGTCTTAGGACGGTAAGTTGGTGGTTGGAGACATCCCTCTAGTGGTGTGGGGGCTGTGCTTTGGCAAAGTGGGTGGGGTTATATCCTGCCTGTTTGGCCCTGTCCGGGGGTATCATCGGATGGGGCCACAGTGTCTTCTGATCCCTCCTGTCTCAGCCTCCAGTATTTATGCTGCAGTAGTTTATGTGTCGGGGGGCTAGGGTCAGTCTGTTACATCTGGAGTATTTCTCCTGTCTTATCCGGTGTCCTGTGTGAATTTAAATATGCTCTCTCTAATTCTCTCTTTCTCTCTTTCTGTCTTTCTCTCGTAGGACCTGAGCCCTAGGACCATGCCTCAGGACTACCTGGTATGATGACTCCTTGCTGTCCCCAGTCCACCTGGCCGTGCTGCTGCTCCAGTTTCAACTGTTCTGCCTGCGGCTATGGAACCCTGACCTGTTCACCGGACGTGCTTGTTGCACCCTCGACAACTACTATGATTATTATTATTTGACCATGCTGGTCATTTATGAACATTTTAACATCTTGACCATGTTCTGTTATAATATCCACCCTGCACAGCCAGAAGAGGACTGGCCACCCCTCATAGCCTGGTTCCTCTCTAGGTTTCTTCCTAGGTTTTTGGCCTTTCTAGGGAGTTTTTCCTAGGGAGTTTTTCCTAGCCACCGTGCTTCTTTCACATGCTTTGCTTGCTGTTTGGGGTTTTAGGCTGGGTTTCTGTACAGCACTTTGAGATATCAGCTGATGTACGAAGGGCTATATAAATACATTTGATTTGATTTCAATTGTCCTTGATGTCCTTTGTTTTAAATGTATTATTATTATTTTTTATTATAATTTTTTTTGCATTGTTGTTTGCTGTTTTCTTCTGTCTTTTCCTTTTTTTCTCTTTAGTTCATTCTCTTGGTTGTTGGTGCATTGGGGGGTTCTTGGGGGTGGGGAATGGAATGAATTGTATTTCTTTATTTGTTTTATTTCGGGGGGTCTGTGGGAGGGGTCTCTAATGATTGAGGGACAGCTATTGGGGAACTGTTGGGGGATCTTGGAGGGTTGAGGGACAGCTATTGGGGAACTGTTGGGGGATCTTGGAGGGTTGAGGGACAGCTATTGGGGAACTGTGGGGGGATCTTGGAGGGTTGAGGGCCAGCTATTGGGGAACTGTTGGGGGATCTTGGAGGATTGAGGGCCAGCTATTGGGGAACTGTGGGGGGATCTTGGAGGGTTGAGGGACAGCTATTGGGGAACTGTGGGAGTGATCTTGGAGGGTTGAGGGACAGCTATTGGGGAACTGTTGGGGGATCTTGGTGGAATGAGGGCCAGCTATTGGGGAACTGTGGGGGGATCTTGGAGGGTTGAGGGACAGCTATTGGGGAACTGTGGGGGGTGATCTTGGAGGGTTGAGGGACAGCTATTGGGGAACTGTTGGGGGATCTTGGAGGGTTGAGGGACAGCTATTGGGGAACTGTGGGGGGATCTTGGAGGGTTGAGGGACAGCTATTGGGGAACTGTGGGGGGATCTTGGAGGGTTGAGGGACAGCTATTGGGGAACTGTGGGGGTGATCTTGGAGGGTTGAGGGACAGCTATTAGGCAACTGTGGGGGGATCTTGGAGGGTTGAGGGACAGCTATTGGGGAACTGTGGGGGGGGGGGATCTTGGAGGGTTCGGGTTTCACTAGATTGTGATCATGAAAAAGGAAACTATGACATATATTTTATATCACTATCATGCACACGCACCCTCACACATAAGGATGGCTCTGTTGCGGAAAGACTGATACATGTTTGATAGTGTCTTGATGCTGTATTGTTTGTCCTTCATGTTATAATTAAAATGATACCCCTTCCTTGTGTTTTTTGTAATAAAATAAAAAATAAAATAATAAATAAATAATAAAAAAAGAAATTTGCAGAGTGGTTGAAAAATGAGTTTTAATGATTCCAACCTAAGTGTATGTAAACTTCCGACGTCAACTGTATATGTGATACACAATTCTCATGTTTTAAAACCCTTTCAGACAGATGTTTTAAATCCTTAAACCCAGACTTGGACCACACACCCTCTCCACTGAATAGCAGGCAGGGTAGATTAGATGCTTGCAGTTAGCCACTGCTTCCTTCCAAACTACTCATTGTTGAATTTGCGATATCCAACTTGTTGTGTAATGTTTATGTCCAATGGCCAATCTGCACCAAGACATTTTATCTCAAATTTCTCTTCATATGACAAGGTTTGAAAAGCATTTGCCAGTAGATTGTCGACTTGACTCATGATGATGACTCATAGCTAAGATTTTGAAAGTATGATGTTGACATGATTAGTCCAATCAAAGCTACTGTAGATATAACGTGATTTGACATCATTTTATCTGTGGCCAATAACCATGAGCCTTCTTGGATGGGCATTTCCAATGTAACTGTATGGCAGCACTCAAGGGCTTGAGTTTTTGAGCTCTCCCCACAGATTTTGCGGTGAAGTAGTGTCCCCATGAGTGACAGAACACTGAGCCCTGTTTTGGCCCTGTCCAGGGGTATCATCGGATGGGGCCACAGTGTCTTCTGATCCCTCCTGTCTCAGCCTCCATTATGTATGCTGCAGTAGTTTATGTGTCGGGGGGCTAGGGTCAGTCTGTTACATCTGGAGTATTTCTCTTGTCTTATCCGGTGTCCTGTGTGAATTTAAATATTCTCTCTCTAATTCTCTCTTTCTCTCTTTCTGTCTTTCTCTCGGAGGACCTGAGCCCTAGGACCATGCATCAGGACTACCTGGTATGATGACTCCTTGCTGTCCCCAGTCCACCTGGCCGTGCTGCTGCTCCAGTTTCAACTGTTCTGCCTGCGGCTATGGAACCCTGACCTGTTCACCGGACGTGCTTGTTGCACCCTCGACAACTACTATGATTATTATTATTTGACCATGCTGGTCATTTATGAACATTTTAACATCTTGACCATGTTCTGTTATAATATCCACCCTGCACAGCCAGAAGAGGACTGGCCACCCCTCATAGCCTGGTTCCTCTCTAGGTTTCTTCCTAGGTTTTTGGCCTTTCTAGGGAGTTTTTCCTAGGGAGTTTTTCCTAGCCACCGTGCTTCTTTCACATGCATTGCTTGCTGTTTGGGGTTTTAGGCTGGGTTTCTGTACAGCACTTTGAGATATCAGCTGATGTACGAAGGGCTATATAAATAAATTTGATTTGATGATTTGATTTGATTTTGAGCCAATCACGACGCAACTAGAGAACATCACCAACCCCTAAGCTCTGTATTTCCGCTAGCTGCCCAACCACCACAAAAAAACACTGAGCTTTTTTATTTATTTTATTTCACCTTTATTTAACCAGGTTGAGGCCAGTTGAGAACATGTTCTCATTTACATAAATGACCTGGCCAAGATAAAGAAAAGCAGTGCGACAAAAACAACAACACAGAGTTACACATAAAGAAATGTACAGTCAATAACACAATAGAAAAATCTATGTACAGTGTGTGCAAATGTAGAAGAGTAGGGAGGTAAGGAAATAAATAGGCCATAGAGGCAGAATAATTACAATTTACATTTACATTTTAGCAGACGCTCTTATCCAGAGCGACTTACAGTAGTGAATGCATACATTTCATACATTTTTTTTTTGTCTTTTTTTTTCTGTGCTGGCCCCCCGTGGGAATCGAACCCACAACCCTGGCGTTGCAAACACCATGCTCTACCAACTGAGCATTAACACTGGAGTGATAGATGTGCAGATGATGATGTGCAAGTAGAGATACTGGGGTGCAAAAGAGCAAGAGGATAAATAACAATATGGGGATGAGGTAGTTGGGTGTGCTATTTACAGATTGGCTGTGTACAGGTACAGTGATTGGTAAGCTGCTCTGACAGCTGATGCTTAAAGTTAAAGAGGGAGATATAAGACTCCAGCTTCAGTGATTTTTGCAATTCGTTCCAGTCATTGGCAGCAGAGAACTGGAAGGAAAGGCAGCTAAAGGAAGTGTTGGCTTTGGGGATGACCAGTGAAATATACCTGCTGGAACGTGTGCTACGGGTGGGTGTTGCTATGGTGACCAGTGAGCTAAAATAAGGCAGGGCTTTACCTAGCAAAGACTTATAGATGACCCGGAGCCAGTGGGTTTGGCGACGAATATGTAGTGAGGGCCAGCCAACGAGAGCATACAGGTCGCAGTGGTGGGTAGTATATGGGGCTTTGGTGACAAAACGGATGGCACTGTGATACACTACATCCAGTTTGCTGAGTAGAGTGTTGGAGGCTATTTTGTAAATGACATCGTCGAAGTCAAGGATCAGCAGGATAGTCAGTTTTACGAAGGAGGGTTTGGCAGCATGAGTGAAGGAGGCTTTGTTGCAAAATAGGAAGCCGATTCTAGATTTAATTTTGGATTGGAGATGCTTAACGTGAGTCTGGAAGGAGAGTTTACAGTCTAACCAGACACCTAGGTATTTGTAGTTGTCCACATATTCTAGGTCAGAACCGTCCAGAGTAGCGATGCTAGTCGGGTGGGCAGGTGCGGGGCAACAGTCGGTTGAAGAGCATGCATTTAGTTTTACTAGCATTTAAAAGCAGTTGGAGGCCACGGGAGGAGTGTTGTATGGCATTGAAGCTCATTTGGAGTTTGTTAACACAGTGTCCAAAGAAGAGCCAGATGTATAAAGAATGGTGTCGCCTGCGTAGAGGTGGATCAGAGAATCACCCGCCGCAAGAGCGACATCATTGATGTATACAGAGAAAAGAGTCGGCCCGAGAATTGAACCCTGCGGCACCCCCATAGAGACTGCCAGAGGTCCGGACAACAGGCCCTCCAATTTGACACACTGAACTCTATCTGAGAAGTAGTTGGTGAACCAGGCGAGGCAGTTATTAGAGAAACCAAGGCTATTGAGTCTGCAGCCTTGGCCAGGTCGATGAAGACGGCTGAACAGTACTGTCTTTTATCGATGGCGGTTATGATATCGTTTAGGACCTTGAGCGTGGCCGAGGTGCACCCATGACCAGATCGGAAACCAGATTACAGAGTGGAGAAGGTATGGTGGGATTCAAAATGGTCGGTGATCTGTTTGTTAACTTGGCTTTCGAAGATTTTAGAAAGGTAGGGCAGGATGGATATAGGTCTACAACAGTTTGGGTCTAGAGTGTCTCCTCATTTGAAGAGGGGGATGACCGCGGCAGCTTTCCAATCTTTGGCGGATCTTAGACGATACGAAAGAGAGGTTGAACAGGCTAGTAATAGGGGTTGCAACAATTTTTTGAATTTTAGAAAGAGAGGGTCCAGATTGTCTAGCCCAGCTCATTTGTAGGGATCCAGATTTTGCAGCTCTTTCAGAACATCAGCTGTCTGGATTTGGGTGAAGGAGAAGCGGGGGAGGCTTGGGCAAGATGCTGCAGGGGTACTGAGCTGTTGGCCCGGGGTAGGGGTAGCCAGGTGGAAAGCATGGCAAGCCATAGAAAAATGCTTGTTGAAATTATCGATTATCGTAGATTTAACAGTGGTGACAGTGTTTCCTAGCCTCAGTGCAGTGGGCAGCTGGGAGGAGGTGCTCTTATGGACTTTACAGTGTCTCAAAACTTTTTGTAATTAGTGCTACAGGATGCAAATTTCTGTTTCAAAAAGCTAGCCTTAGCTTACCTAACTGACTGAGTATATTGGTTCCTGACTTCCCTGAAAAGTTGCATATCGCGGGGGCTATTCGATGCTAATGCAGAACGCCACAGGATGTTTTTGTGCTGGTCAAGGGCAGTCAAGTCTGGGGTGAACCAAGGGCTATATCTGTTCTTTGTTCTACATTTTTTGAATGGGGCATGCTTATTTAAGATGGCGAGGAAATCACTTTTAAAGAACAACCAGTTATCCTCTACTGACGGGATGAGGTCAATATCCTTCCAGGATACCCGGGCCAGGTTGACTAGAAAGGCTTGCACGCAGAAGTGTTTTAGGGAGTGTTTGACAGTGATGAGGGGTGGTCGTTTGACCGCGGACCCATCACGCATGCAGGCAATGAGGCAGTGATTGCTGAGATCCTGGTTGAAGACAGCAGAGGTGTATTTAGAGGGCAAGTTAGTCAGGATGACATCTAAGAGGGTGCCTATGGTTACGGATTTAGGGTTGTACCTGGTAGGTTCCTTAATAATTTGTGTGAGATTAAGGGCATCTAGCCTAGATTGTAGGACGGCCGGGATGTTAAGCATATCCCAATTTAGGTGACCTAACAGTACAAACTCTGAAGATAGATGGGGGGCAATCAATTCACATAAGGTGTCCAGGGCACAGCTGGGAGCTGAAGGGGGTCTATAACAAGCGGCAACAGTGAGGGACTTGTTTCTGGAAAGGTGGATTTTTAAAAGTAGAAGCTAAAATTTTTGGGGCATAGACCTGGATAGTATGACAGAACTCTGCAGGCTATCTCTGCAGTAAATTGCAACTCCACCCCCTTTGGCAGTTCTATCTTGTCGGAAAATGTTATAATTAAGGATGGAAATTTCAGGATTTTTGGTGGCCTTCCTAAGCCATGATTCAGACATGGCTAGGACATCAGGGTTGGTGGAGTGTGCTAAAGCAGTGAATAAAACAAAGTTAGGGCGGAGGCTTCTAATGTTAACATGCATGAAACCAAGGCTTTTACAGTTACAGAAGTCAACAAATGAGAGTGCCTGGGGAGTGGGAGTGGGAGTGGTGCTGGGGGCTGCAGGGCCTGGATTAACCTCTACATCACCAGAGGTACAGAGGAGGAGTAGGATAAGGGTACTGCTAAAGGCTATAGGAACTGGTTGTCTAGTGCTTTCAGAACAGAGAGTAAAAGGAGCCAATTTCTCGGCGTAGAAGAATAGACTCAAGGCATAATGTACAGACAAGGATATGGTAGGAATGTGAGTACAGTGGAGGTAAACCTAGGCATTGATTAACGATGAGAGAGGTTTTGTCTCTAGAGGCACCTGTTAAGCCAGGTGAGGTCACCGCATGTGTGGGGGGTGGAACAAAAGGGCTATCTAAGGCATATTGGACAGGGCTAGGGGCTCTACAGTGAAATAAGACAATAATCACTATCCAAAACAGCAATAGACAAGGCATATTGACATTAGGGAGAGGTATGTGTAGCCGAGTTATCATACCAGTCGTGAGGGATTGGCGGGGCTCCGTGTCGGCAATAAAGGGTCCAGGCCAATTGACAAAAGAGGTATTGTAGCCCAAGAATTGGCTGGTGGACCTCTTTGGCTAGCCGGGAGATGGGCCTAGCTTAAGGCTAGCTCCAGGCTAACTGGTGTTTGCCTTGGGACAGAGACGTTAGCCAGGAGTAGCCACTCGGATAGCAGCTAGCTAGCTGCGATGATATGGTGTAAAGGTTCAGAGCTTGCAGTAGGAATCCAGAGATGTGGTAGAGAAAAAGCAGTCTGCTATGCTCTGATGTTGATATGCGCTGTGCAGACTGGCAGGAATTGACCGGGTTGAGGCTGGCTGATGTCCGAGTTAACAGTGAGGACCCCTAGCAGTGGCTAACTGACCTCTAGCTAGTAGCTGGCTAGCTCCTGAAGGGGGTTCTGATTCTAAAGTATAAAAATAGCAGATCCATACCACATGGGATGAGGCAGGTTGCAGGAGAGTATATTCAGTCCGAAGATGGAAAGTGAGATTAAAATATATACGAAATATATACGAAGAAAACGATATATACATGGGACAGGATGGGACAAGACAAAGACACACGTCCGACTGCTACGCCATCTTGGATTAAAAGTGAGCTAGGCTGAAACACCTGCATTTAAGAGCTGCCTTACTCAAAAAAAGCAAAAAAGAGACCATGTTTGTATGCAGCTTTATAAACTCAATACATTTTTTTTATTTATACAACCACCCACAACCCACAGGAAAAAACAGGCTGCCTAAGTATGGCTTCCAATCAGAGACAACTAACGACACCTGCCTCTGATTGGAAACCATACTCGGCCACACAAAAGAAAACCAACATAGAAAATTTAAACTAGAACATATCCCCTGGAAACAAACAAACCCCAAAACACACAACACCCCCTGCCACGCCCTGACCATACTACAATGACAAATGACCCCTTTACTGGTCAGGACGTGACAGACACGTATTAATGCCAAAATAACATGCAAAACAGGAAAAAATGTAATAAAATAAAACAGCTGGGGCTCAAAACAACTGGGGCTCTGTCCAACCTACCCTGAATGACGCGTCACCACTGTGCACAATCCAGGTGTGGAAAGCTCTGACTGAACCTGAAAAACTCACAGCTATAATCACTGCCAAGGGTGCTTCTACAAAGTATTGACTCAGGGGTGGGAATACTTACGTATGTAAGTTAGATATTTCTGTATTTCACTTTGTCATTATGGGATATTGTGTGAAAATGGGTTAGAAAAAAATCTATTTAATTCATTTAGAATTCAGAAAAATGTGGAATAAGTCAATAATATAATATAATATAAGGGGTCTGAATACATTCTGAAGGCTCTGTATAGAGAGGAGAGAGAGAGAGGGGGAGAAAGAGAGGGGGAGAAAGAGAAGGGGAGAGAGAGGGGGAGAGAGAGAGAGAAGGGAGAGACAACTACAGTTCCAAATATTTCATCTATTCAATGCCTTCTCGGGTCTATCTGAAATTCCACACATTGGTTTGTCTAAGAGGAGCTCCCATCTTTCTAGGTCATCATAACTACCAAACCCAACACATAATTAAATCTCAGATTCATACTCCATATTTATCTAGTGTTGACAGCAGGGAGCTATGAGTACCACCTCCTCCTGAGGTTTGTGTCTTACATTTCACACCACCACTCTAGTGACTGTGGCTCTGCATGGTTAAAAGTTATATGTTGGACCAACATTTGAAAGTTCCATGTACTCTTCCTATTAAAACTGATATTAGTCCTGGACAATTTGATCATTATAACTGGTTAGTATAGGAATGTCTTGATTCTGATCACTGAATGAGGTTGATTCTTACTTACATGATTCTACAGCTGTTCCTGATTACAACAGTAGCCATGGTAACCAAAAAACTCCTCTTTCAAGGAGTGTGTCAAAAGCAGAGCCATATAGTATTCTCTATTGCTGGCCCCATTGTCTTACATCAGATAGCGTGACGGCTTCTACAATGACCTGACACCGGCGTGTTGTGTTAGAATGATGCCATCTGACGGAAGGCAATGTTGATGGCCCTAGAAGGAATCAGACAAATATGCAGTACCAGTCAAACGTTTTGACACTCCTACTCATTTAAGGGTTTTTCTTTATTTTTACTATTTTCTACATTGTAGAATAATACTGAAGACATCACCACTATGAAATAACACATTTGGAATTATGTAGTAACCAGAAAAGTGTTAAACTAATCAAAATATATTGATATTTGAGATTCTTCAAAGTAGCCACCCTTTGCCTTGATGACAGCTTTGCACACGCTTGGCATTCTCTCAACCAGCTTGTTTAGGACTTGTTTAGGACTCGAAACTCAAAGTTTAGGACTTGAGACTTGACTTGATACTTGACAGTCTTGACTTGAGACTTGACTTGGGACTTGAGTGCTAAGACTTGAGACTTACTTGTGACTTGTAAAACAATGGCTTGGTCCCACCTCTGCATTCAAGTAATGATGGACTGTCGTTTCTCTTTGCGTATTACAGCTGTTCTTGCCATAATATGGACTTGGTCTTTAACCAAATAAGGCTATCTTCTGTATACCACCCCTACCTTGTCACAACACAACTGATTGGCTCAAATGCATTAAGAAGGAACGAAATTCCACAAATTAACTTTTAACAAGGCACACCTGTTAATTGAAATGCATTCCGGGTGACGACCTCATGAAGCTGGTTGAGAGAATGCCAAGAGTGTGCAAAGCTGTCATCAAGGCAAAGGGTGGCTACTTTGAAGAATCTGAAATATAAATTATATTTAGATTTGTTTAATACTTTTTTGGTTACTACATGAGTCCATATGTGTTATTTCATAGTTTTGATGTCTTCACTATTATTCTACAATGTAGAAAATAGTCAAAATTCAGAAAAAAACTGGAATGAGTAGGTGCGTCCAAACGTTTGACTGGTACTGTATATATATTGTATTTTTTCATGTGGGTGGGCACAGATGTAATTTCAATGTTTAATTTTCATTTACATTTGGTTGAATTGTCAACTAACGTGAATTCAACGTGAAATGAACAAAACATTTTAATTTCCCTCATTAAAATGGAAATCATTTTATAACATTTTTGACATGCGTTTTTCTGGATATTTTTGTTGTTATTCTGTCTCTCACTGTTCAAATAAACCTACCATTAAAATTATAGACTGATCATTTCTTTGTCAGTGGGCAAACGTACAAAATCAGCAGGGGATCAAATACTTTTTTCCCTCACTGTAGAGAGAAGGGGAGAGGAGAGGGATGGAGTCTAGTAGAGATAGAGGGATGGGGTAGAGATAGAGAGAAGGGGAGAGGGACAGAGAGTGGTGGAGAGGATATGCTGAGCCAGTCCTCTAAATAGAAGACTGTGGAGATGGAGGGAGGGACATGGGACTACAGCAAACTGAAAACTGTAAACAAACCCCAATTAATATCCCCTCTCTTTCCCCTCCCTTTCTCCTTCTATTGCAGATGAGGTGTTACGTCAACTCTGGTCCTGGGTGATACGCAGGTGCATGGAGAATGTTTCCTAGCTACACTATTTGCATACAGATAGTCCCTCACGACGGAGGGAGCAGCCAGAAGGCAGAGAGAGAGGGATGCATAGAGGAAGAGAGGGAGAGAGAAAGGGAGAGAGGGGAGATGGAAGGAGAGAGGAACGGAGAGAGGTGGAGATGGAGACGGAGGGAGAGAAGGAGAGAAAAGATTCTCCTCTGATGGTAAAGCAGAAGAACCCTGTATTTTAAAAAATATGTGCGAAGATACCTATTCATAACCTTAACCTTCAACTGTGTATGCAAACCAAAAAAAGAGAGAGAGAAAGATAGAGGCAGTGAGAGAGAGAGAGAGAGAGAGAGAGAGACATAGACAAAAAGAGAGCGCAATGGAGAGAGAGAGAGAGAGAGAGAGAGAGAAAAAGAAGGAGGCAGTGCAGTCTGCGGTTGTAGAACATCTTTAGTATTCAATTGAGCTCTTCCTGAGCTCGAGTCATCATGAAATATGGATTATTGTTCTATTTTGCTGGGCTGTGGTGCTTTTAAGTTGAATTACTATCTGGCTGAATGAGAATAGAGTCGAGAGGATGATCTGCAGTGAAATGACTTGGCAACACTTGAAAGCAGAAAACTGAGGGAGGTTCTATCTCAGCCAAACACAATGCAGGCTGTAGTCATTAGGGTTATATCAACAAACACAATGCAGGCTGTAGTCATTAGGGTTATATCAACAAACACAATGCAGGCTGTAGTCATTAGGATTATATCAAGAAAAAAACAACACAGGCTGTAGTCATTATGGTTATTTCAACAAACACAATGCAGGCTGTAGTCATTAGGGTTATATCAACAAACACAATGCAGGCTGTAGTCATTAGGGTTATATCAACAAACACAATGAAGGCTGTAGTCATTAGGGTTATATCAACAAACACCATGCAGGCTGTAGTCATTAGGGTTTTATCAACAAACACAATGCAGGCTGTAGTCATTAGGGTTATTTCAACAAACACAATGCAGGCTGTAGTCATTAGGGTTATATCAACAAACATAATGCAGGCTGTAGTCATTAGGGTTATTTCAACAAACACAATGCAGGCTGTAGTCATTAGGGTTATATCAACAAACACAATGCAGGCTGTAGTCATTAGGGTTATATCAACAAACACAATGCAGGCTGTAGTCATTAGGGTTATATCAACAAACACAATGCAGGTTGTAGTCATTAGGGTTATATCAAGAGCCTCAGCTACATTTTACATTCAGCAATACTGGTGTATTCTCTCTCTCTCTCGGTTATAAATGTTTGGCGAAGATTGTAAAAATGAAAGAGATACTCTCACACGTACGTGTCATATGATATCTTTGAGCCACTCTAAATGTCATTGGTCGCACTGCGCCGGCCAAACACAATAACTGGGAACAGGTGCCATCTTCCTCTTCTCATTCACACATCCAAACCAACACAGTCATAAAGGTCAGCTACACCTATACTGTGTTCTCTCTGTTGTCGTTCTAGTCCATCTAACTGTCTCTACTATCATCCATAAAGGCTGAGGAGGTGTTTCTAGTCCATCTAACTGTCTCTGCTATCATCCACAAAGGCTGAGGAGGTGTTTCTAGTCCATCTAACTGTCTCTGCTATCATCCATAAAGGCTGAGGAGGTGTTTCTAGTCCATCTAACTGTCTCTGCTATCATCCATAAAGGTTGAGGAGGTGTTTCTAGTCCATCTAACTGTCTCTGCTATCATCCATAAAGGCTGAGGAGGTGTTTCTAGTCCATCTAACTGTCTCTACTGTCATCCATAATGGTTGAGGAGGTGTTTCTAGTCCATCTAACTGTCTCTACTGTCATCCATAAAGGTTGAGGAGGTGTTTCTAGTCCATCTGTATCTGCTATCATCCATAAAGGCTGAGGAGGTGTTTCTAGTCCATCTAACTGTCTCTGCTATCATCCAAAAAGGTTGAGGAGGTGTTTCTAGTCCATCTAACTGTCTCTACTATCATCCATAAAGGCTGAGGAGGTGTTTCTAGTCCATCTAACTGTCTCTACTATCACCCGTAAAGGTTGAGGAGGTGATAAACAGAATCTACAGTCCTATCGTAGCCATGTCCAATAACCAATAACACGATGAGGAACATGTTGTATTGTGGAACAGTAATATGAGAGGTATCTTTAGTGAAAGTACACTGGACTAGATGGAGACCCAGCAACAACATCACACACCCTGGGAGACACCCAGCTGGAGCAACACAGGACCATCTGCCGCTCTATTTAGCCACATGCACGTGTGTGTGTGTGTGTGTGTGTGTGTGTGTGTGTGTGTGTGTGTGTGTGTGTGTGTGTGTGTGTGTGTGTGTGTGTGTTATGTTCATACTGTAATAGTGTTATACATGTACGTACACACACATCAAACTCACACATCGAATTTACACAAACAAGCTCAGTGAACACCACAAAATGTAATCTCAATCCTCGACAGAACCATCTAACAAGTGGGCTTTACACTTTAACTGTGCAACGCTTTAGATTTTAAATGCTCTAGTCATATTAATACAGGCAGGTCCACATGCCTAACAGACCATCGAACACTTCACAGGGAGAGGTCTTTCAAGCATAACAACACGAGCTATTCTCCTGCTGCGACCTTCATCACATACACAATTGCAAATGTGAATATCTGATTGGCGAGTTAACCTGTTGAAGCATTAAACCGTCCGTGGTCAATGTTTGGCCTGTCCTAGCCTCACACGGGCTCCAATTCACTTCCCTTCAAGTGGCGCTCACCATCATCTTTAATGATACCTCAGAGGCTGGCGTTGTGTTGCTGTGTAGCCTGGTCTACCCTCTTACAGTGTCAGATAGGCTTAGACTATAAAAAGCAAAGTAACACAACAGCCTGAAAATAGTTTGATACAGTCACAATAATTTAACATGTGACAAACATAGCTACTCCACCTGATCTTATGACGTCACCAATCACATGCCAGAGTTACACAGGGATTTTTTTTAAAGTATTTTATTTCACCTTTATTTAACCAGGTAGGCCAGTTGAGAATGCAGTCATTTACAACTGCGACCTGGCCAAGATAAAGCAAAGCAGTGCGACAAAAACAACAACACCGAGTTACACATGAGATATACAAACGTACAGTCAATAACACAATAGAAAAATCTGTATACAGTGTGTGCAAATGAAGTAAGGAGGTAAGTCAATAAATAGGCCAAAAGTGGCAAATTAATTACAATTTAGCCATTTACACTGGAGTGATATATGTGCAGATGAGGATGTGCAAGTAGAAATACTGGTGTGCTAAAGAGCAGAAAAACAAAAACAAATATGGGGATGAGGTAGGTAGGTGGTTGGATGGGCTATTTACAGATGGGCTGTGTAGAGCTGCAGCGATCGGTAAACTGCTCTGACAGCTGACGCTTAAAGATAGCGAGGGAGATATAAGTCTCCAACTTCAGTGATTTTTGCAATTCGCTCCAGTCATTGGCAGCAGAGAACTGGAAGGAAAGGCAGCCAAAGGAGGAATTGGCTTTGGGGGTGACCAGTGACATATAAATGCTGGAGCGCGTGCTACGGGTGGGTGTTGCTATGGTGACCAGTGAGCTGAGATAAGGCGGGGCTTTACAAGCAAAGACTTATAGATGACCTGGAGCCAGTGGATTTGGCGACGAATATATAGCGAGGATCAGCCAACGAGAGCATACAGATCGCAGTGGTGGGTAGTATATGGGGCTTTGGTGACAAAACGGATGGTACTGTGATAGACTGCATCCAATTTGCTGAGTAGAGTGTTAGAGGCTATTTTGTAAATGACATCGCCGAAGTCAAGGATCGGTAGGATAGTCAGTTTTACGAGGGTATGTTTGGCAACATGAGTGAAGGAGGCTTTGTTGCAAAATAGGAGGCCGATTCTAGATTTAACTTTGGATTGGAGATGCTTAATGTGAGTCTGGAAGGAGAGTTTACAGTCTAGCCAGACACCTAGGTATTTACAGTTGTCCACATATTCTAGGTCAGAACTGTCCAGAGTAGTGATGCTAGTCGGGCGGGCGGGAGCGGGCAGTGATCGGTTGAAGAGCATGCATTTCGATTTACTAGCATTTAAGAGCAGTTGGAGGCCATGGAAGGAGTGCTGTATGACGTTGAAGCTCGTTTGGAGGTTTGTTAACACAGTGTCCAAAGAAGGGCCACATGTATACACAATGGTGTCGCCTGCGTAGAGGTGGATCAAAGAATCACCCGCAGCAATAGCAACATCATTTATATATACAGGGAAAAGAGTCGGCCCAAGAATTGAACCCTGTGGCACCCCCGTAGAGACTGCCAGAGGTCCGGAAAACAGGCCCTCCAATTTGACACACTGAACTCTATCTGAGAAGTAGTTAATGAACCAGGCAAGGCAGTCATTAGAGAAACCAAGGCTGTTGAGTCTGCCGACAAGAATACGGTGATTGACAGAGTCAAAAGCCTTGGCCAGGTCGATGAAGATGGCTGCACAGTACTGTCTTTTATCGATTGTGGTTATGATATCGTTTAGGACCTTGAGCATGGCTGAGGTGCACCCGTGACCAGCTCGGAAACCAGATTGCATAGCGGAGAAGGTTCGGTGGGATTCGAAATGGTCGGTGATCTGTTTGTTAACTTGGCTTTTGAAGACTTTAGAAATGCAGGGCAGGATGGATATAGGTCTATAACAGTTTAGGTCTAGAGTGTCTCCCCCCTCGATTATCGGTGATTTATCAGTGGTGACAGTGTTTCCTAGTCTCAGTGCAGTGGGCAGCTGGGAGGAGGTACTCTTATTCTCCATGGACTTTACAGTGTCCCAGAATTTTTTGGAATTAGTGCTGCAGGATGCAAATATCTGTTTGAAAAAGCTAGCCTTTTCTTTCCTAACTGACTGTGTGTATTGATGTTCCTGACTTCCCTGAAAAGTTCCATATCGCGGGGACTATTCGAAGCTAGTGCAGTACGCCACAGGTTTTTTTTGTGCTGGTGAAGGGCAGTCAAGTCTGGGGATAACCAAGGGCTATATCTGTTCTTAGTTCTACATTTTTTGAAAGGGGCATGCTTATTTAAGATGGTGAGGAAAGCACTTTTAAAGAACAACGCTGCATCCTCTACTGACTGGATGAGGTCAATGTCCTTCCAGGATACCTGGGTCAGGTCGATTAGAAAGAACTGCTCGCAGAAGTGTTTTAGGGAGCGTTTGACAGTGATGAGGGGTGGTCATTTGACCGCTGACCCATAACGGATGCAGGCAATGAGGCAGTGATCGCTGAGATCTTGGTTGAAAACAGCAGAGGTGTATTTAGAGGGCAAGTTGGTCAGCGATCACTGTGAGATTGAGGGCATCTAGCTTAGATTATAGGACGGTCGGGGTGTTAAGCATATCCCAATTTAGGTCACCTAGCAGTACGAACTCTGACGATAGATGGGGGGCAATCAATTCACATATGGTGTCCAGGGCACAGCTGGTAGCTGAGGGGGTTCTTTAACAAGCGGCAACAGTGAGGGACTTATTTCTGGAGAGATGTATCTTTAAAAGTAGAAGCTCGAACTGTTTGGGCATAGACCTGGATAGTATGACAGAACTCTGCAGGCTATCTCTACAGTAGATTGCAATTCCGCCCACTTTAGCAGTTCTGTCTTGACAGAAAATGTTGTAATTGAGGATGGAAATTTCAGAATTTTTGGTGTCCTTCCTAAGCCAGGATTCAGACACGGCTAGGACATCAGGGTTGGCGGAGTGTGCTAAAGCAGTGAATAAAGCAAACTTAGGGAGGAGGCTTCTGATGTTAACATGCATGAACCCAAGGCTTTTACGGTTACATAAGTCAACAAATGAGAGCACTTGGGGGGGGACAGGGCCTGGGTTAACCTCTACATCACCAGAGGAGCAGAGGAGGAGTAGGATGAGGGTACGGCTAAAGGCTATAAGAACTGGTCGTCTAGTGCTTTGGGAACAGAGAATAAAAGGAGCAGATTTCTGAGCGTGGTAGGATAGATTCAGAGTACAGTGTACAGACAACAGTATGGTAGGGTGCGAGTACAGTGGGGGTAAACCTAGGCATTGAGTGACGATGAGAGAGGTAGCATCTCTGGAGGCGCCAGTTAAGCCAGGCGTGGTCTCCGCATGTGTGGGGGGGCATGGAACTGGTATTCCAAATATGCGTATCTGCCTTTGCCATCCATACTGTTAGCCAATGTACAATCGCTGGAATATAAATGGGACGAACTAAAAACACGTATGTCCTACCAACGGGACATTAAAAACTGTAATATCTTATGTTTCACAGAGTCGTGGCTGAACAACGACATTAATAACATACAGCTGGTTGGTTATACACTCTATCGGCAGGATAGAACAGTAGCCTCTGGTAAACAAGGGCTGTAGGTCTTGTATATTTGAAAACAACAGCTGGTGCGCGATATCTAAGGAAGTCTTGAGGTTTTGCTCGCCTGAGGTTGAGTATGTCATGATAAGCTGTAGACCACAATATCTACCTAGAGAGTTTTCATCTGTATTTTTCATAGCTGTCTACAAACCACCAAAGACCAATGCTGGCACTAAGACCACACACAATGAGCTGTGAGCAAACAGGAAAACGCTCATCCAGAGGCGGCGCCCCTAGTGGCTGGGGACTTTAATTCAGGGAAACTTAAATCAGTTTCACCTAATTTCTATCAGCATGTTAAATGTGCAACCAGAGGGGGAAAAAACTCTAGACCACCTTTACTCCACACACAGCTCTCCCTCGCTCTCCATTTGGCAAATCTGACCGTAATTCTATCCTCCTGTTCCTGCTATCAAGCAAAAATTAAAGCAGGAAGCACCAGTGACTTAGTCAATAAAAAAGTGGTTAGATGAAGCAGATGCTAAACTACAGGACTGTTTTGCTAGCACAGACTGGAATATGTTCTGGGATTCTTCCAATGGCAAGTACACCACATCAGTCACTGGTTCCATCAATAAGTGCATTGATGACGTCGTCCCCACAGTGACTATATGTACATACCCCAACCAGAAGCAATGGATTACAGGCAACTGAGCTAAAGGGTAGAGCTGCCACTTTCAAGGAGCAGGACTCTAACCCGGAAGCTTATAAGAAATCCCGCTATGCCTCCGACAAACCATCAAACAGGCAAAGCGTCAATACAGGACTGAGATCGAATCGTACAACACTGGCTCTGACGCTCGTCAGATGTGGCAGGGCTTGCAAACTATTACAGACTACAAAGGGAAGCACAGCTGAGAGCTGCCCAGTGGCACGAGCCTACCAAACGGGCTAAATAACTTCTATGGTCGCTTCGAGGCAAGTAACACTGAAACATGCATGAGAGCATCAGCTGTTCTAGACGACTGTGTGATCACGCTCTCCACAGCTGATGTGAGTAAAACCTTTAAACAGGTCAACATTCAGAAGGCTGCAGGGCCAGACGGATTACCAGGACGTGTACTACGAGCATGCGCTGACCAACCGGCAAGTGTCTTCACCGACATTTTCAACCTCACACCTGGACAAAAGGAACACCTATGTGAGAATGCTATTCATTGACTACAGCTCAGCATTCAACACCATTGTGCCCTCAAAGCTCATCACTAAGCTAAGGACCCTTGGACTAAACACCTCCCTCTGCAACTGGATCCTGGACTTCCTAACGGGCCGGCCCCAGGTGGTAGGGGTAGGTAACAACACATCTGCCACGCTGATCCGCAACACGGGGGCCCCTCAGGGGTGCATGCTCAGTCCCCTCCTGTACTCCCTGTTCACTCATGACTGCACGGCCAGGCATGACTCCAACATCATCATTAACTTTGCCGATGACACAACAGTGGTAGGCCTGATCACCGACAACGACGAGACAGCCTATAGGGAGGAGGTCAGAGACCTGACCGTGTGGTGCAAGGACAACAACCTCTCCCTCAACATGATCAAGACAAAGGAGATGATTGTGGACTACAGGAAAAGGAGGACCGAGCACGCCCCCATTCTCATTGATGGGGCTGTAGTGGAGCAGATTGAGAGCTTCAAGTTCCTTGGCGTCCACATCACCAACAAACTAACATGGTCCAAGCACACCAAGACAGTCGTGATGAGGGCACGACAAAACCTATTCCCCCTCAGGAGACTGAAAAGATTTGGCATGGGTCCTCAGATCCTCAAAAGGTTCTACAGCTGCACCATCCTGACGGGTTGCATCACTGCCAAGTATGGCAACTGCTCGACCTCCGACCGCAAGGCACTACAGAGGGTAGTGGCCAAGCTTCCTGCTATCTAGGACCTCTATACCAGGCAGTGTCAGAGGAAGGCCCTAAAAATTGTCAAAGACTCCAGCCACCCTAGTCATAGAATGTTCTCTCTGCTACCGCACGGCAAGCGGTACCGGAGCGCTAAGTCTAGGTCCAAGAGGCTTCTAAACAGCTTTTACCCCCAAGCCATAAGACTCCTGAATATCTAATCAAATGGCTACCCAGACTATTTGCACCCCCACCCCCCCCCCCCCCCCTTTCTACACTGCTGCTACTCTGTTATCTATGGATAGTCACTTTAATAACTCTACTTACATGTGCATATTACCTCAATTACCTCGACTAACCAGTGCCCCTGCACATTGACTCTGTACCGGTACCCCCCTGTATATAGCCTCGCTATTGTTATTTTACAGCTGCTCTTTAATTATTACTTTGTTACTTTTTTTTTGGTATTTCCTTAAAACTGCATTGTTGGTTAAGGGCTTGTAAGTAAGAATTTCACTGTTGTATTCAGCGCATGTGACAAATACAATTTGATTTGACTATAAAAAACAAAGTAACGCAACAGCCTGAAAATTGGTTGATAGTCACAATAATTTGATAAGTGACAAAAATAGCTCCTCCACACCAATCACATGAAAGGTTACCCGGGGATGGGCATGGACTTTGGCTTGGTGTATTATCTTAACCTGCCCTTTGGGCACAAGACTATAAACATGACGTGTATATAGTTCTACACTTTCACAGCTTGCTTCTTTATCCATCCAGGGTCAAGGATTGCCCAACAGCCAAGGTTGTTCATTCAGAAGGTGGATGTGCATTGATCAGTCTTACTGATGGCCTATTATAATGAAATGCATCAACACTATCCCCGGAATAGTGAGGAGTCAGGCCTTGTCTTGGTCCTAAATTAATTGTCTATTCCTGTCATAAAAGCCCCATTACTTTCCAATACATCACATACCAAATGTAGTTATAGTAATGAGTTCAGATTCTGGGCCTAACAAATGCAAGCATGCTGCCTGTCCTTATCAAGAATTCCAATGTCCACAAATCATGTTTTGACTGTAGTTTAATTTATTAAAAAGACCAGGGTGCAAATATAAAAAAAAGAAAATGTAAAAAGAAAAACATAATTTAAGCATTTTTAATACAAAACAATAAACTATTCCAGTCCCTCTTGACATTTAAGACACGGACTCAAAATACTTTGTTATACCGTATTTTTTATCAAGTATTACACAATGTAGGTACAAAATTAAAATGTATACAATTTACATTTTTGTACATATAGCAAAATCTTTTAACTCTTAAGAGAAAATACAACTCTTGTTGTACATGAAATTCCACCACGGAGGAATACTCTGTACGCAATCTTTAGAATATGTGATGGAGTTTAAAGACAATTCTTTACCTGAAAAAAATAAAAATACTACTACAAAAAAAAGAAATACAACGACAAGCTGCTGCAGCCATCACTGGAGTAGTAAAAAGATATAAATGCACTGCCATGTCATAGAAACAATATATACTCTGATATCTTAAACTCTGTACTAAATTAAATTATACAAGTAGAAAAAGACAAAGTAACCCCATTTAGTAGTGCAAAGTCATACAAATCCACCATGTCCTAACACATGTAAAACACTGTAAGAGGACAAACATTTTTTAATTTTTTTTTATCCATGTTAATGGAGTATTTTTGTATTTCGAACATTGTACAAAAATATATTTGTGCTCGGTTGGCAAAAAATTTAAAGAAAAAGAGAAACAACTATGCATGTTGAATTTAAGTAATCAAGCTTGGACGTGTTCGTACATCAACATTTTTGTAAAAAAAACTAACTCAATAGGGCAGAGAAAAAGCACCCTTGGACACATGCTGCTTCCCTAACTAGATAGAAAGCTCCTCAAGAGGTTCCTTGAAAGTCCAGTTCTTCTTAATGTTTCCCTTCAAGCTACCGTTGTCATTAAGAAATAACATATTCACGTCCTAGTGTCAGGTTTAGTTGGCCATGACCGACTGGAATTGCTGCTTGGAATACTGCATGTTGCTGAGGTTGAAGTTCAGCCCATCATTGAGGGACTTGTTGTTGAGATCTCCGTAGGCCGTAAACACGTCAAAGGCATTGTTGTACTGCAGCGGGCTGAGGCTGAGAGAGCCTTCACTGGGGAACACGCCACCGGAGCTCCCCTGGCCCTGGAGGCTGGGGAACACGCCACCGGAGCTCCCCTGGCCCTGGAGGCTGGGGAACACGCCACCGGAGCTCCCCTGGCCCTGGAGGCTGGGGAACACGCCACCGGAGCTCCCCTGGCCCTGGAGGCTGGGGAACACGCCACCGGAGCTCCCCTGGCCCTGGAGGCTGGGGAACACGCCACCGGAGCTCCCCTGGCCCTGGAGGCTGGGGAACACGCCACCGGAGCTCCCCTGGCCCTGGAGGCTGGGGAACACGCCACCGGAGCTCCCCTGGCCCTGGAGGCTGGGGAACACAAACTCCTTAGCATTAGGAGAGAGTGCAGAGGCATTCTGCTGCTGGCCCAGGCCGTACAGAGAGTACATAGAGGTGGAAGCGGCTTTCTGCTTCATTAGGGTGTTCACATTCAGCCCCAGGTCGTTGGTTGGAGAGGTGCGGGCCACCTTGTTGCCGTTACCATTGTTGTTGTTGTTGCGGCCGGAGATCTTCATCTTGGTGGAGCCAAACTTGGTGGCGGCGAAGGTGGCGGTGGTGAAGGTTATAGGATAGGTGGAGCGCGGCATGAAGGAGGGGCTAATGGCCGCAGATTGCCCGAAGGGGGGTGAAGGAGAGCTGGACTCAGAAGAGGTCCCGATAGAGTCACTGATGGGCATGAAGACCTGGGCCTCTGGGTTGAAGCTGTTCTTGATCTCCTTGTCCAACTCGGACCCATTGTTATCATCCACATACAGCACCTTGACCGGCCCCTTCTCGCCAAGCTGGTAGGACACCTCGAAGGGGTCAATCCACACACTAAGGTCCTGAGGGAGATTATCCCGGACGTCGTCCAAGTCCAGGCCACTCTCCTTGGCTGCCTGCTCCACCACAGGGTCCACCTTCTCCCCTACGTGGAGGCACCTGTACCCAGAGCCCTTGTATGGCTTATCCGTGTACCAGTGGCCCTCGTACTTCTTCTTCAGCTGCCTCTCGAGCTCCTCCCCGAAGATGTTCACACGCCGTCTGGGGAGTTTGTTGTATAAATAGGAAATAATAAAGTTAAGTGCTACTTGGATTTCAAGCTGCATAGCTGCTTCCCGGTTATTACGTGGGTATTCCTAAGCGTTGCAGTGATAAGCAGTTTGGGCCAAACAGAGGGACAGAGTAAGTGGTAGTTGCTGAAACGATATCCTTCCGTCCACAGGATAAGGTTCCTAAGCCTGGAAGAAGAGGAGAGAAATTAACAAAAACATGATAACAATGCTATATGGCTAATTATAAACCGGGTAGTTTGGGTCCTGGATGCTGACTGGCTGAAACAGCACTTCAGCCATGTAAATATCAGACAATATACCACTGGTATGATGCAAAACTACCTGTTTACTGTTCTTTATATGTTGGTAACCAGTTTATAATAGCAATAAGTCACCTCAGGGGTTTGTGGCATATGGCCAATATACCATGGCTAAGGACTGTATACAGGCGCTCTGCATCATGCATAAGAACAGCCCTTAGGCGTGGTATAAATGGCCATATACCACACCCCCTTGGGCATTATTGCTAAACCTACCATCCCATAGTACAAAACTGTACGTATAAGTAATATGATCAATGTATGCACGCATGACGACAGCAAGTCGCTTTGGATAAAAACATCTGCTAAATAGAATATGTTATCATGATATTAAATAATCTGTTTAGCTCACCGTTGTAAAGATGTTGGCTTCATAAGCCTGATTGCATTTACAGTATAGTACTAAATGTGCTCTGCCATTCACTTCCCAGTACAGTGCATTGCTGTGTCCACCAGGCGTACAATATCACTAGCTTTAAATAAGGCCTAAACATACGGACTCACAGAGTAAGCGCTGTGGGTTCCCTAGCAGTCTTCTAGTATTAGTGACAGCTAAAAGCAAGCCTAGTTGACCTCTGGATAGTGGTGGCTCATCGCGTTTTTAACGCAATTAAAGTAACAATGTAATTAGCCAATGATATGAGACATTGTATGCTCACCTGATATAGAATATTTTTGCGCGATGACACTCACGTCCCTAATTCATTTGATATGATGAGATGAAAGAATCATGTTGTCTAGTGATGGTAACAGAAGAAACCGTGTCCGTGAACCAACACTGGCTAGAGAATAATGTATTGTTAGAGAGCAGCTGGTGAGCTGAACTAGCAAAGAAAAGCCTTGTTGTTACATAATCCTCATTGAATTTATTTTCACGGTCACAGATGCCTTTCTCTTTTAGAAACGACGGTTAACATTAGCTAGCTATATATGAGATGATACGAATGATCAAACGTCCAATCCAAATCCAACAGCTTGCCTCGCTTCAATTGAATCCATCAATCAATAATGTAGCTAACGTTAGCTAGCTACGCACCCAGGATGTGAAGGAAATGTTGTACTCTAAACAGCAGCTATGTTTACGTTAAGGTATAGTTTTAACCTGTTAATTAATGAAAGCTCATCGGATGTGTAATTTAACGTTAGAACATTCGGGGCAAGCCAACAGTCTCCTATCCTTCACTGTCATTCAATGACCAACAAGCTAACCAAAAAGCTGTTTCTGGTTGTTAGCTCAAAATAGTTTAAATTTAACTTTCTAGCTAGCTGGCTAGATATCCCCTCGTCAACTATATTAACTAGCTAGTTAACGTTATTACTACTAATTAGCTGTACTAGCTAGCTAACGTTAGCCAACCTAACGTTATACCCAACCCAAACAAGACGGAGAAAGCGATTATATCATAAGTTAGCTTGTCTCTAGGGATTTGAACAGCAATATAGCTTACTAACTAGCTACCTCGCTAACGACTTATATTGAAATAGCTAATGAAGAGAATTATACTTACATGTAGGTAGCTAACGTTAGTCACATATAAATTCACAGCAGGTCGTTGCACTGGACAGCTTCGATGACGAATGACTAACGTTAGTTAGTTACTGTAGCAAAACAACGTTGTCAATACGCTTTTCAGCTAACTAAATGGAGACGGTTAGCTACTTCCTTGTTGAACAAATTGTTCTGCTGCAGTATGACTATATATTATTCCAGTCATGTTATGTGGACGTATATTTGTGTTTTGTCTGGAAGTTTTTACAACTGCGCTTTAAAGTTCGGATTGTCTTGTTTATATAGGTAGTACTCCGCCACGGACACAAAATAGGCGGTGATGAGGTGCTCAGAGATCGAGCCTAAATAGCGGTTTTCCATTGGCCAAACTCGGAGTTCGTCATTCGTGAACTACTTCATCTTGCATTCCGATTGGCTGTTTAGCAAGTCAGTCAATAGCAAGGGTTTATTTACGGTAGTGGTTAGCGTTTCATGTGTATTGGGACCACAAGTATCATAATGTTGAAGGTTGTTGAGATAGCTACTGAACATTAATGTATGTACTTTGACAGTAGTAAAAAAATTCCACTCAATTTCATAGCAAAGAAATGGACTCTTAAAACCAGTGCGATATAGTGTCTCAAATATATGAGACAATGATTTGTTGTAGTTGCTCTGATTATGCCCAAAGATTATGCCAGTGTGATTATTTCGGAAGTGCAATGATCATTGTGAGACAACGTGCAAAAAATGTTGTGGAGAGGGAGAAGTAGTGCACAGGCAGTTTGGCGGAAGGACAAATGTCACCGGGTAGGGTTGTGCTCTATTCCGTTAGGTACTTGGGACATTGGCTGTACAGTCTACAGTTTGCCGATTACATTTTGATATGCTTTAGCTTGACGTTACAGGGTTATTCTGACCATGCTCTCCTAAACATTAGGAGTACAAGAGAGAAATTGATATATTGAAATGAATGGACATTAGAGTTAAAAAGGTTATGCATATTGGGTCCTTGCTTAGAAAATAGGATATTACGTGTAAGTGTTACGTTTTATAGTAGGGCAAAGTTCCCTAGGTTACAGGTTCCTATGATGAAACTTTTAGGTCATGGTCTGTGGGACCATGTGAGTGACTGGTTTTGTTACACAATGGTCAAGCTCTTTCTGTTTGTGTCCTAGTACAGCAACTGTGTAAAGCTCAAAGACGTCCACTATGGATTTGTTTTGTATTACTTTTACTGTTGAAAGCCAGTATAAATATAGTAAAGTATACACTATTGGGTAAAACAAAATCAGTTTTGAGCAAAATAGGGCTTTTTGACACAACTGCAAACTTCAAGGTGTAGAGCATTCAAAGAGTTGGTATCATGGGGATTTGTGATGTCATCGGCCTCCCCCTTGCTTGAGGAACAATAGAGGAGCGTTAGAGAACAAAAGAGGAACGGTGATCAGAGCACGTGGTCCGTCCAGTTCAAGTGTTCAGCAGTCTGATTGGTTGTAGATATAAACAGGCTCAGAGGAAAAAGATTCTATCAGACCTCATGCTCCGATACCATCTGCACGACAATAAGGGAGAGAACATCTCATGGCTGGGGTGTGTGGGGTCCTTGATGATGATACCGTGGGACTTCCTCAGACACTGTTTCGAGTAGATGTCCTGGATGGGTGGGAGCACGGTCCCAGTGATGTACTGGGCTTTCTTCACCACCCGCTGGAGGGCCTTCTGGTCGTGGATGTAGCAATTTCCGTACCAGGCCGTGATGCAACCGGTCAGAACGCTCTCGATGGTGCATCGGAAGTATTTGGAGAGGCGGCATGCCAAATTTGTTCAGCCGCCTTAGGAAGTAGAGACGCTGTTGCGCCATCTTGACAAGAGTGGTGGTGTTGTTGGTTCATGTCTAGTCCTCCGTGATGTGGACGCTGAGGAACTTAAAACTGATGACTCTCTCTACTGCAGTCCCGTTGATTTGGATTGGGTCATGTTCCCTCCTCTGCTTCCTGAAGTCATGAAACCACAATGCCAGTTTTTTCAAAAATTCATTACAGTTTAAAATGTTCCACAAGTTCAAATTCAATCCATCATTAATTTAAAATTCCAAATAATAAACAATTAAAACAATAAGTAATCAATTCAAAGTAAGCAAACCAAAAGGTCATTCAATCAAACATTTTTTTTTAAAGAAACAAAAGCAATCAATCAATCCAAAAAAGCAATCAGAAAAATCTGTCAGCCAATTCAGTCAGTCAGTCCACAATGTATGTGTCTTTGTGGTGGGGTTTGTGCTGGCAGTTGCTGAAAAGCGGTGACAGTTGTGGTTGGTCAGTGCTGTGTCTGGGACCAGGAAAACCTAGGTTGGTACTGTAGAGGGGAGGAAGGACAACCTGAGGAGCAAGCAGACACACAAGGGAGCCCAGAAGTCAATGGTGGCACTTCCCTGTTGTCTGCTCTCTCCAGGTGAAGGTGTGATCTTTGGTCCCTCCTCTGTGCCTCTTCTGGTATTCTGGTGCTGGGTCTGGGGCTGGAACCGAGACTGGTGTTGGATCTGCAAAAGGGAGGAAGAACGACCTGAGGAGCAAGCAAACACCTGGAAGCACAAGACCCGGAGGTCAGTGATGGTACTCTCCTGTGGCCTCTTCGCTCCGGGCGTAGGTCTAGAGCTTTGGTCCTTCCTCCGTGCCTTCTGGTGTGGTGATGAATGGTTCCTGCTTCTGGTCTGGTTCTGTGAGAGGGATAAGAGTAGGGGGAAGAAGGGGGGAAGAGATGGAGAGGGAGCAGGTGTGTGGGGGTGGTGGAGGGTATGTCCATTGGCCTGGGCTGGTGTTGGAGGAGAAGCGATGTGACGGCAAGGCTGGACGCCAGAGGCTGGAAGACAGAGGGAGCAAACAGTGCCCAGATCCACCTGGGGAAAGCTCTCTCTAGGTACCACATGCCATCTATAGATGGATTATGTAGTGGGGAGGCCACCTTGAACACCCATCTGGGGAAAATCTTTCTCTTCGGAGTGTGTTTTCAGGGTCATGATGATGGGTTATTGGGGGGGGGGAGTTCAGGTCTGATTGATTCATTGCATATTTGGATGAGGGCCTCTAGCGGGTCATTTCTGTTGAGTGGTTCTTGACGTGCCTCCCCACTGACTGCCTGTTGAAACCCTGTACTGTACTGTCTTGGTGATGGAATGGGGGATGCTGGGAGGGGGGAAGGTGGTTCAGAGGGTCTGAGGGGTCTGGACTGAGGCTGGCTGGCATCAGGTTTTGGGTTCTGGGGTGGTCTTCTGGTCTGGTCTCTTGTTGTTCTGTTGTTTGTCTGGTCTTGTCCATTTGGAAATGTTTGTCCAGTTTGGGTCGTCATCTAAGAACTGGAGTTGTGTAAGCTCTCTCAAAACCGGCTCCCATTTGACCAGGGGTTTGGAAGGGGTGGAGGTGGTAAGGAAGGGATTTGTTGGGGATGCAAAGGTGGAGGTGCCGGCGTTGGGGGAGGGCTGTTTCTGAGACATCTTGGGTTGTGCCTGTAGAAAGGGCTGTGTCTTTGATGTTATTGTCTGGTGGAGAGGGTGAAGGGGGTTGGGATTTTGGTTGGTGGCCTTGGCCCTTGCCCTGCCGGCATAGGAACTGCGGCAGGTTCTGAAGAAATGGCCCCCTTTCCCACACAGGTTGCAGGGGCGTGTGGAGGTACAGTCTGAGGTGGGGTGGTTGTCTATACAGACCTTGCAGATGATGGCTGTGCAGGCAACGGCCAGATGGCCCAGTTGTTTGAAGTTTCTGCACAGGTACATAGTATTTTATTTATTTATTTAACCTTTATTTAACTTTAAGAAGTCAGAACTTCTTAGGGCTAGGCGTCCTGCCAGCGGGACACCTGTCGACAACTTCCGGTGAAATTGGAGGGCGCGCAATTCAAATAAATAATCATAAAAATGATGGATATTAAATATTTAGGTGCATACAAGTGTCTTATATCGGTTAAAAGCTTAAAGTCTTGTTCATCTAACTGAATTGTCCGATTTACAATAGGGTTTACAGCAAAGCATGCCATGCGATTGTTTGAGGACGGCGTCCCACATCAAAATATTTTTCAACCAGCACAGGCTTCATAAAATCACAAATAGCGATTAAATATTCACTTACTTTTTGAAAATAGTCCTCTGATTTGCAATCCAAAGCGTTCCAGCTACAACATCAATGGACGTTTTGTTAGATAAAATCCTTCTTTATATCCCAAAAAGTCTGTTTGGTTGGCGCCATCGATTTGAGTAATCCACTCGTTCAACATGCAGAGAAATGAATCCAAAAAGCTACTGCTAAACTTTGTTAAAACAAGTCAAAATAAGTTTCTATTTAATCCTCAGGTACCCTAAAATGTAATTAAACTATAATATTTCATACGGAAAGAAGTATGTCCAATAGGAAACCAAAAGTAGCAAATGTCCTCTTCATCATGCACACAGACTGATTTCCAACTCTGACTCCCACTACCAAAACTCCAAATTCTTCCTCGTTTTGGAAGAAACAAGCCTGAAACCTTGAACAAAGACTGTTGACATCTAGTGGAAGCCATAGGAATTGCAATCTGGGAGCTGGAATTGCATATGCCCCATAGCTTTCCATTGTAAGAGCATGGGATCTTAAAAAACAAAGTTCCGGTTGGTTTTTCTTTGGATTTTCTCCTACCATATCAATTGTGTTATAGTCTCATACATTATTTTAACATTTCTACAAACTTCAAATTTCTTTCTATCCAATGGTACCAATTATATGCATATCCTGGCTTCTGGGCCTGAGTAACAGGCAGTTTACTTTGGGCATGTCAGTCAGGCGGAAATTGAGAAAAAAGGACCCTAGCCTGAAGAAGTTGAAAAATAAAATCTTATTTACAATGACGGCCTACCAAAAGGCAAAAGGCCTGCGGGGACGGACGCTGGGATTAAAAATAAAGTTAAATTATGGGACAAAACACACATCACGACAAGAGACGCCACAACAGTACATAAAGAGAGACCTAAGACAACACATAGCATAGCAGCAACATATGACAACCCAGCATGGTAACAACACAAAATGACAACAACATGGTAGCAACACAACATGGCAGCAGCACAACATGGTAACAGCACAAAACATGGTACAAACATTATTGGGCACAGACAACAGCACAAAGGGCAAGAAGGTAGAGACAACAATACATCACACAAAGCAGCCACAATTGTCAGTAAGTGTCCATGATTGAGTCTTTGAATGAAGAGATTGAGATAAAACTGTTCAGTTTGAGTGTTTGTTGCAGCTCGTTCCAGTCGCTAGGTGCAGAAAACTGAAAAGAGGGGCGACCCAGGGATGTGTGTGCTTTGGGGATCTTTAACAGAATGTGACTGGCAGAACGGGTGTTGTATGTGGAGGATGAGGGCTGCAGTAGGGATCTCAGATAGGGGGGAGTGAGGCCTAAGAGGGTTTTATAAATAAGCATCAGCCATTGAGTCTTGCGACAGGTATACAGAGATGACCAGTTTACAGAGGAGTATAGAGTGCAGTGATGTGTACTATAAGGAGCATTGGTGGCAAATCTGATGGCCGAATAGTAAAGAACATCTAGCCACTCACGAGCGCCCTTACCTGCCGATCTATAAATTACATCTCTGTAATCTAGCATGGGTAGGATGGTAATCTGAATCAGGGTTAGTTTGGCAGCTGGAGTGAAAGATGAGCGATTACGGTAGAGGAAACCAAGTCTAGATTTAACCTTAGCCTGCAGCTTTGATATGTGCTGAGAGAAGGACAGTGTACCATCTAGCCATACTCCCAAGTACTTGTATGAGGTGACTACCTCAAGCTCTAAACCCTCAGAGGTAGTAATAACACCGGTGGGGAGAGGGGCATTCTTCTTACCAAACCACATGACCTTTGATTTGGAGATGTTCAGAACAAGGTTAAGGGCAGAAAAGGTTGTAGTAGTAGACGGAGCCTCTGTTGTTTCCCAGCTTGATGGTGCTGGGGAGATGTTGGACTTCGCCCACTCCGGTTAGGTCCAGTCTTAACATTACTAGCCATTTTCATGCCCCAGTCCAGACGTTGTCTTCATCCAGAACACTCCTAGCCGCTGACTTGAGGGTGGTGAACCTGCTTAACCAAACTTGTATTTCGTAGTTGTGAAACTGTACTGTAACTACCTTGAATTTTTCCGTAAAGGGGTTATGCTCAAAGTTTGTTAAACAGGGCTGAATCTTAGCCGTTTATGAATTTTAACCAAAACTGTTCTAGTGTGGGTTCTTGAAACTGGCTACGAATGATTGCTGTGGCCTTGGGGGTTTCACCAGTCAGTTCAAGTCAGATGGCACAAATCCCTCCTCCCTATAGGCTGACTCATTATTGTTGGTTATCAGGCCTAAAACTGTGGCCTCGTCTGCAAACGTTATGATGGAGTTGCTGTCGTGCAAAGCCATGCAGTCGTGGGTGAACATGGAGTACAAAAGAGGACTGAGGACACACCCCTGGGGGTGCCCTGTGTTAAGAGTCAGTGTGGAGAAGGTGTTGTTGCCAATACTCACAGCCTGTGGTCTGCCGATCAGGAAGTCCAGGATCCAGTTGCAGAGGATGGTGTCCAGACCCAGGGCTCTGAGCTTAGTGATGACCTTGGAGGGAACAATAGTGTTGAATGCTGAACTGTAGTCAATGAACAGCATTCTCACATCCGGGTTTCTCTTGTCCAGATGTGTTACGGCCGTGTAATTAGCGATGGAAATGGCATCTTCCATGGATCTGTTGGAGCGGTTGGCAAATTGGAGTGGGTCCAGTGTGCCTGGCATGCTGACCTTGATGTGGGCCATGATCAGCCACTCAAAGCACATAATGATGACCGAGGTGAGCGTGACTGGGTGAATGTTATACCTGGACCATCTTTTGAGATCTCTCTCTCTCTCTCCCTCCCTCCTAGTCCTAAGTTGTTTGACGTCACAGCCCTCTCTTACCTAACATGAACTCTAGAGCACAATAAAAACAACACCGTATTAATTAACTATACAGCTGGGGCAATGGGGGTTCAGGGGAGGGGAACAGATTAGAAACAGAATAGTACAGTGGGGGAAAAAAGTATTTGATCCCCTGCTGATTTTGTACGTTTGCCCACTGACAAAGAAATGATCAGTCTATAATTTTAATGGTAGGTTTATTTGAACAGTGAGAGACAGAATAACAACAAAAAAATCCAGAAAAATGCATCTCAAAATGTTATAAATTGATTTGCATTTTAATGAGGGAAATAAGTATTTGACCCCTCTGGAAAACATGACTTAGTACTTGGTGGCAAAACCCTTGTTGGCAATCACAGAGGTCAGACATTTCTTGTAGTTGGCTACCAGGTTTGCACACATCTCAGGAGGGATTTTGTCCCACTCCTCTTTGCAGATCTTCTCCAAGTCATTAAGGTTTCGAGGCTGACGTTTGGCAACTCGAACCTTCAGCTCCCTCCACAGATTTTCTATGGGATTAAGGTCTGGAGACTGGCTAGGCCACTCCAAGACCTTAATGTGCTTCTTCTTGAGCCACTCCTTTGTTGCCTTGGCCGGTTGTGTTTTGGGTCATTGTCATGCTGGAATACCCATCCACGACTCATTTTCAATGCCCTGGCTGAGGGAAGGAGGTTCTCACCCAAGATTTGACGTTACATGGCCCCGTCCATCGTCCCTTTGATGCGATGAAGTTGTCCTGTCCCCTTAGCAGAAAAACACCCCCAAAGCATAATGTTTCCACCTCCATATTTGATGGTGGGGATGGTGTTCTTGGGGTCATAGGCAGCATTCCTCCTCCTCCAAACACGGCGACTTGAGTTGATGCCAAAGAGCTCCATTTTGGTCTCATCTGACCACAACACTTTCACCCAGTTGTCCTCTGAATCATTCAGATGTTCATTGGCAAACTTCAGACGCGCATGTATATGTGCTTTCTTGAGCAGGGGGACCTTGCGGGCGCTGCAGGATTTCAGTCCTTCACGGCGTAGTGTGTTACCAATTTTTTTCTTGGTGACTATGGTCCCAGCTGCCTTGAGATCATTGACAGGATCCTCCCGTGTAGTTCTGGGCTGATTCCTCACCGTTCTCATGATCATTGCAACTCCACGAGGTGAGCTCTTGCATGGAGCCCCAGGCCGAGGGAGATTGACAGTTCTTTTGTGTTTCTTCCATTTGCGAATAATCGCACCAACTGTTGTCACCTTCTCACCAAGCTGCTTGGCGATGGTCATGTAGCCCATTCCAGCCTTGTGTAGCTCTACAATCTTGTCCCTGACATCCTTGGAGAGCTCTTTGGTCTTGGCCATGGTGGAGAGTTTGGAATCTGATTGATTGATTTCTTCTTTGGACAGGTGTCTTTTATACAGGTAACAAACTGAGATTAGGAGCACTTCCTTTAAGAGTGTGCTCCTAATCTCAGCTCGTTACGTGTATAAAAGACACCTGGGAGCCAGAAATCTTTCTGATTGAGAGGGGGTCAAATAATTATTTCCCTCATTAAAATGCCAATCAACTTCTAACATTTTTGACATGCGTTTTTTCTGGATTTTTTTGTTGTTATTCTGTCTCTCACTGTTCAAATAAACCTACCATTAAAATTATAGACTGATAATTTATTTGTCAGTGGGCAAATGTACAAAATCAGCAGGGGATCAAATACTTTTTCCCTCACTGTATATCCTGCCCCAAATACCCAGGCAAGAGGAGTTTCATAAATATGTTTCATAAATGATTGATTTGTTCAGTCTGAAATATTGTCCAACTCAGGGGATGGACGTTAATGCAGTGCATTCTGGGAAAAGCGGAATGCAGTGATGCAATACAATATTATAATTGATTATAGTATGATTGACATCCATTTATAGAAGAGTGTCTGTTTTTCAGCAGCCTCAGGCAACTCTCTCTCTCTCCCTCCTTCTCTCTCTCTCTCTCCTTCCCTCCCTCCCTCCCTCCCTCCCTCTCTCCAGATTGGGCCTCTGTAGGGGTGAGAGATGAGTCCCAGCAGGGAGGATCCTGTGTGATGGAGCCATAAAAACACTACAGGAGCCATTGGACACAGACCAAGACATGGCTGCATTCAGGTTGTGAGTTAACCAAATCAAGCAATCTGTATGCTATGAATTACAGTATATAACATATACTCGTTAGCAGACGCTGTCATCCAAAGCAATTTACAGTCACGTGTGCATAGATTTTCCATATGGGTGGCCCTAAGCGGCAATCGAACCCTCTACCCTTGGCATGGCAATCGCCATGCTCTACCTGCTAAGCCACACAGGGCCACAGTGAAAAAGGGCAGGTTGAATATTAGTACATACCACAAATGCCATATCTTATTTGGTTGTTATTCCCACAACACGGCAGCATTCAGGCAGTGAGATGACCAAACACTGCAAAATGGCGTTCTTTAACAGAGCATGGAAAATCCATCTGCATACACTGTGGCTGTATTATTTGGTTGTTACTTGGTTGTTATTTCCACAACATGGTGGAGTGTGTTAAAAATGTATGAAGATTATTTCCCCCCCACTGGTTTAATAGCATTCAGACTTGCCAGGTTTCTCGCTGGGTCCTGCCTCTTGTCATAGAGAGCTCACCAAAGGGCCCCACTGTTTTTTGTTGTTGTTGTGGTGAGGTTCTCCTAGTTGTGTTTTTGAAAGTGCACATATCGATAAAGTGTTACTCTCTTAATTTGCACTAGCCATGGACTTTAAAATGCGAAAGACTAATAGTGTAAATGTGGCTAATGAAAAGAACATAGTCAACTTCATACAATGAGGTAAACCTACACCTCCTTCCTCTGGGGGTAAAAACGTCTTCCTTTTTAGTTGTATGTGTGTGTGTGTGTGTGTGTGTGTGTGTGTGTGTGTGTGGTGTGTGTGTGTGTGTGTGTGTGTGTGTGTGAACGTGTTTAACTATTTTTGTGGGGACCAGAAGTCCCTGCTAAGAAGTAGGAATGTCATTAAATATGTTAATACCTGTTAATACCTTCCCAGCTCGACTGCACACACAGCACTGTTAATACCTGCACAGCTCAACTCTACTGAATACAGGCATGCTTTGAAGAGGTTTGAGCAGTGGGCTCAGGGAAAAGAGTGGAAATATCTTTCAGGCTAAATAAGCTAACACTAAAATGTTGATATACAGTACAAGCATGGGAGCTGGGACTGGGAACCAGAGGTGTTCATGGATTTGGACAGTACAACCGTCTAGTTATCATAACTATGTATGTAAAGTCTGGGCGGCAGGTAGCCTACTGGTTAGAGCGTTGGACCAGTAATTGAAAGGTTGCAGGATCGAATCCCTGAGCTGACAAGGTAAAAATGTGTCGCTCTGCCCCTGAACAAGGCAGTTAACCCCCTGGTAGGCTGTCATTGTAAATAAGAAATTCTTCTTACCTGACTTGCCTAGTTAAATTAAGGTCAAGTCTTTGGTACTGAGCCTTATATAATGCCTGATATAAGTAAGGTCCATGTCTGAATGTCTTAACGGTGTTGACAGACTAGCTCCTATGAAAATGACTGTGGAGGTTGTTCTATTTTAACTATCAGTGGGATCTCCTCTCCCATTTCAATGCCATTCTGTTCCAGATAGTGCTGGGTTTCATTTCAGGGATTATGTTCAGCAGGCTATCATGAATCTGTCAACTAGTCAGCCAGCCAGTCATATTAAGCTAAATGGCATCAATGTGGCACAGACACAAAATGTGACACTTCTGTCATCCTATTTCTCGCCACAATACTCTTGATCAGAGCCATATAGCCTAGAGCCTTCAGACACAACGCTGGACCTCAAAGCCAGTTCCACTGCATTTTTCCAATGTTCATCTCTAATCAGGGACTGATTTAGACCTGGAACACCAGGTCGGGGAAATTTAATCTCAGATGGAACTGAAAACCAGTAGTCTCCGGAGCTCGTAGGGAACAAGTTGAATACACCTGTCCTATACTGGCCTAGAACTATATACAGTAGAAAAAACACAAAGCTCTTGGCTAACTCATACAGCTCTTGGCTAATGCACACAGCTCTTGGCTAACTCACACAGCTCTTGGCTAACGCACACAGCTCTTGGCTAACTCACACAGCTCTTGGCTAACCAGGTAGGCTAGTTGAGAACAAGTTCTCATTTACAACTGCGACCTGGCCAAGATAAATCAAAGCAGTGCGACACAAACAACAACACAGAGTTACACATGGAATAAACCAAACATACAGTCAATAACACAATAGAGAAAAAGTCTATATACAGTGTATGCAAATGAGGTAAGATAAGGGAGGTAGGCAATAAATAGGCCATAGTGGTGAAATAATTACAGTTTAGCAATTAAACACTGGAGTGATAGATGTAAAAAAGATGAATGTACAAGTAGAGATACTGGGGTGCAAAGGAGCAAAAATAAATAAATTTAAAAAAATAACAGTATGGGGATGAGGAAGTTGGATGGGCTATTTACAGGTGCAGTGATCTGTGAGCTGCTCTGACAGCTGGTGCTTAAAGTTAGTGAGGGAGATATGGGTCTCCAGCTTCAGTGATTTTTACAATTCATTACAGTCATTGGCAGCAGAGAACTGGAAGAAAAGGCGGCCAAAGGATGAATTGGCTTTGGGGGTGACCAGTGAAATATACCTGCTGGAGCGTGCTCTACGGGTGGATGCTGCTATGGTGACTAGTGAGCTGAGATAAGGCGGGGCTTTACAAGCAAAGACTTATAGATGACCTGGAGCCAGTGGGTTTGGCGACGAAAATAAAGCGAGGGCCAGCCAACGAGAGCATACAGGTCGCAGTGGTGGGTAGTATATGGGGCTTTGGTGACAAAACGGATGGCACTGCATCCAATTTGATGAGTAGAGTGTTGGAGGCTATTTTGTAAATGACATCGCCGAAGTCAAGGATCGGCAGGATAGTCAGTTTTACGAGGGAGGGTTTGGCAGCACGAGTGAAGGATGCTTTGTTGCGAAATAGGAAGACGTTTCTAGATTTAATTTTGGACTGGAGATGCTTAATGTGAGTCTGGAAGGAGAGTTTACAGTCTAACCAGACACCTAGGTATTTGTAGTTGTCCACATATTCTAAGTCGTTACCCATCGCGCCACAAAAGCCGCGGCCCTTACAGAGCAAGGGGAACAACTACTTCAAGGTCTCAGAGCGAGTGACGTCACCGATTGAAACGCTATTAGCGCGCACCACCGCTAACTAGCTAGCCATTTCACATCGGTTACAATCACCCCCCTTTTAACCTCCTCCTTTTCCACAGCAACCAGTGATCCGGGTCACGGCACCAATGTAACAGTATAGCTTCCATCCCTCTCCTCGCCCCTACCTGGGCTCGAACCAGGGACCCTCTGCACACATCAACAACTGACACCCATGAAGCATCGCTACCTATCGCGCCACAAAAGCTGCGGCCCTTGCAGAACAAGGGGAACAACTTGTTCAAGGTCTCAGAGCGAGTGATGTCACCGATTGAAACGCTATTAGCACGCACAACCGCTAACTAGCTAGCCATTTCACATCGGTTACATATGCATTTAGTTTTACTTGCATTTAAGAGCAGTTGGAGGCCACGGAAGGAGAGTTGTATGGCACTGAAGCTCGTCTGGAGGTTAGTTAACACAGTGTCCAAAGAAGGGCCAGATGTATACAGAATGGTGTCATCTGTGTAGAGGTGGATCAGAGAATCACCAGCAGCAAGAGCGACATCATTGATGTATACAGAGAAAAGAGTCGGCCCGAGAATTGAACCCTGTGGCACCCCCATAGAGACTGCCAGAGGTCCAGACAACAGGCCCTCCGATTTGACACACTGAACTCTGTCTGAGAAGTAGTTGGTAAACCAGGCGAGGCAGTCATTGGAGAAACAAAGGCTGTTGAGTCTGCCGATAAGAATGTGGTGATTGACAGAGTCGAAAGCCTTGGCCAGGTCGATGAATACAGCTGCACAGTATTGTCTCTTATCGATGGTGGTTATGATATCATTTAGGACCTTGAGCGTGGCTGTGGTGAACCCACAGCCACGCTCGTGACCAGCTTGGAAACCAGACTGCATAGCGGAGAAGGTACGGTGGGATTCGAAATGGTCGGTGATCTGTTTGTTCACTTGGCTTTCGAAGACTTTAGAAAGGCAGGGCAGGATGGATATAGGTCTATAACAGTTTGGGTCTAGAGTGTCTCCCCCTTTGAAGAGGGGGATGACCGCGGCAGCTTTCCAATGTTTGGGGATCTCAGACGATACGAAAGAGATGTTGAACAGGCTGGTAATAGGGGTTGCAACAATTTCAGCTGATCATTTTAGAAAGAGAGGGTCCAGATTGTCTAGACCTGCTGATTTGAAGGGGTCCAGATTTTGCAGCTCTCTCAGAACATCAGCTATCTGGATTTGGGTGAAGGAGAAATGGGGTGGGGGGGGGGGGGGATCTTGGCTACACTGTAAAAAAAATACTGTAAATTACTGGCAGCACAATAGCGAGTAGGTTACTGTAAATTTACAGTAAATGACTAGCAGCACAGAAGCCAGTAAATTGCTGTAGATTTACAGGACCTTTACTGTATCACAAATGTAGAGCATATTACTGGAACACCTGACTACAGTAACAAGCTGTATTTCTAGAATTTACAGTGCATTACTGGAAGCACAGTTACATATTTACCGTGCAGGCAGCTAGTGCCAACAATGGGCAGTATTTCTGTTGAATGCATTTGATATAGGTATTTCAGTACTTTCAATACCTACTTTGTAATTTGTATATCACTGGCCTGAACTACAATTCATGTAGTCTATTTTGTAAAAGTTGAAGTAGAATACATGTGTTCTGTACTGTCTAATATAATATATCCCCCTTAACTTCAACCTTCTCAGTAACAGTAACAATCTTTTTCCTTGCTATGGCTGTGGTATATGCTTGTTTACCTTAGTTTAATACATTGACATTAAGTCACTCTGGATAAGAGTGTCTGCTAAACGACCAAAATGTAAATGTAAAAATGAACACTTGAAATGCACTGTGGGTGTTATTCTAATGAGCTACGCCCCCAAACAAGGCCAAGTCATGGCAAGTAAAATGTTTCTGTAACTGTTACTAGGGATGTTGCTGTAGTTAAGGATGCGTTGGTCTTCAACATATCCTGTATTTGTAACAAGATACTTAAAAAAAATATGTTAATGAGACAAAGATTATTTTGCAGCTCACAACATTTTCTCACAATGCACCATAATTCACAGTATGCTGCTGTAAATATACAGCAAAGCAGATAATACAGTACTCTATAGAATTACAGTAGCTAACTGTGAAAGGTTTTGCTGTAAATTTACAGTGTAGGCCTCAAATAACACGCTATGGACCAAGTTTGTGTGTGTGTGTGTGTGTGTGTGTGTGTGTGTGTGTGTGTGTGTGTGTGTGTGTGTGTGTGTGTGTGTGTGTGTGTGTGTGTGTGTGTGTGTGTGTGTGTGTGTGTGTGTGTGTGTGTGTGTGTGATGTGTGTGTGTGTGTGTTTGTTTTCCTGCTACAGACACACAGACAGACTACACTTACACATGATATAAAGCATGTGCTTTCACAGTCAGATCGACTTTGAGAAATTCAATTCCACTCAGCATTGGACAGCTAGTGGTTGTGGATGGAATGGGTTTTGGAGTGAGGGCCATCCATTGCTCTCAGTGGGGATGATGTGTCACATTACCATGAATAGTGAATGGAGTCTGATACAGTGGGCTCTGAGTCTCTGGCAGTGTGATTGGTATTTCTGTCCTCCTCTTTTTCTTCCCTCGCTCCTTTATCTCTCATTTTGACTCTGACCTTCCATTGCTTGCACACTCATTTTGGAGTCCTTAACCTAAACACATTTTCTGTCTCCTCTCCTTGCCTCGCTTCTCCTCTCTTCTCTTCTCCTCCTCTTCTCTTCTTCTCATCTCCTCTCCTCTTTTGTCCTCTCCTCTTTTTTCCTCTCGTCTTCTCTTCTCCTCCTCCCTCTCCTCTCTTCTCTTCTCTTCTCTTCTCCTCTCTCTCTCTCTCCTCCCCGCCTCTCCTCTCTTCTCCTCTATACTCCTCTCTACTCCTCTCTTCTCCTCTACTCTCCTCTCCTCTCTTCTCTTCTCCTTGCCTCTCTTCTCTTCTTCTTGCCTCTCTTCTCCTTGCCTCTCTTCTCCTCTCCTCTCTTCTCCTCTCCTCTCTTCGCCTCTCCTCCCTTCTCTCCTCTCCTCTCTTCTCCTCTCCTCTCTTCTCCTTGCCTCTCCTCTCCTCTCTTCTCCTTGCCTCTCTTCTCCTCTCCTCTCTTCTCCTCTCCTCTCCTCCCTTCTCTCCTCTCTTCTCTTCTCCTCTCCTCTCCTCTCCTCTATTCTCCTCTCCTCTATTCTCCTCTCCTCTCTTCGCCTCTCCTCCCTTCTCTCCTCTCCTTGGGTATCAAATCAATTTCTGGGAAGTGAGGACGGCACTGAGCTCTCAAAAAGAGTCTAACTAATTCATAGCTGGGGAATAAATGGATGTTTCTCAGCTTTCTCTGCTTCATATATTAAGACTCCATATGACCATGTGATACACAACACAAGTACAAACAGAGAAAGACAGAATGATCGCTTCACATCTAGATGTGTTTTTCTTTACGTTTCTGACTGCTACTCCTTCAATTGAGAAGCCTCACATCTCTTCTGGACAGGGGATGGGGGTCCTAGAAGTGACATTGCTCTTTGCCTGGGAACAAAATGCTATTTTTTGACAAACTGGGTACTTTCAGCCAAGACTGAATCCATCATTAAAATAACGTCTGGATTCAATCCATATCGCATAAGTATCTCAGAAGATCTGCGTTATAGCTCGATTTAAATGTAAAGGCGATGTTCCCGTGTTCGCGGAGACCACATTCACGTTAAGCTCTGCATATGTCGGCTCAATCGGAAATTGCCTTTACATTTTAACACTGATCGTCCGCGATAGCGGATTGAATCCAACCCTAAATTACCCAGTGATGAATAAATGGGTTAATGTATGAATTGTTCTTACGGGATAGAAATGTTCATTCTATTCAGTATAATTATGTAACGCATGTAACCGCTGCATCTGTGTATCACACAATACACACAAACAAACACACACACATACACACACACACACACACACACACACGCACTGAACAACAACAACGTCATGTCCCCCCCTTAGTTACGGCGTCGTAACGCCACCTCCTGTGAACGGAATTCAAAGGTCCACACTTGGCCACAGTAAAGCCCAGCTGTGTCAATCCTGCTGTGTTCCAAAGTGTTGAGAAATATGGTGTGTGTGTGTGTGTGTGTGTGTGTGTGTGTGTGTGTGTGTGTGTGTGTGTGTGTGTGTGTGTGTGTGTGTGGTGTGGTGTGTGTGTGTGTGTGTGTGTGTGTGTGTGGGGGGGGGCTGCTGCCTAGTGGGGAAGGAAGCCTCAGTCAAAGAGTACACACACACATGACCGCACTAACACATACAGACACACACACAGAAAGGGAATTTCCTACTGTGTGGATATTGATGTAATACAATTAGTAGTAATGATGACCTCCCTGCACTACTAAGTGCACTGTGGCGACCAAGCTTGCTTTATTTATTTATTATTTTAGGGGGTAGATCAGCTTTAATATTGCAGATAGATTGAAGCTTCCATCAATGTAATTGTCTTCATTATTTCCAATCCCCCATATATTTTTTTGTAAATATATACAATGCATTCGGAAACTATTCAGACCCCTTCCCTTTTTTCACATTTTGTTATGTTACAGCCTTATTTTGAAACATAAGTAAAATAAATAAAAATTTATTTATTTATTAAATAAAATTAATGCCTTATCAATCTACACACAATACCCCATAATGACAAAGCAAAAAGAGGTGTTTAGAAATGTTTGCAATTTTATTAAAAATAAAAACAGAAATATTTTATTTACAGAAGTATTCAGACCCTTTGCTTTGAGACTCGAAATTGAGCTCAGGTACATCCTGTTTCCATTAATCATCCCTAAGATTTTGATTGGAGTCCATCTGTGGTAAATTCAAATGATTGAACATGGTGTGGAAAGGAACACACCTGTCTATATAAGGTCCCACAGTTGACAGTGCATGTCAGAGCAAAAACCAAGCCATGAGGTCGAAGGAATTGTCCGTAGAGCTCCAAGACAGGATTGTGTCAATGCACAGATCTGGGGAAGGGTACCAAAACATTTCTGCAGCATTGAAGATCGTCAAGAACACAGTGGCCTCCATCATTCTTAAATGGAAGAAGTTTGGAACCACCAAGACTCTTCCTAGAGCTGACCGCCCGGCCAAACTGAGCAATCAGGGGAGAAGGGCCTTGGTCAGGGAGGTGACCAAGAACCCGATGGTCACTCTGACAGAGCTCCAGAGTTCCTCTGTGGAGATGGTAGAACCTTCCAGAAGGACAACCATCTCTGCAGCATTCAACCAATCAGGCCTTATGATAGAGTGGCCAGACAGAAGCCACTCCTCAGTAAAAGGCACATGACAGACCGCTTGGAGTTTGCCAAAAACACCTAAAGGACTCTCAGAACATGAGAAACAAGATTCTCTGGTCTGATGAAACCAAGATTGAACTCTTTGGCCTGAATGCCAGGTATCACGTCTGGAGGAAACCTGGTACCATCCCTACGGTGAAGCATGGTGGTGGCAGCAACATGCTGTGGGGATGTTTTTCAGATGCAGGGACTGGGAAACTATTCAGGATCGAGGGAAATATAAACTGATCGAATCATTTATGAAAACCTTCTCCAGGGCACTCAGGACCTCAGACTGGGGCGAAGGTTCACCTTCCAACAGGACAACGACCATAAGCACATAGCCAACACAATGCAGGAGTGGCTTCGCGACAAGTCTCTGAATGTCCTTGAGTAGCCCAGCCAGAGCCCGGACTTGAACCCAATCAAACATCTCTGGAGAGACCTGAAAATTGCTCCCCAACCTGACAGAGCTTGAGAGGATCTGCAGAGAAGAATGGGAGAAACTCCACAAATACAGGTATGCCAAGCTTGTAGCGTCATACCCAAGAAAAATCAAGGCTGCAATCGCTGTTAAAGGTGATTCAACAAAGTACTGACTAAGGGGTCTGAATATTTATGTAAATTTGACATTTCAGTAGTTTTTTTTTAACACATTTTCAAATTTTTCTAAAAACCTGTTTTTGCTTTGTCATTATGGGGTACCGTGTGTAGATTGATGAGGGAAAAAAACTATTTTATAAATTTTATAATAAGGCTGTAACGTAACAAAATGTGGAAAAAGTGAAGGGGTCTGAATACTTTCCGTATATATATATATATATATATATATAATTTACATTAATTCAATTTAAACAAACAGTCATGGTCCCCTGCAGGTTTTGTTTAGTTCCAGGTTGGTTCAAAGGACGTCCCCAAGGACGTTTTTAGGACGTTCTTAGAACGTTGTATCATGATACCCTGGAGGTTTTTGTCTAGTTGCGGTGAAAATGTGGTAAATCTACAAAAAGTTCCTGTATTTTTACAGAGAAATTAAAGCATTTTTGTTAAAGGACAGTAGGCTGCTGACTTGTGACTCAACCGCACTTGGGATTGGAACTTACACTCTCGTGGTTGTTGTTAGCTACCGGAAGTTCCTGCTGCACCACCAGGTCTGTGGACATAATGGAGAAAAAAGTTGCAGTAATAATAAAATAAATATATACAACAACTTGAAGGCGTTATTTCGATAAAAGGACAGTATGCTGCTGTATTCTGATATCAATTACTGTAAAATCTTATACTGTGACCACAATTGGGACTCAGCCTTAAATGGAATCTGAACTCATAATCGATTGGTCACTAGTAACTTGAAACTTCCTGCTACAGTGCAGCTACATCACCAGATCTTTGAGCTTGAAAGATATACGGCCACAGACTTATTGGCTAGAATCCATTTCCGCACTATGCTAAAAGATTCCCAGAATCAAATAAATAATTATCCAATTATCAGCGTTAAACTAGCAGTGCTCAAGGACACTTGACGTAGAGTATACATCAATTCATTGGAGATTTGAACTTGCTTAATATAGTTTTGAAGTGCATCGATGTTTCTGCAGTGCCACCACGTTCATATTTACTACTTGGAACACATTAACACACTCTCAAACATGAAGGTTATGGTTAGGGTACACTACAGTGTTGTTGCCTGGGGTTCAAAAAGGTCAAAGGTAAACTTCACAGGTACACAAATTAACTCAAATGGTGTAGTAGTGATGTGAAACCGAGGCTTTCTGAACAAATTGTGCCAAAAAACGGGTTAATTACTCAGAGCTTCATTAGCTGTTCACATTAGTGACATCTGCTGGTCAGCAATAAATAGCAGCGTGTGATTATCAGAGAGATGTTGGGGTTTTTCACTACAGTTTTTGTCAGAACTCCGTGACACAGCGATAAGTCGTTGGGTTTAATATCCTATAATCAGTTGGAATACCAGGTTCGCATCTTACATCATGCTTCCCTTTGTTGATTTCGATATTACTATAAAAAAAAATGGAATCTATGGCATTATTTAGGATGCTTAAGACAGAAGTTTTTACTAAATAAAACAAATTATTTGAACAACAGTGCAGAAAGTGTAGTTTCACATAATAAAATGTTTAAAAAATGTTTTTTACCTTCATTTAATTAGGGAAGTCAGTTAAGAACAAATTCTTATTTTCAATGACGGCCTAGGAACAGCAGTTAGCCTTGTTAACAATGGCGGTTCTAGACCATTTCAACTGGAGGGGCCAAGCTGGGGCCAGTTGTACTGTTAGAGGGGCCAGTTACATTAGACGTTATTGTTGTCATTTGAAACTGTCTGTACAAAATCCTAACTATATTTCTACGTAGTGTCAAGTAGAGGTCGGTGTTTTGTAAGCAGCTTGGAATCAAAGAAAACACCGGAACCCACAACGAAATCAGTGGGATCTCGCATTTTGCATTAAAAAAAAGCACGTGATCAAACAAAGCTTTAATGACGTATTTCTGATAAAGTACAGAAATACACGCATCGGCACACATCTTTGACGTTAGCTGCTTAGTGATTTCGACGCATGCCTCAGAGCTACGGTATCAAACATATCACTACCTTGTAGGTATAATTATAGATCACCTGTACTCCACACACAGAGACGCATACAAAGCTCTCCCTTCGCCCTCCATTTGGTAAATCTGACCAGAATTCTATCCTCCTGATTCCTGTGTACAAGCAAAAATTAAAGCAGGAAGCACCAGTGACTCGGTCTATAAAAAAGTGGTAAAATGAAGCAGATGCAAAACTACAGGACTGTTTTTGTAACACTGACTGGAACATGTTCCGGGATTCTTCCGATGGCATTGAGGAGTACACCACATCAGTCACTGGTTCCATCAATAAGTGCATCGAGGAAGTCGTCTCCACAGTGACTGTACGTACCCCAAGCAGAAACCATGGATATCAGGCAACATACGCACTGAGCTAAAGGGTAGAGCTGCCGCTTTCAAGGTGCGGGACTCTAACCCAGAAGCTTATAAGAAATCCTGCTATGCCCTGCGACAAACCATCAAACAGGCAAAGTGCCAATACAGGGCTAAGATTGAATCGTACTACACCGGCTCCGACACTCGTCTTATGTGGCAGGGCTTGCAAACTATTAAAGACTACAAAGGGAAGCACAGCCGCGAGCTGCCCAGTGACACAAGCCTACCAGACGAGCTAAATCACCTCTATGCTCGCTTCGAGGCAAGCAACACTGAGGCATGCATGAGAGCATCAGCTGTTCCAGATGACTGTGTGATCATGCTCTCCGTAGTCGGCGTGAGTAAGACCTTTAAACAGGTCAACATTCACAAGGCCGCGGGGCCAGACAGATTACCAGGACGTGCTCCAGGCATGTGCTGACCAACTGGCAGGTGTCTTCACTGACATTTTTAACAAGACCCTGATTGAGTTTGTAATACCAACATGTTTCAAGCAGACCACCATAGTCCCTGTGCTCAAGAACACTAAGGCAACCTGACTAATTGACTACAGACCCGTAGAACTCACGTCCGTAGCCATGAAGTGCTTTGAAAGGCTGGTAATGGCTCACATCAACACCATTATCCCAGAAACCCTAGACCCGCTCCAATTTGCATACCGCCCAAACAGATCCACAGATGATGCAATCACTATTGCACTCCACACTGACAAAAGGAACACCTATGTGAGAATGCTATTAATTGACTACAGCTCAGCGTTCAACACCATAGTACCCTCAAAGCTCATCACTAAGCTAAGGATCCTGGGACTAAACACCTCCCTCTGCAACTGGATCCTGAACTTCCTGACGGGCCGCGCCCAGGTGGTGAGGGTAGGTAGCAACACATCCGCCACACTGATCGTCAACACTTGAGCCCCTAAGGGGTGCGTGCTCAGTCCCCTCGTGTACTCCCTGTTCACCCACGACTGCATGGCCAGGCATGACTACAGCACCATCATTAAGTTTGCAGGTGACACAACAGTGGTAGGCCTGATCACCGACAGCCTATAAGGAGGAGGTCAGAGACCTGGCCAGGTGGTGCCAGAATAACAACCTCTCCCTCAACGTAATCACAACAGAGGAGATGATTTGTGGACTACAGGAAAAGGAGGACCGAGCACACCCCCATTCTCATCGATGGGGCTGTAGCGGAGCAGGTTGAGAGCTTCAAGTTCCGTGGTGTCCACATCACCAACAAACTACAATGGTCCAAACACACCAAGACCGTCGTGAAGAGGGCACGACAAAGCCTAAGGAAAATAAAAATATTTGGCATGGGTCCTCAGATCCTCAAAAGGTTCTCCAGCTGCAACATTGAGAGCATCCTGACTGGTTGCATCACTGCCTGGTATGGCAACTGCTCGGCCTCAGACCACAAGGCACTACAAAGGGTAGTGCGTATGGCCCAGTACATCACTGGGGCTAAGGCGGTGTCAGAGGAAGGCCCTAAAAATTGTCAAAGACCCCAGCCACCCCAGTCATAGACTGTTCTCTCTACTACCGCATGGCAAGCGGTACCGGAGCGCTAGGACCAAAAGGCTTCTCAACAGCTTTTACCCCCAAGCCATAAGACTCCTGAACAGGTAATCAAATGGCTACCCGGACTATTTGCATTGTCCCCAACCCCCTCTTTTACACTATTGCTACTCTCTGTTTATCATATATGCATAGTCACTTTAACCATACCTACATGTACTTACTACCTCAATTAGCCCGACTAACTGCATATAGCCTCGCTACTGTCCTTTTTCACTGTCTTTTTTACTGTTGTTTTTATTTCTTTACTTATCTATTGTTCACATGATACCTATTTTTTACTTAAAAATTGCACTGTTGGTTAGGGCCTGTAAGTAAGCGTTTCACTATAAGGTCTACCTACACCTGTTGTTTTCGGCGCACGTGACAATTAAACTTTGATTTGATAATGGGACATTTTTCTACCCAACATTTTGAATGTAATTTAAGATCATCACTACGCTTTGATAGGTGGTGCTCATTAGCATATTTGGGGGCAGGGTTAAATATATGTCTATTTTTACCAAATCAAAATCAAATCAAATGTATTTATATAGCCCTTCGTACATCAGCTGATATCTCAAAGTGCTGTACAGAAACCCAGCCTAAAACCCCAAACAGCAAGCAAAGCATGTGAAAGAAGCACGGTGGCTAGGAAAAACTCCCTAGGAAAAACTCCCTAGAAAGGCCAAAAACCTAGGAAGAAACCTAGAGAGGAACCAGGCTATGAGGGGTGGCCAGTCCTCTTCTGGCTGTGCAGGGTGGATATTATAACAGAACATGGTCAAGATGTTAAAATGTTCATAAATGACCAGCATGGTCAAATAATAATAATCATAGTAGTTGTCGAGGGTGCAACAAGCACGTCCGGTGAACAGGTCAGGGTTCCATAGCCGCAGGCAGAACAGTTGAAGCTGGAGCAGCAGCACGGCCAGGTGGACTGGGGACAGCAAGGAGTCATCATACCAGGTAGTCCTGAGGCATGGTCCTAGGGCTCAGGTCCTCCGAGAGAAAGACAGAAAGAGAGAAAGAGAGAATTAGTGAGAGCATATTTAAATTCACACAGGACACCGGATAAGACAAGAGAAATACTCCAGATGTAACAGACTGACCCTAGCCCCCCGACACATAAACTACTGCAGCATAAATACTGGAGGCTGAGACAGGAGGGATCAGAAGACACTGTGGCCCCATCCGATGATACCCCCGGACAGGGCCAAACAGGCAGGATATAACCCCACCCACTTTGCCAAAGCACAGCCCCCACACCACTGTCAGTAGAAGTGTTGTAGCAGTTTAAGTATTTGATGGCTATGCCAACACAAATGGAGTACTTTTTTCACATTGTCTGTTCTGTAAATTAAGAGAATGTGTTACTAATGCTGTGATTGTGCATTTTCCAATAATTGTATGGAAATTTGTTGCTCGAAGCTGTGAATGTGTTATTTCTTTACTGGAAGCTACTTGCCAGTACGCTATTGTAAAAGTAACAATAACTTACTGGCTAAATGTTGCCAGTAACCTACAGGACATTTGCTGCCACTAGCAATGGTGCCAGTAACCTAGAGAACACTTGGTGCCATTAGCGATGGTGCCAGTAACCTACAGGACACGTGGTGCCATTAGCGATGGTGCCAGTAACCTACAGGACACTTGGTGCCACTAGCAATCTTGCCAGTAACCTACAGAACACTTGGTGCCATTAGCGATGGTGCCAGTAACCTACAGGACACTTGGTGCCACTAGCAATCTTGCCAGTAACCTACAGAACACTTGGTGCCACTAGCAATGGTGCCAGTAACCTACAGGACACTTGCTGCCACTAGCAATGGTGCCAGTAACCTATAGAACACTTGGTGTCACTAGCAATGGTGCCAGTAACCTACAGGACACTTGCTGCCACTAGCAATGGTGCCAGTAACCTACAGGACACTTGGTGCCACTAGCAATGGTGCCAGTAACCTACAGGACACTTGGTGCTACTATCAATGGTTCCAGTAACATATTGTGCCTTAACGGACTCTTCTGTAGACATCACTTGCTGATTGGCAGCATATTGTAACAGCCTCAGCCTATCAGAAGATTGCGGACTTGGCTTATTCGAGGTGTGGCTTTCAGCTAGCTCTTTTTGGTCTCCCATAAGAGGGAATGTCATCCCAGTTAATCTGGTCTGTTCATAAACACCAAGCTTGTAATTATATATATATATCATTTTTTAACAAGTGGGATGCATTGTTGAGCGTTACATCCCAAGGGGTGAGTGCTGATTGGACGGAGATTGTGACAGCCGGTTAAATGGCGTCCCTTGACAAGGCAAGAACAAGATGTATGTCAGGAGTAGTGCAGCATTATCATAAGGAGATGTATACTTGGAATACAGAGGAAGAATGGAGGGAAAAAGAGAGGCAGAGGAGGTCTAAGAGAGAGGGAGGAAGAGGGTTATCTTGACTGTTAAAAATGGCGGGAAAAAGGGAAATGGTTTGTTAAAGAAGAATGATAGAAAGTGTAAGCAGAGTGAGTTGAAGACAGGTGGAGAAATGGAAGTGAATGAGGGCGAAGAATCCGAGGTGGTAGGTGTGGTGAAGTTCTCGGAGCCCGAGGGTAAGGATAAAGATGAGTCTGTGACAGTAGGAGAAAAGTTTTGGGAAAAAGTGGACCCTTGCCATTTGAGGTTTCAGGGTGGGTGAAAACAGAGTTTGGTGCTGTGGAATCGGTGAGGGTAACCAGAAGTGGTCTTGTGATAGTTGTTTGTGTTTCTGCTGGTCAGAGGAAGCAGGCACTCCGTGTTAAACGAATGGGGACAAGAGATGTGAATTGTTTTGCTCTCAAGAAAAGGGCGCCATTGAGAGGAGTGATTACTGGGGTAGCGGTAAATGTGAAGCTGACCAACTGAAGGGGAAGATTCCCGGTGTTTGTGATGCTTGTCGTTTGGCAGACAGGGTGGCGTGAGTGGTGAAACAGAAGTCATTGTCTGTCCTTTTGAGCTTTGATGTTAAGTCTTTGCCTGAAAAAGTGATGTTAGGATATATATGTTATCCTGCATGAGCTTTTGTTACGAAAACATTACGTTGTTACAGGTGTCAAGCTTATGGGCAAGTGGCAGCAGTGTGTAGGAGGGAGGTTCCTACTGTAGGTGTGAGAAGTGTGTAGAAGGGTATGAGACAAAGGAATGTGTAGCATTAGGGAAAGTAGTGGAATGTGTTAATTGTAGGGGTGCCCATGGGGAGAAAGGCAGTTTGAGATTTCCAGGGTTGGAGTAGTGAAGAAAGTAGAGGAAGATGGGTCAAGGGGGAGGGATACTGAGAGGAGTGGTGTGAGTAGTAGATCTGTACCAGTACAGAGGGATAAACCAACAAGTGATATACAAGTGATATATGTTTCAGTAAGATTGGATTTTTGGCATTTATAGCAATGGTTATCAACTGTACTGCAGGGATGGAACGTAAATCTCAGAAAATAGAGGTTGTGGTGGCAGCTGCAGAGAGGTATTTGGGTGTGTGAGACGTGATGTCAGAAGAGTTAAAGGATGCATTAAGTGGTGGTATCCCATCCTTTCAGGATGTTGGCCTGAGGTAGGACTAAATAGATTTAAATAGTGAAGTATTATTATTTATTTTTGTTGTGAGTGTAGTGTTAGATGGTAGGGTATTTATTTATTGTTATAATTGTGTATTTTTTTAAGCAAACTATAAGGGAGTTATACTCCAGTTTAGTACGTGGTGGTAATGCAACATTTCTTGGATGCCAACCGGCGTTAAACCTTATCGAAGAAGAAGCCTGTAGTCTGCCAGTTACTCAGCACTGTTAAAGGCAGACATAAACTCAGCAAAAAAAGAAATGTCCCTTTTTCAGGACCCTGTCTTTCAAAGATAATTCGTAAAAATCCAAATAACTTCACAGATCTTCATTATAAAGGGTTTAAACAGTGTCTCCCATGCTTGTTCAATAAACCATAAACAATTAAAGAACATGCACCTGTGGAACGGTCATTAAGACACTAACAGCTTACAGACGGTAGACAATTAAGGTCACAGTTATGAAAACTGAGGACACTAAAGAGGCCTTTCTACTGACTCTGAAAAACACCAAAAGAAAGATGCATGCTGCAAGGAGGCATGAGGACTGCAGATGTGGCCAGGGCAATAAATTGCAATGTCCGTACTGTGAGATGCCTAAGACAGCGCTACAGGGAGACAGGACGGACAGCTGATCGTCCTCGCAGTGGCAGACCACGTTTAACAACATCTGCACAGCATCGGTACATCCGAACATCACATCTACGGGACAGGTACAGGATGGCAACAACAACTGCCCAAGTTACACCAGGAACGCACAGTCCCTCCATCAGTGCTCAGACTGTCCGCAATAGGCTGAGAGAGGCTGGACAGAGCTTGTAGACCTGTTGTAAGGCAGGTCCTCACCAGACATCACTGGCAACAACGTCGCCTATGGGCACAAACCCACCATCGCTGGACCAGACAGGACTGGCAAAAAGTGCTCTTCACTGACAAGTCGCCGTTTTGTCTCACCAGAGGTGATGGTCGGATTTGTGTTTATTGTCGAAGAAATGAGCATTACACCGAGGCCTGTACTCTGGAGCGGGATCGATTTGGAGGTGGAGGGTCCGTCATGGTCTGGGGTGGTGTGTCACAGCATCATCGGACAGAGCTTGTTGTCATTGCAGACAATCTCAACGCTGTGCGTTACAGGGAAGACATCCTCCTCCCTAATGTGGTATCCTTCCTGCAGGCTCATCCTGACATGACCCTCCAGCATGACAATGCCACCTGCCATACTGCTCGTTCTGTGCGTGATTTCCTGCAAGACAGTAATGTCAGTGTTCTGCCATGGCCAGCGAAGAGCCCGGATCTCAATCCTATTGAGCACGTCTGGGACCTGTTGGATCGGAGGGTGAGGGCTAGGGCCATTCCCCCCAGAAATGTCCGGGAACTTGCAGCTGCCTTGGCGGAAGAGTGGGGTAACATCTCACAGCAAGAACTGGCAAATCTGGTGCAGTCCATGAGGAGGAGATGCACTGCAGTACTTAAGGCAGCTGGTGGCCACACCAGATACTGACTGTTACTTTTGATTTTGACCGCTACCTTTGTTCAGGGACACATTATTCCATTTCTGTTAGTCACATGTCTGTGGAACTTGTTCAGTTGTTGAATCTTGTTATGTTCATACAAATATTTACAAATGTTAAGTTTGCTGAAAATAAACGCAGTTGACAGTAAGAGTATATTTCTTTTTTTGCTGAGATTATATATCAATGTGATACCAAAGAACGATTCAATATTTCATTTATTGCTAGTCATAATGTTATTGTAATAATTCAAATGTTAACGCATCCAACTGGTATTTACGATTTCACAACTGGTAAATTCCCACCTCCTACATGGTTACAAATGCAGCTTTATATTTAATATATTGGGAAAAATGTACTATTATACTAGATTATGCGCACATGTACCCTAAAAGGTACCGACCAGTACTATTTGAGTTCCTATGTGTACCTCGTGTATACCTTTGACCAGTGAATAACGCTGTACTGTAACCATGCTCTCATTTTTCTCTGTGTGTGGTGTGTGTGTGTGTGTGTGTGTGTGTGTGTGTGTGTGTGTGTGTGTGTTTTTTCCTTTTTTTCTTGGAAACAAATAACCATTTTGTGGCACCGCTGAGACATTAATACAGTCCAGACTGAAAGGTTGCAAGTTCAAATCCCGAAAGAGCGTTTAATCACACTTTGTGTTAGAGTCTATCAGCTCCATGCTAGTGGACACCTGCAAAGCGATTATTTTGGCAGTGTAAGATGTGGAACTGCATTAGAGCTGTCAAATCCACAAACGTCTTCCGGCCTTATACCTGAAGTGGAAATTGCCATTGGCTGCACAGAATTGCATTAAGAGAGATACAATGTAGCCTTGTTTACAAGTTGGAACACGAGATGTAATCTACACCTAGATTAGGCTGATAGAAATCCTAATTATTTTGTGGAATGATTTTCAATTTGAGTGTCACTATTTCAATATAGCCTACACGTTCTCATTCTGAGTAGAACTGGCATGGCTTCATGATGATGACCACATGAACTCCCCGATTTGACAGCTCTAATGCAGTTCCACCTCTGACACAGTCAAAACACCAGCTATGCGGGTGTCGGCTATCGCGTGTTGAATCTAGGCCTTAACGTCAAGTGTCCCTGAGCACTGCTACTTTTTAATTGGTGTCAGATAATCATACACTTATTGACTTGATTCCAGGCAACTTTTAGCAACGTGCAGAAATGTATTCTTGACGGGACAAAAAGTACCCAAGTGCATTTCTATTGACAGTAAATATACTACAAAACACTAATAGAGTATCCTATTACTGTAGAAATGTACCATAAAATAACTGTACAATTTACCACAAAATAAACACTAATGGCTAACGGTATAGTTTCACGTTATCACATGTTGAACCAAATGATTTCACATGTTTTTGGAACATGTTTTTGGAACTTCAGATGTGAAAACGTGTTTTTGGAACACTTCACATGTGAAAACGTGTTTTTGGAACACTTCACAAGTGAAAACGTGTTTTTGGAACATGTTTTTGGAACTTCAGATGTGAAAAATGTGTTTTTGGAACACTTCACATGTGATCACTTTTTCAAACACCACAAAGTCAGCAGTGTTTTCTTAAACATTCATTACCTATAATACATCTCTGCACTTATCAAAAGAGTGTCATCTGCACTGCTATTATAGTCATCAGTTAATCTGACTATTCTCTCATCATTGATTTCATTTATTTATTTCAGTCATTTGAGTGATTCTGTATATTCTTTTAATGTTACTCCTGAATCACTATGATAAATATAATCGTTTTTCTTGAGTGTTTTTTTTTTTTAACAAAGCTGAGATTTTCTTCGAAGTCCAAAGTGTAGGAATACAGGTGAAATCAGTTACCGACAACAGACATTGTGGCGTAGCAGGAAGATTGGAATGCTGTGAATCAAGAGGATGTAAGTTTAAATCCCAGGTAACAACATGTTGAACATTAATTACTCTAGAAATACACACAATGTTGTCAAATATGTATGTTAAAAGCACTGTGTATCAGAATGACTCTTTTTGGTTTGCAGAAATGTGAACATTTGAATCCACATGCGAAAGGTTATGTGATCGAGAGCTGCATGTAGACACGTGTGCACATTTTGTTCATATCCTGTGCTAGTTAGTGAGTTATTATCCCAGTTAAAAATTATTTGTAGTCAGCAATAGGGGAGGGATTTTTTTCCTACAAAACATTTACATTTTAAGACATCTTTGAAAAACCATGTCAGGTAAAGAGCTTTTTTATGTCTTAAAGGTGGAGTGTTGTATTTTGAGACAGGCTTGAATAAGCTAAGTAGCCAATAGGCGGAGAGAAGCATAATTTGTCTGATTCTCTGTAATAATGGTACGGGAATAATAATTCATTTTTCTTTGTAAAGTGGTTTCTTGCATCAAACAACACAACAACATTTACAGTCACCTCCTTGTCTGAAGGTTAAGTTGATAAACAGATTAATGTCAAGCCCAAAAAGTCTCATGGAATGTAGGTCTACATTGAACACCACATGTTGGCTGCTACTGTTGGCTGAATGATCGGACAGCTATTTCCATGTAAAAATGTTATGGGATGCATTTTCTCCATTGTTTTTGATGGTAGGCCACTCTGGTAGGCCTACATTATGATCAAATAGCTACAGTAGCCTACTTAGCCACTGTTAAATCTGTAACTTAAAGCAGGTACAGCCTCAGTGTTCACAGTAAACGCACACTGGAAGTTACACAGAATCAAGTTTGAGCTCAGCAGACCAAAAATGTGGTCAGTGCCCCAAAAAACTATAGGGAACATTGGTGGACACCCCTTCAAATGAGTGGTTCCGGCTATTTCAGCCACACCCGTTGCTGACAGGTGTATAAAATCGAGCACAGAGCCATGCAATCTCCATAGACAAACATTGGCAGTGGAATGGCCTTACTGAAGAGCTCAGTCACCTTCAATGTGGCACCTTCATAGGATGCCACCTTTCCAACAAGTCAGTTTGTCAAATTTCTGCCCTGCTAGTGCTGCCCCTGGTCAACTGTAAATGCTGTTATTGTGAAGTGGAAATATCTAGGAGCAACAACAGCTCAGCCGCGAAGTGGTAGGCCACACAAGCTCACAGAACAGGAAATGCTGAAGCGCGTAAAAATCGTCTGTCCTCAATTGCAAAACTCACTACTGAGTTCCAAACTGCCTCTGGAAGCAACGTCAGCACAATAACTGTTCGTCGGGAGCTTCATGAAATGGGTTTCCATGGCCAAGCAGCCGCACACAAGCCAAAGATCACCATGCGCAATGTCAAGCGTCAGCTAGAGTGGTGTAAAGCTCGCCAACATTGGACTCTGGAGTGATGATTCACGCTTCACCATCTGGCAGTTCGACGGAAGAATCTGAGCTTGGCAGATGCCAGGAGAACGCTACCTGCCCAAATGCATAGTGCCAACTGTAAAATTTGGTGGAGGAGGTATAATGGTCTTGGGCTGTTTTTCATGGTTCAGGGCCCTTAGTTCTAGTGAAGGGAAATCTTAATGCTACAGCATACAATGACATTCTACACCCCTCCATGTAATGGTATCAAGTTATACTGTAGCCAAATGTAGGGCACTACATAGTGAATAGCATGCCATGTCAGTGTAACCGATGTGAAATGGCTAGTTAGTTAGCGGTGGTGCGCGCTAATAGCGTTTCAATCAGTGACGTCACTCGCTCTGAGACCTGAAGTGGTTGTTCCCCTTGCGTTGCAAGGGCCGCGGCTTTTGTGGCGCGATGGGTAACGATGCTTCGTGGGGTGTCAGTTGTTGATGTGTGCAAGGGTCCCTGGTTCGAGCCCAGGTTGGGGGCGAAGAAAGGGACGGAACCTACACTGTTGCAACAGGAAATTTGAATTATTGGTGAATTATAATGAATGGACATTTTTGTAGGGGTTGATACTTTATTAGTTCAAGTCTGAAAATGTTAAATGGAAATTACAAACTTTACACACCTTTTTAAACTTTGAATACACTATACGTTTGCATTTCCTATTGTGCAGGAACTTTCCTGCAAAATCTGGGTGATCAGATTAAGATTCTACATCTGTAGTTAGCATTGTGTACTGTACCAGGCAGTTACCAATTGTGTTTGAGTTCTTCAAAGTATGTTAATGTCAGTTCATGAACCCCTCAGACTTTGCTCGCATCCCAAATGGCCCCCCATTCCCTACCATAGGGCTCTGGTCAAAAGTAGTGCTCTACATAGGGAATAGGGGGCCATTTAGGGTATAATTTAGGGTGCCATTTGGGACACTACCTTCACGTTGTTTAGTTTGGCATACCATCTCATCTGTTAAATAGATTATGCTGTAGCTAGTACTGAGCGATTAGTCCTTTTTGAGGTCGGTTCAGTTTCAGTTCGATTATTAAAGAAGAATCATGTTTTTCAATATCTACTGTATTATTTTTTAAATGCGCTATGCATTATGTGGGTTGAATGCTGTAACACAGAATAAAACAATTAATAGCAGTCACATTACTTTAAACCTCTTAAGGAACCACCCCTTTTTTTCAACAAATGTGTTATATTTGAAGCCTTTATTATTTCATTCCAAGTCAACATCTCATCTCTATAGAGTTACTAGAGTTACTGCCTATGCTGTTTGACAAAATCACTATTTTAGTATTTCTTCAAAGTAAATATGGCATACTTTTATGACTGCTGAATATCTAAAATCATGTCTTTTTCAGGCTCGCTAAACTTTCTATCCCTCAATCGGTGCGTTCTCTCTTCTCTCAGCGGGCGCGCAATGGATTATAGTCACTGTAGTTAATTACCAAGTTTTCTGTGGTAAACTATGTACAATATTGGCCTGTTGGAAATTACAACTCCCTACTACATCTCACAGTTCAGGCTTGATCTGATTTATCTCTACATTAAAAAAAACTCCACATCGAGCTAAAAAAGAGAAAAAAAGTTGTTGATTTATCCAGAACTAGTTGGCATTACCACCAATTCTGCTCTCACTAAAAATGATCTCAGAACTCTATTTTGTATACATTTCATGAAAATACAAGTTGCCCAATTTTTATACAAATAAATGGTTGGTTACATCATTCTGTCAACCCTCCTAAAACATACTATAATGATGGTGTGTAGTAATCACATTCTTAGAGTACTGTAACATCCAGGTCCTTTTTATTGGTCAACAGGTTTCTCTGAACCTGACAAACTGTAACATCCCGGTCCTTTTTATTGGTCAACAAGTTTCTCTGAACCGGACAAACTGTAACATCCAGGTCCTTTTTATTGGTCAACAGGCTTCTCTGAACCTAACAAACTGTAACATCCAGGTGAGTTAAGAGAAAGCCGACTCCTCCCCCGGAGGAAGGCTGTTGTCTATTTGCAGTTTGCGTCTCAAATGACACTCTATTCCCCACTCTGTTGTAGTGCACTATATAGGGAATAGGTTGCCATTAGGTCTTGGTTCATAGTAGTGCACTATATAGGGAATAGGTTGCCATTTGCAACACCCCTGCTGATTGGGTGAAGTGGCTGACAGGCCCTGGTGCTGTGCCACACAGGATTACTGTGACAGGCGGCTGTGTCAGGGACTTGGCTGCATTAGTTCACTCTACTCGTTAAATTTATTTCAGGACTGGAGACTCCATGTTAAGCAGCTCAGACGACACAGTGACAGGCACTAGCGCTTTACACCACTGTGTTGATGTCTGTCTGCCATGCTTACCTCACCTGGGACCAGAACACATGATTGGGAGTAAGAGACAAAACTGAGAAAGACAACATTGCAAACAACTGCAATGGAGTAGATTAACTGTATTTTATGTAAGGTTATGCATGCCAGCGTCTGCTACACAAAGATAGACGAAGTTAAAACGACACAACGTGACAATGTGATAGTCTAAGATTACCGTTTGAACGTACAAATACGTTTATAAAAATATATGCATGCACGACTGTCTGCTAAATGGCATATTATATTTCAACAAAAAATACATTCAATACACCAAACATTGTTAGGTTAAATCTAGTTTACTCCAGACTATATGGGGATGTAATGTAATGTAAGACTACGTTGGTAGAGCATTGGTCATTCACAAACTTCCTCCGTGGAATTCAGTGTTGTATGGTTTTCTCCACTCACTTTAAAGGGATGATCCTGCTTCTTTTACTTCTGCCTCCACAGAGAATAGTTCAACCTCCACTCTAAGTACCTACAGAGAATAGTTCAACCTCCACACTAAGTACCTACAGAGAATACATATAGAGGTTACATCACATCAAGGCTTTTGTCTTCAGACTTCAAATTGAACCATATTCCCTACATAGTGCACTACATTTGGTCAGGTCTCTGTTCAAAAGTAGTGCACTAAATAGGGAATAGGGTGTAATTTGGGACACAACCCTAAAACTCCTCAGGAACCAAAAGTGACCCAATAAATATTCTTGGTCACAACTATACAACAACCTCCATAGGTTGTCTTGGCTGAATGACACCTGGGTTCAGTTACTATAAGAAATAATGTCCAATACTTTATCCTGGCTTGATTGAGCTTACCTTAGCATAAAACTGTATACCCCACCCATCTGGCACTCCAGGCAGGCTAAAGTAAACGGTTAAAGTATTTGAAATATTTCAAATAGTATTTGAACCCAGGTGTGGTAGACTATAGCTATTTTTTGAAGTCTCATCCTTTTACAGCTGTACAGGTACAGCGGCATGCTGAGAATCACACCAGGTAAGGTCAGTGGAGTCAGAATGAACAGCGGCTGCATGGCAGAATACCTTGCTGTGTTTATTACAGTGCTGAAGGAATACCTCAGGGAGACTTCTAGAAGTAAATCTATTGGCTATTTAAAAAAACGGTATTACATTAACATGACTTGAACCTTAAGTTGGTGGACTTTTAAGTTTATCTATGGTCGTATTACCTTCAAATCACTCAGCATGAAAATGGAATTAAGAGCACTGAGGTATTTGTATTACAACGTAGGTCAATGAGTGTCCTTTGTCTAGTCAATCATGAGACATCATTCAATCTAATAGCAGGTGCTTCTCCCCAAAGTCTATTTGAATGGAGAGTCAGCCACCATACCGCTATTGACAAGCTACATTGGACCCATGGTTTCCCAAGCCAGCTAAATAAACAATTAACATTAAGTTCACCACCTTGTCCAAATAGCATTCTTCCAATGTGAAACCTACTGCAATGAGAGTGCATGATGATGATGTTGTTGTTTGGATATAGCCTGTACCATAGAATTAGAATATGAGAATGGAACATTCTAATTCCATGGCCTGTACAGTAGTGTAACCATAGAATTAGAATGTCAGAATGGACATAGACGAAAACTTCCTTTATCTTCCTTTTAACTTCACAACGACCGGCTCAGTGAACTTCTGGCCAGTCAGGAACTGCCACACCCCTCCTCTGTAGAACTCGTTCCCAAAGGAATAGAGCCACGCGTTGAAAATAGGGTTCATTTTCGCCAAAACAGGAAGCAACTAGGAAATGAATAAACATGTTTTCTTGTTAAACGATTTAAATAAAACAATCTCCATTCAAATTTCATTGAACTAAAGAATTATCAAGCACAGGGAGAAAGGAAGAGAAAAAAAGACAAGAAAAATAGAATAAAAGGGAAAAAGGTAGAAGAAAAAGAAGAACTGCTCACCATTCTCAGCTTTGGAGAGACCAGTTTGGCGTTGTCAAAGCAGGCGTAGATGCACATGATTTCGTAGGGTCCCCAGCAGAACAACATAGCCCTCAGTGGTAAACTGGTGTTCCACTGGAATACAAGGACAGTCAATAAAGTTTATTGAATGGGACTTTTAAGGGTTAGTGCTATCTGGAATCCTTGGGATGTCCCTACCATAAACCCTACCTAACCCCTATACTTACTTTAATCCTGTTTAGACTTTTCTGGCTTTTAAGCCACACAGAACATAGTGACTTATGTACCCCCACACAGAACATAGTGACTTATGTACCCCCACACAGAACATAGTGACTTATGTACCCCCACACAGAACATAGTGACTGTTATGTACCCCCACACAGAACATAGTGACTGTTATGTACCCCCACACAGAACATAGTGACTGTTATGTACCCCCACACAGAACATAGTGACTGTTATGTACCCCCACACAGAACATAATGACTTATGTACCCCCACACAGAACATAGTGACTTATGTACCCCCACACAGAACATAGTGACTTATGTACCCCCACACAGAACATAGTGACTTATGTACCCCCACACAGAACATAGTGACTTATGTACCCCCACACAGAACATAGTGACTTATGTACCCCCACACAGAACATAGTGACTGTTATGTACCCCCACACAGAACATAGTGACTGTTATGTACCCCCACACAGAACATAGTGACTGTTATGTACCCCCACACAGAACATAGTGACTGTTATGTACCCCCACACAGAACATAGTGACAATGGAAACAGGATGCACATGAGCTCAATTTCGAGTCTCATAGCAAAGGGTCTGAATACTTATGTAAATAAAGTATTTCTGTTTTTTATTTATTTGCAAAAATGTCTAAAAACCTGTTTTCGCTTTGTGGGGTATTTGTGTGTCGATGGATAAAAAATTTAAAAAAATCTCATCTATTTTAGAATAAGACTGTAATGTAACAAAATGTGGAAAAAGTGAAGGGGTCTGAATACTTTCCGAATGCTCTGTATATTGAGAACTATGTTTTTCTGGCCAAAGATTAATGGTATTAGTATAATGTGTTGTAATGTTCCAAAGAACATTCAAATGTTCTAACGGTAGAATGTTAGAGGGTTTACCCTGTGCTTGTTGATCTTCTTGAAGTATGCGTGAATGGCGTCGTAGTTGGACTTCATGACATAAGCAGGGAAGATAAGGTAGAAGACAGTCAGGGCCCCCATATAGGTAATGTAGTCCCTGTTGAATGGAGATGAACACGGACGATATAACGACATATACTGTATTATACTGTGCATCTTTATACATGGGGCATCCTCACTTGTCTAGGGTTGCAAAATTCTGGTCATTTTCCAAAGATTTCCCGGTTTTCCAGAAATCCTAGAGGATTCCGCAGCTCCTGATTATTCCCTCCTGATTTCGGGAATCCTCCCTCTGGTATTTATGGAAAACCTTGGAATGTTGCAACCATAGTCAGCGGGAGACATTGCTAGACAGCTTTGTTTTTATTGTCCGAAATGAATAATCCAAATCCATTAGAGATTTTTTGGCAGTGCTCGTTCTGTGTGTGAAATGCTGGATGTTTTCAACTGGGGTAAAGAGCCTACTTTTGTGGTAATCTGCTTGATTGTCTTAAATCCCAGTTTCTGTATTCCATTGTTTACATTTGACTAAGCCAAACAGTGATGTCAACAGCTGGTTTAAACAGAAGGGTATTTGGGAGTCAATCTTTAGACTTTGTAAAGTCTTGTAGAGTCTCTGGTTGAAACATCAAAACGTGCAGAGGTAACAGTGTGTGAGGAAGTTGTTGTTTTACAATGAAATGACCTTTAGGTCTGGAATTACCTGCACCACAGATGAGAGGGAATTTGAGGGTGTGTGTGCACATTTCATTTTCTGACTGGAAGTTGCTCTGGATAAGATTGCCTGTTAAATAACCTACATGTTAATATAAATGTAGCTTACTTGTCTCCTTTGGTGTAGTCTAGAGTGCAGCAGGTCCTCATGGGCTCAAAGTCATAAACTCCCCAACCAATCAGAGGGACGGCCGCCCAGAAGATAGCCAAACCCCAGATAACGATAGAAATAGTCCAGGCCGTGCTCCAAAACAGCTTCTGATCTGGAACATAATAAAGTCGAAGTTTATTGGAATTTGCAAGAGTATGTTTGTAGCTTTGTAGATGTATATAGTACATCAATAAATCTATTTTTTTTATAAATCAATAACGCTATAGTAAATGACATGAACACATACTGGGAAAGGGAGATACCTAGTCAGTTATACAACTGAATGCATTCAACTGAAATGTGTCTTCCGCATTTAACCCCTCTGAATCAGAGAGGTGCGGGGGGCTGCCTTAACATCCACGGCGCACGGGAACAGTGGGTTAACTGCCTTCTTCAGGGGCAGAACGACAGATTTTTACCTTGTCAGCTCGGGGATTCAATCTAGCAACCTTTCGGTTACTGGCCCAACACTCTAACCACTAGACTACCTGCACCGTACAGTAGGATACTACTCACTGGTGACATATTGGTGATATCTGTCCCAGGCGATGGTAGCCAGGAAGCTGATAGAGGCCAGAACTGCTGTCATCCCCATGAAGGCGTGGTTGCTACATCCGTCTTGGCCCCAGGGCCAGTGACTAGGGTGGCAAGAGAGGAGCACATTTAGGCTGCGTTTACACAGGCAGCCCAATTATTGACAAAATATCAGAATTGGGCTGCCTGTCTAAACACAGCCTTAGTGTTTCTATTCCCATCAGGCATAAACATGGTGACTCATATTGCTGCAAATTGTTATATCAAATACACCTGCTTTGGGTTGTGGTTCTATACAGTTGAACTATGAAATCAGGATCACATACATTAACAATTGTTCAACATTACAGTTATGGGCGATTCCTCACGTAACAGAAGAAGACCATGATTTTGGGGGATTTTTACATAATTTAATCCATAGAAGGTTCCTTTGGAGGTTGGATTGTTGACATATATTTGACATTTGTATCTTAAAGCATAATTGAGAAATAATTAATTGAATTTTGAATATTTGTGACATTTTGGCCTTACCCTTTCCTCCCTTAAGACTCCATATTGTTTCATCTGTAGATGCTGCATGCAAAGCAAAAATCGGTGTCATATGAACCTTTGCTGCTTGTTCTGCTTGCTTGTTATAAAGTACATTAATTTGTCAATATTGAAAAATATAAATCAATTTTCGATTTGACACATTTTGTTTTATATATTTGTTTGCATAATATACACTACAGGCATATCAAAGTTCCAGAGTGGGATCCCTGATACTTTTAGAGTTAGGATCCAATTTGTAAGCATTACCAACAGAGTGAATGTGAAAATGGATTCAAAATTGTCCCCCTCTACTGGTGATTTGCAGGATGTGAAATTATACAAATAAAAGGAGGGCTGTGATTGGTCACATTGCCTACTCTACCATTTTCTCTGTATAAAATGGGTCATAACTTTAAAACTAGCAGAGATCCCTCTGGAACTTGTATATGCCCATAGAGTATATGATGTTCAACAATATGTTGAACAATTAGCCCTAACCAACATTTTTTTATTTTTCGATAATTATAAAATCTGTTATTTGAAATCAAAATACTACTCATATTACAAAGCAAGTGGCAAAGCTACAATTTACACATTTTTTTTTTAAATGTTGGTGTCTTAAAGGAGACCTGGGTAAGGCCAACATGCCACAAATTTTCCAACTTCATAAAGAAAAAAGATACAAATGTCAGATACATGTCAACAATGCTTCCTCCAAAGGACCCTTATATGGATTACATTTCATGAAAATCAGTTTCGTGAGGAATCACCCTTTTGTGTAGTATAGCATATATCCATTATAGCTACTCAGATATACATGATAAATGTGCCTTACTTGAATGCCTCTCTAGAAAGGATGTCAGCACAAATCATTCTGTAAACCACTTTTAGATCAATGCATAAACGCATGTTTTGCAACAACTATTGTACACATAAATTAGGCAACCTCCAAAGGCGTTAATGCAGTGTCAGAGGACAAGAATTCATACCTATAAAATAAGCTGGCGTAAGCAGCGATCAGGCCGGTTATATTGAGCATAATGTCAGCCACAGCAAGGTTAAACACAAGAAAATTACTGGGAGTTCGCATTTGCTTTACGCTAATATAGGCCAATATTGAAATGGCGTTGAGGAAGAATCCAAGAAGACCTAAAACACATGAAAGAAAGAAATCATCAAGGGAAACGACTTGTGATAGATTCCATGATATAAACAGACTAAATGGAGGTTTAACATTTCAGTTAAGTTACACGTATAGGATATGTCCGAAATTGTTGCATTTTAAGCGCACATACTTTTATTTAACTTTCACATTTCGACCTTACAAAGCCTAATCTTACAATTATAGCACAAAATAGCACATATCACATTGACATACATGGATGATTTAAAGTTGCCAAATTACTGTCATTACTTGAAGAATCTTCAAAGCATTTCTCGGGCCAATTCATTTTTGTTTTGTCCGACTTTAAAATCTTTAGGCCTATCCATTTAAGATCCCTTTAAAAGCCCACAGGGCTCCATCCTCTGCTAGCCGTTTCTCTAGTGCAGATAAAAACAACTTTCGTTTCAACATATTTGGCATAAAATATTTCACTTACCCCCAACAAGAAGAGCTGAACCGAATGCAAACATGTCAAAATCGGAGAATCCCTCCGGTAATGTGTATGCTGCCATTTTTTAATGGCCACTATAATTGTCGGACACTACAGATAATTCCTCTATGTTTATTTTCGCTTCTAAAAGTGCCAGAGGTTTCTAAGACTGAACTCCTTATAAAGTCTCTTTCACGTGAAAAGGCATGCAAGGACTTATCTCAAGAAAAAACCTCACCAATCCCTACAAGAATGTTGTAATTAGGGGTACAAAAATAATAATAATAGAGTATGCTACACATTGGATAAGAACTATTTTCTTCTTTTCCCGAAAATATATTTTTCTTTGTGTTCATTGAAGTGGTTTCTGCGCACCTAGTGCGCCTGCGCAGCTCGTCTATAAAACAACTGATAAGGCGCCCGCCTATCTCACATTATAGGCTACTACTGACCAGTGGTAGTCACTGAACTCTAAACCCACAGGTCATACTTTATCCTTAGTAGGCTAAACATTATATGGTACATGACAATGAAGGATATCTCTCATAGGGCGGCGCACAATTGGCCCAGCGTCGTCCGGGTTAGGGTTTGTCCGGTGTAGGCCGTCATTGTAAATAAGAATGTGTTCTTAACTGACTTGCCTAGTTAAATAAAGTTTAATTTAAAAAAAATATATATCGATAGGTAGGCCTACAGATGTATGATCTTAGTTTGAGCCAGTTTGCAATGGCAGGAAAATGATCCAGCACCAACAGGAAACGTGATTTATTATGTGGATTATAATTAATGGACATTGTTATGTAGGGGTTGATATATTTTTTCGATAGGGCTAATCAAATCTGACATTTTAAAGTAGAAATTACAAACTTTACAAGCCTTTTTAAACCTCGAATACACTACAAGTTTGAATTTCCTTCTATGCAGGAAAATTCTCAGCAACAAAAGAGTGATCAAATTAAGAGCCTACATCTTTACCTGCTGCCTTCACCATCCATGACATCGTAAACATAGACCTACAGTAACTGTAAGTGCTAGCTGGAAGCTGACAAAGCATATTGAATGGACTGAGAGACCCTTGTCCAGTGCATTATTGGTTTCACCATTTTCACAACGCAACATGTTTACATTTAACAATCCTTCAGTCTGGCTAAACTTGGTGGGTGAAATCAAATCTGACTTCCATGAACGTAACTCTGTGAGCGATGTCTCTAAGTCACCCCAACCTGTACACAGGATATTGGTTACACATTTATTGTCATTAAGACATTTTGTATAATAAAAAAAGATATACACAACACAAAAATGAACACCAAGAATCAGAACAGACACAGCAGTCACAGTCAACACCATATTGTCATACAGGGAGCTCCAGACCATGACACTATAGTATATATTCATTGTCTACTTCAGTGTTAATGCCAAGTACAGTACATCTAGATGGAGAAAACAGATATCAACTGATATCTCTATGTAATTTTACCATTTACAAATTCAATATCAATATATATATATATATATATACTGCTCAAAAAAATAAAGGGAACACTTAAACAACACATCCTAGATCTGAATGAAAGTAATAATCTTATTTAAATACTTTTTTCTTTACATAGTTGAATGTGCTGACAACAAAATCACACAAAAATAATCAATGGAAATCCAATTTATCAACCCATGGAGGTCTGGATTTGGAGTCACACTCAAAATTAAAGTGGAAAACCACACTACAGGCTGATCCAACTTTGATGTAATGTCCTTAAAACAAGTCAAAATGAGGCTCAGTAGTGTGTGTGGCCTCCACGTGCCTGTATGACCTCCCTACAATGCCTGGGCATGCTCCTGATGAGGTGGCGGATGGTCTCCTGAGGGATCTCCTCCCAGACCTGGACTAAAGCATCCGCCAATTCCTGGACAGTCTGTGGTGCAACGTGGCGTTGGTGGATGGAGCGAGACATGATGTCCCAGATGTGCTCAATTGGATTCAGGTCTGGGGAACGGGCGGGCCAGTCCATAGCATCAATGCCTTCCTCTTGCAGGAACTGCTGACACACTCCAGCCACATGAGGTCTAGCATTGTCTTGCATTAGGAGGAACCCAGGGCCAACCGCACCAGCATATGGTCTCACAAGGGGTCTGAGGATCTCATCTCGGTACCTAATGGCAGTCAGGCTACCTCTGGCGAGCACATGGAGGGCTGTGCGGCCCCCCAAAGAAATGCCACCTCACACCATGACTGACCCACCGCCAAACCGGTCATGCTGGAGGATGTTGCAGGCAGCAGAACGTTCTCCACGGCTCTCCAGACTCTGTCACATCTGTCACGTGCTCAGTGTGAACCTGCTTTCATCTGGGAAGAGCACAGGGCGCCAGTGGCGAATTTGCCAATCTTTGTGTTCTCTGGCAAATGCCAAACGTCCTGCATGGTCTTGGGCTGTAAGCACAACCCCCACCTGTGGACGTCGGGCCCTCATACCACCCTTATGGTGTCTGTTTCTGACCGTTTGAGCAGACACATGCACATTTGTGGCCTGCTGGAGGTCATTTTGCAGGGCTCTGGCAGTGCTTCTCCTGCTCCTCCTTGCACAAAGGCGGAGGTAGCGGTCCTGCTGCTGGGTTGTTGCCCTCCTACAGCCTCCTCCACGTCTCCTGATGTACTGGCCTGTCTCCTGGTAGCGCCTCCATGCTCTGGACACTACGCTGACAGACACAGCAAACCTTCTTGCCACAGCTCGCATTGATGTGCCATCCTGGATGAGCTGCACTACCTGAGCCACTTGTGTGGGTTCTAGACTCCGTCTCATGCTACCACTAGAGTGAAAGCACCGCCAGCATTCAAAAGTGACCAAAACATCAGCCAGGAAGCATAGGAACTGAGAAGTGATCTGTGGTCCCCACCTGCAGAACCACTCCTTTATTGGGGGTGCCTTGCTAATTGCCTATAATTTCCACCTGTTGTCTATTCCATTTGCACAACAGCATGTGAAATGTATTGTCAATCAGTGTTGCTTCCTAAGTGGACAGTTTGATTTCACAGAAGTGTGATTGACTTGGAGTTACATTGTGTTGTTTAAGTGTTCCCTTTATTTTTTTGAGCAGTGGATATGGGTCAAAGCATTCGATGGCATTATGACTAGGCTCTTTGAGTTGGTATGTGATACATTAGCTCAGTTTCATCCTTCATCCATAGATCCCAAAGCCTTGGATAGCCTAGAGATGGTCCCAGGTTCATACTTCATCCATAGATCCCAAAGCCTTGGATAGCCTAGAGATGGTCCCAGGTTCATACTTCATTCATAGATCCCAAAGCCTTGGGATAGCCTAGAGATGGTCCTAGGGGGTCTTGTAACAACAGTAAAGACTTAAACAATAGAGCTTGCTGGCGTCACTCAGAGAGTCCCAAATGACACCCTATTCCCTATTTACTGCACTACTCTTGACCAGGGACCAGGACCAGTAGTTCACTACTCTTGACCAGCGACCAGGACCAGTAGTTCACTACTCTTGACCAGCGACCAGGACCAGTAGTTCACTACTCTTGACCAGGGACCAGGACCAGTAGTTCACTACTCTTGACCAGCGACCAGGACCAGTAGTTCACTACTCTTGACCAGGGACCAGGACCAGTAGTTCACTACTCTTGACCAGCGAGCAGGACCAGTAGTTCACTGCTCTTGACCAGGGACCAGGACCAGTAGTTCACTACTCTTGACCAGGGACCAGGACCAGTAGTTCACTACTCTTGACCAGCGACCAGGACCAGTAGTTCACTACTCTTGACCAGCGACCAGGACCAGTAGTTCACTACTCTTGACCAGGGACCAGGACCAGTAGTTCACTACTCTTGACCAGGGACCAGGACCAGTAGTTCACTACTCTTGACCAGGGACCAGGACCAGTACTTCACTACTCTTGACCAGGGACCAGGACCAGTAGTACACTACTCTTGACCAGCGACCAGGACCAGTAGTACACTACTCTTGACCAGCGACCAGGACCGGTAGTTCACTACTCTTGACCAGCGACCAGGACCGGTAGTTCACTACATAGGGAATAGGGTAGAATTTGAATCCCACATAAACTGGATGAGTAATATTACATTGTAATCAAAGACCCCACCTTTATTGTCATGGGAAACAACACCCACAGATTCCGATATGGATTTTAATCAATTCTACCGCTTGTGTAGTGGGCCTGTGTTGCCTATTGGGACATAGTTCATTTCACCTACCGTCATAATCTGTTGATGTAGCAATAAAACAAAGATTGCACTGTTGATGTAAGTCCAGCTGCCTTAGTTTGGACTTTAGACATTGAATAACACACAATTGTTTAACATTTCAAAGCTCAACTTATTCCTCGATCTGTCAGCCCCTAGACTGTAGTTTATTTCTAAAGCAGAAGGCAGCCCTCTTTATAAATACCAATTCACATTACTTAGGACACACACACACACACACACACACACACACACACACACACACACACACACACACACACACACACACACACACACACACACACACAACTTAGAGCCCAGTTAATACATGTAAGTGGAGGAGGTTTATTTCATGTGCTAGAAAACCCCTTCAGAATGAAAGTGGGTTTAAGATGTATTAATAAGGGCCATAGATAGATGACTGGATTAAAGACACATAGTTGTTTGGGGGCTGGGATTTGCCTCCTGGTCGCAAATTCGCTTGAAGTCTTTAAAGCTTTTGTCTGCACCTGGCTGTTTATGGGCCGGTCCCAAACGGCACCCTATTCCCTATATAGTGCATTACTACCCTATGGGTCCTGGTCAAAAGTAGTGCACTATATAGGGGATAGGGTACTATTTCGGGATGCATGTTACATCAGTTTCCGAACAGAGACCGGGGACAGACTGTGTACTCACACTAAACCACTCTCACAGATGGAAAGTGTGTCATGAGGAGGGATCAGTAGTTTTGCAGACTAATAGATGTCCAGACCTACAGGAACTAGGGGCTATAACCATTAAGTGGATGAAGAAGCATAGTCATAGAATGTTGAAACCGTCAGAAGCCCTTGTGTAGAACCCTTACTCTGACTCTAGAACCCTGACTCTGACTCTAGAACCCTGACTTTGACACTAGAACTCTTACTCTGACTCTAGAATCCTGACTTTGACTCTAGAACTCTGACTCTAGAATCCTGACTTTGACTCTAGACCGCTTACTCTGACTCTAGAACTCTGACTCTAGAACCCTGACTTTGACTCTAGAACTCTTACTCTGACTCTAGAACCCTGACTTTGACTCTATAACTCTTACTCTGACTCTAGAACCCTGACCCTGACTCACCAAAATATACAGGTTAAGAAAGTTTACAAATCAAATGGATGGATTGTTTTCTATTACTCTTAGCTGCCATCTAGTGGTGTGTTCCATGTTATGTAGGGTCCCACTGGGGTCTAGAACACTGTACCCCACAGTGCATTGGGGGAAAGGAGGCTGCTACTGTTATGGGTTTTGATAATACTGGTGGATATCTTTAATCGGTGTGACTTTGTTAATAGCTATTTAGCCTGAAAATAGTGCACAAAGTTTCAAAAATGTAAGAAATAACGAGTTCTATGTCAAAATCATGGTATGCAACATTTTAATGACACACTATGGCAATAATTATGTTTGAAAAAATAATAGCTTCCTTTTGCACTTAACTTACATTGTCACATTCAAGAAAATACATACAGTGCTTTTATAAAAGTAAATGAACCACCAAAACTAATGGTCCCCTCCCATCTCTATAATAAACCCCAACTATAGGGAAGTGTTTTACTCTGCATATAAACTAATGGTCCCCTCCCATCTCTATAATAAACCCCAACTATAGGGAAGTGTTTTACTCTGCATATAAACTAATGGTCCACTCCCATCTCTATAATAAACCCCAACTATAGGGAAGTGTTTTACTCTGCATTTAAACTAATGGTCCCCCCCATCTCTATAATAAACCCCAACTATAGGGAAGTGTTTTACTCTGCATTTAAACTAATGGCCCCCCCCCATCTCTATAATAAACCCCAACTATAGGGAAGTGTTTTACTCTGCATATAAACTAATGGTCCACTCCCATCTCTATAATAAACCCCAACTATAGGGAAGTGTTTTACTCTGTATATAAACTAATGGTCCACTCCCATCTCTATAATAAACCCCAACTATAGGGAAGTGTTTTACTCTGCATTTAAACTAATGGTCCCCCCCCCCCCCCCCCCCCATCTCTATAATAAACCCCAACTATAGGGAAGTGTTTTACTCTGCATTTAAACTAATGGTCCCCCCCATCTCTATAATAAACCCCAACTATAGGGAAGTGTTTTACTCTGCATATAAATATAAGCAAAACTACACAGCTCGTTTATCAACTGCCAGGAGGCAATAATCGCGTAAATGAAAATAACCCAATTCCTTTCCACTAATCTCTCCGTTCTTTTTTATCTCAGGCTTCGGGAACTACGTTCAGACCAATATGGGATACTGAGATAGCAGGACACACACACATGATGCATCGCAGGCTCGGGAAGAACAAAATAAACAGTACTTTTTTAATTCAAACTATCTTGTAATTTAGTTTGATAGTATATTTGACAGTGAAGTTTCGGAGAGAAAATGGTTCAAGGTTTTAGTCTGTGTTTCTACTTGGCATTACTTTGCCTCGGACGGTGTGTATGCAGCACGTGTCCGTTTCAATGTTGCTGTTTCTTTCACAAACTATCGGACGGATCCAAAGCAAGGTAAGACCAATGCAGTTATTACAACTAATTAAAATCTTAACGTCAACAACTTCTATATTATTTTTTTATGTTGTGTGGTACTGGGGCGGAATATGCAGGTAAAGCCAGCTTCCCTTCCACTCTTTTTTTGTTTATATGGGTCTGAGAATTAATTTGCGCTGCTCTAATTCCCTTTCATTTTTTATTTTAACTTGGCAAATCAGTTATGAACAAATTCTTATTTACAATGACGGCCTATGAACAGTGGGTTAGCTGCCTTGTTCTGGGACAGAATGACAGATTTTTACCTTGTCAGCAAAGGAATTCGATCCAGCAAACTTTTGGTTACTGGCCCAACACGCTAACCACTAGGCTACCTACCGCCCTTCATTGATCCTGGTGTATTCACCACGTTTAGACCCAGAGGGATAAAATAAGCGAAAAAACTAGCGATTAAAAATAGAGCAAATAAAATATTTAGTGTGATTTTTTTTTATGCATTAATTGTCAAGCTATACTATGTCATGAACACATACAAGGCCATGGTTAATTGAGTCAACCTCGTAATACAGTTGAATTATCTAAATAAACCTGTTACAATAGGTTATACAGTGACATTCACTAACCCGTGTTTACCTTTCTTTCCATCTATCTAGGAGTGTCCTTTGCAATGACCCAGAGATCACTCTGGTCCCACCCAACTTTCCTACAGACACCTCAAAACTGCGGATCGAGAAGACTGCCATCACAAGGATCTCCAGCGAAACCTTTCACTACCTCAACAGTCTGGAATTTCTCTGGATGTCTTTCAATTCTCTGAACTCTTTGAATGTAGACAGCTTCCGTGGGCTGAGAAGTCTGGATGAGCTGAGACTGGAAGGGAACGCGCTCACCTCTTTCCCCTGGGAATCTCTGACTGATATGCCCGACCTGAGGCTACTGGACCTGCATAATAATAAGATATCGTCGATCCCGGCCGATGCGACCATCTATATCAAGAACCTGACCTACCTGGACTTATCTAGCAACAGCCTGGCCATGGTTCCTCCTGAGGTTCTCTCTATGTGGTTATCTGTGAAACCATCTCAAGGAGATGGGGAAAGTTCCAAATATATTCTAGGTAAGGATCTAAACAACCAATTAAGCAATTAATTAATCAGTCAATTCCAATTAAAGCTATCTTTATTTACCTAGAGGGAATCCCATTTGGTTTGCAAGCCAGGATGAAATAGAAGCCTTAAATGACATGAAATTGATACACAGGAAAAGTTTTTTTTTTTTAAAACAACTATGCTATCTACAAAATTGCTTGTCAAGGTGGTTTTATCCCAACATGCATTTCATGAGTACCTGTGGTGTGTTACATAGCATTACATGGACAGTTGGAGGAGACAGCATCAGCATTTGGGAGTAGTATAAGGATTACTCTAATTATAGTAAAGGTAGCCGTACTGTAGTGTTAATTGAGACTACATTAACTAGTCTCACTTCAAACTAGCATGATTACTTCTACTTTCAATTACTTTTTTGCTAAACTGCCATTGTATACACATAACACATGGTCATAGTTCAGACAGAGCAAAAACATTAAGACCAAAAAGCATATCTGTCTTATCTATTGCCATGCTAAAAGTGATGTTGTTTTATTTTACATTTGTTTAGCTACCATTGTTGTTAATTTACCCACTTTAGTTGAATGTACTGACTCTTAAGTCGCTCTGGATAAGAGCATCTGCTAAACAAACAAAAAAAAAAGATTTTCTTCGTTGATGTAGGTCTCCATGACAACCCGTGGCTGTGCGACTGCCGGCTCTATGACGTGGTCCAGTTCCAGAAGTCTCCATCATCATCCGTGACTCTGATCGACACCAGGCTGCGCTGCGCGGCCCCAGAGAGCCTGTCGGGGGTGCTGTTCAGTGAGACGGAGCTCCAGAAGTGCCAGGAGCCCCGTGTCCACACGGCTGTGGCCCGGGTCAGGAGCTCCCTGGGGAGCAATGTCCTGCTGCGCTGTGGGACAATTGGAGTCCCAGTACCAGAGCTGTCCTGGACCCGGGCAGACGGTAAACAGATGAACGGCACTGGTGAGTTCCATTGATTTATTGATTGAATTTATTTAATGTGTAACAAATAGATATACAGCCAAGAACAAGCAGTAGCTACAGTACATATGTAAAAAATGGATGAAGGGTAACACAAAACAGTTAGTTTGGCTAAACCTGCTCCAGTCATGGCAGGTCTTAGCCTAGTCCCAGATCTGTTTGTGCTCTCTTGGAAACTCTTATGGTCATGCTTGGCGTAGTTGGCAAGACAGCACAAGTTGATCTGGGACCAGGGCATACATGTCTGCCTATTTCCTAAAATAAGTAGGAAATCTATTTTTGGCACTGTACAGTCAGAAGCTGAAATAGATTGGATTACAAATGGATGGACTGATTTCTTAGATTACAGATGGATGGCCTAATTTCTTTTCACTAATCGATCTAACCCCTTTTTCTTCGTATTTCTTTGATAGTTCAGGAAGAAGTTTCAAAGGAGGGAATCATTTGGTCCATCCTGAGTGTGCGTGCTGTCTCTTACAGGGACTCTGGGAAATACATCTGCAAAGCGACCAACTTCGTGGGTACTGCAGATGCCATCATCTCCCTAGTTATCACAGACTCCTTTAAAAATGAGGAACAAGGTGGCAGCTCCAAGACTAGAAAACAAAGGGGACGGAAAACCGGTGGGTTTGGGAAAGCTGCCTACCAGGATAAACTTGTTGCAAAATACATACCTCCACCAACCACCACGGCAACCACACCCATCATCGAACCACCAGGACCGGGCGGTTTTACAGGAAAGTATGATATCGAGAGCTACGATATCTCAAACAGCGTGGCTGACGGACAGACGCCCGGTCCTCCCATCACGGAGACGGTGATGCAGGAAGTTGAAAAGGAGGTCCTTAGCAACCTGGCAGCCAACGCCTCTTCTTTACAGGCGCCGGCACCGCCGGAGAAACGGGTGGTGCGTTCGGTGAAGATAATCGGGGACACCGACCACACCGTCTCCCTGAACTGGCGGGCCCCGGCGGCCAAGAACACCACCGAGTTCAGCGTCCTGTACGCCGTGTTCGGCGAGAGGGACATGCGGAGGATCAACGTTGCTGCGGGAAAGAACCGGATCACTATTGAGGGCCTTGTGCCAAGGACAAAGTACATCGCCTGCGTCTGCGTCAAAGGCCTGATCCCTAAAAAGGAGCAGTGTGTAATCTTCTCAACGGATGAGGCAGCCAGCGCAAGCGGCACCCAGAAGCTCATTAACGTGGTGGTGATCACGGTGGCCTGTGTGATCGCTGTCCCCCTGACACTGATCGTCTGCTGCGGGGCGCTCAAGAAGCGCTGTAAAAAGCTACTGGGGAGGAAATCCAAAGATATCCAAGAATCATATGTGACATTCGAGACCCTCTCCCCGGGACAGAAGCCTAAGGGGATGGAGGGGGAGTACCTTGCCAGGCAACAGCCAGACGAGTCCAACAAACTGCTCTCTGCTAGGTCCAGTGTGGACTCCGAGGCCATTTGTAGGACTGAGGGACCGCCTAACGAGTACTTTTGTTGATACCAAATAATGGCCTCAAGCCTTTAGAGGGCAGAGAAAGTCTGTCCTTTCCAAGCAGAACTTAATATTTGTTATTAAGGTTTTGTATGATTTCAGCCAGTAGTTGACAGTAGCATGAGTGAAACTGCTCAGAGACAGAAACAAAAGGCTAGTTGCATTGACACTCTTGCCTTTGGAAAAAAAACATGTGTGGTGAATATGTGAGTTAGATAAATAAATGTTGACGTAACTGTGATTATGGGAATACAGGCAACCCTTGACCTGGTAAACTGTAATAAGAAACATTTTTATTCTTGTATATATATTTTTTTTCATAAATTATTTCTGATCTGCAAAGAAACATTTTGTATTTGTTATGCACTTTTAAGGGCAGTATTTAACTTTTCCAAAATTCCCAGGTTTTACAGAAATTCTGTGTGGAAGATTCCCAGATTCTGAATGGAATAAGGAACTCTAAATGGCCCATTCTACTAGAATACATTAAACCCATGTTCTTAATTAAGTTTTGCAAGGAGGAAGAGTAATGAGTTATTCTGAAATGAATCTGACCTCAGAATTCTGGCACAGTTGTTATTTGATAAAATAAAGTATTTGTAAAGTATTGTTGAAGCAGAACTCATCTCTAGTGATATTTTATACTTCTGTGTATTTACCATATATGTTAATGTGCCAGTTTTACTGTCCAATCAAAGCTAACACTCTATATTTTGTAATATGTATCTATGATCTGATGTGTATGTCTAAACGTATGACAAAATAAATACTTTTATATAAATGTGTGTGTCCTCTTAAATCCTTACCTGCTCTGTAACAGCATTTTCGTCATAAGACACATTTTTTTTCTTTAGGCAATTCAAATATTTAGCAAACTCCCTGACAGTAGCAAAAGCAAGGGGCTATAGCAGCACACAAGTAGACTACAAATGCATGCTGATCCGGGCATACCGTGAGCTCTTGAAGGGAGCGCTACTGGTGCGCTACTGGAGCGAAATTGGAGCGGGCGAGAAGGCCAGCGCTCCAGCCTTTGGGAAACTCGCTCCACGCTCCAGTCAAATTGGGCACGCTCCACTCCTCGCACCGTTCTAGCGCCACTCACATACTCTGGTATTGGCCAATGAGAGGCTTTGAAGCCACCGGTCAGCCATATTGGTACTCCTCAGAAGGCTCAACCATCCATAGAAATTAACAGAATTCTTCAGTATTTAAATGAAATATTTCAAGGACAATGTTTTTTTATATATTTTTTTTATTTAACTAGGCAAGTCAGTTAAGAACAAATTCTTATTTACAATGACGGCCTACCCCAGCCAAACCCGGACAACGCTGGGCCAATTGTGCCCGCCCTATGGGACTCCCAATCACAGCCGGATGTGATGCAGCCTTGTTTCCAACCAGGGTGTCTGCAGTGACGCCTCTTGCACTGAGATGCAGTGCCTTTGACCGCTGCACCACTCGGGAGCAAATGTATTTAATACATTTTTGTTGTAGTGGGGACAGTGATGTTGGTACTCTCTTAAAAACAATACTTTAACCCCCTAGAGTCAATGTCTAGGACGGACATCTAACTAGCGTAATACAAAAATCCACATAAAAATACGTCTGTTTAAACTCTGTGGCTACAAAACAGCGCCCCCTGTCAGTCATCTAATGTATTACATAAATCATTGGTTGCGATCAGCACCATGGATAGTGCCACGTGATATGTTTCTTTGCAGTGTTGGAAAAAGTACCCAATTGTCATACTTGAGTAAAAGTATAGATACCTTTTACTCAAGGAAAAGTGACCTAGTAAAATACTACTTGAGTAAAAGTCTAAAAGTATTTGGTTCTAAATATACTTAAGTATCAAAAGTAAAAGTACAAGTATTAATTATTTAAAATTCCTTAAATTAAGCAAACCAGATGGCGCCATTTTATTTACAGATAGCCAGGGGAACACTCCAACACTCAGACATCATTTACATGCGAAGTATGTGTTTAGTGAGTCCACCAGATCAGAGGCAGTAGAGATGACCAGCGATGTTCTCTGTTTAGTGAGTCTGCCAGATCAGAGGCAGTAGGGGTGACCAGCGATGTTCTCTTGATAAGTGTGTGAATTAGACTATTTTCCTGTCCTGCTAAGCATTCAAAATGTATCGAGTACTTTTGGGTGTCAGGGAAAATGTATGGAGTAAAAAGCACATCATTTTCCTTAGGAATGTAGTGCAGTAATAGTAAAAGCTGACAAAAATATAAATAGTAAAGTACAGATACCCCCAAAAAACGACTTAAGTAGTACTTTCCAGTATTTTTTACTTAAGTACCTTACACCACTGTTCGTTTGGTGTACAACTTGTTTCCTTGTCATGGTCACTGTAGTCCTTTACTTTGTACACTATCATCTGCAGACTATGTATGTCTGAAGACCTCTTCCAACGTTCCTCAATTAATAAGGCACTGCGAGCTCTTTTTTTTTGTGATCCTTTGTTTCATGCAGTATACAAATAATAGGCGTTGGGTAGATGGTGCCATTTTCTCAGCTGGTTTGTAGTAGGACTAATCTATAGATTGCATAGTATGTTCCCTGATAATCTATTTCAAAAAAAATTTGGTCAGGTCACTGTCAGTACATATTCAATAGCAAGTCGCATTATTCCTGAAAACCTTCCCATTAATTCACAGGGATTAGTGAACATATGTTGAGGAGCAGCACGTTTCGACAGTCAGTCAATGAGGCTCATTGCTAAAAATACAAACTTCCGGTGTGTTTATCACGTCCTTTGGGGTCTTAAGAAATTGCGTCACAAGGAAGATTAAAGTAATAGCTTTACCTGTACGGTCCGTCCCGGTGGAGATGCCCTGCTCAAATACTTCACATGATACAGGAATATGTCCGCCACATTGGATTCACTTTTAGCTCTAGCTTTGCTATTCTGTCGAGTTACTCCTGGATCAACATCTTGTTTACCCGGCTGCTCTTGCACAAATGACAACTTGGGAAGGTAAATTGTTTGTTGTCAATTATTTTGTAGGCTAACTAGTTTTGTACCGAGTTTCTTTGCCGTGTCAGTATGTTATGCAGTGGCCATATTGACTGATCGAGTTTAGCCAATTGCTAAACACAATGGTGTTTTTTTTTCCAGAACTGGTTTTAACAATGGACAATGTGGAGAGATAACTTACTTTAAGAGAACATAAATAACCTCGTTTTTATTTATTTTATTTAAACATTAAATTATAACTCTAACCGTACTTACATAACTGGAAATGTTTCTGTTTAATTGTAGATCCCTACTTTGCATGGAAACAGCTATGGGACGAATCCCAGACCATGTTCCAAATGATTTCAGTAAAATTCGAATAGAGAATTCTCATCTGACCGAATTACCCCGTGGCTCCTTCTCTAAAGTTAGTGCCTTGGTGTCTCTATGGTTGAATTTCAACGACATCACCCTAATGAACATCAAGAGTCTGGAGGGGCTGACGAATCTAACGGAACTACGCCTCCAGGGGAACAAGCTGCGTTCAGTCCCATGGACAGCGTTCCAGGATACGCCGAACCTGAAGATTTTGGACCTGAAACATAACCGACTAGACGTGCTCCCGGAATCTGCCCTGAGACAACTTCCAGGCCTGACCTATTTAGACTTATCCTTCAATCAGCTTACTGTCATATCCAGGGATGTCTTCCTCAACTGGCCTCTCCTCAACACTCAGGAGAGAAAAGGAGGTAAAGAGCCCGGCAGTGGAGAGGCCAACGTTGTTTTGGCTCTGCACGACAACCCTTGGCTGTGTGACTGCCGCCTCAAAGGTTTCGTTGAGTTTATCAAAAGTGTTAGTCCACCTCTAATTCTGATGAACTCGTACCTGATGTGCACAGGCCCCAGTTCCAGGGCGGGAAAGTTCTTCCACGAAGTCGGTTTGAAAACATGTATGAAGCCTGAGGCCTCCGCCTCAGAAACCAACATGACGGTGTCGCTGGGGGACAATGTAACCCTCCAGTGCTTAGTCAAAGCCAGGCCTGACCCCGCCATCCACTGGTCGTACAGCCTGAAGATTAGAAGGGGATTTACTGGTAAGGTTTTATTTCATTGCAATTTCTAGACTATCATCCATTAGATTGCTGTGACTTTGCTGCGGTGGGTGAGGTATTTACCAGTGACTAATATCATATGTCAGTCACTCATAGTTTATTGTAAGCTACACCACTTTGATGGCAGGATCTAAGACAAGTAGGCTAAAGCATGTGTATTTCATACATTCATTTGACTATTGGTGTTTATAGATTAAAAGTGTGTTTGGTAGGCTATTGGTGTTTATAGATTAAAGAGTGTTTGGTAGGCTATTGGTGTTTGTAGATTAAAAGAGTGTTTGGTAGGCTATTGGTGTTTCTAGATTAAAGAGTGTTTGGTAGGCTATTGGTGTTTATAGATAAAAGAGTGTTTGGTAGGCTATTGGTGTTTATAGATTAAAAGTGTGTTTGGTAGGCTATTGGTGTTTATAGATTAAAAGAGTGTTTGGTAGGCTATTGGTGTTTATAGATTAAAAGAGTGTTTGGTAGGCTATTGGTGTTTATAGATAAAAGAGTGTTTGGTAGGCTATTGGTGTTTATAGATTAAAATAGTGTTTGGTAGGCTATTGGTGTTTATAGATTAAAAGAGTGTTTGGTAGGCTATTGGTGTTTATAGATAAAAGAGTGTTTGGTAGGCTATTGGTGTTTATAGATAAAAGAGTGTTTGGTAGGCTATTGGTGTTTATAGATTAAAGAGTGTTTGGTAGGCTATTGGTGTTTATAGATTAAAAGAGTGTTTGGTAGGCTATTGGTGTTTATAGATAAAAGAGTGTTTGGTAGGCTATTGGTGTTTATAGATTAAAATAGTGTTTGGTAGGCTATTGGTGTTTATAGATAAAAGAGTGTTTGGTAGGCTATTGGTGTTTATAGATTAAAAGAGTGTTTGGTAGGCTATTGGTGTTTATAGATAAAAATAGTGTTTGGTAGGCTATTGGTGTTTATAGATAAAAGAGTGTTTGGTAGGCTATTGGTGTTTATAGATTAAAGAGTGTTTGGTAGGCTATTGGTGTTTCTAGATTAAAAGAGTGTTTGGTAGGCTATTGGTGTTTATAGATTAAAGAGTGTTTGGTAGGCTATTGGTGTTTATAGATTAAAGAGTGTTTGGTAGGCTATTGGTGTTTCTAGATTAAAAGAGTGGTTGGTAGGCTATTGGTGTTTATAGATTAAAATAGTGTTTGGTAGGCTATTGGTGTTTATAGATTAAAAGAGTGTTTGGTAGGCTATTGGTGTTTATAGATAAAAGAGTGTTTGGTAGACTATTGGTGTTTATAGATTAAAAGAGTGTTTGGTAGGCTATTGGTGTTTATAGATTAAAATAGTGTTTGGTAGGCTATTGGTGTTTATAGATTAAAATAGTGTTTGGTAGGCTATTGGTGTTTATAGATAAAAGAGTGTTTGGTAGGCTATTGGTGTTTATAGATTAAAATAGTGTTTGGTAGGCTATTGGTGTTTATAGATTAAAGAGTGTTTGGTAGGCTATTGGTGTTTATAGATTAAAAGAGTGTTTGGTAGGCTATTGGTGTTTATAGATTAAAAGAGTGTTTGGTAGGCTATTGGTGTTTATAGATTAAAAGAGTGTTTGGTAGGCTATTGGTGTTTATAGATTAAAAGAGTGTTTGGTAGGCTATTGGTGTTTATAGATTAAAAGAGTGTTTGGTAGGCTATTGGTGTTTATAGATTAAAAGAGTGTTTGGTAGGCTATTGGTGTTTATAGATTGCTTGGAACAGTGTATGACACAGCCTTTCTTGTAGGCAAACTCAACAATAATGCCTAATGCAACAAATTACATAAACAGTACTGCATATTATACATGTACAATATGTTGATTTTTATCCAACCTTGTTGATTAAGTTGTAACATAATTCTCCTTTCTCTCCAGTCTCAGAGACCCGTGTGGACGATGAGACCATCAGATCTCAGCTGGTCATCCCATCCCTTCACCTGGCGGACCGAGGCGTCTACACCTGCTTCGCCAACAACTTCATAGGCAACTCCTCCGTCAGTGTCCTGATCAACATCAAGTCTTTCAACGCCTCCTCCACCGGCGGTGCCGCCATGTCTCTACCCCCGTTCCCCCTGGCCTCAGCCGACGAGAACGTCTACATTGACATCCGCATCTCCAAGCAGACGGTCTACGGCATTACTCTGGAGTGGTACGCTGCGACGGACAACCCTGCAGAGACCTGGTTCACCATCCACTTGGGGAAATACCACTCTGACAAAAAGGAGTTGACATACATCGGGCCGGGCATCAACACCTATTCGGTCAATGACCTCCTACCGGTTACTAAATACGAGGCGTGTGTAACGCTGAAGAACCAGATGCCCCACGCCGGCCAGTGCATCGTGTTTGTAACAGGAAGTGACATCAGTCAGCTGGAACAACGGGAGAAGCTCATCCATATTATCGTGATTGTGTGCGCCATGGTGCTGGCGGTGCCCGTGGGGATGTACGCCTGCACCACCGACACTAGATGTACGTTCAGCTGCCTGGACCGCTGTACAGAACAGTGTAAGAGGAGGAGAAGGCAGGAGAAGACCCTGAGGACCAATGGGGAGAGACAGGGGACCTTCGACAGCCTCCAGGCCGCCAGCGATGAAGGACTCTGTGGAGACTCTGAAGAGGTGATGAAGAAGAGGAGTAAGTCCTCCGACGAAAAAAACAACCACAGGGGAAAAGCACAAGATCTACCAGAAACAACCACTGGAGCAAAGCTATATTAGCTGTAGGTTTAAAGTTTAAAAAATCTACCACAAACAACCACTAGATCAAAGCTATATTAGCTGTAGGTTTAAAGTTTAAAAAATCTACCACAAACAACCACTAGATCAAAGCTATATTAGCTGTAGGTTTAAAGTTTAAAAAATCTACCACAAACAACCACTAGATCAAAGCTATATTAGCTGTAGGTTTAAAGTTTAAAAAATCTACCACAAACAACCACTAGATCAAAGCTATATTAGCTGTAGGTTTAAAGTTTAAAAAATCTACCACAAACAACCACTAGATCAAAGCTATATTAGCTGTAGGTTTAAAGTTTAAAAAATCTACCACAAACAACCACTAGATCAAAGCTATATTAGCTGTAGGTTTAAAGTTTAAAAAATCTACCACAAACAACCACTAGATCAAAGCTATATTAGCTGTAGGTTTAAAGTTTAAAAAATCTACCACAAACAACCACTAGATCAAAGCTATATTAGCTGTAGGTTTAAAGTTTAAAAAATCTACCACAAACAACCACTGGAGCAAAGCTATATTAGCTGTAGGTTTAAAGTTTAAAAAATCTACCACAAACAACCACTAGATCAAAGCTATATTAGCTGGGGTTTTTTTTCTTTTTTTTTTCACCTTTATTTAACCAGGTAGGCCAGTTGAGAACAAGTTCTCATTTACAACTGCGACCTGGCCAAGATAAAGCAAAGCAGTTCGACAGGTTTAAAGTTAAAAATTATCCACTAGAGCAATGCTATATTAGCTGTAGGTTTAACATTTTAAAATATCCACTAGAGCAATGCTATATTAGCTGTAGGTTTAACATTTTAAAATATCCACTAGAGCAATGCTATATTAGCTGTAAGTTTAACATTTTAAAACGTGTACAAGACGTCTAGAGGAACAGTTATCTGTAATAATGGGGAGCAGTCTTATGTGAAGTGTAGCTTTAGGAAATACATTTGCTAAGCTTCAAGTTGTCATGCTAAGAGCCTTTCTTCCATGTCTGTAGAAAGTAGAAAGAGTATATTGTTAAAGGTAAAAAAAAAAAAACTAAATATACTGTATCTATTTAGCTTGATTGAGCTCTGTTTTAAAAAAGAAATGGAATTCAAACTCATCTGGCAAAAAAAAACAATGTTAATTGTGTACATGCAATATAGTTGCACATATTTTCTTGTCTTCAGAATGTAATGGACTGCATTTCCTCACGGTTCGTTGAAACTCATTAATTAGGAGAGGTTCAGTTAAATATACATTAATACATACTGTATACAGCCTTTGCACTACTACCTACATAATGTATGAGGCTTCTTTGCTACTCTTTTCCTGTTTTTGACTCACTTTGGGATGGTGGGGGTGGGATGGTGAGGATTAGAGTTAGGGGTGAAGATGGACACTTCAGACAAGACCATCTTAATTGCTCCCTACCCAAATCCCATTTTGATGTTTACAAATCTGAAGGGTCTGGATTAGGGTTGTAAAATTCTGGTAATGTTCCCAAAATGTTCAGGTTTTCCAGAAATCCTGTTTGGAGATTCATGGAATCAGGAAATCCTGTTTGGAGATTCATGGAATCAGGAAATCCTGTTTGGAGATTCATGGAATCAGGAAATACTGTTTGGAGATTCATGGAATCAGGAAATCCTGTTTGGAGATTCATGGAATCAGGAAATCCTGGTTGGAGATTCATGGAATCAGGAAATCCTGATTGGAGATTCATGGAATCAGGAGGGAATAAGCAGGACATCTGCAATAGTCCAACCAGGATTTCTGGAAAACCTGGGAATTTTAGTAAAGTCACGGTAATTCTGTAACCCTTGTCTGGATAGGTATAAGAGGTTTAGTTGTGGAACTTCCTGCAGATCTGTAAACATCCAAGGGATAGGGCCATGGGGAAGGGAGTGCATTTTCACAGACTGACACTTTGATTTTAGCACAATAACTTAAAAGGATGTGTTATGTAAGCATTGTTTTGTTCTGCGTTTATTCATACACTGGTAAAGAGATTATCATATATTGTTTTTTATAATGTGTATCTTGTATCTCTCTAGATCTTAACCTCTTAACCACATATGTGTACCAAATGGCACCCTATTCCCTATATAGTACACTACCCCTATGGGCCCTGGTCAAAAGTAGTGCACTACTCCCCATGGGACGTAGACAAAAGTAGTGCACTACTCCGTATGGGCCCTGGTAAAAAGTAGTGCACTATAATGGGAATAGGGTCCCATTTGGGTCTCACTTAGATCTTAACCATGTCTCTGAGAGAATAGACAACATGAGATCTTCTCTGAGTTTACTGCAAGCTGCATTAGATTATCATTTCTGATATTAGTTTTTTTTAAATCTATATAAAATATACATTGTCTGTCACATTAAGGGGGTAAATAATTTAGTCCTTAATTTACTTGAATGTATTTTTGTATTCAACAATTGCCTAAAATATCTGTCTTTCACATGCCAATGTGATCAAAACATGTATAGTCTTGAATAAACATCTATTGTGAAGTCAAAGATATTCTGCTTCTTTGATTTGTATCATCGTAAGTTTACGTCTTTCAATTTATTACGCTTAAAATTCCAATAACTTTCCCCAAAAATGTTCAGGTTTTCCAGCGATCCCAGTTGAAAGATTCCCGGAATTTGCTATCAACATTCTCAGCCGCCAAAAGACAAAAGCCAATTATGTCTAAGTGAGTATTACCAATGAATGAGTGAATAGAGACTAGAGGGTCAAGAAAGAAGATTAGGAAGATGGTGCAGGTCAGTTGAATGCAGTATAGGGTGTTAATGATAAGGTTTAAAATAGCAATAGGGTTCAATCTAAAGGGTTAATATCACCAGTTTACCCAGGGACAGCATTCACTTATGAAGACAATCAGGGTCTTTTGGGGGCCCTAAGAGAGATTTGGTTGAGGGGCCCCCCACCTTGCGGCAAAACATTTTAGTGGCCTCCGTCGATGGTGGAGAGACATTTTTGAGTGTTAAAGTTAATTTCTTGCAATTCTACACATTTTGCCATGGGGCTTAGAGCAAATGTAGCAATTTTAAAGCCCCAGTACAAACATATAAATATTTTTTTAATTAGTTAATGTACATTTCCACACTATGAGGTTGGAATGATACTGTGTGATTGTGAACATGGTGATGATGCCGTTTTGGTGTAAGAGCGGTTAGAGAAATTGCAGAATGGCAGAGCGGAAGTGGAGAAAGTAAAAGTTGCCATTATGATATTCTAAAAGCAACTTGGCATATACTGTATAACAAGACAATTAGAAATGCCAGACAGGTTCATTTTTCTAACTTAATCACTATTAATCAGAATAATTTGAGAGTGCTCTTCTCAACCATTGATGGCCTCATTGGGTTTTTTTGGAGGGGGGGGGGGGGGGGGGTCGTTAAGCAAACAGTTTTGGGGGGCGGTCATTTAGCATACACTCGCACATAAACTCATAAATTCTACCTCCTCAAACCTATGTGAACTTTCTTCCAAGTCTAAATATGATGAGTGTGCGGCATACTTCAGTATTTAAGATCTGATGAGAAGTTTGATGATATGGTCCCTAGTCTAACACACAAAGGCACTATGGATTTATTGACACAGATATGCTCAGGAAAGTTATATCACAATTTAAGCCTTCTACCTGCCTTCTCGATTCTATCCTCACCACCTTCTCCAAAACAGTTTTTAATTTCATATCTGAAGAAGTGCAAGCTATTGTTAATCACTCCCTGTTCACAGTCACTTTCCCCACTGCACTAAAAACTGTTATGGTGAAACCCCTTCTGAAGAAAAGTAATATAGATTCTTCAGCTGTTAACAATTTTCTGACAATCTCCAACCTTCCATTCTTATGCAAAATTCTGGAGAAATTGGTTTTCAAACAGATGAACTGTATTTTTGGTTTTCGTGCCCACCACAGCACAGAGACAGCCTTAGTTAAAATGGTAAATGATCAAAACAGAGATAACAGCTCTCTGTCCTTGTACTATTGGATTTAAGTGCTGCATTCGACACTGTTGACCATGTGATCGTTCTGGACAGACTGGAGAGGTGGGTTATTTTAGATTCCGTGCTCAGTCCCCTCCTGTACTCCCTGTTCACTCATGACTGCACGGCCAGACACAACTCCAACACCATCGTTAAGTTTGCTGATGACACAACAGTGGTAGGCCTGATCACCGACAACGATGAGACAGTCTATAGGGAGGAGGTCAGAGACCTGAACGTGTGGTGCCTGGACAACAACCTCTCTCTCAACGTGATCAAGACAAAGGAGATGATTGTGGACTACAGGAAAAGCAGGACCGAGTACGCCCCCATTCTCATCGACGGGGCTGTAGTGGAGCAGGTTGAGAGCTTCAAGTTCCTTGGCGTCCACATCACCAACAAACTAACATGGTCCAAGCACACCAAGACAGTCGTGAAGAGGGCACGACAAAACCTATTCCCCCTCATGAGACTGAAAAGATCTGGCATGGGTCCTCAGATCCTGAAAAGGTTTTACAGCTGCACCATTGAGAGCATCCTGACGGGTTGCATCACTGCCTGGTATGGCAACTGCTCGGCCTCAGACCACAAGGCACTACAGAGGGTAGTGCGTACGGCCCAGTACATCACCGGGGCCAAGCTTCCTGCCATCCAGGACCTCAATACCAGGCGGTGTCAGAGGAAAGCCCTAAAAATGGTCAAAGACTCCAGCCACCCTAGTCACAGACTGTTCTCTCTGCTACCGCTTGGCAAGCGGTACCGTAGCACCAAGTCTAGGTCCAAGAGGCTTCTAAACAGCTTCTACCCCCAAGTTATAAGACTCCTGAACAGCTAATCAAATGGCTACCCAGACTATTTGCATTGCCCCCCCCCCCCCCTTCTACACTGCTGCTACTCTCTGTTATTATCTATGCACAGTCACTTTAATAACTCTACCTACATGTACATAATTAACTCAATTACCACGACACCGGTGTCCCCGCGCATTGACTCTGTACCGGTACCCCCTGTATATAGCCTCCACATTGACTCTGTACCGGTACCCCCTGTATATAGCCTCCACATTGACTCTGTACCGTAATACCCTGTATATAGCCTCCACATTGACTCTGTACCGGTACCCCCTGTATATAGCCTCCACATTGACTCTGTACCGTAACACCCTGTATATAGCCTCCACATTGACTCTGTACCGGTACCCCCTGTATATAGCCTCCACATTGACTCTGTACCGTAATACTCTGTATATAGCCTCCACATTGACTCTTTACCGGTACCCCCTGTATATAGCCTCCACATTGACTCTGTACCGTAATACTCTGTATATAGCCTCCACATTGACTCTTTACCGGTACCCCCTGTATATAGCCTCCACATTGACTCTGTACCGTAATACTCTGTATATAGCCTCCACATTGACTCTTTACCGGTACCCCCTGTATATAGCCCTGCCATTGTTATTTACTGCTGCTCTTTAATTACTTGTTATTCTTATCTCTTACTTTTTGTTAGTTATTTTCTTAAAACTGCATTGTTGGTTAAGGGCTTGTAAGTAAGCATTTCACTGTAAGGTCTACACCTGTTGTATTCGGCACATGTGACAAATACAATTTTATTTGATTTTAATTATACATTTCTAATCACACATTAGGAATGCTTTTTACCACCTGAGGAACATTTCCAAGGTGCAGCCATTTCTCTCTCAGGCTGATAAAGAGAGACTCATCCAGTGAGCAAACAGTACACCGGTTTTAAGGTCCCTACACTGGCTGCCTGTGAGTTTTAGAATTCATTTGAAGATTCTTCTATTGGATTTTAAATCAATCCACGATTGTGCACCCCAATATGTCAGACATGCTTTTAAGTTATGTACCCAGTAGGTCCCTCAGGTCCTCTGGCACTGGCCTTTTAACTATCCTGAAGCCTAGGACCAAGAGGCATGGAGAGGCAGCCTTTAGTTACTATGCCCCCAGCCTCTGGAATAGCCTGCCAGAGAGCCTGAGGGGGCTCGAAACTGTGGACATATTTAAAAGATATTAAAAGGCATGTTGTCAGTTTTGCTTTTCCTCTGGCTGCTTTTTAGTCGTTCAGTTTTAGTCATTCTTTACTTTTTTTGTCTTATGTTGGTTCTGTAGTAAATATTTCATCTTGGATGTCGGCTACAGTGTAAATTATCTTTAAAAGTCAAGTGCAATGCACTTGTCAACAAACACGCCTTTGATTGAATAATGACATTCAGTACTGTACCTATCACAGGAGGTTGGTGTCACTTTAATTGGGGAGGACGGGCTCATGCGAATAGCTGGAGCGGAATCAGTGGAACAGTACCAAATACATCAAACATGGGTTGATTCCATTCCATTCGCTCCGTTCCAGCCATTATTATGAGCCGTCCTCCCCTCAGCAGCCTCCTCTGGTACCCATCTACACAAACATATATATTTTTTTAATGTCATTTATTTGTCATTTATTGCAGATCACAAAATTATTTCTGTATTCTAGTTTATTGTTATCTTAAGCTCTGACAAAGGCCATGAGGGCGATGCGTAAAGCTTATTAAAGAGCAGTGTGCGGATTCCTTCTTTTTTTTCTCCGTTTATTGTTATCTGAAACGTACTGTATATATCGCTAGTTATGAACTAACAAAATCACAACACAACAATTATTTTTCATACATTTATTCAAAACGATAAAATAAAGACAATCAAGTTTTCACTTCAAGAAACAGGCAAGTGTTACACAACATACATTATTATTATTATTATTATTATAGAATATATACAAACATACACACATACATATAGAATATATTGTATCGTTATGTATCCCATTAATTTTCATGTACTTCGCACAGCGTGGAAATTAATGCTTCAAAATTCCAACCAAGTTTATGGGCAATTTTACAACATCTCCGTTCATACAGTTTGATATTTACTGAAACAACAAAGCAATTCCTTCATTTAAGTGAGTCATCCAACACCAAACCCCCAAATTAAAAGAAGAGCCTTTAGAAATATAAAAGCATTTAAGCAAAAGAAGAAAACAGAGAAAGAAAAAAAAAGTTTCTGATTTCAAACAAGCAAGAGCTTTTGTTGTCTTGAAAACAGGCAGTGGCACATCATAATCCTTGAACATCTACTTATGTAAATATGACAAACACCATTAGAATGTCACTGCACAGGTCCATGAGCACTTCATGTTTTAAGCAATGGCATTTATCCTGTCAAGAATATCTGTTATTTTATAGCTGTCTCATATAGTTGCTTCGATCTGATGCACAAGTAAAAATGGGTACATTTTAGGGATGGGCATTTGAAATGTTTTCACTATTAGAATAATATCGTGATAGAAATACACGTGTTTTAAAGAAAACGGTTGTTTTGGAAACTTCAATGGAGACTTGCTCGCTCGAGCCGCTTTGTTTGTATCAGTAGAAAGGTGGGGAAGAGGTGAGTGCAGAGAGGAGTACGGGCCGGTGTGTGGCACTAGTTACACAAACTTGTTGCTGCCATATGTTATCTATCGTGCCATCTGGTAGTGCTCATCTTGACTGCATCAAATCGTTGTAAACAAGCTAGCTAGCTAGCTACAGTAGCAAGGCTGATTGAGGCTATTTTGAGGTGTCCTTTTAGCCAAATTCATTCCGTAATTTGAATTCCATTTTGCATTCTGGAAACATAGGCTACATATCAATCCTAATCACATATTTCAGCACTATTCTTGAAAACATTGCAGGGTCTTAAGCAAATAAAACAAAACTTTTCAGGAATATGACAGGAAATATGCAGTAATCTTTTCCCCTTAGTCACTCTTGTTAACATGTTGTTTCCCTCAGGATGGCAGCAATGCAGAAGTATCTAACAAGGACCCCATTACACATCTCAAGATGGCAGCAATCCAGAGACTTATCTAACAAGGATCCCTTTACACATCTCAAGATGGCAGCAATGCAGACGTATCTAACAAGGATCCCATTACACATCTCAAGATGTCAGCAATGCAGACGTATCTAACAAGGATCCCATTACACATCTCAAGGTGGCAGCAATGCAGACGTATCTAACAGGGATCCCATTACACATCTCAAGATGGCAGCAATGCAGACGTATCTAACAAGGATCTCATTACACATCTCAAGATGGCAGCAATGCAGACGTATCTAACAAGGATCCCATTACACATCTCAAGATGGCAGCAATGCAGAGACTTATCTAAAACGGATCCCATTACACATCTCAAAATGTCAGTGCAGAAACATCTGTAGTTATTTCTGGATGACAGAGTGTGTGTCTCTAATGGCACCCTATTCCCTATAAACTGCACTATTCTGGACCAGGGCCCATGGATCCAAGTATTCAACGTTATGTTAACATCTTGAAGAAAACATGTAGAGCTGGTTAGATTCAGTAGGTTCAATAATAGGACAGTGTTGCAACATTGCTTTGACAGAGGACTTGCTTTGAAAACAAATAAAGTTTTGAAGGGAATTTACCTACTGTCCTCAACCTTCTTTTACAATTGCAGTTTTGCAATCCTAGGACTGAGCACATTCAGCGGTCCAGACAATTTACTGACAGATTGGTTAGAGCGCCAGCACACCACACCTATCAGGTTCAATAATAGCTTGAGTTGCTCTCAATGATTTTCTGCTCCAGTCTCCTTTTGAGTTCAGAGACCAGGGCTGAGCTGACGGGAATTTTAGTAGTCTCAGAGCTGATGTTGCTCTCTCTGCTCTGGCTGGATCTCCTGGAGCCCTTTGAAGCCAGGGCCCCAGAGACGGTTGGCACTGCAGCCCGGGGCCTCTCACTGGGCCTGGGGTTAGAGGACAGAGAGGGACAGGATGGAGGAGGCAGACAGGGGGCTCTGGGCGGCAGAGGATTGGGCTTTGATCTGGGGCACCGGGGTCTGACGTTTTTGTTGGGGTTGATGCTGACACTCCCTGCTTCCGGGTCGCCAACAACAAACTTGTTCAATGGGTCATTTCCACCGCCACCAAGGAACGGTACGTTAAACGTCCACGGCTTGCGGTCTCTTGACGGTCTCCGTCTGATGATGATGCGACGCGCCGGCATTATCCTGTTGGACTTTGTGTTGCGCAAGAACATAGCCGTGGAGATCAAGACAGTGACCCCTACCAATATGCTAATGACACCAGCGACCATGCCTAGGGCCTTCATTGGGTTGTGCCTACTTTGCAATAAAAAGGCTGCCATAGGCCCCTTGAGTTGAGTCTGTAAAAGAGCACAAAGATAATACTTTTAATCATGCCCATCCACGGGACTAGATCATCAAACGTTTTAAACGTTTACTATTTTGGTCCAAAAGCATGCAGGCAAGCAGCGAGGTCAGAGGTCAGACATGAGCCAAGCACTGACAGAGGAGCCCCAGACAGACAACATCTCTACAACGCTAGCAGCATGATGGCCGCAGGTAGTCCTGTGTGGCTCAGTTGGTAAAAGCACGGGGCTAGCAACAACAAGGATGGGGGGTTCAATTCCCACAGCTAGCCCATACATGTACTAATAATGTATGTACTCACTGTAATGATACACTGTCAAACACCCATTCATCACAAACTGCTGTGTTTGTTGATGATAGAGGCTTAGGGTGTGGTGCTCTACTTTCAGCTGTGCCATTTGGGTCACAGCCTTAAGCTAAGCACTACACACTGATTGTTGTCGGGAGTGCGGTGGGTGCATCAGAACGGTTTGTTCTTTTTGTTCACGCGCAGTGACATGTTTTCCGATGAGGATTGTATCGTGGATTAAATTCCTGTGACAGGTTCCTAAAGCCCTACGTTGAATGCTACTGGGTCTTTGGTTTGAGTGTATTATTTACATGAATATGAAAAAAATGAAATGAAAAATAGGGATTACTCTGTTCTTCTGACAAAGGGATTAACCCCAAACTCAAGACACTGGCTTGAAAGTAAATGACTTAATCTTTGTTACTTCAGTATAGTCAAACTATTTAAAATATGCTCTGACGTAGGAGAATTGCTATAAAATAAGTACTACATACTATAATAGTAGCACTAGAATTTGACAATATAATCAAAACAATATACCTAAAAGTACATAAGTACATAAAAATTAATTTTTAGGAGTAGAAAAACAACACCCAATAAAATATAAAAGATAGATATGAAATAACTATACTTTTTTATATAATATCATATTTATACAAGTTAGTTAAGAAAAAAAAACGTATTTACAATGACGACCGGTCAAAAAACTTTGTGTGTGTGTGTGTGTGTGTACTTATGTACTGTTCCTTTATAATGTACTCCTGTACTCTCCTATATAATGTACTCCAGTACTCTCCTTTATCATGTACTCAATTATTCTCCTTTATAATGTACTCCAGTATGTAGTTCTGTCCTTGAGATGATCTTGTCTATTAATGTTCCATATTATGTCAATTTTCTTGTTTTGTACTGGACCCCAGGAAGAGTAGCTGCTGCCTTCGTGTAACAGTATAGCTTCCATCCCTCTCCTCGCCCCAACCTGGGCTTGAACCAGGGACCCTCTGCACACATCAACAACTAACACCCACGAAGCATCATTACCGATCGCGCCACAAAAGCCGCGGCCCTTGCAGAGCAAGGGGAACAACTACTTCAGGTCTCAGAGCGAGTGACGTCACCGATTGAAACGCTATTAGCGCGCACCACCGCTAACTAGCTAGCCATTTCACATCGGTTACACTCGGAAACAGCTAATGGGGATCCTAATAACATACCAAATACCAATACAAGAATCCAATAGAAAAATCCTATCCTTTATAATGTGCTTTGGTACTCTTTTACAGACAAAGCAGTATTTTTTTTATATTGTCTTTAAAGTATCATAAAGTAATGTCTTGCAGACATAATAAGGTGATATATAAAATGTAGTCTGTATAGTCCAGTGGGATGGGTCTCATGATCATTTGGGCCTTCGGATAACTCTGATGAAATTGGCCTGGGGGTTGATGCGAGCTTTCTTCACTGTTCTACAGTACAAGGTAGTGGATATACAGATTGTTAGTAAGATGGTGAAGCCGACTATGCCCAAAAAAAGTCCAATAACATTTGATGGGCGCTTGATGAGGTTCAGGAAGTTTGCAATTATTCGAGCTTTGATCTGAAAAGCACAATGCAACACAGAAGACAACACAGAAATAATATTCACACAGAGATAATATTGTGCTATTCTATTCTTCTCAGATATGATGTTAAATATGTAGGGTGAAGTTAACAAAGAGGAAGGTAAGCTTTAAAATTCATGCAATCAATGAATGCAAATTTGGAAACGAAAATACACTTAATGAGTATGTACATTTTTACAATATAAAAACAAACAAAATATAAACAATTGAAATAGCACTTTCTTTATGTTTCTATTAGAGGAGAGTTTGTTTGAGTGATTTAAAATATCCCTTAACAGGCTTGACAGAGCTAACGCTGCTGGCGTTAGTTCACCTAAATTATTGATTTCCTTGCCCTGTAAGCAGCCTATGGATAAGGTATGACAGCAGGGTTAGAAAATTAAGCAGTTAGGGTTAGAAAATTAGGCAGTTAGGGTTAGGGAATTAGGCAGTTAGGGTTAAGGTTAGGAAATTAGGCGGTTAGGGATAGGAAATTATGCAGTTAGGGTTAGGGTTTGGAAATTAGGCAGTTAGTCAGTTAGGGTTAGGAAATTATGCAGTTAGGCAGTTAGGGTTAAGAAATTAGGCAGTTAGGGTTAGGGATAGGAAATTAGGCGGTTAGGTTTAGGAAATTAGGCAGTTAGGGTTAAGAAATTAGGCAGTTAGGGTTACGGTTAAGGTCAGGAAACATTCAACCTACCGCCTCAGTGATGTCGATGTTGACTACGGCGGTAGTGCTGAATGACGGAGACCCTCTGTCCCGGGCTTGGACAACCAGAGACCACCTGCAGTCCTTCTGCTTGGTGATGTTCTGCACGATCTCCATGGACTTGATGTATGACTTGAGCTTGATCTCTCCGGTCTCTGCGTTGATGTCAAAGATGTTGTCCGGTTCAGCTTGCATAATGGAATACTCAATGACGTTATTGGGCGACTCTGCATCGGCATCTATTGCCTGAATGAAAAAAACGAAAAAGCAGCAAAACCAGACACATTATTTACTTACAAATTGCACTAGACTGGAACGGTTCTGGACACGCCCACATTTTTCATTTCAGGTGATTATCATTCAACAAAAACAAGCATTCAATGTACAGTGTTTAATACGGTTGTAATGATTCACACAGTGTTTACCAAGGGTGTAATGATTCACACAGTGTTTACTAGGGGTGTAATGATTCACACAGTGTTTACCAAGGGTGTAATGATTCACACAGTGTTTACTAGGGGTGTAATGATTCACACAGTGTTTACTAGGGGTGTAATGATTCAGACAGTGTTTACTAGGGGTGTTATGATTCACACAGTGTTTACTAGGGGTGTAATGATTCAGACAGTGTTTACTAGGGGTGTAATGATTCACACAGTGTTTACTAGGGGTGTAATGATTCACACAGTGTTTACTAGGGGTGTTACGATTCACACAGTGTATAGGATCAAACCGAACCGATGGCCAGTGAACCGTTACACCCCTAGGACAGGGGTTCCCAAACCTTTTCACTCAGGCCCCCCTTCCAGCATCAGGGGAAAAAATTTGACTCATCAATCTACACACGATACCCCATAATGACAAGGCCCATAATGACAAGGCGAAAGCCATTTTTTTATAAATGTTTGCTAATGTAGTACAAATAAAAAACAGAAATACATTATTTACATAAGTATTCAGACCCTTTGCTATGAGACTCGAAATTGAGTTTCCATTGATCATCCTTGAGATGTTTCTACAACTTGATTGGAGTCCAGCTGTGGTCAATTTAATTGATTGAACATGATTTGGAAAGGCACACACCTGTCTATATAAGATCCCACAGATGACAGTGCATATCAGTGCAAAAACCAAGCCAAGAGGTCAAAGGAATTGCCGGTAGTGCTCGGAGACAGAATTGTGTCAAGGCACAGATCTGGGGAAGGGTACCAAAAACAACACAGTGGCCTCCATCATTCTTAAATGGAAGAAGTTTTGAACCACCAAGACTTTTCCTAGAGCTGGCCGCCCAGCCAAACTGAATGCCAAGCGTCACGTCTGGAGGAATCCTGTCACCATCCCTATGGTGACACATGGTGGTGGCAGCACCATGCTGTGGAAATGTTTTTCAGCGGCAGGGACTGGGAGACTAGTCAGGATCGAGGGAAAGATGAACGGAGCAAAGTACAGAGAAATCCTTGATGAAAACCTACTGCAGAGCGCTCAGGACCTCAGACTGTGGCGAAGGTTTACCTTCCAACAGGACAACAACCCTAAGCACACAGCCAAGACAAAGCAGAAGTGGCTTCGGGACAAGTCTCTGAATGTCCTTAAGTGGCCCAGCCAGAGCCCGCACTTGAACCCGATCGAACATGTCTGGAGCGACCTGAAAATAGCTGTGCAGCGACACTCCCCATCAAACCTGACAAGGCTTGAGAGGATCTGCAGAGAAGAATGGGAGAAGCTCCACAAATACAGGTGTGCCAAGCTTGTAACGTCATACCCAAGAAGACTTCAGGCTGTAATCGCTGCCAAAGGTGTTTCAACAAAGTACTGAGTAAACAGTCTGAATACTTATGTAAATGTGATATTTCAGTTTTTTATTTGTAATAAATTTGCAAGAATTTCTAAAAACATGATTTTGCTTTGTCATTATGGGGTATTGTGTGTAGATTGATGAGAAAAAAAAAACGTAATCCATTTTAGAATAAGGCTGTAACGTAACAAAATGTGGAAAAAGTCAAGGGGTCTGAATACTTTCCAAATGCTCTGTATGGGCTAAGAAACCTGGCTAAAGAACGTTAGCTGACATGGGATAGTTGATCTGGACATGACCAGTTAGTAATACCTCTGGAAGGTATCCAATGACTGACATGACAAGAGGAACACTAATGATGCACTACACAATTTTGAAAGTGCATTCTACTATTACTTTTACAGCGCCTCCGTTTGTGAACCACTGCTCTAGAGTATACCTCTACACACCACATGGCTACTGTACATACCTCTACTTTAGGGATCTATAAAGTGCTATCTTGTCCTATGTTATCTTATTGCTACTGTACATACCTCTACCCTAACAGGTGCACCGATGATCATGGTCCTCTCCACAAGGCTGTCATCAAACTCTGGAACATGATCGTTCATGTCAAGGACAGTGACAAACACCTCTGCCAGGCTGTACTTGCCCTCTGTGTCCTCTGCCTTCACGTAGAAGTTGTACTTGGACTTGACCTCAGCATCAAGAGTGGCCCAGGCCTGGGTGTAGATGATGCCTGAGGACGGGTGGATGAGAAACCTGGAATACACAACAGAGTGCATTAGCAGGATATTGACAATATATTAGCGGTATATTGGCCGTGTTTTAGCATTATATTGGCAGTATATTGGTAGTATATTAACATTATATTGACAGTATATTGAGAGTAAGTTGGCAGTATATTGGAAGTATATTGGTTGTATACAAGCAGTATATTGTCAGTCTATTAGCAGTATATTGGCAGTATTTTTAACAGTATATTGGTAGTATATTGGCAGTATTTAGGCAGTATACTCTTAGAAAAAGGTGCTATCTAGAACCTAAAAGGGTTCTTCGGCTGTCGCCATAGCAGAAGCCTTTGAAGAAGCCTTTTTAGTTCCAGGTAGAACCCTTTCCACAGAGGGCTCTACCTGGAACAAAAAAGGTTCTCCTAAGGGGACAGCCGAAGAACCCTTTTGGAACCCTTTTTTCTAAGAGTGTATATTCGCAGTATATTATCAGTATATTGGCAATATTCTTTACAGTATAATGGCAGTATATTGACAGTATTTTAGCAGTGCATTAGCAGTATATTGGCAGTTATGTAACAATCAAGGTTATGCACAACAGTATAATCTTGGATTAAATCTCATGGGAAAAATATATCAAGACCCATGTTGCAGATGATAGATAAAGTATTCTGTATTATCACCAAGGTCGTTTTTTGTCCAGTACACCTTTTTTTATGTCCAATATTCTGTTAAAGTGGCACATATTCAGCCATTTTCCAACATTTTCTTTTTTAGAACGTATTCCCTGTGAAAATTAACAAATACAAGGCAAACTGTTAGCTTTCACACATTTATCATTTACTTCCTGCGTCAAGACGGCAAGCAAAACTGGAAGATAACTTGACACTTATTTTTTCAATGTTCTGCCTGTATTGCAGCCTGCCTGCCTTGCTTTCCATAGCAGAGCTCCAGCTGCCACATTGCATGTTAATTGGCCCTCTCTACACGAGACATCCAGGCCTGGCAAGCTATTTTTCACCCTACAATCCAATTACAAGATTAACCAGTCAGTATCTTGCCCCAATCTTAGAGTAAGCTGTTACAGGAGAGAGAAGAGCTGCAAGCATAGCCAACCTAATACTGAAATACTGTCTTCTCCCATCTTCCAATCAAAGGGGAAGAATCTGAGTTGAGAGATGGTTGACCTGGAGCAGGATTAGTTAACCCAAGTCAATCTCATTCATTTTTATCCACAATAATCACAGCCGAATGCCATGAAAAAGATGAATCTCTGAGACTGATCAGTCAGTAGGAGGTTGGTTCATCCGATGGTGACAGTTGTTGTTATGTCTAGGTGGAGAGTAGACACAAGTAAACACCGTTGACACAACTTTTTTATTTTTGCACAAGCGTTTTCACATCTATTGCGGAAAAAGCCATAGAAAATATACGGCGCTGTACTTTATTCACTGCGTACGGTGATAAGCGTTTACCCACTTTTTTTTACCATTATATCACTGTTGCTTGAGCGATTGGGACTCAATACAAAGACCCAGCGGGTTTCCCCACGTTTGTCCTAACGCATAATCAGGCATAACAAATCATTATATTGCTTAAGTGATCATTTCTGCCCATTATGGTCTATTCAACTGGCTCCACACCAACAGATTCATGGATTTTATTCAAATCTTCATGTCCAAAAATCATTGGTATTGGCAGGACTCTACTGTACTTACAAATCAGATCCAGATCCATAGACGGAGTACTTGACTTCACCCCAAAGGCCAGAGTCTGGATCATTGGCCTGGAATGCAAAAAAAGAGAAAGGGGGTTAGAACACTGGAACAGAACATAGAGAGGATACACGTTGGAATGTTGGAACAGAACATAGAGGAAAGGATAGAAGTTAGAATGGTGATAGTGCTGGAAAGGAACAGAGAGGATAGAAGTCAGAATGGTGATAGTGCTGGAAAGGAACAGAGAGGATAGAAGTCAGAATGGTGATAGTGCTGGAAAGGAACAGAGAGGATAGAAGTCAGAATGGTGATAGTGCTGGAAAGGAACAGAGAGGATAGAAGTCAGAATGGTGATAGTGCTGGAAAGGAACAGAGAGGATAGAAGTCAGAATGGTGATAGTGCTGGAAAGGAACAGAGAGGATAGAAGTCAGAATGGTGATAGTGCTGGAAAGGAACAGAGAAATTAGAATCCTGGTAGAATGCTTGAACGGAACAGAAGTGCGAATCAAATCAAATCAAATGTATTTATATAGCACTTCTTACATCAGCTGATATCTCAAAGTGCTGTACAGAAACCCAGCCTACAACCCCAAACAGCAAGTAATGCAGGTGGAGAGAAATTAGAATACTGGTAGAATGTTGGAACAGAACATATAGGAGAGGAGTTAGAATGCTGGAACGCAACATAGAGGAGAGGAGTTAGAATGTTGATAGAATGTTGGAACGGAACAGAGGAGTTAGAATGTTGGAACGGAACATATAGGAGAGGAGTTAGAATGTTGGAACGGAACATATAGGAGAGGAGTTAGAATGTTGGAACGGAACATATAGGAGAGGCGTTAGAATGTTGGAACAGAACATATAGGAGAGGAGTTAGAATGTTGGAACGGAACATGGAGGAGAAAAATTAGAATACTGGTAGAATGTTGGAACGGAACATAGAGGAGAGGCGTTAGAATGTTGGAACGGAACATATAGGAGAGGAGTTAGAATGTTGGAACAGAACATATAGGAGAGGAGTTAGAATGTTGGAACGGAACATGGAAGAGAGAAATTAGAATACTGGTAGAATATTGGAACGGAACATAGAGGAGAGGAGTTAGAATGTTGGTAGAATGTTGGAACGGAACAGAGAGGAGAGGAGTTAGAATGTTGGTAGAATGTTGGAACGGAACAGAGGAGTTAGAATGCTGGAACGCAACATAGAGGAGAGGAGTTAGAATGTTGACAGAATGTTGGAACGGAACAGAGGAGTTAGAATGTTGGAACGGAACATATAGGAGAGGAGTTAGAATGTTGGAACAGAACATATAGGAGAGGAGTTAGAATGTTGGAACGGAACATAGAGGAGTTAGAATGTTGGAACGGAACATAGAGGAGAGGAGTTATAATGTTGGTAGGATGTTGGAACGGAACATAGAGGAGAGGAGTTAGAATGTTGGTAGAATGCTGGAACGGAACATAGAGGAGAGGAGTTAGAATGTTGGTAGAATTCTGGAACGGAACAGAGAGGAGAGGAGTTAGAATGTTGATAGACTTGGAATGGAACAGAGGAGTTAGAATGTTGGTAGAATGCTGGAATGGAACATAGAGGAGAGGCGTTAGAATGTTGGTAGAATGTTGGAACGGAACATAGAGTAGAGGAGTTAGAATGTTGGTAGAATGCTGGAACGGAACATAGAGGAGAGGAGTTAGAATGTTGGTAGAATGTTGGAACGGAACATAGAGGAGAGGAGTTAGAATGTTGGAACGGAACATAGAGGAGAGAGTTAGAATGTTGGTAGAATGTTGGAACGGAACATAGAGGAGAGGAGGTTAGAATGTTGGAACGGAACATAGAGGAGAGGAGTTAGAATTTTGGTAGAATGTTGGAATGGAACATAGAGGAGAGGAGTTAGAATGTTGGTAGAATGTTGGAACGGAACATAGAGGAGAGGAGTTAGAATGTTGGTAGAATGTTGGAACGGAACATAGAGGAGAGGAGTTAGAATGTTGGTAGAATGTTGGAACGGAACATAGAGGAGAGGAGTTAGAATGTTGGTAGAATGTTGGAACGGAACATAGAGGAGAGGAGTTAGAATGTTGGTACGTATGCACATCGTTCATAAGCATGTCAGGGCTCTTTAAAAAGTATCCAATCACACAGGAAATAAACTCATATCAAACATTTTATTTTTCCAATATTATATAACAATATTATTTATAATAATAACAACAACAATTTCCACATTAATATTTATAGTTTTAACAACTTATTTTTGGGGACAATATTGTTGAGTAGGTAGTCCATTGGGACACAACTCCTGAATGAACGTCATTGAATGAAGGTCACTATCCATTTGCTGATTGGAACAGTCTGAGGATAACACACTAGGGAGGATCTTACTATAAACTAAAACACACCTAACAATGTGGGGAGGATTTCACCCCAGCAGGGTCTGTCTACTAGGCTCCCATTCCCTGGGGTGATTAGGACACAGTCACACCACAGGGACACCACAGGGACACCACAGTGTAAAGGCCAATATGATTGACCCTAAAGAATTGTTTACTTCTCACCAACTCTAATTCCTGCTAAATGGTAACTACTAGAAAGTGTAACATTATAAATACTAGTAGTATGGAAGCACAGTCATCCCAAAATAAATACAAACAACAACATTGAAATAAAATTGATATTGGAGTATTGTTTTTTCATATTATTGTTGTTTCAATACATTTATTTGCATTTATTGAATCTGGTTCCATAGTTGAGTATTGTATGGGGAAAGTCAATCATATAAGCATTACGTCTCTACGGGCAAAATATCACATTTCGTGGAAATCCCTCAAGCTGGAAATCCCTGCTTCCTCTTAGCTTCCAATTACCCATAACCATTAATATCCATCTATCGGTGGATTATTGTTGGGAGATTACATAATCATATTTTACTGGCAGTGGTGTTTGAGTAGAGTTCAATAATCCAGATGTACTCACGGTGACAGACACAACGTTGGAGCCTCCGGGGGAGTTCTCTGGGATACGTGCGATGTAATACTCTGAGGTGAACCTGGGAGTGTTGTCATTAGTGTCCAAAAGGTGAATCACAATATCAGCTGTCGCACTGAACCTCTCAGGGGTGTCAATCTCCACAGCCAGTAACTGTGGTAGAGGAAAATGTTATGTTAAATCCATAAAATACTCCTTGCTATTCTTGCTGTTATACTACAGTAAAAAATAATTAAAGGAATGAGCATGGTGCCTGCAATGCCAGAGCTGTGGGGTAGATTCCCACTGGGGTTAAAAACACAAAATATATGGAAGCACTACTGTAAGTCACTTTGGATAAAATGATTTGTATATTATAAGTCATAGGTTATTACTGTATAACTACCTATGTAATTTCTTACTGTATAATTACCATTGTAATTACTTAGTAAATACCTAGTAATTTCTGTACCATCAAGATAAAATAGAACCATATCCAATCTACATTGTCCCTCTTGGGATCCAATATTTGTTATTCCAGTTTGTCATAGAGTACCAGTCAAAAGTTTGGACACACCTACTCATTCCAGGGTTTTTCTTTATTTTTACTATTTTCTACATTGTAGAATAACAGTGAAGACATCAAAACTATGAAACAACACAAATGGAATCATGTAGTAACCAAAAAAGTGTTAAACAAATCTAAATACATTTTAGATTTTATATTCTTCAAAGTAGACACCCTTTGCCTTGATGACAGCTTTGCATACTCTTGGCATTCTCTCAACCAGCTTCATGAGGTAGTCATCTGGAATGCATTTCAATTAACAGGTGTGCCTTGTTAAAAGTTAATTTGTGGAATTTATTTATCTTTCTTAATGCGTTTGAGCCAGTTGTGTTGTGACAAAGTAGAAGATATACAGAACATCGCCCTATTTGGTAAAATACCATATTATGGCAAGAACAGCTCAGTAAATAAGCAAAAAGAAATGACGGTCCATCATTACTTTAAGACATGAAGGTCAGTCAATACAGAACATTTCAAGAACTTTTAAAGTTTTTTCAAGTACAGTTGCAAAAACCATCAAACGCTATGATGAAACTGGCTCTCATGAAGACCACCACAGGAAAGGAAGACCCAGAGTTATCTCTGCTGCAGAGGATAAGATCATTAGAGTTACCAGCCTCAGAAATTGCAGCCCAAATAAATGCTTCACATAGTTTAAATAACAGACATCTTAACATCAGCTGTTCAGTGAAAACTGTGTGAATCAGGCCTTCATGGTCGAATTTCTGCAAAGAAACCACTACTAGGACACCAATAAGAAGAAGAGACTTGCTTGGGCCAAGAAATACGAGCAATGGACATTAGACCGGTGGAAATCCAAATTTGAGATTTTTGGTTCCAACCGCTGTGTATTTGTGAGACACAGAGCAGCCACGTGCTCAGCATATGTGGGAACTCCTTCAAGACTGTTGGAAAAGCATTCCAGGTGAAGCTGGTTGAGAGAATGCCAAGAGTATGCAAAGCTGTCATCAAGGCAAAGGGTGGCTACTTGTGTAACACTTTTGGTTACAACATAATTCCATGTGTTATTTCATAGTTTTGATGTCTTCACTATTATTCTACAATGTAGATAATAGTAAAAAATAAAGGCAAACCCTTGAATGAGTAGGTGTGTCCAAACTTTTGACTGGTACTGTAAATGTAGCTGGAAATGGTCTGAAATACCTTGTATGTTAAGGATTTGCCTTTTTCATAGTCGATGGCAGCAGAGTCTTCAACGATGATGGTGACCTGTGCTTCATTGAGGACCGTCTGCGGCACCACTCTGAGTACACGACCAGGCCCCACCAATCTCAGTTTAAATTTAGCATTCGCCCCCTGTCAGAGAAAACACACACCTACATGAATCTGCCATCTATGATAACATTCATGGCAAATACCAGGATCTCTGACCTCTAATCGACAACAGTAACTTTAATCTATCTAATGGGCTGAGGGGAGAAAAACTGTCAATGGATACAATTATTATTTAATGTAAAAAAAGAATGCAGACAAGAAATCTGGGAACAATGACATAATGATGATAATGACAGCCATCTTAATCTAAATTAACTATTGGCATTCCTGGGATGCTTAATAGTATTATTGGGCGAATGGGGGGATTAAGATATTTATTTCTAAAATAGGGTTACATAATGTCACGTACTGTTTTTTTTTTTTTTTGGGGGGGGGGGGGGGGGGGTTAATGAAAGCATCCTTTATGAAATGTAGATTTTATGGCCAATACATCACATAATATGCCTACGCCTTCAGAAATCAACCAGCACCCACTAATAAAACACAAAATGGATTGTAGCACCAAAGTCATCGTTGGAGCTATCAATACCTTAGTATCAGTCATCAGTCAAGTGTTCTGGGGTTGGGCTAACAAACATGTTTAGGAGACAGGCTCAAGGCCTATAACGAAGCATAAGGAGTGATTTCCATGAGAGTACAAGAGGGGGGAAATAGAACGTCTCTGGCTGTATCCTAAATGTTACCCTATATAATGGACTACTTATAACCAAGTCCCATAGGGCACTGATCAAAAGTCGTGCACTATATAGGGAATAGGGTGCGATTTGGGAAACAGACTTTGCCTTCCAGTACCTGATCAGAGTCGTTGACCGTTATCTTCAGCCCCCTGAGGATCTCCCCCTCTGGAGGGTGCTCATACATGGTCACCTCAAATTGGCTCTGGGGCCCGTTCTCTCCGTAGAAGGTAGGAGGGTGGTTGTTGAGATCCACCACTCGAACCGTCACCATAGTCATGGCATTGTAGTCCAACAGCTCCTCGCTAGGCCCCAGCTCAGTGGCCTGGGAGAGAGAGAGAGAGTGAAGGGGAGAGATAGAGAGAGTGAGAAAGAGAGGGAGAGTGAGAGATAGAGATAGAGAGAGAGTGAGAAAGAGAGGGAGAGTGAGAGATAGCGAGACACACACAAGCAAAAGAGATCAAACAATAAAAAGATGTGCTAAACATGTAACAGAGCACTAACACTATAATAACAGAGCACTAACACAGTAATAACAGAGAACTAACAAGGTAATAACAGAGCACTGACATTGTAATAACAGAGCACTGACACTGTAATAACAGAGCACTGACATGGTAATAACAGAGCACTGACACTGTAATAACAGAGAACTAACACTAATAACAGAGCACTGACACTGTAATAACAGAGCACTGATACTGTAATAACAGAACACTGACACTGTAATAACAGAGCACTGATACTGTAATAACAGAGCACTGACACTGTAATAACAGAGCACTGACATGGTAATAACAGAGCACTGACACTGTAATAACAGAGAACTAACACTGTAATAACAGAGCACTGACAAGGTAATAACAGAGCACTGACACTGTAATAACAGAGAACTAACAAGGTAACAACAGAGCATTGACACTAATAACAGAGCACTGACACTGTAATAACATAGCACTAATACTGTTATAACAGAACACTGACACTGTAATAACAGAGCACTGACACTGTAATAACAGAGCACTGACACTGTAATAACAGACCACTAACACTTTAATAACAGAGCACTAACAATGTAATAACAGAGCACTAACACTGTAATAACAGAGCACTGACACTGTAATAACAGACCACTAACACTGTAATAACAGAGAACTAACAATGTAATAACAGAACACTGACACTGTAATAACAAGGCACTAACACTGTAATAACAGAGCACTGACACTCTAATAACAGAGCACTGACACTGTAATAACAGACCACTAACACTGTAATAACAGAGCACTAACAATGTAATAACAGAACACTGACACTGTAATAACAAGGCACTAACACTGTAATAACAGAGCACTGACACTGTAATTACAGAACTAACAAGGTAATAACAGACCACTAACACTGTAATGACAGAGCAGTAGCAATGTAATAACAGAGCACTAACACCGTAATAACAGAGCACTGACACTGTAATAACAGACCACTAACACTGTAATAACAGAGCACTGACAAGGTAATAACAGAGCACTGACACTGTAATAACAGAGCACTGATACTGTAATAACAGAGCACTGACATGGTAATAACAGACCACTAACACTGTAATAACAGAGCACTGACAAGGTAATAACAGAGCACTGACACTGTAATAACAGAGCACTGATACTGTAATAACAGAGCACTGACACTGTAATAACTGAGCACTGACACTAATAACAGGATAAGAAAGCTCTTATTACCTTGACTTTTATTTCATATAATTCATTCCTCAGCGTGACTGGATAAGCTGTTAGGCTGATACAACCACTTGTGCTATTGATGGTGAAGACATCCTCACTACCTGAAGAAGGAGAAAGGTAAGAACATCACCATAGTAAGTGAATCATGACGTATACAGAAATCACAAATATCTGTGAAACTGTAGACAAACACATGCTCAACTGTTGACAATGATAGGTTATTATCAGTTTGTGTGTGTGTGTGTGTGTGTGTGTGTGTGTGTGGTGTGTGTGTGTGTGTGTGTGTGTGTGTGTGTGTGTGTGTGTGTGTGTGTGTGTGTTTGTGTTTGTGTGTGTGTGTAACTTACCATTGGTAATAGAATAATGAATAGGATTAGGGTTTCCTTCGTCTCCATCTTTGGCAAACACGGTGGCTATTTCAGAACCCTGCAAATACAAATTATAAATCTTAAAGAAATGGCTTGCAAAAGTTTTCGAAAAAATCAGTTGAACATACTGTATGTTAATACAGCGACATGATACTCAAAATAATTGAAGTGCAATTTATTGATCATAAAGAAATGACTTGCAAAAGTTCCCAAAAGTTCAAAAAAGAAAACCTATGTTTTAAAGACCAGACGATCATCAGGTTGTGTTGTGCTTACAGGAAGTAAGACCTCGTAGATGTAGCCAAAGTAAGGAGATTGTGTTGTACTTACAGGAAGTGAGACCTCGTAGATGTAGCCAAAGTAAGGAGATTGTGTTGTACTTACAGGAAGTGAGACCTCGTAGATGTAGCCAAAGTAAGGAGATTGTGTTGTACTTACAGGAAGTGAGACCTCGTAGATGTAGCCAAAGTAAGGAGATTGTGTTGTACTTACAGGAAGTGAGACCTCGTAGATGTAGCCAAAGTAAGGAGATTGTGTTGTACTTACAGGAAGTGAGACCTCGTAGATGTAGCCAAAGTAAGGAGTTCCAATGAAGGCTGGAGGAGTGTCTTGGGCGTCGAGGACGTTGATGGTTATGGTGGCTGTAGATGTCAACACCTGATGCTTCCCTTTGTACTGTCCACCCCCATCCTGATGGATACAACAAAAGGTTAGACATTGGACGACAACACATGATAATGTGCTGACTGATTATTTAGCGCTAAAAACCATTGTGAAGCAACAGCACTGTTTACATAAGTTAACACGGCGGCAGGTAGCCTAGTGGTTAGAGCGTTGGGCCAGTAACCGAAAGGTTGCTGGATCGAATCCCTGAGCTGACAAGGTAAAAATCTGTCGTTCTGCCCCTGAACAAAGCAGTTAACCCACTGTTCCCCGGTAGGCTGCCATTGTAAATAAGAATTTGTTCTTAACTGACTTGCCTAGTTAAATAAAGGTTAAATAAAGGTTAAATAAAACATTTAAAAAATACTCTGTGTGGAAGGATGTAATGCTGTTTGCTTAGTGAGGAGTACCACCTCCGTGGCCCTAAGGAAAAAGGCCTTCTTCAATTGTGAAAGGAGTGACACTTCAGGCCGAGAACTCAGTGTCACACATCTCCATCTGCTACATATGTGAATTTCAACAGCTTTCTATTTGTGTGTGAACTTCAGAATCTTGCTCCCATGAAAATACACTCAACATACAGTAAAGGGCCTAAACAACATGCTCCTTCACACGAGACAATTAGTCAGTCAGCTGCCATGGTGTGGGATCAAGGGCCGAGCCGTAGTGTGGCCTTAAATAATCAGGGCAGACCCTCCCCAAGAGCTTAGAGACGGATCCAAGGATGGAGGAGAGGAGCTGATCCTCCCCCTGAGGCTTTAAGACAGAGGAGGGACCCCCAGCCCTTCAACCTCCCCAGGGCTCAGACAAGAGGATAGAGACCGAAGAAAAGCTTCCCTCCCCAGGGCTCAGAGAAGAGGATAGAGACAGAAGAAAAGCTTCCCTCCCTCAGGACTCAGAGAACAGAAATAGAAGAAAAGCTTCCCTCCCCCATGGCTCAGAGGAGAGGACAGATTGGGATGAAACATTGGGATGACACATTGGGATGACACATTGGGATGACACATTGCTGTTTGGGGTTTTAGGCTGGGTATCTGTAAAGCACTTTGTGACAACTGCTGATGTAAAAAAGGGCTTCATAAAAATAAATTGATTGATTGACACATAGCTAGCCGCCATCTAACCTTGGCAACCACCGTCACAAAGTGTAATGTTGTAGTCTCAAAGTCGAGCGTCTCGCCTGGTTTGATCCGCAGGACCCCACTGTGGCCGTCGATGGTGAACTTGGTAGTAGGAGTTCCCTGTGAACAGACACGGGACCATCAGTAAACCCTTCACTATGATGATGTACGCTGAGATCTAGACAGATCTAACTAATCACTCACCATTCAATTAAGTTTTTAGTTCAATGACATTTCAAATACACTTGAAATACAACCAAGAGCACATCACACATCAAATCCAGGCGTAAAGAGGGATAAAACATTACATTTCAGCCTTTCAATCATTTTCTACTGTTGTTCTTTCAGATATCTAAAATCATCAGGATGGTTTTAGACTCCAGAATCTGCTTTGTGAATCTCCCAGTCGACATATGAACGGTGCCAACTGCTGTTTGCTTGCTGATGTCCAAAAGCAGCCCTAAGCTTCAGCTAAGCCCTCGACACCTTGCTGAAATGTAATTGAAATGTAATCCACTAAAGTAACACCATTTCCTGACCCCACTCCAGTGTAAAAATGAATGGTTTTCTCTCCAAGGATGGTTCACTTCCTGTGTTGATTAAAGACATGGCCTTACCATTCATCTACAGTATGACAATGGATCCTCCGTATAGACTCTATAACATTAGAGCTAACTCTGAACCCTCTGGCAGACCAGGACTGTGTTCATTATGACACACGTAGCAAAACAAATATTATTTCTATTTGAGGGTTCATATAGTTCCTTCCTGTTTCAGTCCATTTTCTTCTTCTTTAGTGTCCAATGGATGTTGTTCACCTGTAAGTAGTAGGTGACACTGCCTCCAGAGCCCATGTCTTTATCCACCGCTTGCACTCTGTAAATGCTGCTTCCAGCTGGAGTGTCCTGCAGATGACACAAACATGGATGACATTTGACATTAAATATAATGTGTACTCGATAAGTGCCTGTGCACTTACTTATCTAGTACATATCTGCTAGACTTTAATAACGGTATCATTACTTGCCAGCATGTCAGACAGGCCCCTGGGGTAGTGGTGCCCTATTATGTCTAAAAGCATGATACCAATATTGACATCTCTGTCATTATCACTTAACATTATCTCTAAAGACATTTTAAACCAATGACAGAGCTGTCTTTATGGTGATGAGGGTTTAACACTGACCTCGGGGACGTCTACGGCGAAAGGCAGGTTCTGGAACTCTGGTTCTTCATCATTTGCATCGGTGACAAACACCCGTATCGTCTCGACAACCTAAAGGAAGGAACAAACAGATGACATCACAACAGCACAGCTGAGAAGCCAGGTATGATTATTTGGTAAGTATGTAGGCCTACACATTTGAAGCATATGGATCTGCGACGAATGTTGTTGTTAAAGCTCAGCTCACCTTATTCCGGCCATCTGTTATGCTAACAAGAGCTGAGATTTCACCTTGTTTCTGACAAAACAAAGAACATGTTGTTAACAGCACTCTAAATAGCATATCTGGTACTAGGGGGTAATGATAGTCTCTGGCGACAGACAGCAGACTTGGTTCTAGGTTGCTGAGATTACCAGAGATATTGTTTTCTCAAAGCTCCCTGCATTACACTCACCTCTCTGTCTAGTTCCTGAATGAGAGTTATGTTTCCTGACTTGGAGTCCACTCTCAGGTATTCTCTGGTGCCCTTCTCAAAGGTCAGGCCAAACCACACGGCATCTCCCTCTGGGTCAGTGCCATTTAGGATATATACCTGTGTTCCTTTAAGGTTAGAGACAGAGGTAGCACCTGCTTATGAATCTGTTATGAATACTTTATGAATGCTTATGAATGTGTTATGAATGTGTTATGAATGCTTATGAATGTGTTATGAATGGTTATGAATGTGTTATGAATGCTTATGAATGTGTTATGAATGCTTATGTATGTGTTATGAAGTCTTTATGTAGGTACTCTTCAAATATTAAAGTGTTATAACATTACCTATCAAATACATGAAAGGTAACCCATCTCTACCTCCAATTGTACAGGAGAGAATATCATACAGCACCATTAACCTGATCTAGACATGGTTGTTTAGGAATAGGAATTCTGAGGTGTAACTTTCCCAAAAACCCAGGTTTTCCAGAAATCCAGGAACAAGCAGGATATCTGGGTATCCTCCAACTGGGATTTCTGGAAAACCTGGAAATGTTGCATTCCGTAGTATTGTCTGATTGTTTTTCCTATTATTGACAGCCACCCCTGCCTCGTTATTGTTTTCCCTGGCTAAGCTTGTTAGCGCGCGTCACCGTCCTCTGCAGGGCATTATGGTGATACATCTAAGGCTCAATGCTGCTCATGTGATCACTGATCAGTCCATCACAAGCAAACCTGGGTTCAAATACTATTTGAAATCATTCAAATACTTATGAGTGTTTTCTCTCGCCTGCATGGAGTGCAGGGTTTGCAGTTTTGGGACTATTCTGTTGGTCAACGAAGCTAGGCAAGCTCAACGAAGCACACATAAACTATTTTAAATGATTACAAATAGTATTTGAACCCAGGTCTGATCATTAGCTACTGTATAACGCTGCTCTTGAAACACAAAATCCATCACACTGTGATTTTCTTTTAATTTAGCCACATTAACCATGCTATTTGTAAATCACAAGACATACTGTATATTATCAATTCACAACTTCACTGACTCAATTGAATAATTAATTAAATAATCGTCTCACTTATGTAATTGTTTACAACACTTACCGACTGGTGTGTCTTCTGAGATACTGAAGAGAGCCATATTCCCATTGGTGCTGCTCGGTCCGTTGTCGTAGAAATAAGGAGCATAGTCTGACATTTGCCCTGGGGGAGAAAAACGAATTCATCGAAATGTCACTTATAACAAAGCAGCACTATCAAGTGTATTCACAATCGCAAAAAAGATAGATGACAATCTGTGGATAACGAGTAAACTTTTGTACAGTACAGAAATTCTAACACATGCTGTCCTAATCAATTTAAATACTTCTGACACCTGTGGTCCTATTTATCTGAATATTCCATTTTAATTATTGTACTCACTTCCTGAAACGGCAGGAAAGCAGAGAGAAAGAAGACAGTTCAATGTCAAAAGAGGTTAAGAAAATGGCATTATCTAAAAGAAGGTAAAGAAAATGGTATTATCTTAAAGAAGGTAAAGAAAACCCAGTGAACTCCCAATATCAAGACAAAGACCAGGACAGAGAAAATAAAACCTACCCAAAGAGGAAGGAAGAGTAACCAAGAAGACTAAGAGAAAAATAAACCCTCTCTTTTTCTTTTGGTTCTTCATCCTGATGGAGGTGGCAGAAGACGGTTTGTCAGGATCATACAGGGTGAAGGTAGAGTACAGGTAGAGGGAGACCGGCTGAGGCTGAGTGGAACGGAGTCAGTGTCCTTCTGGAGGTGTCTACAGTAGAGGTGTCTACAGTATGCCAGGCATCACACAAGACGGCTCAGCTCAGTGTAAGAACCTGGAGCAGTTTCTCAGAGCAGCCTGGTCTCATAAGCTAGACGTAACAAAGCAAATTGTAAATCTAGGAAACTCAAAATAGTATGATATGTTATGTTTGGTATGGTTATATAAGACAGGAGGTTACTTAAGGCAAAAATGAAAGTAGGTTGGTTGGTCGGGGTGAATGGGTGGGTGTATAACGTGAACGTCTAGCATGCCAAAGGTAGTGTGTTCGAATCTCATCACGGACAACTTTAGCATTTAAGCTAATTAGCAACTTTGCAATGAGTTACTACTTTTTAACTACTTAACCCTTCCCCTAACCGTAACCTTAACCCTAACATTAACCCCTAGCCTAGCTAACGTTAGCCACCTAAGGAACATTAGTGACATAATATTGGAATTTCGTACCATATCATACGTTTAGCAAATTTGTCACATATTGTACGAATTGCAATTAGTAATATATCATATGCGTTGTAATTTGTAACATATCATAGGAAATGGATGATAGACATCCACAAATTAATACATACCATATGAAACGTAACATACAGAGAATTCGGCAAGTATTCAGACCCCTTGACTATTTCCACATTTTGTTATGTTACAGCTTAATTCTAAAATGGATTAAATTGTCTTTTCCCTCATTAATCTACACACAATACCCCATAATGACAAAGCAAAAACAGGTTTATAGAAATTGTTGCAAAGAATTACTTAAATATCACATTTACATAAGTATTCAGACCCTTTACTCAGTACTTTGTTGAAGAACCTTTGGCAGCGATTATAGCCTTGAGTCTTCTTTGGTATGAAGCTACAAGCTTGGCACAACTGTATTTGTGGAGTTTCTCTCATTCCTCTCTGCAGATCTTCTCAAGCTCTGTCAGGTTGGATGGGGAGCGTCGCTGCACAGCTATTTTCAGGTCTCTCCAGAGATGTTCGATCGGGGTCAAGTCTGGGCTCTGGCTGGGCCACTCAAGGACATTCAGAGACTTGTCCCGAAGCCACTCCTGCATTGACTTGGCTGTGTGCTTAGGGTCGTTGTCCTGTTGGAAGGTGAACCTTCGCCCCAGTCTGAGGTCCTGAGCGCTCTGGAGAAGGTTTTTATCAAGGATCTCTGTACTTTTCTCCATTCATCTTTCCATCCATCCTGACTAGTCTCCCAGTTCCTGCCGCTGAAAAACATCCCCACAGCATGATGCTGCCACAACCATGCTTCATTGTAGGGATGGTGCCAGGTTTCCTCCAGATGTGACGCTTGGGATTCAAGCCAAAGAATTCACTCTTGATTTCATCAGACCAAAGAATTTTGTTTCTCATGGTCTGAGTGTCCTTTAGGTGCATTTTGTCAAAATCCAAGCGGGCTTTCATGTGCCTTTTACTGAGGAGTGGCTTCCGTCTGGCCACTTTACCATAAAGGCCTGATTGGTGGAGTGCTGCAGAGATGGTTGTCCTTCTGTAAGCTTCTCCCATCACCACAGTGGAACTCTAGAGCTCTTTCAGAGCAACAATCGGGTTCTTGGTCACCTCCTTGACAAAGGCCCTTCTCCCCTGATTGTTCAGTTTGGCCGAGTGGCCAGCTTTAGGAAGAGTCTTGGTGGTTCCAAACTTCTTCCATTTAAGAATAATGGAGGCAACTGTGTTATTGGGGATTTTCAATGCTGCAACATTTTTTTAGTACCCTTCCCCAGATCATTGCCTCGACACAATCCTGTCCCGGTGCTCTACGGACAATTCCATCGACCTCATGGCTTGGTTTTTGCTCTGTCAACTTTTTGACCTTATATAGACAGTTGTGTGGCTTTCAAAACCATGTCCAATCAATTGAATTTACCACAGGTTGACTCCAATCAAGTTGTAGAAACATCTCAAGGATGATCAATGGAAACAAGATGCACATGATCTAAATTTAAGTCTCATAGCAAAGGGTTTGAATACTTTTGTAAATTAGGTATCTGTTTTTAATTTTTAATACATTTGCAAACATTAAGAAAAATCTGTCTTCGTTTTGTCATTAAGGGGGATATTGTGTGTAGATTGATGAGGGGAAAAAAACATGCAATCCATTTCAGAATAAGGCTGTAACGTAACAAAATGTGGAAAAAGTCAAGGGGTATGAATACTTTCCAAATGCACTGTATGGGCTAAGAAACCTAGCTAAAGAACGTTAGCATACTGTATCAAACTAATTGGACTGTCCCGGATTTTATCGTTTACTATGTTACGTCTACCCCTGAGTCCAAGTTGCTCCGAGCAGTATTAATCCTACCTGTACTTCTTTACTTCACAGCCACAGCAGACATCTTAGATAGACCTCATCTACTGCTGCTCTCACCCCCAAATATGAGACTGTTCTCCACAGACAGGCTAGGAGGTATCTGTCACAGACTGTTTAACATTTAACATTTAAGTCATTTAGCAGACGCTCTTGCCCACATAGAGGCTAGGAGATATGTCACAGACTGTTCTCCACAGAGCGGCTAGGAGATATGTCACAAACCTTTCTCCTCAGAGAGGCAAGGAGGTATCTGTCACAGAATGTTCTCCACAGAGAGACTAGGAGATATCTGTCACAGACTGTTCTCCACAGAGAGGCTAGGAGATATCTGTCACAGACTGTTCTCCACAGAGCGGCTAGGAGATATCTGTCACAGACTGTTCTCCACAGAGAGGCTAGGAGATATCTGTCACAGACTGTTCTCCACAGAGAACCTTTAAGTCTAAGGTGCTTAAGGCTGCGGGGTTCAAATGGCACCCTATTCCCTATTTAGTACAATGCTTTTGACCAGGGCCCATGTGTAAGCAATAAGGTACCATGTGAGTCTACACCCCCAGGCTCAGGAAGCTGTACGGTGCATTCGGAACATATTCAGACCCCTTCACTTTTTCCACATTTTGTTGCATTAAAGCCTTATTCTAAAATAGATGTAATGTTTTTCATAAATCTACACACAATACCCAATAATGACAGAGCAAAAACAGGTTTAGAAATTTGTGCAAAAAACCCCCCAAACATAAATATAACATTTACACACACCCTTTACTCAGAACTTTGTTAAAGCATCTTTGGCAGTGATTACAGTCTCGAGTCTTCTTGGGTATGACGCTACAAGCTTGGCACACGTATTTAGGCAGTTTAATCCATTCCTCTCTGCAGATCCTATAAAAGCTCTGTCAAGTTGGATGGGGAGTGTTGCTGCACAGCTATTTTCAGGTCTCTCCAGAGATGTTCGATCTGGCCTCTGGCTGGGCCACTCAAGGACATTAAGAGACTTGTCAAATCAAATGTTATTTGTCACATGTGCCGAATATAACAGGTGTAGACCTTACAGTGAAACACTTACTTACGAGCCCTTAACCAACAATGCAGTTAAGACATTTAAAAAAAAAAAGAAAGATAAGTAACAAATAATTAAAGAGCAGCAGTAAAATAACTATAGCGAGACTATATACAGGTTGCACCAGTACAAAGTCAATGTGCGGGGACACCGGTTAGTCGAGGTAATATTTACATGTAGGTAGAGTTATTAAAGTGACTATGCATAGATAACAGAGAGTAGCAGTGTAGAATGGAGGGGTGGCAATGCAAGTAGTCTGGGTAGCCATTTGATTAGATGCTCAGGAGTCTTATGGCTTGTGTTGTCTAGGCTGTGTGCTTAGGGTCATTGTCCTGTTGGAAGGTGAACCTTCACCCCAGTCTGAGGTCCTGAGCGCCCTGGAGCAGGTTTTCATCAAGGATCTCTCTGTACTTTGCTCCGTTCATCTTTCCCTCAATCCTGACTAGTCTCCCAGTACCTGCCACTGAAAAACATCCCCACAGCATGATGCTGCCACCACCATGTGTCACCGTAGGGATGGTATTGGCCAGGTGATAACCGGTGCCTGGTTGCCTCTAGATGTGACGCTTGGCATTCAGGCCAAAGAGTTCAATCTCAGAGACTCTTGTTTCTCATGGTTGAAGAGTCGTCATGTCTTGGTTTTTGCTCTAACATGCACTGTCAACTGTGGGACCTTATATTGACAGGTGTGTGCCTTTCCAAATCATGTCCAATCAATTGAATTTACCACAGGTGGACTCCAATCAAGTTGTAGAAACTCAAGGATGATCAATGGAAACAGGATGCTCAATTTCAAGTCTCATAGCAAAGGGTCTGAATTCTTATGTAAGTAAGGCCTTTCTGTTTTTTATTTGTAATACATTTGAAAAAATGAATAAAACCTGTTTTCGCTTTGTCATTATGGGGTATTGTATGTAGATGAATAAGGATTTTTATTTATTTAATCCATTTTAGAATAAAGCTGTAACGTCACAAATTGTGTAAAAAGTCAAGGGGTCTGGATACTTTCCCAATGCTCTGTATATATATATATATATTGACTGTAGTGACTCACTCAGGCGTGCAGTCATGTGCCTTTCCTCTCTTCACACGTTTAAAAATAGGAAGTGACATCTTATGACACGCTCACACAGAGTACAGGAAGCAGCCAGTCAGACAGACACCTGTAACGTTCTTCCCGAAATATATGCAGTTACCATGAGCTTTTTCTTTGTCAATTAAAGGTATACAGATATTTAGTATTATATTTCAACACTGAAATTATAACTCAGTGATGTATTAACTTTCCTTTGATTTGTTTTTTGCGTTACTTTACATATTCCCAATCAAGCACATACATTGAATAATACAGAGCAGAGTCATTTTTAATTTTTAATTTGAGAAAGTGACCAGTAAACAACTCAGGCGGTCCCGATTGAACTACGCCTGCTAGAGGAAGTGTTACCTAGGCCAAAGGGGTTCAGGAAAGTTTCACCTGTACGTCAATGGGAATGTCAGACATACAGGCAGACAGAGAGAAAGCACCATGGGCCAGCTTAGTGGGAGAGATATTTCTACAGACACAAAAACAATGACAAGTTAAAGGTAAGGTAGTGTTACAGGCTTTGGTTTATTTCATTTATGTTTTGAGTTTGGACTTTAGTGCGTCTAGCTCGTCAGCACGAAGGGAGTGCCGATTGGTGTCACCTCGTTAATCAGTATGTGTTACACCTGTGCTGGTTGCCATCTCATTAGTGGGAAGGTGTTTCATCTGTGCTGACCCAGGTGCTATTTAAGAATGGCTGGCCCAGTCCTCCAGTTGTCTGGAGAGATGTGGATGGTTAATATCTTTAGTTGGTGTGCCCTATTTTGATTTCTACACAAACAATCCTTTTATCTGATTTCCCTGGTTTAGTTTTGCTCTACTTTTTTGGTTCGCTTCCTGTCTGTTACTTTGGTGTGGGTTTTTCTTTTGTTTACCTGTTCTTGGGGAAATGTAGTGGTTGCTCGTGGTGGTTGTCTTAGGTTGCAGTTGTTGTTGCTAGTGAACTTTCAGTAGACACCCCCATGAGTGTATTTCAGAACCCCTCCTAAAACCCCACCTGTTTAGTTTTGGTTGTTGTCAGTGATTCTCTGTTAGTTCCCCTTTCTGTTTGAGTGACAATTTATTTTCTTGCTGGGGAACGTAAGTTGGCTTAACAGTCATCACACTAGAGCCCCCACTGATCCTGACTAAGGCTATGTAGACATGATCCTTAAAGGTTGTATGTCCACCTCCACTTGATGGTCAATTCTCTGTTTAAGAACAATCTACTGTATGCAAATGTTTTTGATGCTTCAAAAATACAAATTAACAGTATTGAATGCCATCTGTTGATTAGGATTCAAGTAAAGGTACTGGCACCCACTACTGGTGAGCCTGTCTGAAACAGAACAACGTAAAGGCAACAGATATCCACAGCAATCGTAAGGACATGTGAAGCTTTCCCATCATCTAGCGTTGCCCTCTGTTCCAACCATCTCCAGCCTATCATTTCTATATGTTACAAATGACATGCGATGTCATCGGAACGTATCATACTGTACGTATCCTGATAAATAGTATGTGCTACGGTTTAAAACACAACCCAAGCAGCTGCCGCAGCACGTGTGCGCCGGTCTGTTTTTCTAATGAAGCACCTGCTAGTTACAGATGTTAGCATCTGTTGCCAGTGCGCCGTTTTTGAGGTTTCATTTTGGTGGTTCAGAGTGGGGCGGCCATGGGCAGATGGCGATGAGGATAATCTGACTAAGCCTTTGTCATCTGGTGCTATAAACTACGCAGCACAGAGCCATGTCTGTGGACGGACCCCTTCTGTTCTGTCTAGCAGGTTGCAGTCTAGTTAGACCCTGAAAGGTCCGCAGATAAAGACATTCAGACAAGGTTCAGATGATCTTTTCAATTAGTAGGATTCAATTGCCAGGAAAGTGATTAATACCTTTTCTCAATATTGCCTCTCTAGGATACCAGTAAAGACTTACTCTGAAAATTTGGTCAGATCTTGTTTTTTCTGGACTATACATTGGGCTCCTGAGTGGCACAGCAGTCTAAGGCATTGCATGTCAGTGTAAGAGGCGTCTCTACAGTCCCTGGTTTGATTCCATGCTGTATCACGACCGGCCGTGATTGGGAGTCCCATAGGGCGGCGCACAATTGACCCAGCATCGTTAGGGTTTGGCCGTGGGTAGGCCGTCATTGTGAATTAGAATTTGTTCTTAACTGACTTGCCTAGTTAAATAAAGGTTAAATTAAACAATATTTAAATTGCCAGACAGTGCACAGTGCACAGCACCTCGGCTTTCCTGTGGCTCAGTTGGTAGAGCATGGTGTTTGCAACACCAGGGTTGTGGGTTCGATTCCCACGGGGGGCCAATACAAAAATAAATAAATGCATGTAATTAAAATGAAATGTATGAATTGTATGCAATCACTACTGTAAGTCGCTCTGGATAAGAGCGTCTGCTAAATGACTAAAATGTAAATGTAAATTAACATCCTAGAACTGTATGTTAATTGCACTATCTCTGCACAATGTATATATTAAATGCAGAACCTACGTTTTAAGTAACCTTTAGTGTTGGCAATAGCCCAAAAATTAAGGAAATTCAAATTGGCAGCCCTACCCTAAATTTCACAAATGCACTGGTTTAACAGCAATCAGATTATTACACATGCTACTGCTATTGATGTGCCTCAAACACATTAAGAAGGAAAAAAATTGCCATAAATAACTTTTAACAAGGCACACCTGTTAATTGAAATGCATTCCAGGTGACTACCTCATGAAGCTGGTTGAGAGAATGCCAAGAGTGTATAAAACTGTCATTAAGGCAAACGGTGGCTACTTTGAAGAATCTCAACTATAACATATAGTATGATTTGTTTAACACTTTTTTGGTTACTGCATGATTCCATATGTGTTATTAATGAGTAGGTGTGTCCACACTTTTGATTGGTACTGTATGTAAGCAGAATTTTCCTGCCCCAAATTTGCATTGCCCAAACAACACTTACTATAGTGGTTACTTGCCACTATAATATATGCAACTTCCAATTTGCACTCTGACACATGCCAATTTGCGCTCTGCCACTGAATGACTTTGTTATATATTTTCCACTCCGTAGCACATCCTCCACAGTGAATGTGTTTCTACATCCATAATATGCATGAAAAACCTTCTGGCATTAGAATCTAGAAGTGTTGCACCCTCTACTATAACCTTCATGGTTATCTGACCCCCTCTACTATAACCTTCATGGTTATTATCTGACCCTCTACTATAACCTTCATGGTTATTATCTGACCCTCTACTATAACCTTCATGGTTATCTGACCCCCTCTACTATAACCTTCATGGTTATTATCTGACCCTCTACTATAACCTTCATGGTTATTATCTGACCCACTACTATAACCTTCATGGTTATTATCTGACCCTCTACTATAACCTTCATGGTTATCTGACCCCCTCTACTATAACCTTCATGGTTATTATCTGACCACCTCTACTATAACCTTCAGGTTATTTTCTGACCCTCTACTATAACCTTCATGGTTATTATCTGACCCTCTACTATAACCTTCATGGTTATTATCTGACCCTCTACTATAACCTTCATGGTTATTATCTGACCCTCTACTATAACCTTCATGGTTATTATCTGACCCTCTACTATAACCTTCATGGTTATTATCTGACCCTCTACTATAACCTTCATGGTTATTATCTGACCCCCACTACTATAACCTTCATGGTTATTATCTGACCCTCTCTACTATAACCTTCATGGTTATTATCTGACCCCCTCTACTATAACCTTCATGGTTATTATCTGACCCCCTCTACTATAATCTTCATGGTTATTATCTGACCCCCTCTACTATAACCTTCATGGTTATTATCTGACCCCCTCTACTATAACCTCCATGGTTATTATCTGACCCCCTCTACTATAACCTCCATGGTTATTATCTGACCCCCTCTTCTATAACCTCCATGGCTATTATCTGACCCTCTACTATAACCTTCATGGTTGTAATCTGACCCCCTCTACTATAACCTTCATGGTTATTATCTGACCCTCTACTATAACCTTCATGGTTATTATCTGACCCCCTCTACTATAACCTTCATGGTTATTATCTGACCCCCTCTACTATAACCTTCATGGTTATTATCTGACTCGGCTGGTCATCTAGGTTCTTCTAGGGAGTTTGTCCTGGGTCAGTATTGCTTGCTGTTTGGGGTTTTACGCTGGGTATCTGCAAAGCACTTTGACAACTGCTGATGTACAAAGTGGTTTATAAAATACATTTGACATTTTATTGATATACCCAATTATTTTCAAGAGAAACTTTAGTAACTATAGTTTTAGGAAACCCGGAGCCTGGAGATTTAAAGATGCTCCTACGAAGGTTATAACATTTAACTTAGTCTTAAGATGCTTTTGGGAAACAGGACCAAGTCAAAAAATGGTGATAAGCACCGACAAGAAAAAGAAACCCTCTCTTTTTCTTTTGGTTCTTCATTCTGATGGAGGGGGAAGAAGACAGCTTGTCAGGATCATACAGGGTGGAGGTAGAGACCAGGGAGAGGGAGACCGGCTGAGCGGAGTAAGTGTCCTTCTGGAGGTGCAGTGGCTATTGGTATCGATTTTAAAACCCTAGTCTTTTCCTTATAGACACCGTGGAAAATGAGCTGACGATTTGTTCCTGATGCATTTAATCCATGAATCCAATGTACACATGTTGTTTGCCATAAAAATAAAGTTCAATTTATTCAAATTCTTGGTTATAATGTTGCAAAATATGTATCAAAATAAAGAAGATAATTCTAAGATATTCAAGCTACAACTTGGGCATTCTTGGATCAAACAATATCACAGAGACAGAAAAGCACAGTCAAAAGACTGTACGGACTATAGCCAGCCATTCCCATTAGGTCTCTGACTGTACGGACTCTAGCCAGCCATTCCCATTAGGTCTCTGACTGTATGGACTCTAGCCAGCCATTCCCATGTCTCTGACTGTATGGACTCGAGCCAGCCATTCCCATTAGGCCTCTGGACCCCATGCAGAGGGAGGCATGAACACTGACAGGTTATTAATATCAGTCAAACAATAATTATGACAGAAGAATAATTATGACAGACGAATAATTCTAATTCATACAAATATCAATTTGGCTATAACATACCGGCCCCTAATTGTATGTAAAGTGAGGCAAAACAATGATCTAAACAGAATGTTTACTGTGGCGGATGAATCAGAATGCATCCCTTTGGACTCTGGTGTTGGAACCCTGACTTCTTCCCTCAGCTGGGGCTCAGTCACTTGGGGCCCGGAGAGGGGAGAGGTCAGGCTTGTCTTTCACATATCCCTGGTACTATGCAGAATATCAGAAAGGGAAGAGGACAGGATGGAACATTGTCTTCATATGTGAATGTATTTGTTAAACCATGTGAAGGGATGGCGTGATTAATGGGGAACCAATTACTTGTCTCCACAATGTCTGTGTGCAAGTCACTCCCTCCTTTGGCATTGGGGGAAGGTGTATGGCAGTGTCTGGAACCATTGTATGTCCCCTCTGATGTTGCACTTATCTTGGGATAGTGTATGACCTAGAGGCTCACTCCCCTCAGTGAGCTTGTCCAGGAGTGGAGTCAAGAGGGGGTTTACTTGAGATGGGAGTATATTGAGTTGTCAATTGATTTATGCCATTGGATGAGTTGGTGTTTTTGTGCTATGAAGTACCAGGAACGGGATTAGAACCTGGTCTTAGGAACCAAACTGAACGATAATTTATAGCGAATGCTATCTGGCAATGGGATAATTCTCTCTCAAGTAAAAGCCTTTCTTCGTGAACTGTTCATAATATCTGGGGTTTGTCATGTACGTTGAGAGGGGTGTATCTTGGCTATAAAAGACCTTTGTACTTTTCTGTTGTCACTTTTCAATGGTGCATTATTGAAAGTCAAGTGCTTTTGCAAAGCTCTTATTAATAAAGATGTAGTTTTAAGTATAACTCTGTCTGGTGTGTGAAGTTTGGAACTCTCCTCATTTGGTAATGCAAAAATTAGCCACCACATTACATAAGAGCCTAAATATATAGGTGTGTGTGTGCATAATACTTGCAGGAAGCCTTTGCTGTTGGTCAGTCGATATTACCATCTCAGTGGATTCTAGCTGTAGGAGACAGGACTCTTCAGTTAACCAGCCTACTCAGACATGTCTGCTGTTTCCACGTATTCTCCTGGCCTCCACAGGAATCTTGTTTTTTTGTCCTCTTGGTTTGCCATCAGTCCCATTGCTTTCTGATACTCACAGCTATGTACATTAGTCCCTTTGTCGATACTCACAGCTATGTACATCAGTCTCTTTGTTGATACTCACAGCTATCTATGTACATCAGTCCCTTTGTCGATACTCACAGCTATGTACATCAGTCCCTTTGTCGATACTCACAGCTATGTACATCAGTCCCTTTGTCGATACTCACAGCTATCTATGTACATCAGTCCCTTTGTCGATACTCATAGCTATGTACATCAGTCTCTTTGTTGATACTCACAGCTATGTACATCAGTCCCTGTGTCGATACTCACAGCTATCTATGTACATCAGTCCCTTTGTCGATACTCACAGCTATCTATGTACATCAGTCCCTTTGTCGATACTCATAGCTATGTACATCAGTCTCTTTGTTGATACTCACAGCTATGTACATCAGTCCCTTTGTTGATACTCACAGCGATGTACATCAGTCCCTTTGTCGATACTCAAAGCTATCTATGTACATCAGTCCCTTTGTCGATACTCACAGATATCTATGTACATAAGTCCCTTTGTCGATACTCACAGCTATCTATGTACATCAGTCCCTTTGTCGATACTCACAGCTATCTATGTACATCAGTCCCTTTGTCGATACTCACAGCTATCTATGTACATCAGTCCCTGTGTCGATACTCACAGCTATCTATGTACATCAGTCCCTTTGTCGATACTCACAGCTATCTATGTACATCAGTCCCTTTGTCGATACTCATAGCTATGTACATCAGTCTCTTTGTTGATACTCACAGCTATGTACATCAGTCCCTTTGTTGATACTCACAGCGATGTACATCAGTCCCTTTGTCGATACTCACAGCTATCTATGTACATCAGTCCCTTTGTCGATACTCACAGATATCTATGTACATCAGTCTCTATGTTGATACTCACAGCTATGTACATCAGTCCCTTTGTTGATACTCACAGCGATGTACATCAGTCCCTTTGTCGATACTCACAGATATCTATGTACATCAGTCCCTTTGTCGATACTCACAGCTATCTATGTACATCAGTCTCTATGTTGATACTCACAGCTATGTACATCAGTCCCTTTGTTGATACTCACAGCGATGTACATCAGTCCCTTTGTCGATACTCACAGATATCTATGTACATCAGTCCCTTTGTCGATACTCACAGCTATCTATGTACATCAGTCTCTTTGTCGATACTCACAGCTATCTATGTACATCAGTCTCTTTGTCGATACTCACAGCTATCTATGTACATCAGTCCCTTTGTCGATACTCACAGCTATCTATGTACATCAGTCTCTTTGTCGATACTCACAGCTATCTATGTACATCAGTCCCTTTGTCGATACTCACAGCTATCTATGTACATCAGTCCCTTTGTCGATACTCACAGCTATCTATGTACGTCAGTCCCTTTGTCGATACTCACAGCTATCTATGTACGTCAGTCCCTTTGTCGATACTCACAGCTATGTACATCAGTCCCTTTGTCGATACTCACAGCTATGTACATCAGTCCCTTTGTCGATACTCACAGCTATCTATGTACATCAGTCCCTTTGTCGATACTCACAGCTATCTATGTACATCAGTCCCTTTGTCGATACTCACAGCTATCTATGTACATCAGTCCCTTTGTCGATACTCACAGCTATCTATGTACATCAGTCCCTTTGTCGATACTCACAGCTATCTATGTACATCAGTCCCTTTGTCGATACTCACAGCTATCTATGTACATCAGTCCCTGTGTCGATACTCACAGCTATCTATGTACATCAGTCCCTTTGTCGATACTCACAGCTATCTATGTACATCAGTCCCTTTGTCGATACTCATAGCTATGTACATCAGTCTCTTTGTTGATACTCACAGCTATGTACATCAGTCCCTTTGTTGATACTCACAGCGATGTACATCAGTCCCTTTGTCGATACTCAAAGCTATCTATGTACATCAGTCCCTTTGTCGATACTCACAGATATCTATGTACATCAGTCCCTTTGTCGATACTCACAGATATCTATGTACATAAGTCCCTTTGTCGATACTCACAGCTATCTATGTACATCAGTCCCTTTGTCGATACTCACAGCTATCTATGTACATCAGTCCCTGTGTCGATACTCAGAGCTATCTATGTACATCAGTCCCTTTGTCGATACTCACAGCTATCTATGTACATCAGTCCCTTTGTCGATACTCATAGCTATGTACATCAGTCTCTTTGTTGATACTCACAGCTATGTACATCAGTCCCTTTGTTGATACTCACAGCGATGTACATCAGTCCCTTTGTCGATACTCACAGCTATCTATGTACATCAGTCCCTTTGTCGATACTCACAGATATCTATGTACATCAGTCCCTTTGTCGATACTCACAGATATCTATGTACATCAGTCCCTTTGTCGATTCTCACAGCTATCTATGTACATCAGTCCCTTTGTCGATTCTCACAGCTATCTATGTACATCAGTCTCTTTGTCGATACTCACAGCTATCTATGTACATCAGTCTCTTTGTCGATACTCACAGCTATCTATGTACATCAGTCCCTTTGTCGATACTCACAGCTATCTATGTACATCAGTCTCTTTGTCGATACTCACAGCTATCTATGTACGTCAGTCCCTTTGTCGATACTCACAGCTATCTATGTACGTCAGTCCCTTTGTCGATACTCACAGCTATCTATGTACATCAGTCCCTTTGTCGATACTCACAGCTATCTATGTACATCAGTCCCTTTGTCGATACTCACAGCTATGTACATCAGTCCCTTTGTTGATACTCACAGCTATCTATGTACATCAGTCCCTTTGTTGATACTCACGGCTATGTACATCAGTCCCTTTGTCGATACTCACAGCTATCTATGTACATCAGTCCCTTTGTCGATACTCACAGCTATCTATGTACATCAGTCCCTTTGTTGATACTCACAGCTATCTATGTACATCAGTCCCTTTGTCGATACTCACAGCTATGTATATCAGTCCCTTTGTCGATACTCACAGCTATCTATGTACATCAGTCCCTTTGTTGATACTCACAGCTATCTATGTACATCAGTCCCTTTGTCGATACTCACAGCTATGTACATCAGTCCCTTTGTCAATACTCACAGCTATCTATGTATATCAGTCCCTTTATCGATACTCACAGCTATCTATGTACATCAGTCCCTTTATCGATACTCACAGCTATCTATGTACATCAGTCCCTTTGTCGATACTCACAGCTATCTATGTACATCAGTCCCTTTGTCGATACTCACAGCTATCTATGTACATCAGTACCTTTGTCGATACTCACAGCTATCTATGTACATCAGTCCCTTTGTCGATACTCACAGCTATGTACATCAGTCCCTTTCTTGATACTCACAGCTATCTATGTACATCAGTCCCTTTGTCGATACTCACAGCTATCTATGTACATCAGTCTCTTTGTTGATACTCACAGCTATCTATGTACATCAGTCCCTTTGTCGATTCTCACAGCTATGTACATCAGTCACTTTGTCGATACTCACAGCTATCTATGTACATCAGTCCCTTTGTCGATACTCACAGCTATCTATGTACATCAGTCCCTTTGTCGATACTCACAGCTATCTATGTACATCAGTCCCTTTGTCGATACTCACAGCTATCTATGTACATCAGTCCCTTTGTCGATACTCATAGCTATGTACATCAGTCTCTTTGTTGATACTCACAGCTATGTACATCAGTCCCTTTGTTGATACTCACAGCGATGTACATCAGTCCCTTTGTCGATACTCACAGCTATCTATGTACATCAGTCCCTTTGTCGATACTCACAGATATCTATGTACATCAGTCCCTTTGTCGATACTCACAGCTATCTATGTACATCAGTCCCTTTGTCGATACTCACAGCTATCTATGTACATCAGTCCCTTTGTCGATACTCACAGCTATCTATGTACATCAGTCCCTTTGTCGATACTCACAGCTATCTATGTACATCAGTCCCTTTGTCGATACTCACAGCTATCTATGTACATCAGTCCCTTTGTCGATACTCACAGCTATCTATGTACATCAGTCCCTGTGTCGATACTCACAGCTATCTATGTACATCAGTCCCTTTGTCGATACTCACAGCTATCTATGTACATCAGTCCCTTTGTCGATACTCATAGCTATGTACATCAGTCTCTTTGTTGATACTCACAGCTATGTACATCAGTCCCTTTGTTGATACTCACAGCGATGTACATCAGTCCCTTTGTCGATACTCAAAGCTATCTATGTACATCAGTCCCTTTGTCGATACTCACAGCTATCTATGTACATCAGTCCCTTTGTCGATACTCACAGCTATCTATGTACATCAGTCCCTTTGTCGATACTCATAGCTATGTACATCAGTCTCTTTGTTGATACTCACAGCTATGTACATCAGTCCCTTTGTTGATACTCACAGCGATGTACATCAGTCCCTTTGTCGATACTCACAGCTATCTATGTACATCAGTCCCTTTGTCGATACTCACAGATATCTATGTACATCAGTCCCTTTGTCGATACTCACAGATATCTATGTACATCAGTCCCTTTGTCGATACTCACAGCTATCTATGTACATCAGTCTCTTTGTCGATACTCACAGCTATCTATGTACATCAGTCCCTTTGTCGATACTCACAGATATCTATGTACATCAGTCTCTTTGTCGATACTCACAGCTATCTATGTACATCAGTCCCTTTGTCGATACTCACAGCTATCTATGTACATCAGTCTCTTTGTCGATACTCACAGCTATCTATGTACGTCAGTCCCTTTGTCGATACTCACAGCTATCTATGTACGTCAGTCCCTTTGTCGATACTCACAGCTATCTATGTACATCAGTCCCTTTGTCGATACTCACAGCTATCTATGTACATCAGTCCCTTTGTCGATACTCACAGCTATGTACATCAGTCCCTTTGTTGATACTCACAGCTATCTATGTACATCAGTCCCTTTGTTGATACTCACGGCTATGTACATCAGTCCCTTTGTCGATACTCACAGCTATCTATGTACATCAGTCCCTTTGTCGATACTCACAGCTATCTATGTACATCAGTCCCTTTGTTGATACTCACAGCTATGTACATCAGTCCCTTTGTCGATACTCACAGCTATCTATGTACATCAGTCCCTTTGTTGATACTCACAGCTATCTATGTACATCAGTCCCTTTGTCGATACTCACAGCTATGTATATCAGTCCCTTTGTCGATACTCACAGCTATCTATGTACATCAGTCCCTTTGTTGATACTCACAGCTATCTATGTACATCAGTCCCTTTGTCGATACTCACAGCTATGTACATCAGTCCCTTTGTCAATACTCACAGCTATCTATGTACATCAGTCCCTTTATCGATACTCACAGCTATCTATGTACATCAGTCCCTTTATCGATACTCACAGCTATCTATGTACATCAGTCCCTTTGTCGATACTCACAGCTATCTATGTACATCAGTCCCTTTGTCGATACTCACAGCTATGTACATCAGTCCCTTTGTTGATACTCACAGCGATGTACATCAGTCCCTTTGTCGATACTCAAAGCTATCTATGTACATCAGTCCCTTTGTCGATACTCACAGATATCTATGTACATCAGTCCCTTTGTCGATACTCACAGATATCTATGTACATAAGTCCCTTTGTCGATACTCACAGCTATCTATGTACATCAGTCCCTTTGTCGATACTCACAGCTATCTATGTACATCAGTCCCTGTGTCGATACTCACAGCTATCTATGTACATCAGTCCCTTTGTCGATACTCACAGCTATCTATGTACATCAGTCCCTTTGTCGATACTCATAGCTATGTACATCAGTCTCTTTGTTGATACTCACAGCTATGTACATCAGTCCCTTTGTTGATACTCACAGCGATGTACATCAGTCCCTTTGTCGATACTCACAGCTATCTATGTACATCAGTCCCTTTGTCGATACTCACAGATATCTATGTACATCAGTCCCTTTGTCGATACTCACAGATATCTATGTACATCAGTCCCTTTGTCGATACTCACAGCTATCTATGTACATCAGTCTCTTTGTCGATACTCACAGCTATCTATGTACATCAGTCCCTTTGTCGATACTCACAGATATCTATGTACATCAGTCTCTTTGTCGATACTCACAGCTATCTATGTACATCAGTCCCTTTGTCGATACTCACAGCTATCTATGTACATCAGTCTCTTTGTCGATACTCACAGCTATCTATGTACGTCAGTCCCTTTGTCGATACTCACAGCTATCTATGTACGTCAGTCCCTTTGTCGATACTCACAGCTATCTATGTACATCAGTCCCTTTGTCGATACTCACAGCTATCTATGTACATCAGTCCCTTTGTCGATACTCACAGCTATGTACATCAGTCCCTTTGTTGATACTCACAGCTATCTATGTACATCAGTCCCTTTGTTGATACTCACGGCTATGTACATCAGTCCCTTTGTCGATACTCACAGCTATCTATGTACATCAGTCCCTTTGTCGATACTCACAGCTATCTATGTACATCAGTCCCTTTGTTGATACTCACAGCTATGTACATCAGTCCCTTTGTCGATACTCACAGCTATCTATGTACATCAGTCCCTTTGTTGATACTCACAGCTATCTATGTACATCAGTCCCTTTGTCGATACTCACAGCTATGTATATCAGTCCCTTTGTCGATACTCACAGCTATCTATGTACATCAGTCCCTTTGTTGATACTCACAGCTATCTATGTACATCAGTCCCTTTATCGATACTCACAGCTATGTACATCAGTCCCTTTGTCAATACTCACAGCTATCTATGTACATCAGTCCCTTTATCGATACTCACAGCTATCTATGTACATCAGTCCCTTTATCGATACTCACAGCTATCTATGTACATCAGTCCCTTTGTCGATACTCACAGCTATCTATGTACATCAGTCCCTTTGTCGATACTCACAGCTATCTATGTACATCAGTCCCTTTGTTGATACTCACAGCTATCTATGTACATCAGTCCCTTTGTCGATACTCACAGCTATGTATATCAGTCCCTTTGTCGATACTCACAGCTATCTATGTACATCAGTCCCTTTGTTGATACTCACAGCTATCTATGTACATCAGTCCCTTTGTCGATACTCACAGCTATGTACATCAGTCCCTTTGTCAATACTCACAGCTATCTATGTACATCAGTCCCTTTATCGATACTCACAGCTATCTATGTACATCAGTCCCTTTATCGATACTCACAGCTATCTATGTACATCAGTCCCTTTGTCGATACTCACAGCTATCTATGTACATCAGTCCCTTTGTCGATACTCACAGCTATGTACATCAGTCCCTTTGTTGATACTCACAGCGATGTACATCAGTCCCTTTGTCGATACTCAAAGCTATCTATGTACATCAGTCCCTTTGTCGATACTCACAGATATCTATGTACATCAGTCCCTTTGTCGATACTCACAGATATCTATGTACATAAGTCCCTTTGTCGATACTCACAGCTATCTATGTACATCAGTCCCTTTGTCGATACTCACAGCTATCTATGTACATCAGTCCCTGTGTCGATACTCACAGCTATCTATGTACATCAGTCCCTTTGTCGATACTCACAGCTATCTATGTACATCAGTCCCTTTGTCGATACTCATAGCTATGTACATCAGTCTCTTTGTTGATACTCACAGCTATGTACATCAGTCCCTTTGTTGATACTCACAGCGATGTACATCAGTCCCTTTGTCGATACTCACAGCTATCTATGTACATCAGTCCCTTTGTCGATACTCACAGATATCTATGTACATCAGTCCCTTTGTCGATACTCACAGATATCTATGTACATCAGTCCCTTTGTCGATACTCACAGCTATCTATGTACATCAGTCTCTTTGTCGATACTCACAGCTATCTATGTACATCAGTCCCTTTGTCGATACTCACAGATATCTATGTACATCAGTCTCTTTGTCGATACTCACAGCTATCTATGTACATCAGTCCCTTTGTCGATACTCACAGCTATCTATGTACATCAGTCTCTTTGTCGATACTCACAGCTATCTATGTACGTCAGTCCCTTTGTCGATACTCACAGCTATCTATGTACGTCAGTCCCTTTGTCGATACTCACAGCTATCTATGTACATCAGTCCCTTTGTCGATACTCACAGCTATCTATGTACATCAGTCCCTTTGTCGATACTCACAGCTATGTACATCAGTCCCTTTGTTGATACTCACAGCTATCTATGTACATCAGTCCCTTTGTTGATACTCACGGCTATGTACATCAGTCCCTTTGTCGATACTCACAGCTATCTATGTACATCAGTCCCTTTGTCGATACTCACAGCTATCTATGTACATCAGTCCCTTTGTTGATACTCACAGCTATGTACATCAGTCCCTTTGTCGATACTCACAGCTATCTATGTACATCAGTCCCTTTGTTGATACTCACAGCTATCTATGTACATCAGTCCCTTTGTCGATACTCACAGCTATGTATATCAGTCCCTTTGTCGATACTCACAGCTATCTATGTACATCAGTCCCTTTGTTGATACTCACAGCTATCTATGTACATCAGTCCCTTTATCGATACTCACAGCTATGTACATCAGTCCCTTTGTCAATACTCACAGCTATCTATGTACATCAGTCCCTTTATCGATACTCACAGCTATCTATGTACATCAGTCCCTTTATCGATACTCACAGCTATCTATGTACATCAGTCCCTTTGTCGATACTCACAGCTATCTATGTACATCAGTCCCTTTGTCGATACTCACAGCTATCTATGTACATCAGTACCTTTGTCGATACTCACAGCTATCTATGTACATCAGTCCCTTTGTCGATACTCACAGCTATGTACATCAGTCCCTTTCTTGATACTCACAGCTATCTATGTACATCAGTCCCTTTGTCGATACTCACAGCTATCTATGTACATCAGTCTCTTTGTTGATACTCACAGCTATCTATGTACATCAGTCCCTTTGTCGATTCTCACAGCTATGTACATCAGTCACTTTGTCGATACTCACAGCTATCTATGTACATCAGTCCCTTTGTCGATACTCACAGCTATCTATGTACATCAGTCCCTTTGTCGATACTCACAGCTATCTATGTACATCAGTCCCTTTGTCGATACTCACAGCTATCTATGTACATAAGTCCCTTTGTCGATACTCACAGCTATCTATGTACATCAGTCCCTTTGTCGATACTCATAGCTATGTACATCAGTCTCTTTGTTGATACTCACAGCTATGTACATCAGTCCCTTTGTTGATACTCACAGCGATGTACATCAGTCCCTTTGTCGATACTCACAGCTATCTATGTACATCAGTCCCTTTGTCGATACTCACAGATATCTATGTACATCAGTCCCTATGTCGATACTCACAGCTATCTATGTACATCAGTCTCTTTGTCGATACTCACAGCTATCTATGTACATCAGTCTCTTTGTCGATACTCACAGCTATCTATGTACATCAGTCCCTTTGTCGATACTCACAGCTATCTATGTACATCAGTCTCTTTGTCGATCATCACAGCTATCTATGTACCTCAGTCCCTTTGTCGATACTCACAGCTATCTATGTACGTCAGTCCCTTTGTCGATACTCACAGCTATCTATGTACATCAGTCCCTTTGTCGATACTCACAGCTATCTATGTACATCAGTCCCTTTGTCGATACTCACAGCTATGTACATCAGTCCCTTTGTTGATACTCACAGCTATCTATGTACATCAGTCCCTTTGTTGATACTCACGGCTATGTACATCAGTCCCTTTGTCGATACTCACAGCTATCTATGTACATCAGTCCCTTTGTCGATACTCACAGCTATCTATGTACATCAGTCCCTTTGTCGATACTCACAGCTATCTATGTACATCAGTCCCTTTGTCGATACTCACAGCTATCTATGTACATCAGTCCCTTTGTCAATACTCACAGCTATCTATGTACATCAGTCCCTTTGTCGATACTCACAGCTATCTATGTACATCAGTCCCTTTGTCGATACTCACAGCTATCTATGTACATCAGTCTCTATGTTGATACTCACAGCTATGTACATCAGTCCCTTTGTCGATACTCACAGCTATCTATGTACATCAGTCTCTTTGTCGATACTCACAGCTATCTATGTACGTCAGTCCCTTTGTCGATACTCACAGCTATCTATGTACGTCAGTCACTTTGTCGATACTCACAGCTATCTATGTACATCAGTCCCTTTGTCGATACTCACAGCTATCTATGTACATCAGTCCCTTTGTCGATACTCACAGCTATGTACATCAGTCCCTTTGTTGATACTCACAGCTATCTATGTACATCAGTCCCTTTGTTGATACTCACGGCTATGTACATCAGTCCCTTTGTCGATACTCACAGCTATCTATGTACATCAGTCCCTTTGTCGATACTCACAGCTATCTATGTACATCAGTCCCTTTGTCGATACTCACAGCTATCTATGTACATCAGTCCCTTTGTCGATACTCACAGCTATCTATGTACATCAGTCCCTTTGTCGATACTCACAGCTATCTATGTACATCAGTCCCTTTGTCGATACTCACAGCTATCTATGTACATCAGTCCCTTTGTCGATACTCACAGCTATCTATGTACATCAGTCCCTGTGTCGATACTCACAGCTATCTATGTACATCAGTCCCTTTGTCGATACTCACAGCTATCTATGTACATCAGTCCCTTTGTCGATACTCATAGCTATGTACATCAGTCTCTTTGTTGATACTCACAGCTATGTACATCAGTCCCTTTGTTGATACTCACAGCGATGTACATCAGTCCCTTTGTCGATACTCAAAGCTATCTATGTACATCAGTCCCTTTGTCGATACTCACAGCTATCTATGTACATCAGTCCCTTTGTCGATACTCACAGCTATCTATGTACATCAGTCCCTTTGTCGATACTCATAGCTATGTACATCAGTCTCTTTGTTGATACTCACAGCTATGTACATCAGTCCCTTTGTTGATACTCACAGCGATGTACATCAGTCCCTTTGTCGATACTCACAGCTATCTATGTACATCAGTCCCTTTGTCGATACTCACAGATATCTATGTACATCAGTCCCTTTGTCGATACTCACAGATATCTATGTACATCAGTCCCTTTGTCGATACTCACAGCTATCTATGTACATCAGTCTCTTTGTCGATACTCACAGCTATCTATGTACATCAGTCCCTTTGTCGATACTCACAGATATCTATGTACATCAGTCTCTTTGTCGATACTCACAGCTATCTATGTACATCAGTCCCTTTGTCGATACTCACAGCTATCTATGTACATCAGTCTCTTTGTCGATACTCACAGCTATCTATGTACGTCAGTCCCTTTGTCGATACTCACAGCTATCTATGTACGTCAGTCCCTTTGTCGATACTCACAGCTATCTATGTACATCAGTCCCTTTGTCGATACTCACAGCTATCTATGTACATCAGTCCCTTTGTCGATACTCACAGCTATGTACATCAGTCCCTTTGTTGATACTCACAGCTATCTATGTACATCAGTCCCTTTGTTGATACTCACGGCTATGTACATCAGTCCCTTTGTCGATACTCACAGCTATCTATGTACATCAGTCCCTTTGTCGATACTCACAGCTATCTATGTACATCAGTCCCTTTGTTGATACTCACAGCTATGTACATCAGTCCCTTTGTCGATACTCACAGCTATCTATGTACATCAGTCCCTTTGTTGATACTCACAGCTATCTATGTACATCAGTCCCTTTGTCGATACTCACAGCTATGTATATCAGTCCCTTTGTCGATACTCACAGCTATCTATGTACATCAGTCCCTTTGTTGATACTCACAGCTATCTATGTACATCAGTCCCTTTGTCGATACTCACAGCTATGTACATCAGTCCCTTTGTCAATACTCACAGCTATCTATGTACATCAGTCCCTTTATCGATACTCACAGCTATCTATGTACATCAGTCCCTTTATCGATACTCACAGCTATCTATGTACATCAGTCCCTTTGTCGATACTCACAGCTATCTATGTACATCAGTCCCTTTGTCGATACTCACAGCTATGTACATCAGTCCCTTTGTTGATACTCACAGCGATGTACATCAGTCCCTTTGTCGATACTCAAAGCTATCTATGTACATCAGTCCCTTTGTCGATACTCACAGATATCTATGTACATCAGTCCCTTTGTCGATACTCACAGATATCTATGTACATAAGTCCCTTTGTCGATACTCACAGCTATCTATGTACATCAGTCCCTTTGTCGATACTCACAGCTATCTATGTACATCAGTCCCTGTGTCGATACTCACAGCTATCTATGTACATCAGTCCCTTTGTCGATACTCACAGCTATCTATGTACATCAGTCCCTTTGTCGATACTCATAGCTATGTACATCAGTCTCTTTGTTGATACTCACAGCTATGTACATCAGTCCCTTTGTTGATACTCACAGCGATGTACATCAGTCCCTTTGTCGATACTCACAGCTATCTATGTACATCAGTCCCTTTGTCGATACTCACAGATATCTATGTACATCAGTCCCTTTGTCGATACTCACAGATATCTATGTACATCAGTCCCTTTGTCGATACTCACAGCTATCTATGTACATCAGTCTCTTTGTCGATACTCACAGCTATCTATGTACATCAGTCCCTTTGTCGATACTCACAGATATCTATGTACATCAGTCTCTTTGTCGATACTCACAGCTATCTATGTACATCAGTCCCTTTGTCGATACTCACAGCTATCTATGTACATCAGTCTCTTTGTCGATACTCACAGCTATCTATGTACGTCAGTCCCTTTGTCGATACTCACAGCTATCTATGTACGTCAGTCCCTTTGTCGATACTCACAGCTATCTATGTACATCAGTCCCTTTGTCGATACTCACAGCTATCTATGTACATCAGTCCCTTTGTCGATACTCACAGCTATGTACATCAGTCCCTTTGTTGATACTCACAGCTATCTATGTACATCAGTCCCTTTGTTGATACTCACGGCTATGTACATCAGTCCCTTTGTCGATACTCACAGCTATCTATGTACATCAGTCCCTTTGTCGATACTCACAGCTATCTATGTACATCAGTCCCTTTGTTGATACTCACAGCTATGTACATCAGTCCCTTTGTCGATACTCACAGCTATCTATGTACATCAGTCCCTTTGTTGATACTCACAGCTATCTATGTACATCAGTCCCTTTGTCGATACTCACAGCTATGTATATCAGTCCCTTTGTCGATACTCACAGCTATCTATGTACATCAGTCCCTTTGTTGATACTCACAGCTATCTATGTACATCAGTCCCTTTATCGATACTCACAGCTATGTACATCAGTCCCTTTGTCAATACTCACAGCTATCTATGTACATCAGTCCCTTTATCGATACTCACAGCTATCTATGTACATCAGTCCCTTTATCGATACTCACAGCTATCTATGTACATCAGTCCCTTTGTCGATACTCACAGCTATCTATGTACATCAGTCCCTTTGTCGATACTCACAGCTATCTATGTACATCAGTCCCTTTGTTGATACTCACAGCTATCTATGTACATCAGTCCCTTTGTCGATACTCACAGCTATGTATATCAGTCCCTTTGTCGATACTCACAGCTATCTATGTACATCAGTCCCTTTGTTGATACTCACAGCTATCTATGTACATCAGTCCCTTTGTCGATACTCACAGCTATGTACATCAGTCCCTTTGTCAATACTCACAGCTATCTATGTACATCAGTCCCTTTATCGATACTCACAGCTATCTATGTACATCAGTCCCTTTATCGATACTCACAGCTATCTATGTACATCAGTCCCTTTGTCGATACTCACAGCTATCTATGTACATCAGTCCCTTTGTCGATACTCACAGCTATGTACATCAGTCCCTTTGTTGATACTCACAGCGATGTACATCAGTCCCTTTGTCGATACTCAAAGCTATCTATGTACATCAGTCCCTTTGTCGATACTCACAGATATCTATGTACATCAGTCCCTTTGTCGATACTCACAGATATCTATGTACATAAGTCCCTTTGTCGATACTCACAGCTATCTATGTACATCAGTCCCTTTGTCGATACTCACAGCTATCTATGTACATCAGTCCCTGTGTCGATACTCACAGCTATCTATGTACATCAGTCCCTTTGTCGATACTCACAGCTATCTATGTACATCAGTCCCTTTGTCGATACTCATAGCTATGTACATCAGTCTCTTTGTTGATACTCACAGCTATGTACATCAGTCCCTTTGTTGATACTCACAGCGATGTACATCAGTCCCTTTGTCGATACTCACAGCTATCTATGTACATCAGTCCCTTTGTCGATACTCACAGATATCTATGTACATCAGTCCCTTTGTCGATACTCACAGATATCTATGTACATCAGTCCCTTTGTCGATACTCACAGCTATCTATGTACATCAGTCTCTTTGTCGATACTCACAGCTATCTATGTACATCAGTCCCTTTGTCGATACTCACAGATATCTATGTACATCAGTCTCTTTGTCGATACTCACAGCTATCTATGTACATCAGTCCCTTTGTCGATACTCACAGCTATCTATGTACATCAGTCTCTTTGTCGATACTCACAGCTATCTATGTACGTCAGTCCCTTTGTCGATACTCACAGCTATCTATGTACGTCAGTCCCTTTGTCGATACTCACAGCTATCTATGTACATCAGTCCCTTTGTCGATACTCACAGCTATCTATGTACATCAGTCCCTTTGTCGATACTCACAGCTATGTACATCAGTCCCTTTGTTGATACTCACAGCTATCTATGTACATCAGTCCCTTTGTTGATACTCACGGCTATGTACATCAGTCCCTTTGTCGATACTCACAGCTATCTATGTACATCAGTCCCTTTGTCGATACTCACAGCTATCTATGTACATCAGTCCCTTTGTTGATACTCACAGCTATGTACATCAGTCCCTTTGTCGATACTCACAGCTATCTATGTACATCAGTCCCTTTGTTGATACTCACAGCTATCTATGTACATCAGTCCCTTTGTCGATACTCACAGCTATGTATATCAGTCCCTTTGTCGATACTCACAGCTATCTATGTACATCAGTCCCTTTGTTGATACTCACAGCTATCTATGTACATCAGTCCCTTTGTCGATACTCACAGCTATGTATATCAGTCCCTTTGTCGATACTCACAGCTATCTATGTACATCAGTCCCTTTGTTGATACTCACAGCTATCTATGTACATCAGTCCCTTTATCGATACTCACAGCTATGTACATCAGTCCCTTTGTCAATACTCACAGCTATCTATGTACATCAGTCCCTTTATCGATACTCACAGCTATCTATGTACATCAGTCCCTTTATCGATACTCACAGCTATCTATGTACATCAGTCCCTTTGTCGATACTCACAGCTATCTATGTACATCAGTCCCTTTGTCGATACTCACAGCTATCTATGTACATCAGTACCTTTGTCGATACTCACAGCTATCTATGTACATCAGTCCCTTTGTCGATACTCACAGCTATGTACATCAGTCCCTTTCTTGATACTCACAGCTATCTATGTACATCAGTCCCTTTGTCGATACTCACAGCTATCTATGTACATCAGTCTCTTTGTTGATACTCACAGCTATCTATGTACATCAGTCCCTTTGTCGATTCTCACAGCTATGTACATCAGTCACTTTGTCGATACTCACAGCTATCTATGTACATCAGTCCCTTTGTCGATACTCACAGCTATCTATGTACATCAGTCCCTTTGTCGATACTCACAGCTATCTATGTACATCAGTCCCTTTGTCGATACTCACAGCTATCTATGTACATAAGTCCCTTTGTCGATACTCACAGCTATCTATGTACATCAGTCCCTTTGTCGATACTCATAGCTATGTACATCAGTCTCTTTGTTGATACTCACAGCTATGTACATCAGTCCCTTTGTTGATACTCACAGCGATGTACATCAGTCCCTTTGTCGATACTCACAGCTATCTATGTACATCAGTCCCTTTGTCGATACTCACAGATATCTATGTACATCAGTCCCTATGTCGATACTCACAGCTATCTATGTACATCAGTCTCTTTGTCGATACTCACAGCTATCTATGTACATCAGTCTCTTTGTCGATACTCACAGCTATCTATGTACATCAGTCCCTTTGTCGATACTCACAGCTATCTATGTACATCAGTCTCTTTGTCGATCATCACAGCTATCTATGTACCTCAGTCCCTTTGTCGATACTCACAGCTATCTATGTACGTCAGTCCCTTTGTCGATACTCACAGCTATCTATGTACATCAGTCCCTTTGTCGATACTCACAGCTATCTATGTACATCAGTCCCTTTGTCGATACTCACAGCTATGTACATCAGTCCCTTTGTTGATACTCACAGCTATCTATGTACATCAGTCCCTTTGTTGATACTCACGGCTATGTACATCAGTCCCTTTGTCGATACTCACAGCTATCTATGTACATCAGTCCCTTTGTCGATACTCACAGCTATCTATGTACATCAGTCCCTTTGTCGATACTCACAGCTATCTATGTACATCAGTCCCTTTGTCGATACTCACAGCTATCTATGTACATCAGTCCCTTTGTCAATACTCACAGCTATCTATGTACATCAGTCCCTTTGTCGATACTCACAGCTATCTATGTACATCAGTCCCTTTGTCGATACTCACAGCTATCTATGTACATCAGTCTCTATGTTGATACTCACAGCTATGTACATCAGTCCCTTTGTCGATACTCACAGCTATCTATGTACATCAGTCTCTTTGTCGATACTCACAGCTATCTATGTACGTCAGTCCCTTTGTCGATACTCACAGCTATCTATGTACGTCAGTCACTTTGTCGATACTCACAGCTATCTATGTACATCAGTCCCTTTGTCGATACTCACAGCTATCTATGTACATCAGTCCCTTTGTCGATACTCACAGCTATGTACATCAGTCCCTTTGTTGATACTCACAGCTATCTATGTACATCAGTCCCTTTGTTGATACTCACGGCTATGTACATCAGTCCCTTTGTCGATACTCACAGCTATCTATGTACATCAGTCCCTTTGTCGATACTCACAGCTATCTATGTACATCAGTCCCTTTGTCGATACTCACAGCTATCTATGTACATCAGTCCCTTTGTTGATACTCACAGCTATGTACATCAGTCCCTTTGTCGATACTCACAGCTATCTATGTACATCAGTCCCTTTGTTGATACTCACAGCTATCTATGTACATCAGTCCCTTTGTCGATACTCACAGCTATGTATATCAGTCCCTTTGTCGATACTCACAGCTATCTATGTACATCAGTCCCTTTGTTGATACTCACAGCTATCTATGTACATCAGTCCCTTTGTCGATACTCACAGCTATGTACATCAGTCCCTTTGTCAATACTCACAGCTATCTATGTACATCAGTCCCTTTATCGATACTCACAGCTATCTATGTACATCAGTCCCTTTGTCGATACTCACAGCTATCTATGTACATCAGTCCCTTTGTCGATACTCACAGCTATCTATGTACATCAGTACCTTTGTCGATACTCACAGCTATCTATGTACATCAGTACCTTTGTCGATACTCACAGCTATCTATGTACATCAGTCCCTTTGTCGATACTCACAGCTATGTACATCAGTCCCTTTCTTGATACTCACAGCTATCTATGTACATCAGTCCCTTTGTCGATACTCACAGCTATCTATGTACATCAGTCCCTTTGTCGATACTCACAGCTATCTATGTACATCAGTCCCTTTGTCGATTCTCACAGCTATGTACATCAGTCACTTTGTCGATACTCACAGCTATCTATGTACATCAGTCCCTTTGTCGATACTCACAGCTATCTATGTACATCAGTCCCTTTGTCGATACTCACAGCTATCTATGTACATCAGTCCCTTTGTCGATACTCACAGCTATCTATGTACATAAGTCCCTTTGTCGATACTCACAGCTATCTATGTACATCAGTCCCTTTGTCGATACTCATAGCTATGTACATCAGTCTCTTTGTTGATACTCACAGCTATGTACATCAGTCCCTTTGTTGATACTCACAGCGATGTACATCAGTCCCTTTGTCGATACTCACAGCTATCTATGTACATCAGTCCCTTTGTCGATACTCACAGATATCTATGTACATCAGTCCCTTTGTCGATACTCACAGCTATCTATGTACATCAGTCTCTTTGTCGATACTCACAGCTATCTATGTACATCAGTCTCTTTGTCGATACTCACAGCTATCTATGTACATCAGTCCCTTTGTCGATACTCACAGCTATCTATGTACATCAGTCTCTTTGTCGATCATCACAGCTATCTATGTACCTCAGTCCCTTTGTCGATACTCACAGCTATCTATGTACGTCAGTCCCTTTGTCGATACTCACAGCTATCTATGTACATCAGTCTCTTTGTCGATACTCACAGCTATCTATGTACATCAGTCCCTTTGTCGATACTCACAGCTATGTACATCAGTCCCTTTGTTGATACTCACAGCTATCTATGTACATCAGTCCCTTTGTTGATACTCACGGCTATGTACATCAGTCCCTTTGTCGATACTCACAGCTATCTATGTACATCAGTCCCTTTGTCGATACTCACAGCTATCTATGTACATCAGTCCCTTTGTCGATACTCACAGCTATCTATGTACATCAGTCCCTTTGTCGATACTCACAGCTATCTATGTACATCAGTCCCTTTGTCAATACTCACAGCTATCTATGTACATCAGTCCCTTTGTCGATACTCACAGCTATCTATGTACATCAGTCCCTTTGTCGATACTCACAGCTATCTATGTACATCAGTCTCTATGTTGATACTCACAGCTATGTACATCAGTCCCTTTGTCGATACTCACAGCTATCTATGTACATCAGTCTCTTTGTCGATACTCACAGCTATCTATGTACGTCAGTCCCTTTGTCGATACTCACAGCTATCTATGTACATCAGTCCCTTTGTCGATACTCACAGCTATCTATGTACATCAGTCCCTTTGTCGATACTCACAGCTATCTATGTACATCAGTCCCTTTGTCGATACTCACAGCTATGTACATCAGTCCCTTTGTTGATACTCACAGCTATCTATGTACATCAGTCCCTTTGTTGATACTCACGGCTATGTACATCAGTCCCTTTGTCGATACTCACAGCTATCTATGTACATCAGTCCCTTTGTCGATACTCACAGCTATCTATGTACATCAGTCCCTTTGTCGATACTCACAGCTATCTATGTACATCAGTCCCTTTGTTGATACTCACAGCTATGTACATCAGTCCCTTTGTCGATACTCACAGCTATCTATGTACATCAGTCCCTTTGTTGATACTCACAGCTATCTATGTACATCAGTCCCTTTGTCGATACTCACAGCTATGTATATCAGTCCCTTTGTCGATACTCACAGCTATCTATGTACATCAGTCCCTTTGTTGATACTCACAGCTATCTATGTACATCAGTCCCTTTGTCGATACTCACAGCTATGTACATCAGTCCCTTTGTCAATACTCACAGCTATCTATGTACATCAGTCCCTTTATCGATACTCACAGCTATCTATGTACATCAGTCCCTTTGTCGATACTCACAGCTATCTATGTACATCAGTCCCTTTGTCGATACTCACAGCTATCTATGTACATCAGTACCTTTGTCGATACTCACAGCTATCTATGTACATCAGTCCCTTTGTCGATACTCACAGCTATGTACATCAGTCCCTTTCTTGATACTCACAGCTATCTATGTACATCAGTCCCTTTGTCGATACTCACAGCTATCTATGTACATCAGTCTCTTTGTTGATACTCACAGCTATCTATGTACATCAGTCCCTTTGTCGATTCTCACAGCTATGTACATCAGTCACTTTGTCGATACTCACAGCTATCTATGTACATCAGTCCCTTTGTCGATACTCACAGCTATCTATGTACATCAGTCCCTTTGTCGATACTCACAGCTATCTATGTACATCAGTCCCTTTGTCGATACTCACAGCTATCTATGTACATCAGTCCCTTTGTCGATACTCACAGCTATCTATGTACATCAGTCCCTTTGTCGATACTCACAGCTATCTATGTACATCAGTCTCTATGTTGATACTCACAGCTATGTACATCAGTCCCTTTGTTGATACTCACAGCGATGTACATCAGTCCCTTTGTCGATACTCACAGATATCTATGTACATCAGTCCCTTTCTCGATACTCACAGCTATGTACATCAGTCCCTTTGTCAATACTCACAGCTATCTATGTACATCAGTCCCTTTATCGATACTCACAGCTATCTATGTAAATCAGTCCCTTTGTCGATACTCACAGCTATCTATGTACATCAGTCCCTTTGTCGATACTCACAGCTATCTATGTACATCAGTCCCTTTGTCGATACTCACAGCTATCTATGTACATCAGTCCCTTTGTCGATACTCACAGCTATCTATGTACATAAGTCCCTTTGTCGATACTCACAGCTATCTATGTACATCAGTCCCTTTGTCGATACTCATAGCTATGTACATCAGTCTCTTTGTTGATACTCACAGCTATGTACATCAGTCCCTTTGTTGATACTCACAGCGATGTACATCAGTCCCTTTGTCGATACTCACAGCTATCTATGTACATCAGTCCCTTTGTCGATACTCACAGCTATCTATGTACATCAGTCCCTTTGTCGATACTCACAGCTATCTATGTACATCAGTCCCTTTGTCGATACTCACAGCTATCTATGTACATCAGTCCCTTTGTCGATACTCACAGCTATCTATGTACATCAGTCCCTTTGTCGATACTCACAGCTATCTATGTACATCAGTCCCTTTGTCAATACTCACAGCTATCTATGTACATCAGTCCCTTTATCGATACTCACAGCTATCTATGTACATCAGTCCCTTTGTCGATACTCACAGCTATCTATGTACATCAGTCCCTTTGTCGATACTCACAGCTATCTATGTACATCAGTACCTTTGTCGATACTCACAGCTATCTATGTACATCAGTCCCTTTGTCGATACTCACAGCTATGTACATCAGTCCCTTTCTTGATACTCACAGCTATCTATGTACATCAGTCCCTTTGTCGATACTCACAGCTATCTATGTACATCAGTCTCTTTGTTGATACTCACAGCTATCTATGTACATCAGTCCCTTTGTCGATTCTCACAGCTATGTACATCAGTCACTTTGTCGATACTCACAGCTATCTATGTACATCAGTCCCTTTGTCGATACTCACAGCTATCTATGTACATCAGTCCCTTTGTCGATACTCACAGCTATCTATGTACATCAGTCCCTTTGTCGATACTCACAGCTATCTATGTACATAAGTCCCTTTGTCGATACTCACAGCTATCTATGTACATCAGTCCCTTTGTCGATACTCATAGCTATGTACATCAGTCTCTTTGTTGATACTCACAGCTATGTACATCAGTCCCTTTGTTGATACTCACAGCGATGTACATCAGTCCCTTTGTCGATACTCACAGCTATCTATGTACATCAGTCCCTTTGTCGATACTCACAGATATCTATGTACATCAGTCCCTTTGTCGATACTCACAGCTATCTATGTACATCAGTCTCTTTGTCGATACTCACAGCTATCTATGTACATCAGTCTCTTTGTCGATACTCACAGCTATCTATGTACATCAGTCCCTTTGTCGATACTCACAGCTATCTATGTACATCAGTCTCTTTGTCGATACTCACAGCTATCTATGTACATCAGTCCCTTTGTCGATACTCACAGCTATCTATGTACGTCAGTCCCTTTGTCGATACTCACAGCTATCTATGTACATCAGTCCCTTTGTCGATACTCACAGCTATCTATGTACATCAGTCCCTTTGTCGATACTCACAGCTATCTATGTACATCAGTCCCTTTGTCGATACTCACAGCTATGTACATCAGTCCCTTTGTTGATACTCACAGCTATCTATGTACATCGGTCCCTTTGTTGATACTCACGGCTATGTACATCAGTCCCTTTGTCGATACTCATAGCTATGTACATCAGTCTCTTTGTTGATACTCACAGCTATGTACATCAGTCCCTTTGTTGATACTCACAGCGATGTACATCAGTCCCTTTGTCGATACTCACAGCTATCTATGTACATCAGTCCCTTTGTCGATACTCACAGCTATCTATGTACATCAGTCTCTTTGTCGATACTCACAGCTATCTATGTACATCAGTCCCTTTGTCGATACTCACAGCTATCTATGTACGTCAGTCCCTTTGTCGATACTCACAGCTATCTATGTACATCAGTCCCTTTGTCGATACTCACAGCTATCTATGTACATCAGTCCCTTTGTCGATACTCACAGCTATCTATGTACATCAGTCCCTTTGTCGATACTCACAGCTATGTACATCAGTCCCTTTGTTGATACTCACAGCTATCTATGTACATCGGTCCCTTTGTTGATACTCACGGCTATGTACATCAGTCCCTTTGTCGATACTCATAGCTATGTACATCAGTCTCTTTGTTGATACTCACAGCTATGTACATCAGTCCCTTTGTTGATACTCACAGCGATGTACATCAGTCCCTTTGTCGATACTCACAGCTATCTATGTACATCAGTCCCTTTGTCGATACTCACAGATATCTATGTACATCAGTCCCTTTGTCGATACTCACAGCTATCTATGTACATCAGTCTCTTTGTCGATACTCACAGCTATCTATGTACATCAGTCTCTTTGTCGATACTCACAGCTATCTATGTACATCAGTCCCTTTGTCGATACTCACAGCTATCTATGTACATCAGTCTCTTTGTCGATACTCACAGCTATCTATGTACATCAGTCCCTTTGTCGATACTCACAGCTATCTATGTACGTCAGTCCCTTTGTCGATACTCACAGCTATCTATGTACGTCAGTCCCTTTGTCGATACTCACAGCTATCTATGTACATCAGTCCCTTTGTCGATACTCACAGCTATGTACATCAGTCCCTTTGTTGATACTCACAGCTATCTATGTACATCAGTCCCTTTGTCGATACTCACAGCTATGTACATCAGTCCCTTTGTTGATACTCACAGCTATCTATGTACATCACTCCCTTTGTTGATACTCACGGCTATGTACATCAGTCCCTTTGTCGATACTCACAGCTATCTATGTACATCAGTCCCTTTGTCGATACTCACAGCTATCTATGTACATCAGTCCCTTTGTCGATACTCACAGCTATCTATGTACATCAGTCCCTTTGTCGATACTCACAGCTATCTATGTACATCAGTCCCTTTGTCGATACTCACAGCTATCTATGTACATCAGTCCCTTTGTCGATACTCACAGCTATCTATGTACATCAGTCCCTTTGTCGATACTCACAGCTATCTATGTACATCAGTCTCTATGTTGATACTCACAGCTATGTACATCAGTCCCTTTGTTGATACTCACAGCGATGTACATCAGTCCCTTTGTCGATACTCACAGATATCTATGTACATCAGTCCCTTTGTCGATACTCACAGCTATGTACATCAGTCCCTTTGTCAATACTCACAGCTATCTATGTACATCAGTCCCTTTATCGATACTCACAGCTATCTATGTAAATCAGTCCCTTTGTCGATACTCACAGCTATCTATGTACATCAGTCCCTTTGTCGATACTCACAGCTATCTATGTACATCAGTCCCTTTGTCGATACTCACAGCTATCTATGTACATCAGTCCCTTTGTCGATACTCACAGCTATCTATGTACATCAGTCCCTTTGTCGATACTCAAAGCTATGTACATCAGTCCCTTTGTTGATACTCACAGCTATCTATGTACATCAGTCCCTTTGTTGATACTCACGGCTATGTACATCAGTCCCTTTGTCGATACTCACAGCTATCTATGTACATCAGTCCCTTTGTCGATACTCACAGCTATCTATGTACATCAGTCCCTTTGTCGATACTCACAGCTATCTATGTACATCAGTCCCTTTGTCGATACTCACAGCTATCTATGTACATCAGTCCCTTTGTCGATACTCACAGCTATCTATGTACATCAGTCCCTTTGTCGATACTCACAGCTATCTATGTACATCAGTCCCTTTGTCGATACTCACAGCTATCTATGTACATCAGTCTCTATGTTGATACTCACAGCTATGTACATCAGTCCCTTTGTTGATACTCACAGCGATGTACATCAGTCCCTTTGTCGATACTCACAGATATCTATGTACATCAGTCCCTTTGTCGATACTCACAGCTATGTACATCAGTCCCTTTGTCAATACTCACAGCTATCTATGTACATCAGTCCCTTTATCGATACTCACAGCTATCTATGTACATCAGTCCCTTTGTCGATACTCACAGCTATCTATGTACATCAGTCCCTTTGTCGATACTCACAGCTATCTATGTACATAAGTCCCTTTGTCGATACTCACAGCTATCTATGTACATCAGTCCCTTTGTCGATACTCATAGCTATGTACATCAGTCTCTTTGTTGATACTCACAGCTATGTACATCAGTCCCTTTGTTGATACTCACAGCGATGTACATCAGTCCCTTTGTCGATACTCACAGCTATCTATGTACATCAGTCCCTTTGTCGATACTCACAGCTATCTATGTACATCAGTCCCTTTGTCGATACTCACAGCTATCTATGTACATCAGTCCCTTTGTCGATACTCACAGCTATCTATGTACATCAGTCCCTTTGTCGATACTCACAGCTATCTATGTACATCAGTCCCTTTGTCGATACTCACAGCTATCTATGTACATCAGTCCCTTTGTCGATACTCACAGCTATGTACATCAGTCCCTTTGTTGATACTCACAGCTATCTATGTACATCAGTCCCTTTGTCGATACTCACAGCTATCTATGTACATCAGTCTCTTTGTTGATACTCACAGCTATCTATGTACATCAGTCCCTTTGTCGATACTCACAGCTATGTACATCAGTCACTTTGTCGATACTCACAGCTATCTATGTACATCAGTCCCTTTGTCGATACTCACAGCTATCTATGTACATCAGTCCCTTTGTCGATACTCACAGCTATCTATGTACATCAGTCCCTTTGTCGATACTCACAGCTATCTATGTACATCAGTCCCTTTGTCGATACTCACAGCTATCTATGTACATCAGTCCCTTTGTCGATACTCATAGCTATGTACATCAGTCTCTTTGTTGATACCCACAGCTATGTACATCAGTCCCTTTGTTGATACTCACAGCGATGTACATCAGTCCCTTTGTCGATACTCACAGCTATCTATGTACATCAGTCCCTTTGTCGATACTCACAGCTATCTATGTACATCAGTCCCTTTGTCGATACTCACAGCTATGTACATCAGTCCCTTTGTTGATACTCACAGCTATCTATGTACATCAGTCCCTTTGTCGATACTCACAGCTATCTATGTACATCAGTCTCTTTGTTGATACTCACAGCTATCTATGTACATCAGTCCCTTTGTCGATACTCACAGCTATGTACATCAGTCACTTTGTCGATACTCACAGCTATCTATGTACATCAGTCCCTTTGTCGATACTCACAGCTATCTATGTACATCAGTCCCTTTGTCGATACTCACAGCTATCTATGTACATCAGTCCCTTTGTCGATACTCACAGCTATCTATGTACATCAGTCCCTTTGTCGATACTCACAGCTATCTATGTACATCAGTCCCTTTGTCAATACTCACAGCTATCTATGTACATCAGTCCCTTTATCGATACTCACAGCTATCTATGTACATCAGTCCCTTTGTCGATACTCACAGCTATCTATGTACATCAGTCCCTTTGTCGATACTCACAGCTATCTATGTACATCAGTACCTTTGTCGATACTCACAGCTATCTATGTACATCAGTCCCTTTGTCGATACTCACAGCTATGTACATCAGTCCCTTTCTTGATACTCACAGCTATCTATGTACATCAGTCCCTTTGTCGATACTCACAGCTATCTATGTACATCAGTCTCTTTGTTGATACTCACAGCTATCTATGTACATCAGTCCCTTTGTCGATTCTCACAGCTATGTACATCAGTCACTTTGTCGATACTCACAGCTATCTATGTACATCAGTCCCTTTGTCGATACTCACAGCTATCTATGTACATCAGTCCCTTTGTCGATACTCACAGCTATCTATGTACATCAGTCCCTTTGTCGATACTCACAGCTATCTATGTACATAAGTCCCTTTGTCGATACTCACAGCTATCTATGTACATCAGTCCCTTTGTCGATACTCATAGCTATGTACATCAGTCTCTTTGTTGATACTCACAGCTATGTACATCAGTCCCTTTGTTGATACTCACAGCGATGTACATCAGTCCCTTTGTCGATACTCACAGCTATCTATGTACATCAGTCCCTTTGTCGATACTCACAGATATCTATGTACATCAGTCCCTTTGTCGATACTCACAGCTATCTATGTACATCAGTCTCTTTGTCGATACTCACAGCTATCTATGTACATCAGCTGTGAGTATCGACAAAGAGACTATCTATGTACATCAGTCCCTTTGTCGATACTCACAGCTATCTATGTACATCAGTCTCTTTGTCGATACTCACAGCTATCTATGTACGTCAGTCCCTTTGTCGATACTCACAGCTATCTATGTACGTCAGTCCCTTTGTCGATACTCACAGCTATCTATGTACATCAGTCTCTTTGTCGATACTCACAGCTATCTATGTACGTCAGTCCCTTTGTCGATACTCACAGCTATCTATGTACATCAGTCCCTTTGTCGATACTCACAGCTATCTATGTACATCAGTCCCTTTGTCGATACTCACAGCTATGTACATCAGTCCCTTTGTTGATACTCACAGCTATCTATGTACATCAGTCCCTTTGTTGATACTCACGGCTATGTACATCAGTCCCTTTGTCGATACTCACAGCTATCTATGTACATCAGTCCCTTTGTCGATACTCACAGCTATCTATGTACATCAGTCCCTTTGTCGATACTCACAGCTATCTATGTACATCAGTCCCTTTGTCGATACTCACAGCTATCTATGTACATCAGTCCCTTTGTCGATACTCACAGCTATCTATGTACATCAGTCACTTTGTCGATACTCACAGCTATCTATGTACATCAGTCTCTATGTTGATACTCACAGCTATGTACATCAGTCCCTTTGTTGATACTCACAGCGATGTACATCAGTCCCTTTGTCGATACTCACAGATATCTATGTACATCAGTCCCTTTGTCGATACTCACAGCTATGTACATCAGTCCCTTTGTCAATACTCACAGCTATCTATGTACATCAGTCCCTTTATCGATACTCACAGCTATCTATGTAAATCAGTCCCTTTGTCGATACTCACAGCTATCTATGTACATCAGTCCCTTTGTCGATACTCACAGCTATCTATGTACATCAGTCCCTTTGTCGATACTCACAGCTAGCTATGTACATCAGTCCCTTTGTCGATACTCACAGCTATCTATGTACATCAGTCCCTTTGTCGATACTCAAAGCTATGTACATCAGTCCCTTTGTTGATACTCACAGCTATCTATGTACATCAGTCCCTTTGTTGATACTCACGGCTATGTACATCAGTCCCTTTGTCGATACTCACAGCTATCTATGTACATCAGTCCCTTTGTCGATACTCACAGCTATCTATGTACATCAGTCCCTTTGTCGATACTCACAGCTATCTATGTACATCAGTCCCTTTGTCGATACTCACAGCTATCTATGTACATCAGTCCCTTTGTCGATACTCACAGCTATCTATGTACATCAGTCCCTTTGTCGATACTCACAGCTATCTATGTACATCAGTCCCTTTGTCGATACTCACAGCTATCTATGTACATCAGTCTCTATGTTGATACTCACAGCTATGTACATCAGTCCCTTTGTTGATACTCACAGCGATGTACATCAGTCCCTTTGTCGATACTCACAGATATCTATGTACATCAGTCCCTTTGTCGATACTCACAGCTATGTACATCAGTCCCTTTGTCAATACTCACAGCTATCTATGTACATCAGTCCCTTTGTCGATACTCACAGCTATCTATGTACATCAGTCCCTTTGTCGATACTCACAGCTATCTATGTACATCAGTCCCTTTGTCGATACTCATAGCTATGTACATCAGTCTCTTTGTTGATACTCACAGCTATGTACATCAGTCCCTTTGTTGATACTCACAGCGATGTACATCAGTCCCTTTGTCGATACTCACAGCGATGTACATCAGTCCCTTTGTCGATACTCACAGCTATCTATGTACATCAGTCCCTTTGTCGATACTCACAGCTATCTATGTACATCAGTCCCTTTGTCGATACTCACAGCTATCTATGTACATCAGTCCCTTTGTCGATACTCACAGCTATCTATGTACATCAGTCCCTTTGTCGATACTCACAGCTATCTATGTACATCAGTCCCTTTGTCGATACTCACAGCTATCTATGTACATCAGTCCCTTTGTCGATACTCACAGCTATGTACATCAGTCACTTTGTCGATACTCACAGCTATGTACATCAGTCACTTTGTCGATACTCACAGCTATCTATGTACATCAGTCCCTTTGTCGATACTCACAGCTATCTATGTACATCAGTCCCTTTGTCGATACTCACAGCTATCTATGTACATCAGTCCCTTTGTCGATACTCACAGCTATCTATGTACATCAGTCCCTTTGTCGATACTCACAGCTATCTATGTACATCAGTCCCTTTGTCGATACTCATAGCTATGTACATCAGTCTCTTTGTTGATACCCACAGCTATGTACATCAGTCCCTTTGTTGATACTCACAGCGATGTACATCAGTCCCTTTGTCGATACTCACAGCTATCTATGTACATCAGTCCCTTTGTCGATACTCACAGCTATCTATGTACATCAGTCCCTTTGTCGATACTCACAGCTATGTACATCAGTCCCTTTGTTGATACTCACAGCTATCTATGTACATCAGTCCCTTTGTCGATACTCACAGCTATCTATGTACATCAGTCTCTTTGTTGATACTCACAGCTATCTATGTACATCAGTCCCTTTGTCGATACTCACAGCTATGTACATCAGTCACTTTGTCGATACTCACAGCTATCTATGTACATCAGTCTCTTTGTCGATACTCACAGCTATGTACATCAGTCCCTTTGTTGATACTCACAGCTATCTATGTACATCAGTCCCTTTGTTGATACTCACAGCTATCTATGTACATCAGTCCCTTTGTTGATACTCACGGCTATGTACATCAGTCCCTTTGTCGATACTCACAGCTATCTATGTACATCAGTCCCTTTGTCGATACTCACAGCTATCTATGTACATCAGTCCCTTTGTCGATACTCACAGCTATCTATGTACATCAGTCCCTTTGTCGATACTCACAGCTATCTATGTACATCAGTCCCTTTGTCGATACTCACAGCTATCTATGTACATCAGTCACTTTGTCGATACTCACAGCTATCTATGTACATCAGTCTCTATGTTGATACTCACAGCTATGTACATCAGTCCCTTTGTTGATACTCACAGCGATGTACATCAGTCCCTTTGTCGATACTCACAGATATCTATGTACATCAGTCCCTTTGTCGATACTCACAGCTATGTACATCAGTCCCTTTGTCAATACTCACAGCTATCTATGTACATCAGTCCCTTTATCGATACTCACAGCTATCTATGTAAATCAGTCCCTTTGTCGATACTCACAGCTATCTATGTACATCAGTCCCTTTGTCGATACTCACAGCTATCTATGTACATCAGTCCCTTTGTCGATACTCACAGCTATCTATGTACATCAGTCCCTTTGTCGATACTCACAGCTATCTATGTACATCAGTCCCTTTGTCGATACTCAAAGCTATGTACATCAGTCCCTTTGTTGATACTCACAGCTATCTATGTACATCAGTCCCTTTGTTGATACTCACGGCTATGTACATCAGTCCCTTTGTCGATACTCACAGCTATCTATGTACATCAGTCCCTTTGTCGATACTCACAGCTATCTATGTACATCAGTCCCTTTGTCGATACTCACAGCTATCTATGTACATCAGTCCCTTTGTCGATACTCACAGCTATCTATGTACATCAGTCCCTTTGTCGATACTCACAGCTATCTATGTACATCAGTCCCTTTGTCGATACTCACAGCTATCTATGTACATCAGTCCCTTTGTCGATACTCACAGCTATCTATGTACATCAGTCTCTATGTTGATACTCACAGCTATGTACATCAGTCCCTTTGTTGATACTCACAGCGATGTACATCAGTCCCTTTGTCGATACTCACAGATATCTATGTACATCAGTCCCTTTGTCGATACTCACAGCTATGTACATCAGTCCCTTTGTCAATACTCACAGCTATCTATGTACATCAGTCCCTTTATCGATACTCACAGCTATCTATGTAAATCAGTCCCTTTGTCGATACTCACAGCTATCTATGTACATCAGTCCCTTTGTCGATACTCACAGCTATCTATGTACATCAGTCCCTTTGTCGATACTCACAGCTATCTATGTACATCAGTCCCTTTGTCGATACTCAAAGCTATGTACATCAGTCCCTTTGTTGATACTCACAGCTATCTATGTACATCAGTCCCTTTGTTGATACTCACGGCTATGTACATCAGTCCCTTTGTCGATACTCACAGCTATCTATGTACATCAGTCCCTTTGTCGATACTCACAGCTATCTATGTACATCAGTCCCTTTGTCGATACTCACAGCTATCTATGTACATCAGTCCCTTTGTCGATACTCACAGCTATCTATGTACATCAGTCCCTTTGTCGATACTCACAGCTATCTATGTACATCAGTCCCTTTGTCGATACTCACAGCTATCTATGTACATCAGTCCCTTTGTCGATACTCACAGCTATCTATGTACATCAGTCTCTATGTTGATACTCACAGCTATGTACATCAGTCCCTTTGTTGATACTCACAGCGATGTACATCAGTCCCTTTGTCGATACTCACAGATATCTATGTACATCAGTCCCTTTGTCGATACTCACAGCTATGTACATCAGTCCCTTTGTCAATACTCACAGCTATCTATGTACATCAGTCCCTTTATCGATACTCACAGCTATCTATGTACATCAGTCCCTTTGTCGATACTCACAGCTATCTATGTACATCAGTCCCTTTGTCGATACTCATAGCTATGTACATCAGTCTCTTTGTTGATACTCACAGCTATGTACATCAGTCCCTTTGTTGATACTCACAGCGATGTACATCAGTCCCTTTGTCGATACTCACAGCTATCTATGTACATCAGTCCCTTTGTCGATACTCACAGCTATCTATGTACATCAGTCCCTTTGTCGATACTCACAGCTATCTATGTACATCAGTCCCTTTGTCGATACTCACAGCTATCTATGTACATCAGTCCCTTTGTCGATACTCACAGCTATCTATGTACATCAGTCCCTTTGTCGATACTCACAGCTATCTATGTACATCAGTCCCTTTGTCGATACTCACAGCTATGTACATCAGTCCCTTTGTCGATACTCACAGCTATCTATGTACATCAGTCCCTTTGTCGATACTCACAGCTATCTATGTACATCAGTCTCTTTGTTGATACTCACAGCTATCTATGTACATCAGTCCCTTTGTCGATACTCACAGCTATGTACATCAGTCACTTTGTCGATACTCACAGCTATCTATGTACATCAGTCCCTTTGTCGATACTCACAGCTATCTATGTACATCAGTCCCTTTGTCGATACTCACAGCTATCTATGTACATCAGTCCCTTTGTCGATACTCACAGCTATCTATGTACATCAGTCCCTTTGTCGATACTCACAGCTATCTATGTACATCAGTCCCTTTGTCGATACTCATAGCTATGTACATCAGTCTCTTTGTTGATACCCACAGCTATGTACATCAGTCCCTTTGTTGATACTCACAGCGATGTACATCAGTCCCTTTGTCGATACTCACAGCTATCTATGTACATCAGTCCCTTTGTCGATACTCACAGCTATCTATGTACATCAGTCCCTTTGTCGATACTCACAGCTATGTACATCAGTCCCTTTGTTGATACTCACAGCTATCTATGTACATCAGTCCCTTTGTCGATACTCACAGCTATCTATGTACATCAGTCTCTTTGTTGATACTCACAGCTATCTATGTACATCAGTCCCTTTGTCGATACTCACAGCTATGTACATCAGTCACTTTGTCGATACTCACAGCTATCTATGTACATCAGTCCCTTTGTCGATACTCACAGCTATCTATGTACATCAGTCCCTTTGTCGATACTCACAGCTATCTATGTACATCAGTCCCTTTGTCGATACTCACAGCTATCTATGTACATCAGTCCCTTTGTCGATACTCACAGCTATCTATGTACATCAGTCCCTTTGTCGATACTCACAGCTATCTATGTACATCAGTCCCTTTATCGATACTCACAGCTATCTATGTACATCAGTCCCTTTGTCGATACTCACAGCTATCTATGTACATCAGTCCCTTTGTCGATACTCACAGCTATCTATGTACATCAGTACCTTTGTCGATACTCACAGCTATCTATGTACATCAGTCCCTTTGTCGATACTCACAGCTATGTACATCAGTCCCTTTCTTGATACTCACAGCTATCTATGTACATCAGTCCCTTTGTCGATACTCACAGCTATCTATGTACATCAGTCTCTTTGTTGATACTCACAGCTATCTATGTACATCAGTCCCTTTGTCGATTCTCACAGATATGTACATCAGTCACTTTGTCGATACTCACAGCTATCTATGTACATCAGTCCCTTTGTCGATACTCACAGCTATCTATGTACATCAGTCCCTTTGTCGATACTCACAGCTATCTATGTACATCAGTCCCTTTGTCGATACTCACAGCTATCTATGTACATAAGTCCCTTTGTCGATACTCACAGCTATCTATGTACATCAGTCCCTTTGTCGATACTCATAGCTATGTACATCAGTCTCTTTGTTGATACTCACAGCTATGTACATCAGTCCCTTTGTTGATACTCACAGCGATGTACATCAGTCCCTTTGTCGATACTCACAGCTATCTATGTACATCAGTCCCTTTGTCGATACTCACAGATATCTATGTACATCAGTCCCTTTGTCGATACTCACAGCTATCTATGTACATCAGTCTCTTTGTCGATACTCACAGCTATCTATGTACATCAGCTGTGAGTATCGACAAAGAGACTATCTATGTACATCAGTCCCTTTGTCGATACTCACAGCTATCTATGTACATCAGTCTCTTTGTCGATACTCACAGCTATCTATGTACATCAGTCCCTTTGTCGATACTCACAGCTATCTATGTACGTCAGTCCCTTTGTCGATACTCACAGCTATCTATGTACATCAGTCCCTTTGTCGATACTCACAGCTATCTATGTACATCAGTCCCTTTGTCGATACTCACAGCTATGTACATCAGTCCCTTTGTTGATACTCACAGCTATCTATGTACATCAGTCCCTTTGTTGATACTCACGGCTATGTACATCAGTCCCTTTGTCGATACTCACAGCTATCTATGTACATCAGTCCCTTTGTCGATACTCACAGCTATCTATGTACATCAGTCCCTTTGTCGATACTCACAGCTATCTATGTACATCAGTCCCTTTGTCGATACTCACAGCTATCTATGTACATCAGTCCCTTTGTCGATACTCACAGCTATCTATGTACATCAGTCACTTTGTCGATACTCACAGCTATCTATGTACATCAGTCTCTATGTTGATACTCACAGCTATGTACATCAGTCCCTTTGTTGATACTCACAGCGATGTACATCAGTCCCTTTGTCGATACTCACAGATATCTATGTACATCAGTCCCTTTGTCGATACTCACAGCTATGTACATCAGTCCCTTTGTCAATACTCACAGCTATCTATGTACATCAGTCCCTTTATCGATACTCACAGCTATCTATGTAAATCAGTCCCTTTGTCGATACTCACAGCTATCTATGTACATCAGTCCCTTTGTCGATACTCACAGCTATCTATGTACATCAGTCCCTTTGTCGATACTCACAGCTATCTATGTACATCAGTCCCTTTGTCGATACTCACAGCTATCTATGTACATCAGTCCCTTTGTCGATACTCAAAGCTATGTACATCAGTCCCTTTGTTGATACTCACAGCTATCTATGTACATCAGTCCCTTTGTTGATACTCACGGCTATGTACATCAGTCCCTTTGTCGATACTCACAGCTATCTATGTACATCAGTCCCTTTGTCGATACTCACAGCTATCTATGTACATCAGTCCCTTTGTCGATACTCACAGCTATCTATGTACATCAGTCCCTTTGTCGATATTCACAGCTATCTATGTACATCAGTCCCTTTGTCGATACTCACAGCTATCTATGTACATCAGTCCCTTTGTCGATACTCACAGCTATCTATGTACATCAGTCCCTTTGTCGATACTCACAGCTATCTATGTACATCAGTCTCTATGTTGATACTCACAGCTATGTACATCAGTCCCTTTGTTGATACTCACAGCGATGTACATCAGTCCCTTTGTCGATACTCACAGATATCTATGTACATCAGTCCCTTTGTCGATACTCACAGCTATGTACATCAGTCCCTTTGTCAATACTCACAGCTATCTATGTACATCAGTCCCTTTATCGATACTCACAGCTATCTATGTACATCAGTCCCTTTGTCGATACTCACAGCTATCTATGTACATCAGTCCCTTTGTCGATACTCATAGCTATGTACATCAGTCTCTTTGTTGATACTCACAGCTATGTACATCAGTCCCTTTGTTGATACTCACAGCGATGTACATCAGTCCCTTTGTCGATACTCACAGCTATCTATGTACATCAGTCCCTTTGTCGATACTCACAGCTATCTATGTACATCAGTCCCTTTGTCGATACTCACAGCTATCTATGTACATCAGTCCCTTTGTCGATACTCACAGCTATCTATGTACATCAGTCCCTTTGTCGATACTCACAGCTATCTATGTACATCAGTCCCTTTGTCGATACTCACAGCTATCTATGTACATCAGTCCCTTTGTCGATACTCACAGCTATGTACATCAGTCACTTTGTCGATACTCACAGCTATCTATGTACATCAGTCCCTTTGTCGATACTCACAGCTATCTATGTACATCAGTCCCTTTGTCGATACTCACAGCTATCTATGTACATCAGTCCCTTTGTCGATACTCACAGCTATCTATGTACATCAGTCCCTTTGTCGATACTCACAGCTATCTATGTACATCAGTCCCTTTGTCGATACTCATAGCTATGTACATCAGTCTCTTTGTTGATACCCACAGCTATGTACATCAGTCCCTTTGTTGATACTCACAGCGATATACATCAGTCCCTTTGTCGATACTCACAGCTATCTATGTACATCAGTCCCTTTGTCGATACTCACAGCTATCTATGTACATCAGTCCCTTTGTCGATACTCACAGCTATGTACATCAGTCCCTTTGTTGATACTCACAGCTATCTATGTACATCAGTCCCTTTGTCGATACTCACAGCTATCTATGTACATCAGTCTCTATGTTGATACTCACAGCTATGTACATCAGTCCCTTTGTTGATACTCACAGCGATGTACATCAGTCCCTTTGTCGATACTCACAGATATCTATGTACATCAGTCCCTTTGTCGATACTCACAGCTATGTACATCAGTCCCTTTGTCAATACTCACAGCTATCTATGTACATCAGTCCCTTTATCGATACTCACAGCTATCTATGTACATCAGTCCCTTTGTCGATACTCACAGCTATCTATGTACATCAGTCCCTTTGTCGATACTCATAGCTATGTACATCAGTCTCTTTGTTGATACTCACAGCTATGTACATCAGTCCCTTTGTTGATACTCACAGCGATGTACATCAGTCCCTTTGTCGATACTCACAGCTATCTATGTACATCAGTCCCTTTGTCGATACTCACAGCTATCTATGTACATCAGTCCCTTTGTCGATACTCACAGCTATCTATGTACATCAGTCCCTTTGTCGATACTCACAGCTATCTATGTACATCAGTCCCTTTGTCGATACTCACAGCTATCTATGTACATCAGTCCCTTTGTCGATACTCACAGCTATCTATGTACATCAGTCCCTTTGTCGATACTCACAGCTATGTACATCAGTCACTTTGTCGATACTCACAGCTATCTATGTACATCAGTCCCTTTGTCGATACTCACAGCTATCTATGTACATCAGTCCCTTTGTCGATACTCACAGCTATCTATGTACATCAGTCCCTTTGTCGATACTCACAGCTATCTATGTACATCAGTCCCTTTGTCGATACTCACAGCTATCTATGTACATCAGTCCCTTTGTCGATACTCATAGCTATGTACATCAGTCTCTTTGTTGATACCCACAGCTATGTACATCAGTCCCTTTGTTGATACTCACAGCGATATACATCAGTCCCTTTGTCGATACTCACAGCTATCTATGTACATCAGTCCCTTTGTCGATACTCACAGCTATCTATGTACATCAGTCCCTTTGTCGATACTCACAGCTATGTACATCAGTCCCTTTGTTGATACTCACAGCTATCTATGTACATCAGTCCCTTTGTCGATACTCACAGCTATCTATGTACATCAGTCTCTTTGTTGATACTCACAGCTATCTATGTACATCAGTCCCTTTGTCGATACTCACAGCTATGTACATCAGTCACTTTGTCGATACTCACAGCTATCTATGTACATCAGTCTCTTTGTCGATACTCACAGCTATCTATGTACATCAGTCCCTTTGTCGATACTCACAGCTATCTATGTACGTCAGTCCCTTTGTCGATACTCACAGCTATCTATGTACATCAGTCCCTTTGTCGATACTCACAGCTATCTATGTACATCAGTCCCTTTGTCGATACTCACAGCTATGTACATCAGTCCCTTTGTTGATACTCACAGCTATCTATGTACATCAGTCCCTTTGTTGATACTCACGGCTATGTACATCAGTCCCTTTGTCGATACTCACAGCTATCTATGTACATCAGTCCCTTTGTCGATACTCACAGCTATCTATGTACATCAGTCCCTTTGTCGATACTCACAGCTATCTATGTACATCAGTCCCTTTGTCGATACTCACAGCTATCTATGTACATCAGTCCCTTTGTCGATACTCACAGCTATCTATGTACATCAGTCACTTTGTCGATACTCACAGCTATCTATGTACATCAGTCTCTATGTTGATACTCACAGCTATGTACATCAGTCCCTTTGTTGATACTCACAGCGATGTACATCAGTCCCTTTGTCGATACTCACAGATATCTATGTACATCAGTCCCTTTGTCGATACTCACAGCTATGTACATCAGTCCCTTTGTCAATACTCACAGCTATCTATGTACATCAGTCCCTTTATCGATACTCACAGCTATCTATGTAAATCAGTCCCTTTGTCGATACTCACAGCTATCTATGTACATCAGTCCCTTTGTCGATACTCACAGCTATCTATGTACATCAGTCCCTTTGTCGATACTCACAGCTATCTATGTACATCAGTCCCTTTGTCGATACTCACAGCTATCTATGTACATCAGTCCCTTTGTCGATACTCAAAGCTATGTACATCAGTCCCTTTGTTGATACTCACAGCTATCTATGTACATCAGTCCCTTTGTTGATACTCACGGCTATGTACATCAGTCCCTTTGTCGATACTCACAGCTATCTATGTACATCAGTCCCTTTGTCGATACTCACAGCTATCTATGTACATCAGTCCCTTTGTCGATACTCACAGCTATCTATGTACATCAGTCCCTTTGTCGATACTCACAGCTATCTATGTACATCAGTCCCTTTGTCGATACTCACAGCTATCTATGTACATCAGTCCCTTTGTCGATACTCACAGCTATCTATGTACATCAGTCCCTTTGTCGATACTCACAGCTATCTATGTACATCAGTCTCTATGTTGATACTCACAGCTATGTACATCAGTCCCTTTGTTGATACTCACAGCGATGTACATCAGTCCCTTTGTCGATACTCACAGATATCTATGTACATCAGTCCCTTTGTCGATACTCACAGCTATGTACATCAGTCCCTTTGTCAATACTCACAGCTATCTATGTACATCAGTCCCTTTATCGATACTCACAGCTATCTATGTACATCAGTCCCTTTGTCGATACTCACAGCTATCTATGTACATCAGTCCCTTTGTCGATACTCATAGCTATGTACATCAGTCTCTTTGTTGATACTCACAGCTATGTACATCAGTCCCTTTGTTGATACTCACAGCGATGTACATCAGTCCCTTTGTCGATACTCACAGCTATCTATGTACATCAGTCCCTTTGTCGATACTCACAGCTATCTATGTACATCAGTCCCTTTGTCGATACTCACAGCTATCTATGTACATCAGTCCCTTTGTCGATACTCACAGCTATCTATGTACATCAGTCCCTTTGTCGATACTCACAGCTATCTATGTACATCAGTCCCTTTGTCGATACTCACAGTTATCTATGTACATCAGTCCCTTTGTCGATACTCACAGCTATGTACATCAGTCACTTTGTCGATACTCACAGCTATCTATGTACATCAGTCCCTTTGTCGATACTCACAGCTATCTATGTACATCAGTCCCTTTGTCGATACTCACAGCTATCTATGTACATCAGTCCCTTTGTCGATACTCACAGCTATCTATGTACATCAGTCCCTTTGTCGATACTCACAGCTATCTATGTACATCAGTCACTTTGTCGATACTCACAGCTATCTATGTACATCAGTCTCTATGTTGATACTCACAGCTATGTACATCAGTCCCTTTGTTGATACTCACAGCGATGTACATCAGTCCCTTTGTCGATACTCACAGATATCTATGTACATCAGTCCCTTTGTCGATACTCACAGCTATGTACATCAGTCCCTTTGTCAATACTCACAGCTATCTATGTACATCAGTCCCTTTATCGATACTCACAGCTATCTATGTAAATCAGTCCCTTTGTCGATACTCACAGCTATCTATGTACATCAGTCCCTTTGTCGATACTCACAGCTATCTATGTACATCAGTCCCTTTGTCGATACTCACAGCTATCTATGTACATCAGTCCCTTTGTCGATACTCACAGCTATCTATGTACATCAGTCCCTTTGTCGATACTCAAAGCTATGTACATCAGTCCCTTTGTTGATACTCACAGCTATCTATGTACATCAGTCCCTTTGTTGATACTCACGGCTATGTACATCAGTCCCTTTGTCGATACTCACAGCTATCTATGTACATCAGTCCCTTTGTCGATACTCACAGCTATCTATGTACATCAGTCCCTTTGTCGATACTCACAGCTATCTATGTACATCAGTCCCTTTGTCGATACTCACAGCTATCTATGTACATCAGTCCCTTTGTCGATACTCACAGCTATCTATGTACATCAGTCCCTTTGTCGATACTCACAGCTATCTATGTACATCAGTCCCTTTGTCGATACTCACAGCTATCTATGTACATCAGTCTCTATGTTGATACTCACAGCTATGTACATCAGTCCCTTTGTTGATACTCACAGCGATGTACATCAGTCCCTTTGTCGATACTCACAGATATCTATGTACATCAGTCCCTTTGTCGATACTCACAGCTATGTACATCAGTCCCTTTGTCAATACTCACAGCTATCTATGTACATCAGTCCCTTTATCGATACTCACAGCTATCTATGTACATCAGTCCCTTTGTCGATACTCACAGCTATCTATGTACATCAGTCCCTTTGTCGATACTCATAGCTATGTACATCAGTCTCTTTGTTGATACTCACAGCTATGTACATCAGTCCCTTTGTTGATACTCACAGCGATGTACATCAGTCCCTTTGTCGATACTCACAGCTATCTATGTACATCAGTCCCTTTGTCGATACTCACAGCTATCTATGTACATCAGTCCCTTTGTCGATACTCACAGCTATCTATGTACATCAGTCCCTTTGTCGATACTCACAGCTATCTATGTACATCAGTCCCTTTGTCGATACTCACAGCTATCTATGTACATCAGTCCCTTTGTCGATACTCACAGCTATCTATGTACATCAGTCCCTTTGTCGATACTCACAGCTATGTACATCAGTCACTTTGTCGATACTCACAGCTATCTATGTACATCAGTCCCTTTGTCGATACTCACAGCTATCTATGTACATCAGTCCCTTTGTCGATACTCACAGCTATCTATGTACATCAGTCCCTTTGTCGATACTCACAGCTATCTATGTACATCAGTCCCTTTGTCGATACTCACAGTTATCTATGTACATCAGTCCCTTTGTCGATACTCATAGCTATGTACATCAGTCTCTTTGTTGATACCCACAGCTATGTACATCAGTCCCTTTGTTGATACTCACAGCGATGTACATCAGTCCCTTTGTCGATACTCACAGCTATCTATGTACATCAGTCCCTTTGTCGATACTCACAGCTATCTATGTACATCAGTCCCTTTGTCGATACTCACAGCTATGTACATCAGTCCCTTTGTTGATACTCACAGCTATCTATGTACATCAGTCCCTTTGTCGATACTCACAGCTATCTATGTACATCAGTCTCTTTGTTGATACTCACAGCTATCTATGTACATCAGTCCCTTTGTCGATACTCACAGCTATGTACATCAGTCACTTTGTCGATACTCACAGCTATCTATGTACATCAGTCCCTTTGTCGATACTCACAGCTATCTATGTACATCAGTCCCTTTGTCGATACTCACAGCTATCTATGTACATCAGTCCCTTTGTCGATACTCACAGCTATCTATGTACATCAGTCCCTTTGTCGATACTCACAGCTATCTATGTACATCAGTCCCTTTGTCGATACTCACAGCTATCTATGTACATCAGTCTCTATGTTGATACTCACAGCCATCATGTCAGTCCCTTCCCACTGGGCACTGACATCACTTCAACGTGTAGTTTTGATTTACATTTGGTTGAGTTGTCAACTAACATGAATTCTACGTGAAATCAACAAAATAATTCATGTCATTGGATTTAGATTAACACTTGGATGACAAATAGACTAAATTCCCTTATGTTGATGACTCTTTGTAAACCCAATTGTTAATTCAACATAATCACATTGAATTATTTGGTTGAAATGACGAGGAAACAACATTGATTCAACCAGTTATTTTCCAGTGTGTTGCTTCTCCTGCAGACAGTACGTGTTTACCAATGGACTCTACGTAGGCACCTTCAGGAAACCAATCACCTGTTGTCACCTTGACTTTCTTTAGGACTTCCTGTGCTGCTGCAAATGTTTTGCTTGTCCAGGGTGCCCTGCCCTGCCCTGAACCTTAGACTGTCACTTGCAGGGTCCCACCCAGTACCCTGCCCTGAACCTTAGACTGTCACTAGCAGGGTCCCACCCAGTACCCTGCCCTGAACCTTAGACTGTCACTAGCAGGCTACCACCCAGTACCCTGCCCTGAACCTTAGACTGTCACTAGCAGGGTCCCACCCAGTACCCTGCCCTGAACCTTAGACTGTCACTAGCAAGGTCCCACCCCGTACCCTGCCCTGAACCTTAGACTGTCACTAGCAGGCTACCACCCCGTACCCTGCCCTGAACCTTAGACTGTCACTAGCAGACTACCACCCTGCACCTGCTTTATCATCTTCTAATCTGTGTACACGACAAATAAACTTTGATTTGATATTTTATCCATTCCACTCCAGAGCTTTTGGTAACCGTTCTTCTGTGGGAAAGATCTGTGCCAAGGAATTGTTGAAGTCTTTACCTTTCTTGGCTCTAGCCAGCCATTCTCGATAGGCCTCTGACTGTATGGACTCTAGCCAGCCATTCCCATTAGGCCTCTGACTGTATGGACTCTAGCCAGCCAATCCCATTAGGTCTCTGACTGTATGGACTCTAGCCAGCCATTCCCATTAGGTCTCTGACTGTATGGACTCTAGCCAGCCATTCCCATGTGTCTGACTGTATGGACTCTAACCAGCCATTCTCAATAGCCCTCTGACTGTATGGACTCTAACCAGCCATTCCCATTAGGTCTCTGACTGTATGGACTCTAGCCAGCCATTCCCATGTCTCTGACTGTATGGACTCTAGCCAACTATTCCCATGTCTCTGACTGTATGGACTCTAGCCAGCTATTCCCATGTCTCTGACTGTATGGACTCTAGCCAACTATTCCCATGTCTCTGACTGTATGGACTCTAGCCAGCTATTCCCATGTCTCTGACTGTATGGACTCTAGCCAGCTATTCCCATGTCTCTGACTGTATGGACTCTAGCCAGCCATTCCCATGCCTCTGACTGTATGGACTCTAGCCAGCCATTCCCATTAGGTCTCTGGACCCCATTACTGTTATAGCAATCTCCTGTAAAGGGGGGCATATCAGTCAAACCATAATTATGACAGACGGATAATGAGTGACTTACAAAAAGCTATTTGGCTCTCATAGGCAGTATGTCAGGCATCTCGTCAGGCATCTCAGCTCAGTGGAAGGGGGTGGAGCAGCTTCTCAGAGCGCTATTAATCCAGTGACGCAGCCTATCCTCTAGTCCTCTACTCCTCTAGTCCTCTACTCCTCTAGTGCTCTAGTCCTTTACTCCTCTAGTCCTCCACTCCTCTAGTCCTCCACTCCTCTAGTCCTCCACTCCTCTAGTCCTCTACTCCTCTAGTCCTCTAGTCCTCTAGTCCTCCACTCCTCTAGTCCTCTACTCCTCTAGTCCTCTAGTCCTCTAGTCCTTTACTCCTCTAGTCCTCTAGTCCTCTAGTCCTTTACTCCTCTAGTCCTCCACTCCTCTAGTCCTCCACTCCTCTAGTCCACTAGTCCTCTAGTCCTCCACTCCTCTAGTCCTCCACTCCTCTAGTCCTCCACTCCTCTAGTCCTTTACTCCTCTAGTCCTTTACTCCTCTACTCCTCTAGTCCTTTACTCCTCTACTCCTCTAGTCCTCTACTCCTCTACTCCTCTAGTCCTCCACTCCTCTAGTCCTCCACTCCTCTAGTCCTTTACTCCTCTAGTCCTTTACTCCTCTAGTCCTCTAGTCCTTTACTCCTCTAGTCCTCTAGTCCTTTACTCCTCTACTCCTCTAGTCCTCCACTCCTCTAGTCCTTTACTCCTCTAGTCCTCTACTCCTCTAGTCCTCTAGTCCTCCACTCCTCTAGTCCTCCACTCCTCTAGTCCTCCACTCCTCTAGTCCTTTACTCCTCTAGTCCTTTACTCCTCTAGTCCTCTAGTCCTCTAGTCCTCTAGTCCTCTACTCCTCTAGTCCTTTACTCCTCTAGTCCTTTACTCCTCTAGTCCTTTACTCCTCTAGTCCTCTACTCCTCTAGTCCTCTACTCCTCTACTCCTCCAGTCCTCTACTCCTCCAGTCCTCCACTCCTCTAGTCCTCCACTCCTCTAGTCCTTTACTCCTCTAGTCCTCCACTCCTCTAGTCCTCTACTCCTCTACTCCTCTAGTCCTCCACTCCTCTAGTCCTTTACTCCTCTAGTCCTTTACTCCTCTAGTCCTCTACTCCTCTAGTCCTCTACTCCTCTACTCCTCCAGTCCTCTACTCCTCCAGTCCTCCACTCCTCTAGTCCTCCACTCCTCTAGTCCTCCACTCCTCTAGTCCTTTACTCCTCTAGTCCTCCACTCCTCTAGTCCTCTACTCCTCTACTCCTCTAGTCCTCCACTCCTCTAGTCCTTTACTCCTCTAGTCCTTTACTCCTCTAGTCCTCTACTCCTCTAGTCCTCTACTCCTCTACTCCTCCAGTCCTCTACTCCTCCAGTCCTCCACTCCTCTAGTCCTCCACTCCTCTAGTCCTTTACTCCTCCAGTCCTCTACTCCTCCAGTCCTCCACTCCTCTAGTCCTCCACTCCTCTAGTCCTCCACTCCTCTAGTCCTCCACTCCTCTAGTCCTTTACTCCTCTAGTCCTCCACTCCTCTAGTCCTCTACTCCTCTACTCCTCTAGTCCTCCACTCCTCCAGTCCTCCACTCCTCTAGTCCTTTACTCCTCTAGTCCTCCACTCCTCTAGTCCTCTACTCCTCTACTCCTCCAGTCCTCTACTCCTCCAGTCCTCCACTCCTCTAGTCCTCCACTCCTCTAGTCCTCCACTCCTCTAGTCCTCCACTCCTCTAGTCCTCCACTCCTCTAGTCCTCTACTCCTCTACTCCTCTAGTCCTCCACTCCTCTAGTCCTTTACTCCTCTAGTCCTTTACTCCTCTAGTCCTCTACTCCTCTAGTCCTCTACTCCTCTACTCCTCCAGTCCTCTACTCCTCCAGTCCTCCACTCCTCTAGTCCTCCACTCCTCTAGTCCTTTACTCCTCTAGTCCTTTACTCCTCTAGTCCTTTACTCCTCTAGTCCTCTCCCAGTCCTTTACTCCTCTAGTCCTTTACTCCTCTAGTCCTTTACTCCTCTACTCCTCTAGTCCTTTACTCCTCTAGTCCTCTACTCCTCTAGTCCTTTACTCCTCTAGTCCTTTACTCCTCTAGTCCTTTATCCTCTAGTCCTCTACTCCTCTAGTCCTTTACTCCTCTAGTCCTTTACTCCTCTGGTCCTTTACTCCTCTAGTCCTCCACTCCTCTAGTCCTCCACTCCTCTAGTCCTCCACTCCTCTAGTCCTCCACTCCTCTAGTCCTCTACTCCTCTAGTCCTTTACTCCTCTAGTCCTTTACTCCTCTAGTCCTTTACTCCTCTAGTCCTTTACTCCTCTACTCCTCTAGTCCTCCACTCCTCTAGTCCTTTACTCCTCTAGTCCTTTACTCCTCTAGTCCTCTACTCCTCTAGTCCTCTGGTCCTTACTCCTCTACTCCTCTGGTCCTTTACTCCTCTAGTCCTCTACTCCTCTAGTCCTCTACTCCTCTAGTCCTCCACTCCTCTAGTCCTTCACTCCTCTAGTCCTCTAGTCCTTTACTCCTCTACTCCTCTGGTCCTTTACTCCTCTAGTCCTCTACTCCTCTAGTCCTCTACTCCTCTAGTCCTCTACTCCTCTAGTCCTCTACTCCTCTAGTCCTCTACTCCTCTAGTCCTCTACTCCTCTAGTCCTTTACTCCTCTACTCCTCTAGTCCTTTACTCCTCTAGTCCTCTACTCCTCTAGTCCTTTACTCCTCAAGTCCTTTACTCCTCAAGTCCTCTAGTCCTTTACTCCTTTACTCCTCTACTCCTCTACTCCTCTACTCCTCTACTCCTCTAGTCCTTTACTCCTCTACTCCTCTAGTCCTTTACTCCTCAAGTCCTTTACTCCTCAAGTCCTCTAGTCCTTTACTCCTCTACTCCTCTAGTCCTCTACTCCTCTAGTCCTCTACTCCTCTAGTCCTCTACTCCTCTAGTCCTCTAGTCCTCTACTCCTCTAGTCCTTTACTCCTCTAGTCCTCTACTCCTCTAGTCCTCTACTCTTCTAGTCCTTTACTCCTCTAGTCCTTTACTCCTCTAGTCCTCTACTCCTCTAGTCCTCTACTCCTCTAGTCCTCTGGTCCTCTAGTCCTCTACTCCTCTAGTCCTTTACTCCTCTAGTCCTTTACTCCTCTAGTCCTCTACTCCTCTAGTCCTCTACTCCTCTAGTCCTCTACTCCTCTAGTCCTCTACTCCTCTAGTCCTTTATCCTCTAGTCCTCTACTCCTCTGGTCCTCTAGTCCTCTGGTCCTTTACTCCTCTACTCCTCTACTCCTCTGGTCCTCTAGTCCTCTGGTCCTTTACTCCTCTACTCCTCTACTCCTCTAGTCCTCCACTCCTCTAGTCCTTTACTCCTCCAGTCCTCTACTCCTCCAGTCCTCTACTCCTCTAGTCCTCTACTCCTCTAGTCCTTTACTCCTCTCGTCCTTTACTCCTCTAGTCCTTTACTCCTCTAGTCCTCTACTCCTCTAGTCCTTCACTCCTCTAGTCCTCTAGTCCTCTAGTCCTTTACTCCTCTAGTCCTCTACTCCTCTAGTCCTTTACTCCTCTAGTCCTCTAGTCCTCTAGTCCTCTACTCCTTTACTCCTCTAGTCCTTTACTCCTCTAGTCCTCTACTCCTCTAGTCCTCTAGTCCTCTAGTCCTCTACTCCTCTAGTCCTCTACTCCTCTGGTCCTCTACTCCTCTGGTCCTCTACTCCTCTGGTCCTCTAGTCCTCTGGTCCTCTAGTCCTCTGGTCCTTTACTCCTCTACTCCTCTACTCCTCTGGTCCTCTGGTCCTCTGGTCCTCTAGTCCTCTGGTCCTCTAGTCCTCTGGTCCTCTAGTCCTCTGGTCCTCTGGTCCTCTAGTCCTCTGGTCCTCTGGTCCTCTAGTCCTCTGGTCCTTTACTCCTCTACTCCTCTAGTCCTTTACTCCTCTAGTCCTTTACTCCACTAGTCCTTTATCCTCTAGTCCTTTACTCCTCTAGTCCTTTACTCCTCTAGTCCTTTATCCTCTAGTCCTCTACTCCTTTACTCCTCTAGTCCTTTACTCCTCTAGTCCTCTACTCCTCTAGTCCTCTACTCCTCTAGTCCTCTACTCCTCTAGTCCTCTACTCCTCTGGTCCTCTGGTCCTCTAGTCCTCTGGTCCTCTAGTCCTCTGGTCCTCTAGTCCTCTGGTCCTTTACTCCTCTGGTCCTTTACTCCTTTACTCCTCTAGTCCTTTACTCCTCTAGTCCTTTACTCCTCTGGTCCTCTAGTCCTCTAGTCCTCTGGTCCTCTAGTCCTCTGGTCCTCTAGTCCTCTGGTCCTCTGGTCCTCTAGTCCTCTAGTCCTTTACTCCTCTAGTCCTTTACTCCTCTAGTCCTTTACTCCTCTAGTTCTCTACTCCTCTAGTCCTCTAGTCCTTTACTCCTCTGGTCCTTTACTCCTCTGGTCCTTTACTCCTTTACTCCTCTAGTCCTTTACTCCTCTAGTCCTTTACTCCTCTAGTCCTCTAGTTCTCCAGTCCGATAACATCAAGGCGGTGACCCGATCCTGTAGGTTCATGCTCTACAACATTCACATGCCTTACACAGGAAGCAGCGCAGGTGCTTATCCAGGCACTTGTCATCTCCCGTCTGGATTATTGCAACTCGCTGCTGGCGGGGCTCCCTGCCTGTGCCATTAAACCCCTACAACTCATCCAGAACGCCGCAGCCCTTCTGGTGTTCAACCTTCCCAAGTTCTCTCACGTCACCCCGCTCCTCCGCACACTCCACTGGCTTCCAGTTGAAGCTCGCATCTGCTACAAGACCATGGTGCTTGCCTACGGAGCTGTGAGGGGAACGGCACCTCCGTACCTTCAGGCTCTGATCAGTCCCTACACCCAAAGAAGGGCATGGCGTTCATCCACCTCTGGCCTGCTCGCCACCCTACCTCTGAGGAAGCACAGTTCCCGCTCAGCCCAGTCAAAACTGTTCGCTGCTCTGGCACCCCAATGGTGGAACAAGCTCCCTCACGACGCCAGGACAGCGGAGTCAATCACCACCTTCCGGAGACACCTGAAACCCCACCTCTATAAGGAATACCTAGGATAGGATAAAGTAATCCTTCTAACCCCCCCCTTACAAGATTTAGATGCACTATTGTAAAGTGGTTGTTCCACTGGATATCATAAGGTGAATGCACCGATTTGTAAGTCGCTCTGGATAAGAGCATCTGCTAAATGACGTAAATGTACACCCTCCCCGACCCTTACCCACACCCTCCCCCCCTTACCCACACCCTCCCCCCCTTACCTACACCCTCCCCCACCCTTACCTACACCCTCCCCCCTTTACCTACACCCTCCCTGACCCTTACCTACACCCTCCCCACCCTTACCCACACCCTCCCCGACCCTTACCCACACCCTCCCTCACCCTTACCCACACCCTCCCCCACCCTTACCCACACCCTCCCCACCCTTACCCACACCCTCCCCGACCCTTACCTACACCCTCCCCGACCCTTACCTACACCCTCCCCACCCTTACCTACACCCTTCCCACCCTTACCCACACCCTCCCCGACCCTTACCCACACCCTACCCGACCCTTACCCACACCCTCCCCCCCTTACCCACACCCTCCCCCACCCTTACCTACACCCTCCCCCACCCTTACCTACACCCTCCCCCACCTTTACCTACACCCTCCCCCCTTACCTACACCCTCCCCCACCCTCACCCACACCCTCCCCGACCCTACACCCTCCCCACCCTTACCTACACCCTCCCCCACCCTTACCTACCCTTACCTACACCCTCCCCACCCCTACCCACCCTTACCTACACCCTCCCCACCCCTACCCACCCTTACCTACACCCTCCCCACCCTTACCTACACCTTCCCCCACCATTACCTACACCCTCCCCACCCTTACCTACCCTTACGTACACCTTCCCCCTCCCTTACCTACACCCTCCCCACCCTTACCTACACCCTCCCCCACCCTTACCTACACCCTCACCCACCCTTACCCACCCTTACCTACACCCTCCCCACCCCTACCCACCCTTACCTACACCCTCCCCACCCTTACCTACCCTTACCTACACCTTCCCCCACCATTACCTACACCCTACCCACCCTTACCTACACCCTCCCCACCCTTACCTACCCTTACCTACACCTTCCCCCTCCCTTACCTACACCCTCCCCGACCCTTACCTAAACCCTCCCCACCATTACCTACACCCTCCCCGACCCTTACCTACACCCTCCCGACCCTTACCTGCACCCCCCCACCCCAAAAAATATATAGATGTACTATTGTAAAGTGGTTGTTCCACTGGATATCATAAGGTGAATGCACAAATTTGTAAGTCGCTCTGGATAAGAGCGTCTGCTAAATGACGTAAATGTACACCCTCCCCGACCCTTACCCACACCCTCCCTGACCCTTACCCTCCCCCACCCTTACCCACACCCTCCCCCACCCTTACCCACACCCTCCCCCACCCTTACCCACAACCTCCCCTTACCCACACCCTCCCCTTACCCACACCCTCCCCGACCCTTACCCACACCCTCCCCGACCCTTACCCACACCCTCCCCGACCCTTACCTACACCCTCCCCGACCCTTACCTACACCCTCCCCGACCCTTACCCACACCCTCCCCGACCCCTCCCCGACCCTTACCTACACCCTCCCCGACCCTTACCTACACCCTCACCTACACCCTCCCCACCCTTACCTACATCCTCCCCCACCCTTACCTACACCCTCACCTACACCCTTACCCACACCCTCCCCGACCCTTACCCACACCCTCCCCGACCCTTACCTACACCCTCACCCACCCTTACCTACACCCTCCTCTACCCTTACCTACACCCTCCCCCACCCTTACCTACACCCTCCCCCACCCTTACCTACACCCTCCCCCACCCTTACCTACACCCTCCCCCACCCTTACCTACACCCCCCCCACCCTTACCTACACCCTCCCCGACCCTTACCTACACCCTCCCCGACCCTTACCTATACCCTCCCCGACCCTTACCTACACCCTCCCATGCAGATAGTTATTTTTCAACCGGGTAATTTATTTATTTTTACAGATTTTATGCATTTACTTTTTTAAAACATTACAAAACATACACATACAAAAGACAACATACAAATATCAACGACATCACCCTGCCCAGACCTACCTGTTCTCACCTTTCCCAGACCTACCCGTTCTCACCCTGGCCAGACCCACCTGTTCTCACCCTGCCCAGACCCACCTGTTCTCACCCTGCCCAGACCCACCTGTTCTCACCCTGGCCAGACCCACCTGTTCTCACCCTGGCCAGACCCACCTGTTCTCACTCCTGCCCAGACCCACCTGTTCTCACTCCTGCCCAGACCCACCTGTTCTCACTCCTGCCCAGACCCACCTGTTCTCACTCCTGGCCAGACCCAGACCCACCCGTTCTCACCCTGCCCAGACCCACCTGTTCTCACTCCTGGCCAGACCCACCTGTTCTCACTCCTGGCCAGACCCACCTGTTCTCACTCCTGGCCAGACCCACCTGTTCTCACTCCTGGCCAGACCCACCTGTTCTCACTCCTGGCCAGACCCACCTGTTCTCACTCCTGGCCAGACCCACCTGTTCTCACGCCTGGCCAGACCCACCTGTTCTCACTCCTGGCCAGACCCACCTGTTCTCACTCCTGGCCAGACCCACCTGTTCTCACTCCTGGCCAGACCCACCTGTTCTCACTCCTGGCCAGACCCACCTGTTCTCACTCCTGGCCAGACCCACCTGTTCTCACTCCTGGCCAGACCCACCTGTTCTCACTCCTGGCCAGACCCACCTGTTCTCACTCCTGGCCAGACCCACCTGTTCTCACGCCTGGCCAGACCCACCTGTTCTCACGCCTGGCCAGACCCACCTGTTCTCACTCCTGGCCAGACCCACCTGTTCTCACTCCTGGCCAGACCCACCTGTTCTCACTCCTGGCCAGACCCACCTGTTCTCACCCTGGCCAGACCCACCTGTTCTCACTCGTGCCCAGACCCACCTGTTCTCACTCCTGCCCAGACCCACCTGTTCTCACCCTGCCCAGACCCACCTGTTCTCACTCCTGCCCAGACCCACCTGTTCTCACTCCCATCTCCAGTGCCTGCACTACTCTTTGCCATGTCCTCAAACTGCACCATTTTGTTCCAGTCACCAACGCCCTTTCAATATTTAGACAATGAAGCGTATGATTTTTCCATTGTCTTAACGGTGGAGGATTGGTTGATTTCCAGTTAAGTATACGTTTTTCAAGACAATTGACAAGAGTATTGTCCAACCCATCGGGTATCTCGCTGCACCCTTATATGACGTCTTGAAATATGCAGACAGACGGATTAAAAGTACATTTACATTGTAATACTTCTGACAGCCAACTTTCTAACTCTGCCCATAACTACTTAACTTTATAGCAGAAAGCATGGATTATGGAGTCATTGTTAGTTTTCTACTTAAGACATGACTCTGCCATTGTGTTGTAAAGTAGTGGATTTTGAATAATACATTCTATAAATTAATTTATATTGGATTAAGTGTACATTTTCGTTCATTGTAATTGTGTTAGTTATGTTCAACATTCCTTCCATCTTGAGCCAATATCAGTTATTTTTAGGTCTTGGTTCCAATATTTTTTTCTAAGAGGTTGCCATTTGGACAGGCTCCTTCAAGTACACTGGCCCATGCAACGATTTACTTGTCAGCCAGGTCAATAGCTTCCCACGTTTGTTGACGTTTGTCTAAGGTAGTTATACATTATTTCAATACAGAAACTCCATACAAGTGAAAACACTCTCTGCTCCCCTGACCTAACCCTCCTCTCTGACAGTACAGTATAGCTAGCTTAGCGTTGATTCAGATCAAACAGACTGGGTAAATAAACACAGCAGAACCAGAATGGAGCTTGTGACCTCATGTCGTTCGACATGCCGTTTCTTTTCTGGTTAGTGACCTGATGTTGAAGACGGATGCAAAGCCAAAATGTCTGTGTGCTATTACATTTAAGTTATTTAGCAGACACTCTTATCCAGAGCTACTAACAGAAGCAATTAAGGTTAAGTGATTTGCCCAAGTGCACAACAGACTTTTCCTCTAGACGGCTCTGGGATTCGAACCAGCAACTTTTAAGTTACTGGTCCAACACTGTTAACCGCTAGTCCACATCCCTGACGCAATTTAAAATATATATTTTTTAATTAAGATTTACACATCTTTTAGCGAGGACCTGTCACACCTTTTTGCTTATTTAAATGTAGAGGTTTTACGCACCAACCAAACTTCTGGGGAAGCGTGATTGTCCCCTTTTGATTAGCTTCTAAACTGAGTACATGTGATTAGCTTCTAAACTGAGTACATGGAGGGCTGGGGAGGATGGAGTGGGATTTGAGGGGAAAAAATGTCATCCATTTTTCTCCAATATGCTGGTATGTACTAAAGGCCCTATGGGCAGAATGGTACATCACAAATGTCACCCTATTCCTTATTGGGGCCTGGTCAAAAGTAGTGCACTTCATAGGGAATAGGGTATGGTTTGTATGTGACCTGGACCATTCGTGAGGCAGGCTGAAAGCTTTATTTTAGTTAACCTTTATTTACCCAGGCAAGTCAGTTACTAACAAATTCTTATTTACAATGATGGCCAAACCCGGACGACGCTGGGCCAATTGTGCGCCGCCCTATGGGACTCCCAATCACGGCCGGTTGTGATACAGCCTGGAATCGAACCAGAGTCTGTAGCGACACCTCTTGCACTGAGATGCAGTGCCTTAGACCCCTGCGCCAGATGGATAATGGATGCCAGGTTCTTTAGTGACGCCTCTAACACTGCTTAGACCGCTGTGATACTTCTTTGAACGGCGTAGAATCAACACTTCAGTGGAAAAGGAAAAGAGATGCAGAACTCTGCTAAACAAACGTCCCTGGACCAAAGACGGTGAGAAGAGCAAAGATGTGGAAAAGATGTCATTCCTGGGGAACCAGTGTACAGTACGTCCGTCCCTACTTCCTGAGCTTGATTATAGGGACAAACTAATTTGTTGCAGAATGTAATAAATTAAGACTGAGGTAGTGTCTTAAATGGTAACCTGTTTCCCCATAGGGCTCTGATCAAAAAGTTATACACTATGTAGAGAAAAGGGTACCATTTGGAACGCCGCCGGATAAAGATGGCCCAGAGGGCCCTACAGAAGGAGGATGTAAGGTGTTACCAGAATGAACAGTACCGTGCATCAATAAAGACTTTATAGTTGTCAGTTGAAACAGACAGAAACAAGATAGATCCAATACAGACATAAGACAGTGTTTACCAACCAAAACGGAATACTTTCTAAACACGGGCGACATGTCGGATCTACATTGACATGATCACGAGCGTCGCCTGGAGACGTTTTCCAGAGTGGCATTCTTCAATCACAGTAGGCAACAAAAACAAAGTTCTGATGTCTAAATTAAACAGATGCATATAAAAAGTATCTAGTTCTAGTCTAAGATAATAGGGCTGGTAGAACATCTAGATCATCCAGACATTTTATCTGATGTTATGACAATGACTTCTTTAAAATGTTTGAAGAGTGAAAATAAACTAAAACAATTTGATGAACTTCTATTTGTGCACAAAAAAATGTGTATGTGTGTGTTCATTACAAAAACACTAGTGGCTCATGAGTCACGTGTCCATGGTAACAAGTGATAAGGTGCTGCTTGCACCTATCAGGTCCTTTCAGACAGGTGCACATAGAAAAGGGGGCCAAGGAAACGTGGTAGAGGCCAGCAAGGAAACAGCCCCTGGTGTTGCACTACCTCCTCTCAGCTGAGTTTGGGTCCTTTTGACTGATGGCCATCAACGCTTTTGTGCTGGCCGCGACCTGGCGTGTGGTGGCCGCGACCTGGAGTGCGGTGGCCGCGACCTGGAGTGCGGTGGCCGCGACCTGGAGTGGCGGTGGCCGCGACCCGGCGTGTGCTGGGGGGCGCGACCCGGCGTGTCCTGGGGGGTGCGACCCGGCGTGTCCTGGGGGGCACAACCCGGCGTGTCCTGGGGGGCACAACCCGGCGTGTCCTTTGACCTCCCTTCCTCAAGTTTCCACAATGCGTTCCTGAGGAAGCGAGACATAGCTGCTTTGTTCAGACGGGCTGCTTTCCTCCTGTCAGTGATCTCCTTCACACGGTTCATATATGTCCTGATCCTCTCCTAGTCAGGTGGCAAGAAAATAAAGGATTTAGAAATAAAAATATTATGTCACCTATCTACAGTAGGCACTGAGTGTACAAAATAAAAAGCACCTTCCTATTATTGAGTTACACCCCTTTTGCCCTCAATTTGTCGGGGCGTGGACTCTACAAGGTGTCGAAAGCGTTCCACAGGGATGCTGACCCATGTTGACTCCTGTGCTTCCCACTGTTATGTCAAGTTGGCTGGATGTCCTTTGGATGGTGGACCATTTTTGATACACACGGGAAACTGTTGAGCGTGAAAAACCAGCAGCGTTGCAGTTCTTGACACAGACCAGTGCGTCTGGCACCTACTACCATACCTCGTTCAAAGGCACTTAAATATTTTGTCTTGCCCATTCACCCTCTGAATGACACACATACACAATCCATGTCTCAAGGCTTAAAAATCCTTCTTTGACCTGTCTCCTCCCCTTCATCTACACTGATTGAAGTGGATTTAACAAGTGACATCAATAAGGGATTATAGCTTTCCCCTGGATTCACCTGGTCAGTCTATGACCACGGTTACATGCAAACAATATGATTATTGTGGATAGTCAGCTTAATATAATAGCTTGTTGAAAATGTTTACATGCTATGCAAGAAGAACTATTTCCTTAACAATCATGTTTACATGGACATCTGAAATCAGGTTACTGATGGGACTTTTGATAAATGCCGAAAATGTGTTTTAATCGGAGTATGCTTACTTCGATTATAACCATACATACAGTGTACAAAACATTAGGAACACCTGCTGTTTCCATGACAGATAAGCAGAGTACGGTGTTTACATGGCTAATGTTATGTCATACTCGGCCTTCTGCCATAATTGAATATTGAATGATTAGTGTGCATGTAAACATGCTCTGTCGTGGAAAGAGCAGGTGTTCCTAATGTTTTGTACACTGTATGTGGGGTGTTGAATGCAGGTTATACAAGTTGACAATTGACTGAACAAAATAGGGTGGGATGAGTGGAATTCTCTTCAGGGTAAAAATGTAATATCTTACCAACTCTTGTTTGATTGCATGTTCTTTGGGGTTTATTCCTTGTGTGACCAAGTACACTGTAAACAACAAGAATGACACTGTAATTTAACATGGGGAGTGTTATGGTGAAAGTCATTTCAACATCTTTACACCCCCAAAAAATGTGCAGACTGGATATAATTTTACAATATTAACTTGGATTTGCATGCAGGAAAATGAAGCACACTTACTCCAGAAAAGAGAGTTGAGGCTATATGCAGACATTAGGTCCAGCTTGGCTTGTTCCAGAGGATCCAGCTATTAAGAAACCAAGAGACACATTGAGAGGGTTCGTTTTAGCTCGCCCAGTTCGATAGGTAGGCAGAGTTAAAAGTGATTTGCATTCGTTTTGTAACCAGGCTGCAACCCGGGCATGAGCTGGGAGCTCCGCTCAAGCCACCAGTGAAATTGGCTCAAAACTAAGTGATGTAGCCTATTGTCAATCAGTAATGAGTTAGTATTCCGTTTTCACATGAATAAGTGTTTGATAGAAAACACACATGATTTATCTGCCTTCTGAAGGAAAACTATACTGAACAAAAATAAACACAACATGCAACAATTAACGATTTTACTGAGTTACAGTTCACATAAGGAAATCAGTCAGTCGAAATAAATTCCTTAGGCCCTAATCTATGGATTTCACATAACTGGGCAGGGGTTGAACCATAGCATAGGCCCACCCACTTGGGAGCCAGGCCCAGCCAATCAGAGTTTTTCCACACAAAAGGGCTTCAATTACAGACAGAAATACTCCTCAGTTTCATCAGATTTCCAGGTGGCTGGTCTCAGACAATCTTGCCGGTGAAGAAGCCGGAAGTGAAGGTCCTGGCCTGGCATAGTTACACGTGGTCTGCGGTTGTGAGGCCGGTTGAACATACAGCCAAATTCTCTAAAACGACGTTGGAGGCGGCTTATGGTAGAGAAATTAACATTCAATTCTCTGGCAACAGCTCTGGTGGACATTCCTGCAGTCAGCATGCCAATTGCATGCATTGTGTTGTGTGACAAAACAGCACATTTTAGTGTGGCCTTTTATTGTTCCCAGCACAAGGTGGACCTGTGTAATGATCATGCCATTTAATCAGCTTCTTGATATGCCACACCTGTCAGGTGGATGGACTATCTTGGCAAAGGAGAAATGCTCACTAACAGGGATGCAAAACAAATTTGTGTGCAAAATTGGAGAGAAATAAGCTTTTTGTGCTTATGAAACATTTCTGGGATCTTTTATTTCAGCTCATGAAACATGGGACCAACACTTTACATGTTGCGTTGATATTTTTGTTCAGTATAGTTTGAGAATTCAAACAACTATATTTTATAGAAGCTACTTGGTGTAGCCTGTTTCTGAAGCATGCATTATGCTGCCTTGTAGACAATATGACCCGGAGCTGTAGATTTGTGCAGGGCGCTATGTGCACCCCAGTTCAGTAGTGTAATTAAACCTCTTAAGTGGTGAGGGTTTAACAACAGAGGTCTAAATATTGCTGTTCTGTTCGTTTGAATATGTGACCGACTCAGTGACATTCCCAATAATCAGGGGTGTATTCATTACGCCAATACTGTTGCAAAACTTGTTGCGACAGAAACCGTTTACTACAAAACAGAAAGTTTTGCATCGAACTATAGTTTCCATTGGACAAATTCAGCTAGGTCTCTCCTCGTTTCGTTTGGTTCTTTAAGCGGTAATCGGCTGAATACACTGCAGGACTTCGGAAAACTCAATACCAAGTCCTTCTTCTACCCTGTCTGTCTGAAAACATACTTTTTGCACCAGCTCATTTCTTGGCATGGATAGGATGGTCTGCACCATGTTGTTGACAGTACCGACTGATGACTCAAACCCTGTGAGCTGCTCCTCAATCTCAGTAGGGTAGTCTTCCACAGGGATGTCCTCTGCCATGTTGTCTGGGGAGATTGTGAAAGACAATTAACATTAGCTAGATAGATAGACATAGAACATTTTATTCACTTAGCAGATGCTCTTATCCAGAGGGACTTAAAGTAGTGAGTGTACTGTACACACTAGACAAGGTCGCTAGCTAGCTACTAATGATACCATGAGTCGTTCCACCTCAAAAAGAACAAGAAAAGAGGCTTGACACCCACCATCTCATAATGTTCTGAAATCATTTTGGTTGTTAGAAACAGAAGATCAGCATTCCTGCAACATTATTTTGTTGAAATATAATTTGATTGCATCCAAATTGATAGGATTCATGTAATACTCAATATATAGTACTTTATGTTTTCAATAAACATTGGAGACGGAACATACTTTAAACGTCAACAACAATCTAAACCAACCCATCTATACCACCTGCTTTGATGTAGCCAAGATGAATAGGAAGAGGCGAAACAATATCATAGATAATGTGGCTAAAATAGCCATGCTTATTGCTGGCTAGCTTATTGCTGGCTAGCTAGCATTTAAGCAAGCTACGGCTCAACGAAAACACTTTATTCCTGTCAATGCCCCCCACAACACTCCGTTAACTACTCATTGTTGAATAGTATGTCTATTATTTTATCTGGTTACTGTAATAATGAGAAGCTAGCTACCTGTTTCGCCACACGTTGTAGTCCAACCGGAAATACATACGCGGAAACATTCTCTTCTTCTATGTTTTGTGTTTCGCCTATCGACAATACACCGATGCTCAATAACGCCCTCTACTGTGATGGATTGCAGAAAACAAAATGTACGTTCAATCGCTCAAGTGCATATTATGAGTGGCTATCCTGGCTATTTTAAAATTAAAGTTAGTAGAATGTGATTCATTTAGTTGGCAATGGCATAATAAATTATGGTTTCCAACATAAACAGTGAGCGTCGGGGAAACGCTGTAAAATATTCTACACTGTGGACATAAGCCATAATTTGTTCTTCACGCTCTTGCAAATCAATGCATTTTTATTTTTCAGCTGTGTGGGGATTGTTCAAATTCCATCAAAATAAATTATGGTTTGAATGGGGTTGAGATAGAGGTGGTAGCCGATTATGACATCTCCTAGAAATATTGCATGGTCAACTACAACCTACATTTTCTACAAACATCTATGATTACCTACTCAAATGAGAGGAGGATAGCCATAACCTTAAGAAATTAAAGTGCTATTCTAATGATAAAAACATGAATGTTTCAGTGAATGGAGAAAGTGATTCCCAATCATTCCCCATTGAATGTTGGAGAAACTGTCGTCAATATCAAGGTCATATCAGCAGATGGCAGCAATTCTCAGGTAAGATGATTACACATAAACTGCTACAGTATCGGCAAAATGTGTATGGAAACCTTTGGTAAATCTTTGTACTTTAGCTAATGATACATCAACTATTCAATGAGGCCTAATGGATTAAAAAGTTTCTCTTTTCAGACCTCTTCCAGATGTAATATGTGCTGGTCACACAAGAGCAGAATCCCATGGCTGTGGCTTTAGGGATCTAAAAGAGCAGGTCTAGTATGAATGTCCTGTCACTCTGACCGCCCTCTACAGAGTTACTATAACACAGGGGTATTCTAATCCTACCCTGGAGGTTCCCCAACCCTGTCCCCAGCCCACCGTCAACTGACAGAACAGCCAAGGCCCATTGCAATTTAGAATTTTCTTCAGATGGATAATGGCATCCATTATCCATCTGGCGCAGGAGCGGTTTCAAGGAGCGGGACACTAATCTGGCGCAGGGGTCTAAGGCACTGCATCTCAGTGCTAGAAGTGTCGCTACAGACCCAGGGTCGATTCCAGGCTGTATCACAACCGGACGTGATTGGGAGTCCCATAGGGTGGTGCATAATTGGCCCAGTGTCGTCCGGGTTAGGGTTTGGCTGGGGTAGGCCGTCATCGTAAATAAGAATTTGTTCTTAACTGACTTGCCTAGTTAAATAAAGGTTAAATAAAAAAAATGGATAATGGCATTTTATTTGATTATTTAATAAATACATTGATTTGAAATAGGTTTTTCACCTGGCAGATGACAGAAGAAGAAGATGTTTTATTCAACAGCCTGCAAGCAAGAGTTTTCATCGAGCTAGCTAACACAGCTAGTTAGCTAGTCAGAGCCTTTAGCTTGCCACCACAACATGCAGTGTGACTGACCAAAGTAAGAATCGTTTTAGATATTAAAACTCTGAGTTAATGTCATGTAGCTTAGATATAATTGAATTGCTAGCTAGTTAATGTTAAATGTTGCTTGCCAAGCAATGTGTTGCTTCAAAGTAGCCACCCTTTGCCTTGATGACAGTCTTGCACACTCTTGGCATTCTCCTAACCAGATTCGTGAGGTTGTTAAAAGTTAATTTGTGGAATTTCTTTCCTTCTTAATGCGTTTGAGCCAATCAGTTGTGTTGTGGCAAGGTAGGGTTGGTATACAGAAGATAGCCCTATTTGGTAAAATACCAAGTCTATATTAAAATCTAAAGCAGGAAGTTCCTGTGACCCGCTCAATACGGAAGTGGTCAGATGACGCGAATGCTACGCTACAGGACTGTTTTGCTAGCACAGACTGGAATATGTTCCGGGATTCATCCAATGGCATTGAGGAGTATACCACCACAGTTATCGGTTTCATCAATAAGTGCATCAACGACGTTGTCCCCACAGTGACCGTACGTACATATCCCAACCAGAAGCCATGGATTACAGGCAACATCCGCATCGAGATAAAGGCTAGAGTTTCAAGGAGCGGGACACTAATCCAGACACTTATAAGAAATCCTGGTACGCCCTCAGACGAACCATCAAAAAGGCAAAGCGTCAATACAGGATTATTTCACCTTTATTTAACCAGGTAGGCCAGTTAAGAACAAGTTCTCATTTACAACTGCGACCTGGCCAAGATAAAGCAAAGCAGTGTGACAAAAACAACAACACAGAGTTACACATGGGATAAACAAGCGTACAGTCAATAACACAATAGAAACATCTATATACAGTGTGTGCAAATGTAGAAACGCAATAAATAGGCCATAGTGGCGAAATAATTACAATTTACACTGGAGTGATAGATGTGCAGATGATGATGTGCATGTAGAGATACTGGGGTGCAAAAGAGCAAAAAAATAACAGTGTGGAGATGAGGTAGTTGGGTGGGTTATTTACAGATGGGCTGTGTACAGGTGCAGTGATCGGTAAGCTGCTCTGACAGCTGATGCTTATAGTTAGTGAGGGAGATGTAAGTCTCCAGCTTCAGTGACTTTTGCAATTCGTTCCAGTCATTGGCAGCAGGAAAGGCAGCCAAAGTAGGTGTTGGCTTTGGGGATGACCAGAGAAATATACTTGCTGGAGTGCGTGCTATGGGTGGGTGTTGCTATGGTGACCAGTGAGCTGAGATAAGGCGGGGCTTTACCTAGCAAAGACTTATAGATGACCTGGAGCCAGTGGGTTTGGAGACGGATATGTAGCGACGGCCAGCCAACGAGAGCATACAGGTCGCAGTAGTGGGTAGTATGTGAGCAAGACCTTTAAACAGGTCAACATTCACAAAGCGGGGCCAGACGGATTACCAGGACGTGTACTCAAAGCATGCGTGGACCAACTGGCAAGTGTCTTCACTGACATTTTCAACCTCTCCCTGACTGAGTCTGTAATACCTACATGTTTCAAACAGACCACCATAGTCCCTGTGCCCAAGGAAGCGAAGGTAACCTACCTAAATGATTACCGCCCCGTAGCACTCACGTCGGTAGCCATGATGTGCTTTGAAAGGCTGGTCATGGCTCATATCAACAGCATCATCCCGGATACCCTAGACCAGGGCTGCCCAACCCTCTTCCTGGAGATCTACCGTCTGGTGGCTTTTCAGCCCAACTCTAATTTAACACACCTAATTCTACTTATTAGCTGCTCAACAAGACCTTAACTAGCTGAATCAGACAGGCTAAATTAGGGTTGGACTGAAAACCTACAGGACAGTAGATCTCCAGGAAGAGGGTTGGGCAGCCCTGCCCTTTCCCACCTGAACAAAATGAACACCTATGTGAGAATGCTATTGACTACAGCTCAGCGTTCAACACCATAGGTCCCACAAAACTCATCACTAAGCTAAGGACCCTGGGACTAAACACCTCCCTCTGCAACTGGATCCTGGACTTCCTGACGGGCCGCCCACAGGAGGTAAGGGTAAGCGACAACACGTCTGCCACGCTGATTCTCAACACTGGGGCCCCTCAGGGGTGCGTGCTTAGTCCCCTCCTGTACTCCCTGTTCACCTACGACTGCGTGGCCAAACACGACTCCAACACCATGATTAAGTTTGCTGATGACACAACAGTGGTAGGCCTGACTACCAACAACGATGAGACAGCCTATAGGGAGGAGGTAAGATACCTGGCAGTGTGGTGCCAGGACAACAACTGTTCTCTCAATGTGAACAAGACAAAGGAGCTAATCGTGAACTACAGGAAAAGGCAGGCTGAACAGGCCCCAATTATCATCAACAGGGCTGTAGTGGGGCGGGTCGAGAGTTTCAAGTTCCTTGGTGTCCACATCACCAACAGACTATCTTGGTCCAAACACACCAAGACAGTCGTGAAGAGGTCACGACAACACCTTTTCCCCCTCAGGAGACTGAAAAGATTTGGCATGGGTCCCCAGATACTCAAAAAGTTCTACAGCTGCACCATCGAGAGCATCCTGACCGGTTGCATCACCCCCCGGTATGGCAACTGCTCGGGCATCTGACCGTATGTCTCTACAGAAGGTAGTGCACATCAAGCGGTACCGGAGCCCCAAGTCTAGGACCAAAAGGCTCCTTAACAGCTTCTACCCCTGAACAACACCTACCTATATGTACAAATTACCTCAACTAACTGTACCCCCGCACATTGACTCGATACCGGTACCCCCAGTATATAGCTTCGTTATTGTTATTTTATTGTAACTTTTTACTTTAGTTTATTTGGTAAATATTTTCTTAATCTCGAGGCAGAAGAAACGCACACCTATTTAGGCGAGGTGCTGGCTAGCGGAGTAGAACACTTGAAAAACGTTCTTTCTTGAACTGCAATGTTGGTTAAGGGCTTGTAAGTAAGCATTTCACAACACCTGTTGTATTCGGTGCATGTGACAAATAAAGTTTGATTTTAAAGGAAGACTCAGAGTTACCTCTGCTGCAGAGGACAAGTTCATTAGTGTTAACTGCACCTCAGATTGCAGCCAAATAAATTCTACACAGAGTTCAAGTAACAGACACATCTCAACATCAACTGTTCAAAGGAGACTGCGTGAATCAGGCCTTCATGGTCGAATTGCTGCAAAGAAACCACTACCAGGTGAAGATGGTCAGTTTCCTCTGGACGGTCTGGAGAAGGCTGCCATCCACTATACCTCAGCCATCAAGCTCAAACCCAAAGACCCAGGACTCCACTTCCTCCTGGAGATGGCCCTGGAGAAACAACACTATTCAATAGAGAAGTATGGATGAAGGAGCTAGGACAGCAGGAGCCCACCTCCTGATTCTGTAGTATGAGGCAGCTTGATGTACAAGTACACCCCCTCTATAGAATGCTAATCTACCACAGGGCCTGCAGTAGATTAGCATCCTAAGGTACATCATTGTAGACATAAGCAATCCAAAGCATTTTTGAATGATTCCCTTTAAAACACACCCTTTATTCCAGAACATAACAAATTTGAATATGTATATGAATCAGTGCATTTCTTCTTCTTACATTTGAGTCATTTAGCAGACACTCTTATCCAGAGCAATTAGGGTATAACAACTGACTTTTCACCTAGTCGGTTCGGGGATTCAAACCGGCAATTATTTCGGTTACTATCCCAACACTCTTAACCGCTAGGCTACCCGCCGCTCTTCTTCCTCTTCCAGTCTGATGGCGACGGTGAGAACCTGAGCAGTGCCAAGTCCACGGCACGTCAGGAAGACATCCTGGCACGCCTACCATAGAGAACCAGCTACACGCCCTGGACACAGAGTACCACTAGCTGAAAGAGCAGGGCCAGTTGGGCAAGGCAGACTTCATCCAGACCCTTGCATCTTCCTCTCCAAGAATGCAGGCAAGATCAGAGACACCATACATACAGTTACAAAGACAAACTCAGCAAAAAAAGAAACGTCCCTTTTTCAGGACCCTGTCTTTCAAAGATAACTGGATTTTTACGAATTAACTTCACAGATCTTCATTGTAAAGGGTTTAAACACAGTTTCCCATGCTTGTTCAATGAACCATAAACAATTAATGAACATGCACGTGTGGAACGGTCGTTAAGACACTAACAGCTTACAGACAGTAGGCAATTAAGGTCACAGTTATGAAAACTTAGGACACTAAAGAGGCCTTTCTACTGACTATGAAAAACACCAAAAGAAAAATGCCCAGGGTCCCTGCTCATCTGCGTGAACGTGCCTTAGGCATGCTGCAAGGAGGCATGAGGACTGCAGATGTGGCCAGGGCAATAAATTACAATGTCCGTACTGTGAGACACCTAATACAGCGCTACAGGGAGACAGGACGGACAGCTGATCATCCTCGCAGTGGCAGACCACGTGTAAGAACACCTGCACAGGATCGGTATATCCGAACATCACACCTGCGGGACAGGTACAGGATGGCAACAACAACTGCCCGAGTTACACCAGGAACGCACAGTCCCTCCATCAGTGCTCAGACTGTCTGCAATAGGCTGGACTGAGGGCTTGTAGGCCTGTTGTAAGGCAGGTCCTCACCAGACATCACCGGCAATAACGTCACCTATGGGCACAAACCTACCGTCGCTGGACCAGACAGGACTGGCAAAAAGTGTTCTTCACTGACGAGTCACGGTTTTGTCTCACCGGAGGTGATGGTTGGATTCGCGTTTATCGTCGAAGGAATGAGCGTTACACTGAGGCCTGTACTCTGGAGCGGGATCGATTTGGAGGTGGAGGGTCCGTCATGGTCTGGGGCGTTGTGTCACAGCATCATCGGACTGAGCTTGTTGTCATTGCAGGCAATCTCAACGCTGTGCGTTGCAGGGAATACATCCTCATGTGTACCCTTCCTGCAGGCTCATCCTGACATGACCCTCCAGCATGACAATGCCACCAGCCATACTGCTTGTCTGTGCGTGATTTCCTGCAAGACAGGAATGTCAGTGTTCTTCCATGGCCAGCGAAGAGCCCAGATCTCAATCCCATTGAGCAAGTCTGGGACCTGTTGGATCGGAGGGTGCGGGCTAGGGCTATTCCCCCAGAAATGTCCGGGAACTTGCAGGTGCCTTGGTGGAAGAGTGGGGTAACATCTCACAGCTAGAAATGGCAAATCTGGTGCAGTCCATGAGGAGATGCACTGCAGTACTTAATGCAGCTGGTGGCCACACCAGATACTGACTGTTGCTTTTGATTTTGACCCCCCCCCCTTTGTTCAGGGACACAATATTCCATTTCTGTTAGTCACATGTCTCTGGAACTTATGTTCATACAAATATTTACACATGTTAAGTTTGCTGAAAATAAACACAGTTGACAGTGAGGACGTTTCTTTTTTTTGCTGAGTTTATATTAAGTTAATGTAATGACACTACATGCATGATGATTTCTAGTCAGTGGGACTGACATTCTAGACAGATAGATTAGACTGGCACTGAGATCACAGGACCTGGCTCTCTGAGGAACAACCCCATTCACATGCATTACATGGAACAGAATCATCGGGGGTGAGCTGTATTCAACGGGCCATGCTGAGGTACCTGGTCGCTGAGCCAAGACTTCTGGGACTACAACCTTCATGTGGGGCATCTGCTGCTGCGACAGAAGAGTCGTAGGGAGGTATTTCAGCACCGCCAGACTGGGCTGGCCCTGCGGCCCTCACTCAGGTCAGCACACTGTGGTACACCCATACTCACCAGACGGGCCGCGGTCCGGATCCGGACACAGAACAAGGTCAATACGGACCGCTGGTCCAGAGAACCAAAAAATCTATGTACTAGACAAAAATATAAATGCAACATGGAACAATTTCAACGATTTTACTGAGTTACAGTTCATATAAGGAAATCAGTCAATTGAAATACATTCATTCAGCCCTAATCTATGGATTTCACGACTGGGCAGGGACGGGGCCATGGGTGGGCATAGGCCCACCCACTGGGGAGCTAGGTCCAGCCAATCAGAATTCGTTTTTCCCCACAACAGAGCTTTATCACAGAAAGAAATACTCCTCAGTTTCATCAGCTGTCCGGGTGGCTGGTCTCAGACAATCTTGCAGGTGAAGAAGCCGGAAGTGAAGGTCCTGGGTTGGCATGGTTACACATGGTCTGCATTTGTGAGGCCGGTTGGACGTACTGCCAAATTCTCTTAAACGACTTTGGAGGCAGTTTATGGTCAAGAAATGAACATTCAATTCTCTGGCAACAGCTCTGGTGGACATTCCTGCAGTCAGCATGCCAATTGCACACTCATTAAAAGTCTAATCTGTAGCACTGTGTTGTGTGACAAAACTGCACATTTTAGTGGCCTTTTATTATCCCCAGCACAAGTTGCACCTGTGTAATGATCATGCTGTTTAATCAGCTTCTTCACATGCCACACCTGTCAGGTAGATGGATTATCTTGGTAGATGAGAAATGATCACTAACAGGGATGTAAACAAATTTGCATATGGAACATTTCTGCAAGCTTTAATTTCAGCTCATGAAACATGGTACCTTTGCAACACTTTACATGTAAATTTAGGTCACAGACTTGAGTATTAAAATTCCAAAGCAATAAGACAATACTAGTTTTCTCAAAAAGGCCATTTTAATCTGGAACAAGTCATCCCCAGTAGGGTGTTTTATAACAAAGTCACAGTAAGAACATTTCTAGGCAAAACTGGAGGCATGCGCCAATCAAACACACCCTGCCTAGTAAAAGACAAAGACCACAACCATTTTTCTCAAGCAGCAAAATATACTAACTTCAAGTAAGCAAAGCATTTTGTTCAGAGTATCAACCTGCCATTAGAAACATAGGCTACACACAGTTTGAACAGGAGAAAGGATGGCTGGAGGGATGGAAGAGAGAGAAACAAAGGATATCGAGTTCCACAAAATCCTCTGTGTGACTCAATAGAAACTGTTTAATGAGATGAGAGAGGGAGGGTCACTGGAGATAGAGGGACACTAGAGAGAGTGAGAGAGAGAGCGCTTCTACTGAATTACAAGGAGTGTTTCTCACTGCCATCCGTGGAGGCCAACTGGGTATTCTGTTAGTCATTTTAACTTGGAATAGCAGGCCTTGAAGATGGATAGCTAGTTGGGTCACAGTCCTGCTGGGGTTCACCTCTTCCTCACCAACATTACTTTGCTAATCATACATCTGCTTCTGATGTACCCCCCTCACCATCTGGGGGGGAATGCAAAACTGACCCAAGATCAGCGTCTAGGGGTACTCTGTACACCTCACACACGGTTGAGCTTGGTCACGATGAGGACACGGACGGACTGGTCAAAGGCGGAGCAGACGCACAGACCCTGCTTGTCGGGGCTCCAGTCCAGGCTGGCGATTGGCTGGGTGGACAGAGTGACGTTCTGCAGCAGGTTGACAGTGCCGGCCACGCCCATGTCCACCTCATCTGAGTCCTTCTTACTTCTCTGAGCCGGGTATTCACTGTTAACAGGACAAAGAGAGTAAATCCTCTGAGCAGGGCATTCACTGTTAACAGGTCAAAGGCAGCGGGAATCAAGGATGCATCTACACACTAGTCTAGACTCATTCAGGGATAAATCCTACATGTAACTTGAGATAAAAGCACATAACTCAGACTTTCACATACAGTACATCATGCACTGATGCCAATTATGCATGTTAATCTCAAATTAGGATTCAGACCACACACTGAACCAGCAGTGTCCCTCCAAAACCAGGAGTAAGGAGCATTGATTTTGAGTCTTAACTAACCATGTTTGATGTTAGTTTACCATTATAGAGACATGTTTCTGAGGTTATGGGTTGAAATCCATTTTACCAAGTTAGTGAAGAATCAATAAAGTTACTTACTATTTCCATAGATGAAGGTTTCCAGCTCCCCCTGCTGTCATAAAGATGTCTCTGTTCTGGGGCAGATGTCTCACTTGCCAGATCGTCGATTTATGGGCCTGGGATGAAATTGAAAGAATCCATTACATACAAAACAATGTGCTAATCCTCTTAAGGATTAGCCCCTTTAAAATTGAAATAAAATTCACCTAAAATGACATATCCATTTTAAAAATGTTTAGATTTGGGTATTGCAAGCATAGAAATATAGTTCATAGAATGGGATTCGCATTCAAGTTAATCGGTGGTCATTCTATTTCTGTGATTGCAAGTTCAAACCAAAAGGTCTAGTAGCATATATTCAGCCAAAGGTTAGTAATATCCCATGTCAGTGGCAGATGTACAACCCAACAACTTTGATTAGGGGAAGGGGCATGAAACTAGAAACAACAACTCAACAATCTAAGTGGATTGAAAAACACTGCCAACCTTCAAATCCCATCCAAAATGAGATTAAATATATTTATGTGCCGACTGTTGATCGCTCAATGAACTACACAAATATTTTAAAGCGATATGGAGGCAAAGTCCTCTCTGATCTCCCCAAAACACCAGACGAACAGAGCCAGGGCCGCATCACAAATGGTACCCTAATCCATATAAAGTGCACTACTTTTGACCAGGTCCCAAAGGGCTCCAGTTAAAATAATACTTTGGTGGGTGTTTTATATTTGTCCTATTTCATACATGTGCTAGTGTGCATTAATATGCATGTGTGAATTGGAAATGTTTTATTTATAAAACAAATTGTAATTAAATTGCACATCCTAACTCTCTCTGTGACAGACACCCTTGGAGAGCGGGGTCATGGCCAGGGTTTGACCCTGGAGCAATTGGGGTTAAGTGTCTTGCTCAAAGGTATATCCACAGATTTTTCACCTTGTCGGGTCCTGGATTCGAACTAGCAACCTTTCGGTTACAGGCCCAACGCTCGAACCGCAAGGCTTCCCATAGAGCTCTGGTCAAACCGCAAGGCTACCCATAGAGCTCTGGTCAAACCGCAAGGCTACCCATAGAGCTCTGGTCAAACCGCAAGGCTACCCATATAGCTCTGGTCAAACCGCAAGGCTACCCATATAGCTCTGGTCAAACCGCAAGGCTACCCATAGAGCTCTGGTCAAACCACAAGGCTACCCATAGAGCTCTGGTCAAACCGTAAGGCTACCCACAGAGGTCAAAGGTTCTCTCTGGTCAAAAGTAGTGCACTATATAGTGGAAAGAGTGCAATTTGGGACACAACTAGGGGCCGGATTCACAAAACATTAACTTAGGTTTTTTATGGAAAAAAAATAAGAAGTTCATAAGAGTTCGTAAGTGCAATTCCTCAAAATGTCCTTAGGAATTCATAGTTTTCTTTGGAACTTCGTAAATATATATATATTTTTTAAGAACTTTGTAAATATCTTATGTGGCATTGCCATTAGTGATGTGATTGAAACCATAAATAGGCCTGTGACAGGGATGATAGGATTTGGCCCACTATAACAAAGTGTTGATATTTCCATTTATTTATCTGCTTTATGTCTCGAGAATATATATTTTTAGTTGGCTCGCGAACGAACCCTTTATACACAAAAACAAAATGTTATTTTCATACATTATAGCTATATCAAAACCAAAAATGGATAACCAAGGAAAGCGCAATAAAAACTTAAACAAGAGCTTGAAGTGATGGTGGAGGAAATATCAGCCAGGAAAAGATTGCTGTTGAGGATACTCGATAACTGCGGGGGTCACTGCAGAGACCAAAAAGAAAGGAAGGTGCTAGAGTGGCCGAGTCTGTCTCGGCCGTTGGGGTATGGCAAGGGACAGCGACGCCGTGAAAAGAAAAGTAGTCCGACGTCAAGTTGGCTGCTAAGAAGAAGGGAGCTGAGAGAAGCAGGGAGTTGAAGAAGACTGGGAGGGGGGGGTATCCACCATTCATGTGGACCAGCTGAAGGAGAAGGTGTTGTCCATGATAAGAGAGATGGTGGTAGAGACTGCGCGACCGGTTAGTTAGCTACTAGTAACTAGCTAACTCGTAATGACATTAGCCAACATAGCTAACGACATTAACGTTAGATAAGTTAGCCAAGTTCGTCGTTGGAAGTTGACGAGCTATCGCTAGCTATTTAACACTTTAGAATATTGTAATATATTGTTAATGGCTAACTAGATAATGTGCGTTTAATTCGTTTTCTTGTTGTATTTAACTGTCCGGTAGCCAACTGTGTCTGACAGTGTGGCGTAAGAAAATGTTCATGGTTACAAATGTAACCAGATGTCACACGACAAGGGTTTAGCAGTCCTAAAGTTAAGTACATTTCCAAGAAGAAATCCTAAAGCATTATTTTTCAAGAATCCCATTTCTTCTAAACCTTTTCTTAGGAACAGTCATAGGACAAACCTTAAGAATATTTCCAGTAACTTTATTGAGGAATAGCAACTTTGCTTAACTATAGAGGTGTGAAGAAAGTTAAGGAAAAAAATAGCAGTAAGACTTCAAGGTTTTGTGAATCTGGGCCCAGGGCTTTAACGCAAGTTTGTCAAGAGTGTTTTCATTTCATGGAGGAACGATTGAAAAAGCCACACTCTCTCTCCACCGGCCTTATGTGATCTTTGGCATGCAGCTTCATGGACATGAGCATGTAAGAAAAACATGGCCGCCACACAGATCCAGTTGTGAAAACATTCAAAATAATTATCTCCCCCCCATCCGTAACCACAACTGACTCACCACCACCAGGGGATGAAAAATAACCTTTGACACTTTTCTTGCCTTCCATTCGGCTAATTACCTTTTCGGAGACAGAGTCGAAACCCTTGGTGGGGTGCTGGGTCCTCATGTCAAAGACGTGGAATTTCCCCTCCAATGAAGTGGCCACTAGCTTGTTCATGTTGATATCCTTCCTGTCAAACTCCACATGGCATACCTGCCAGACAGTGATAAAAGAAGATAAATCAGGCACTGGAGTCCCTGGAGTGGACAGCCGAGCCATCCAAGAGACATGACCTCAGTAAAACTAACTTCAGCTCCTAGCACTGAGAGAAATGACCTCAGCAGAAACAACTTCAGCTCCTGGCAGACGAATGACCTTGGTAGGATTTTTTTATCAATCTACACACAATACCCCACAATGACAAAGCAAAAACAGGTTTTTAGAATTGTTTGCAAATGTAATAAAAAAACGGAAATATGACATTTATACAAGTATTCAGACCCTTTACTCAGTACTTTGTTGAAGCACTTTTGGCAGTGATTACAGCCTTGAGTGTTCTTGGGTTTGACACTACAAGCTTGGCACATCTGTATTTGGGAGTTTCTCCCATTCTTCTCTGCAGATCCTCTCATGCTCTTTCAGGTTAGATGGGGAGCGTTGCTGCACAGCTATTTTCAGGTCTGTCCAGAGATGTTTGATAGGGTTCAAGTCCGGACTGGCTGGGCCAATCAAGGACATTGAGACTTGTCCCGAAGCCACTCCTGTGTTGTCTTGGCTGTGTCTTAGGGATGTTGTCCTGTGGAAGGTGAACCGTCGCTCTAGTCAGAGGTCCTGAGCAGGTTTTCATCAAGGATCTCTGTACTTTGCTCCGTTCATCTTTCCCTTGATCCTGACTAGTCTCCCAGTCCCTGCCACTGAAAAACATCCCCACAGTACGATGCTGCCAACACCATGCTTCACTGTAGGGATGGTGCCAGGTTTCCTCCAGATGTGACGCTTGGCATTCAGGCCAAAGAGTTCAATCTTGGTTTTATCAGAGCAGAGAATCTTGGATCTCATGATCTGAGAGTCCTTTAGGTGGCTTTTGGCAAACTCCAAGTGGGCTGTCATGTGCCTTTTACTGAGGAGTGGCTTCCATTTGGCCACTCTACCATAAAGACCTGATTGGTGGAGTGCTGCAGAGATGGTTGTCTTTCTGGAAGGTTCTCCCATCTCCACAGAGGAACTCTGGAGCTCTGTCAGAGTGACCATCCGGTTCTTGGTCACCTCTCCCCCGATTGCTCAGTTTGGTCAGCTCTAGGAAGAGTCTTGGTGGTTACAAATTTCTTCCATTTAAGAATGATGGAGGCCACTGTGTTCTTGGGGACCTTCAATGCTGAAGGAATATTTTGGTATCCTTCCCCAGATCGGTGCCTCGACACAATCCTGTCTCGGAGCGCTAGAACAATTCCTTCGGCCTCTAGGCTTGGTTTTTGCTCTGACATGCACTGTCAACTGCGGGACCTTATATAGACAGATGTGTGCCTTTCCAAATCATGTCCAATCAATTGAATTTACCACAGGTGGACTCCAATCAAGGTGTAGAAACATCAAGAATGATCAATGGAAACAGGATGCACCTGAACTTAATTTCGAGTCTTATCACAAAAGGTCTGAATACCTATGTCAATAAGGTATTTATTTTTAATACATTTGCAAAAATGTCTAAACCTGTTTTCGCTTTGTCATTATGGGGTATTGTGTGTCGATTTGATGAGGATTTGTTTTTTTTCCCCCTTATCCATTTTAGAATAAGGCTGTAACGTAACAAAATGTGGGAAAGGTCAAGGGGTCTGAATACTTTCTGAATGGACAGTATGGGGAATTGGAAATTATGAAGAAAATTACATTGATAGAAGCTATCTGAAATATTAAAGCTGATCTACCCCCTAAAAGCAACAACATGGAAGGTCATTGTGCTCCATTACTGTGTACATCAGTGTATTGCAGGGTAATGATAGTGAACATATAGTATACTAAAAGACTTAATTTAAAGTACAGTTTTAATAAGTGTATTGAAGTGAAACGATAGTATGTGTAAAGCATACGTACAGATGTACTTTTCTAGTATCTCGTATCTGAAGTAAATTCTGGTCATTTGTAGTGTATTTAAGTATACATGTAATATATTAAATGTACTTTTTCCTTGCTTGGGTCTCAGTGTTGAAAGGGGGGGAGAAAAAAATGGGCCCTTGTAGAATACAGAGATGTATAAGAGCATGAAACACTACATACACAACAACAATTATCCAGGAAAAACATTTAAAAATGTCCAATGTAGAGGTAGAAATTAGGCTTTGGCGGTATACTGGGGTATTTTGATTTTCTATTTATCTTAATGTTTATTATATTTTAATGTTATTTTGACTTTTTAAGTCAATACCTGCAGTCAGCTTGTGCACTGGGTTATGAGATTGCCTTCATTTGACCTGTTACATAATTTCTCATTCTCACGTTTGTTTACAATGACGAGAGACCGGAGCATCGTGAGTCACTCACTGTTGTGCGTCAGGCACCAGGTGACCTAGTTACTGTATGGAATTCACAACCAAATGTTTGCCAACTAGATATCTTATAACTATTAAATTAACTGTCTAAAATGTGCTAAATGCACTACAGTTGTGCATTTGGTTTATCTAGCTATGTGGTTAGCTTCTTGCAAAATCAGAGAGGGGAAAACTTAGCTGTTATTGGCAGAGAGGTTTGGAACTCATTGGTCTACTAAACAATGAAAAACTCCCACCCATTCAAGCATGCTGATTAGAAGGTCCAGTGTAGATTGTATTTTCAACCAGCAACTATCGGGAAATAAGAATTATCAACATTTTTCACACTTTTACAGGTGTTAGTTTCATCCGCTGTTGTACAATATGATACAAAACACAGAAAAAACTGATTTGACTGCACTGGACCTTTAATGTATATAAAGGTTGGCTGTTCATAGTCACCATATGTTACTGTGTCAATATCGATACTGAAAAGCAGGTATAAACCACCACTACCATATCATTCTCCAGACATATAGGGCTGGTTTCCTGGACACAGATTAAAGGCTCTATTCAGTCTGTAAAGCTGAAACGTTACAGATTCCGTGATGTAAAGGTCATTTCCGATTTGAGCCGACATATGCAGCGTTTACCCTGAATGTAGTCTCCGCTAAAGTGGGAACATCGCCTTTAAATTTCAATCACTCTGTAAAGCTGAACTTCCTGGATGTGGATAGAACAGAACCTAATCATTCTTCTCAACTAAAATCCCCATTGAAAGTGCATTTCAGAATAGAACTGGGTTTAAAGGGACAGTGCAAGATTTTAGTTGAGAAGCAGGCTTTATCTGTGTCCAGGAAGCCAGCCCCAATTTCTATTTACCCAGTGTCAAATTACCTCATTGATACCATTTTTGTGTCTCTATCCACTATGAAGGAGGTTGTAGGTAGTTTTGCGAACTGTTGCTAACTAGCGTTAGCACAATAACTGGCGGTATACAGGTACTGCTAGCACACTGCACGCTTAGACATAAAATTGGTACCCATCAGTTAATCAGACTTTGGGTAAATAGAAAAATACCTTATTGCCAAAATCTTGCACTTTCCCTTTAATCTGGGTTAAAGAAACCAGCTATTGGTATCTTCAGTTGGCCTCACCCCATTTTTAATGTTGGTTTCCCACCGGAGAGACATATTCCTGAGGTCAAAGAGCTTGATGTCTCCGTTGTCGTATCCAGCACACACACAGCGGTCCTGGTCGTTGAAGGCATGGCCTGGGAAAGAAATGGTCAAACGGGTTAACTGATCACTGATGGGATTTTAAAATGTAGTAACTTGGACATTTAGGACCTATGCTTTGCTAAATTCTGTAAGCGAAGGACAACATGAGATCTATTAATTCTGCAGCCCAATGCAGATTTGAGATGAGCGCAGGTGAGTGAAGTGACAGGAGCGACGCAGCATGGGAAACCATGGGTTACCATTATGCTAGCATTTCTCTCATATGTACCAAAAGCTACGGTCCAGCAGTCTCTCTTGGCCTCCCCCTCCCCTGGCTCCATGTTTGCCACAGGTGAGTCCTTCTGTCTGGGGTCCCACACCTTCACTGTCCCTGGAAGACAGAAAACAGACAGCAGGGATAACATTAAACACATTATGATGCCTCACGTAAGATACCGGCTTTGCAGGACTGTTATGAGAATACAGACTGGAACATGTTAAATTCATCCATCCAGGACTCGTCCATCAACATTGAGGAATACACAAGCAACTGACAAAATAAAGGAAACACTTGAGTAAAAGCGAGATACAAGTACAGCACCAGTCAAAAGTTTGGACACACCTACTCATTGCAGGGTTTTTCTTTAACTATTTTCTACATTGTAGAATAATAGTGAAGACATCAAAACTATGAAATAACACATGAAATCATGTAGTAACCAAATATATATTTTATATTTGAGATTCTTCGAAGTAGCCACCGTTTGCCTTGATGACAGCTTTGCACACTCTTGGCATTCTCTCAACCAGCTTCATGAGGTAGTCACCTAAAATGCATTTCAATTATGAGGTGTGCATTGTTAAAAGTTAATTTGTGGAATTTCTTTCCTTCTTAATGCGTTCGAGCCAATCAGTGGTGTTGTGACAAGGTAGGTGTAGTATACAGAAGATAGCCCTATTTGGTAAAAGACCCAAGTCCATATTATGTCAAAAACAGCTCAAATACGCAAAGAGAAACGACAGTCCATCATTACTTTAAGACATGAAGGTAAATCAATCTGGAAAAATTTCAAGTTTCTTCAAGTACAGTCGCAAAAACCATCACGCGCTATGATGAAACTGGCTCATGAGGACCGCCACAGGAAAGGAAGGCGTGTAACAGACATCTCAACGTCAACTGTTCAGAGGAGACGGCGTGAATCAGGCCTTCATGGTCAAATTTCTGCAAAGAAACCACTACTAAAGGACACCAATAATAAGAGGAGACTTGCTTGGGCCAAGAAACACGAGCAATGGACATTAGACCGGTGGAAATCTCTCCTTTGGTCTGATGAGTCCAAATGTAAGATTTTTCGTTCCAACCGCCGTGTCTTTGTGAGACGCTGAGTAGGTGTCAGACGTTTTCGGAGCATGAGGTCTGATACCAACAGGTTCAGTGACAGTTTATATCTACAAGCCATCAAACTGCTTAGCACTTGAACTGGACTGACCACCTGCACATACACTCACTCATGGTCACACCCACACAGACAAACACTCATCCACACACACACACACACACCACACACACACACACACACACACACACACACACACACACACACACACACACACATCACAACTGCTGCTACCAGACTGTTATTTATTATTGCTAAACACTGCACAACTTAAATACTGTGCAATTTAAACATTCCCCTAAAACGTGTGCAGGGCCTTCAGAAAATATTCACACCTTTTGACTTTTTTCCACATTTTGTTGTTACAAGCTTAATTTAACATAGATTAAAGAGAGCACGTCTCTTTTCAATGGCCTACACACAATACCCCATAATGTCAAAGTGGAATTATGCATTTTCAAAACATTTACAAATGAATTACAAATTAAAAGCTGAAATGTTTTGAGTCAATAAGTGTTCAACCGCTTTGTTATGGAATGCCTAAATAAGATTAGGAGTAAAACTTTATTTAACAAGTCACATAAGTTGCATGGACTCACTGTGTGCAATAATTGTGTTCAAAATTATTTTTGAATAACTACCTAATCTCTGTACCCCACACATACAATTATCCCCTCTGTCGAGCAGTGAATTTCTAACACAGATTCAACCACGAAGACCTGGGAGGTTTTCCAATGCCTCACAAAGGGCAACTATTGGTCAGTGAGTAAAAAATAAAAACAATTCTGACATTGAATATCCCTTTGAGCATGGTGAAGTTATTAATTACACTTTGGATGATGTATCAATACACTTAGTCACTACAAAGATACAAGCGTCCTCCCTAACTCAGTTGCCGGAGAGGAAGGAAACCGCTCATGGATTTCACCATGAGACCAATGGTGACTTTAAAACAGTTACAGAGTTTAATGGCTGTGATAGGAGAAAACTGAGGATGGATCAACAACATTGTAGTTACTCCACAATACTAACCTAATTGACAGAGTGAAAAGGAAGCATACATCCTGTTTGCATTAAGGCACTGAAGTAAAACTGCAAAGAAATGTGACAAAGAAATTAACTTTATGTCCTGAATACAAAGCATTATGTTTGGGGCCAATCAAAACACATCACTGAGTACCACTCCATATACCTTCCAGCATGGTGGTGGCTGCATCATGTTATAGGTATGCTTGTCGTCGGCAAGGACTAGGGAGTTTTTTTATGATAAAAATAAACGGAATAGAGCTAAGCACAGGCAAAATCCTAGGAGGAAAACATGGTTCAGTCTGCTTTCCAACAGACACTGGGAGACAAATTCACCTTTCAGCAGGAAAATAACCTAAAACACAAGGCCAAATATACACTGGAGTTGCTTACCAAGACGGCATTGAATGTTCCTGAGTAACCAAGTTACAGTTTTGACTTAAATCGCCTTAAATCTATGGCAAGACTAGAAAATGGCTATCTAGCAATGATCAAGAACCAACTTGACAGAGCTTGATGACTTTAAAAAAAAAATAATGTGCAAATATTGTACAATCCAGGTGTGCAAAGCTCTTAGAGACTTATCCAAAAAGACTCATAGCTGTAATTGCTGCCAAAGGTGATTCTAACACATATTGACTCTGGGGGTTAAATACTTATCTATTCAAGATGAGTTATTTTTTTTTATTTATTTTTTTTACAAATCTTAGTATTTTTCTTCCAGTTTGACATTAAAGTATTTTGTGTAGATCGTTGACCAACCAAAAATGTCAATTTAATCAATTTTAATCCCTCTTTGTAACAACAAAATCTGGAAAAATGTAAGGGGTGTAAATACTTTCTGAAGGCACTGTAAATATTGTACTATAAAATTGTGCCTTCCTGTATTATATTTATGCTGAAATGTTTATTCTATTCTACTGAGCCATTTACTTGTTGGTATTCTTATCTTTTATTATTTATTATTGGGTTGTCGAGAAAGGACCTGCGTGAAAGCATTTAGTTGGACGGTGTACACTGTACACCATGTGTATCCTGTACTTGAAACTAAAACTCAGTTGATGTTATTGCATTTATGACTGTCTGTATTCCATGTTCTACTACAGCATCCTACGAGTGCTTGCCTAAGAATCCTAGCCACACCCTCAGGATTAAAGTCATCTTAAAAAATATATATATAATAATTACCATCTCTGCTCCCAGTCACGATCTCGGGGGCCCCGTCACCGATCCCCAGGCCCCCGACACCATCTATGCTGTTCACGATCTCCTTGTGGGCCTTCACAGAGTACACAGACACATCAGGCACCTCCAGGTTCCTACAGACAGACAAGGGGATATCAGGATCAGATGACTACTGCACGGCAAGCGGTACCACAGCACCAAGTCTGGAACCAACAGGAACTGCTTCTACCCCCAAGCCACAAGACTTCTAAATAGCTAATCAAATGGCTAACCAGACTACCTGCATTGACCCTTTTTCCACCAACTCCCTTGTACTGACTCTATGGACACATCCTGGACTCTACCCACACCCCGACACATCCTGGACTCTACCCACACCCCGACACATCCTGGACTCTACCCACACCCCGGCACATACTGGACTCTACCCACACCCCGGCACATACTGGACTCTACCCACACCCCGGCACATACTGGACTCTACCCACACCCCGGCACATACTGGACTCTATCCACACCCCGACACATACTGGACTCTACCCACACCCCGACACATACTGGACTCTACCCACACCCCGACACATACTGGACTCTATCCACACCCCGACACATACTGGACTCTACCCACACCCCGACACACATACTGCCCAGTCACTTTACCCCTACCTATATGTACAGTACCCCTGCACAACAACTCAGTACTGGTACTCATATATATATATATATATATACTGCTCAAAAAAATAAAGGGAACACTAAAATAACACATCCTAGATCTGAATGAATGAAATAATCGTATTAAATACTTTTTTCTTTACATAGTTGAATGTGCTGACAACAAAATCACACAAAAATAATCAATGGAAATCCAATTTATCAACCCATGGAGGTCTGGATTTGGAGTCACACTCAAAATTAAAGTGGAAAACCACACTACAGGCTGATCCAACTTTGATGTAATGTCCTTAAAACAAGTCAAAATGAGGCTCAGTAGTGTGTGTGGCCTCCACGTGCCTGTATGACCTCCCTACAACGCCTGGGCATGCTCCTGATGAGGTGGGGGATGGTCTCCTGAGGGATCTCCTCCCAGACCTGGACTAAAGCATCCGCCAACTCCTGGACAGTCTGTGGTGCAACGTGGCGTTGGTGGATGGAGCAAGACATGATGTCCCAGATGTGCTCAATTGGATTCAGGTCTGGGGAACGGGCGGGCCAGTCCATAGCATCAATGCCTTCCTCTTGCAGGAACTGCTGACAGACTCCAGCCACATGAGGTCTAGCATTGTCTTGCATTAGGAGGAACCCAGGGCCAACCGCACCAGCATATGGTCTCACAAGGGGTCTGAGGATCTCATCTCGGTACCTAATGGCAGTCAGGCTACCTCTGGCGAGCACATGGAGGGCTGTGCGGCCCCCCAAAGAAATGCCACCCCACACCATGACTGACCCACTGCCAAACCGGTCATGCTGGAGGATGTTGCAGGCAGCAGAACGTTCTCCACGGCGTCTCCAGACTGTCACGTCTGTCACATGTGCTCAGTGTGAACCTGCTTTCATCTGTGAAGAGCACAGGGCGCCAGTGGCGAATTTGCCAATCTTGGTGTTCTCTGGCAAATGCCAAACATCCTGCATGGTGTTGGGCTGTAAGTACAACCCCCACCTGTGGACGTCGGGCCCTCATACCACCCTTATGGAGTCTGTTTCTGACCGTTTGAGCAGACACATGCACATTTGTGGCCTGCTGGAGGTCATTTTGCAGGGCTCTGGCAGTGCTCCTCCTGCTCCTCCTTGCACAAAGGCAGAGGTAGCGGTCCTGCTGTTGGGTTGTTGCCCTCCTACGGCCTCCTCCACGTCTCCTGATGTACTGGCCTGTCTCCTGGTAGCGCCTCCATGCTCTGGACACTACACTGACAGACACAGCAAACCTTCTTGCCACAGCTCGCATTGATGTGCCATCCTGGATGAGCTGCACTACCTGAGCCACTTGTGTGGGTTGTAGACTCCGTCTCATGCTACCACTAGAGTGAAAGCACCGCCAGCATTCAAAAGTGACCAAAACATCAGCCAGGAAGCATAGGAACTGAGCAGTGGTCTGTGGTTACCACCTGCAGAATCACTCCTTTATTGGGGGTGTCTTGCTAATTGCCTATAATTTCCACCTGTTGTCTATTCCATTTACACAACAGTATGTGAAATCTATTGTCAATCAGTGTTGCTTCCTATGTGGACAGTTTGATTTCACAGAAGTGTGATTGACTTGGAGTTACATTGTGTTGTTTAAGTGTTACATTTATTTTTTTTTGCAGTATATATATATATATCCAGCCAGCCATATTATTTGTATTCAGTATTTACTGTGTATTTATTCCTTGTCACTATTTCAATTTTTTTTTCTCTCATCTTTAACTCATCATTGTTAGAAAGAACCCGTAAGTAAGCATTTCACTGTTAGTCTATACATGTTGTCTACAAAGCATGTGACAAACAGCATTTAATTTGACTTAACAGACACATAGCCTGATCCCAGATCTGTTAATGCTGTATAGCCACCATCTCCTAATCTCCTAATTGGTCGCAAAGGAGTTGGCTAGTACAAACAGACCTGGGACAAGGCGTCTAGACATGCTGTTACCAATGTCCTTATTAGGGATAGCTTTTATTATGTATAGCAGCACATGCTGGTGGTAGGGTAAATCTATTTGACAAGACATGTGATATGTCTTTTCAGATAGTTGGTAAATAAATAGGCTACCATATATTGAGATTTCCGTCAAAGTCCCCAGTTGCTATATGTCTTTGTTGTAGAGTGCTGGCCCCGAATGTCCCACACTTGATGGGCTTTGCTTTCTCGATCTGTGAAAGATAACAGGACATTGTTATGCTTGTCCATTACTGAAATTCATTAGATGGATTACCTCAAAGGTTACCTTCTTGTTTTTGGAAAACAGGGGGTCCAAATAGTTCTCGCTAGGGTCCAAACGAATGCAACGGATAACAACATGAACATGCATGGTTGCTATTAGTGTATGTTTGTTTTTGACATGGCACTGTTAACAACAGTCAAGTGACAGTAGAAACCAATCTAGCTACAATCGCTGCTGCAGTATCACAGATGGACAGGGGTCCCTGTGTTACTAGTTGCTATGGTAACGAACGACTTTTCTAGAACAAAACTAGAACGCTAACGTAGCTAACTAAAAGCTTGAACTAGCTCGAAAACAAAACACAAACAATACAAAATTAACTACCTCTTTTATGAGTTTAACCTCTCCATGTTCCACCTCGTATATTTGCATCACTCCGGTGCCCCTTGCATAGTTTCCCAGACAGACAAACTTTGCACTACAAGGAATCCATTTGCTGTCAAACACTGTGTAGTTCAAACTTCTCTGAACGTGAGCTATAATTTGTGGCTTCTCAAATGGCGTCGACATGTCTTCCCTGGAATGACAGTAACGACGATGAAAATGTTACGTGCACTAATAATAAAAGATATATAGATTTTCTGACATTAATATAATAGCAAGATTATTTTTTGGTTCGGCAACTTGTCAACACGATTTTGTAGCAAAACGAACGACATGGAAGGCCACATAAAGTGCTGCCTACATTTTAGCCTGATGAAAAATTTCAAAGACAATATATTTGTTGAATACTTGTGAATGTCGTTTTATTTTCCAAATCATTACATACTATTCCCTAGCAGACATGAATATATAATGCCATATAAAAACATTTTTTTTTTTACCCATACAGAATTATGCACTGCACTCAGGCGCGTGTTGAACAGACTTTGGGTCCTTTCCAAAACACGGGAACAACCTCGTGTATAACTTCATGTACCTCTCCTAACATTTTGGCTTTATTTACTGTTAAAAAAAGGAATTCGTTATGGACACTGATAATAATCCAACAACGGAGGTAGTTGCTACTACTATGGACAGTGAAGACACAACAGAAGCGTTCGTAAAGGTGAAATCAAAGAAGACATCGAAGCGAAAACGCGAGATGGATGGAGTCGATATGGAGGCTGAGGACTCCGTAGCATGCAAGCGGCCTCAGTTTCCACCTATTTCAGGCGACAAACTTAAGGTAAAGTAAATCCAACATGTTATATATGAGTACATATTTCTTACTTAATTATTACACTTAGCTTGAACTTTGCCTGTTAGGGTAGAACATTTTTCTCGTCCCGTGTAAGGTCTGGGTCTTGCACATGCGCAATGTCACGCTTTTGCTATGATTGTTCTTACACTGCCTAAATAAATGGAAGCCTTCATCCCGCACTAATATTAAGTGTCACTGTCTCACAAGACTACATTTTAGTCAGTCAGTGCGGTTTTCTTCTAGTGTAGGCTACACAACAATGTCATGAAACTGTTGAAGCTACCAATGGACACAATCTGCACATACCACTGAGAAGTTGCGATGACATTTCCACTGTCCTATTTTTTTTTGTCTCCTTGTTTCAGGGTGGTTCTGATGAGATGCGTAAGGTTGCTGTCCCGGCCCACAGGTATACCCCTCTGAAGGAGAACTGGCTGAAGATATTCACACCCATCGTCGAGAACCTACAGCTCCAAGTCAGATTCAACCTCAAAACTAGAAATGTGGAAATTAAAGTAAGTGCAATGAGATTACCTGAGTGACTTTTATTTTTATTGGTGTCTAGAAAGTAGGCCCTAGTAAGAACGTGTCTTTCATTTCAGACTTGTAAAGACACACAGGACATTGGCTCTCTCACGAGAGCTGCAGACTTCGTCCGAGCCTTCGTTCTAGGATTCCAGGTTGAGGTAAGCAGCAGCACCTTCTGGGAAAGGAAGGCATTATCTTGTTGGGGTGATGAAATGTGAAGGATCCATTCATCCAGCAGCACTCTACTATCTCTGCTCTATATTGACATAGTGAGAAGTACAGGCCATCTCCCTTCTTTCAAGTCAAATATGTTTAAAGGGATAGTGAGAGATTATGGCAATTATGGGTACGTTTTTCTATGTACCCAGAGTCAGATGAACTCATGGATACCAGTTGTCACTGCGTGGAGTTTGAAGGCAGTTTCGTGAGCCATTGCTAACTAGCGTTAGCGCAATGCCTGGAAGTCTACTAGATCCGCTAGCATGCAGTAGTCTTTACTCTAAACATGCTGACTAGGCCTAAAGCCTAATGTCTAGTGAGAATACAACCCCACTGTTTATCATATAAAAGGAATCTGACACCTTGTCTCTCTTTCCCTTGGGAGGCCTCTAAAGTTTAATTTAAATATAGGCTATTAATTAACCCTAACGTCTATTGACAATACAACTCCCCTGTTCTGTTGAATCTAAACATCACCTTGTCTGTTTCCCCAGGATGCTCTTGCTCTCATCAGATTGGATGAACTTTTCCTAGAAACCTTTGATGTCACAGATGGTAACTAAGGGCCTGCTTGGCAGCACTGTTATGCTCTACCTTTACAACCTACAATATTTGTAGTCAGGAATGGAATTGAATGGATTATGAGCACTGGCCAGCCAGGCTTGTAAACCACGATGTGTACTTGCCCGGTAACATTCTGTTCCATGCGATATTTGAAAAGACATTTCACTAGTCATCGGGCTAGTTAGGCACACTTTCTACTAGCCCGGTCTGAAAACACGCTAGCCCAAGGCTAGTACTTATCTTAATTTCATTCCTGTTTGTAGTATGTAAGCTCTTTTCACTACTAAGTGCACATTTCTCTGGCTCTTGGTTCTTTCTTTCAATTAATCGTTTTTATTGTCAGTAAAACCAGTCCTATTGTCTACCTTTTTTAAAACCTTTTTAATATTTTGTGGCCCGGGACTACAGATGAAAACTAGCCAGCTGGCTAAAAATGGCACATTTCCAGAACTTTTGATTGATGTATATTGTCACTGTCAAATAAGTATGCACGGTCTCTGCCCATATTAAGTGCATTTAAAGTGCATTAACTTTTTTCTGTTTCGTTGGCAGTAAAACCACTGAAAGGAGACCATTTGTCCAGAGCTATTGGGAGGATAGCAGGGAAAGGAGGCAAAACAAAATTCACCATTGAAAATGTGACCAAGACCAGGATTGTTCTGGCAGACTCGTAAGTAGTGCTATGGCGCCATGTTATGATGTAAGTTAGAATTCTAGGTCTACACTCAAAGACTATTTATGGTTTAATCATGGCCTCTTTTGTTGGTGTCCTTAATATTTTACAGAAAAGTACACATATTAGGATCTTTCCAGAATATTAAGATGGCACGGACAGCGATATGCAACCTCATCTTAGGTAAGACTGAAAGAGATGTGGAAGTTAGAGTGGTGATGAGGAAGGGGAGTATACCGTGTCCAGAAGCGACACCATTCATTTTCAGGTTTCACTCAGTCTTCTTAAGCTTTGTTTTAATATTGACAGTTACAGCTGATTTCGGGATTGAATATAGATTCGATTACCTTAAATATAAGTCATCTGATTTGTTTCTCTGAATTGTTTCATCAAACTTATCGCCGCCAGCTCCTGATATCAGGGCATACAAACTGTCTCCTGAATTAGTTTGTGTGCGTGTGCGCCCACATGCGAACTAGGCCCGAGTTTGTTTTCCCTGGCTAAACTAGCTGGATGGCTAACCTAGCTGGATGGCTAAACTATGCTAGTTTTCGTCCTCATTGCCAAACTTCATAAATACCGCATCCTCAACTGCAAAACTCCTTTACTATTATGTAACTAAGAAATGATCTGGAAAGAAACTTCAATTATTTGTTTTGTTGTTTGGTTTGAAATATCTGTCGTAAGACGACGGTGGTGAAGGATTTCATTGCTACTTACCTCGGATACAAGTTCAGTTTTGAGATCCATTGGCGTCGGATTAGCTGGACATTTCTGACTGGTCTTGGAACTGACAACGTGCAGCCTCTCCCTGCTTGGCTCGATGGGATATGTAGTGATTTTGCCAAGACATCCAGATATGTACAGTCTTGTACCCTTAACCTTTTTTAAACTGACTCGTATTTGTTAAATAAGTCAGACGTTTATTAATATAATGAGTAATCCAGGAATGTCGTGAGTTAATTGACAAATCAAATCAAATCAAATTTATTTTTATATAGCCCTTCGTACATCAGCTGATATTCTCAAAGTGCTGTACAGAAACCCAGCCTAAAACCCCAAACAGCAAGCAAAGCATGTGAAAGAAGCACGGTGGCTAGGAAAAACTCCCTAGGAAAAACTCCCTAGAAAGGCCAAAAACCTAGGAAGAAACCTAGAGAGGAACCAGGCTATGAGGGGTGGCCAGTCCTCTTCTGGCTGTGCAGGGTGGATATTAAAACAGAACATGGTCAAAATGTTAAAATGTTAAAATGTTCATAAATGACCAGCATGGTCAAATAATAATAATCATAGTAGTTGTCGAGGGTGCAACAAGCACGTCCGGTGAACAGGTCAGGGTTCCATAGCCGCAGGCAGAACAGTTGAAACTGGAGCAGCAGCACGGCCAGGTGGACTGGGGACAGCAAGGAGTCATCATACCAGGTAGTCCTGAGGCATGGTCCTAGGGCTCAGGTCCTCCGAGAGAAAGACAGAAAGAGAGAAAGAGAGAATTAGAGAGAGCATATTTAAATACACACAGGACACCGGATAAGACAAGAGAAATACTCCAGATGTAACAGACTGACCCTAGCCCCCCGACACATAAACTACTGCAGCATAAATACTGGAGGCTGAGACAGGAGGGATCAGAAGACACTGTGGCCCCATCCGATGATACCCCCGGACAGGGCCAAACAGGCAGGATATAACCCCACCCACTTTGCCAAAGCACAGCCCCCACACCACTAGAGGGATGTCTCCAACCACCAACTTACCGTCCTAAGACAAGGCCGAGTATAGCCCACAACGATCTCCGCCATGGCACAACCCAAGGGGGGGGGGGGGGGGGCGCCAACCCAGACAGGAAGACCACGTCAGTGACTCAACCCACTCAAGTGACGCACCCCTCCCATGGACGGCATGGAAGAACACCAGTAGGCCAGTGACTCAGCCTCTGTAAAAGGGTTAGAGGCAGAGAATCCCAGTGGAAAGAGGGGAACCGGCAAGGCAGAGACAGCAAGGGCGGTTCGTTGCTCCAGCCTTTCCGTTCACCTTCACACTCCTGGGCCAGACTATACTTAATCATAGGACCTACTGAAGAGATAAGTCTTCAGTAAAGACTTAAAGGTTGAGACTGAGTCTGCGTCTCTCACATTGGTAGGCAGACCATTCCATAAAAATGGAGCTCTATAGGAGAAAGCCCTACCTCCAGCCGTTTGCTTAGAAATTCTAGGGACAATTAGGAGGCCTGCGTCTTGTGACCGTAGCGTACGTGTAGGTATGTACGGCAGGACCAAATCGGAAAGATAGGTAGGAGCAAGCCCATGTAATGCTTTGTAGGTTAGCAGTAAAACCTTGAAATCAGCCCTTGCCTTAACAGGAAGCCAGTGTAGGGAGGCTAACACTGGAGTAATATGATCAAATTTTTTGGTTCTAGTCAGGATTCTAGCAGCCGTATTTAGCACTGAGAAAGCAGCAACTCTACAGCGCGCCAAGGACTAAATAACTTCCAGACACGAAGGATCGGTGGAGCTTCTCCACACCCCCACTCTATTGGCCATGTGAATTAGGCATATAATCACGTCTCACCATTGCCCAAGTCCCGTGTATTAAAATGGGAAGTGTTTTAGGCAATGCCACACAAGTGTTTAGAGCATGGCGCTTGTAACGCCAGGATTGTGGGTTCGATTCCCGGGTCACCCATACGAGTAGTGTATGCAAAGATAACTGTTGATTTGAGTAAAAGCATCTGCTAAATAGCATATTATTTATGTTTGTGTGTGTGTGTGTGTGTATGTATGTATATATCTATATCTCTATATCTCTCTCGTTTGGACACCTACTCATTCCAGGGTTTTTCTTTTTGTTTTTACTATTTTCTACATTTTAGAATAATAGTGAAGACATCAAAACTATGAAGTAACACATATGGAATCATGTAGTAATTCTTGCCATAATATGGACTTGGTCTTTTACCAAATAGGGCTATCTTCTGTATACCACCCCTACCTTTTCACAACACAACTGATTGGCTCAAAAACATTAAGAAGGAAAGAAATTCCACTATTTAATTAACAAGGCACACCTGTTAATTGAAATGCATTCCAGGTGACTACCTCATGAAGCTGGTTGAGAGAATGCCAAGAGTGCAAAGCTGTCAAGGCAAAGGGTTGCGACTTTGAAGAATGTAAAATATTGATTTAACACTTATTGGTTACTACATGATTCCATGTGTTATTTCAGTCTTGATGTCTTCACTATTATTCTACAATGTAGAAAATGGTTAAAATAAAACCCTTGAATGAGTAGTTGTGAACTTTTGACTATGTATTATTGATATTATACATGTCTATTTCCCCGTACAGGAAGTCCCCCTTCTAAGGTGTACGGTAACATCAGGGTCGTGGCCAGCAGGACAGCAGAGAGATTCTAAAGTCACACATGGATTTATATTCTCATCGCCTGATGTAAGTTCGGTATTCACCAAGATTCTCAGTAGGATCTGATCTAGGACCGGTTTTGCCTTTTTAAAACATGAATAAGGTAATATGGATGGGTGGACCTGGTCCTAGATCAGCACTCCTGAGGTGCTTTTTGGATGTGGGCCTGCCTGCCAGCTTCCAGGACTTTTGTTATTGAAGCTGGACATATTGATCTGGGGAGTGCCTACCTGCCTTCCACATCTGGACTGGCCTGTCTCTTCCCACAGGGGATATTTGCATGTAAATGATTTGCCCCTTTTTCCTAATTGTCTTTTGGATTTGTTTGATTTAAATAAAATCTTAACAAATTGTTTGAGGCCAACGATTAATTGTTACACCATATCAAAGTGAAAAGTTGAGTTAATGTAAATAAAAATGCAGAAACCCTAATGTGAAACTGTTTAGTTTTCTGTGAGACTAAAGTGCCAAATTGACCCAGAAACCCCATGACACACCAGGGAAACAAAGTGATCACACACAACTTGTACTTAAAATGTTTCAAAGTGTTTATTTTTTAATTTTCATACAATATCAAGTTTCCAACAGTCCCACGGCATCAGATGCAGCATGCAGAGAAAGGGGAAAATAACTATTAGTCAAACTTAACCGTTTCAGTTTCCACACAAACTAAAAAGCACCGAGTCCCCTTCAAAGAAAATAGAAAGTAGTACTTGCAGAACTAAAGTCTGACCTATATAGACGACGGAATGGAAAGCTTCTATACAAAACAGTGCCGAGTACAGTGAGTGGCAGTTGACTTTGGGACCAGATTTTTACTGGAATAGAAGCATCATCTCGCTGATCCGGGGGGAAAATACAAAGTTAACATGTAGTTCAGTTTGTTTGGATTACTGCTCATAATGTGAACAATTAACAAAAGTTGGGCAAAATCCAATATGTTTCCCAGTAGATTATTAAATATAATTACTGACCTCACCATTCACGTGTTTAACAAGGATTATTTAAATAGTTCATCTACATGCACAACGAAAATCATGCAAACATAGGAGGCCCAAGCAAAGCACCCTATGTGATGCACTCACTTTGACCTGAGCTATGGGCCCTGGTTAAAAAGTAGTGCACTATATAGGGAGCATTTGAGACATCTCATTAAAAACAATGGTTTCCAAACCAACTATCGAATCATTAAAATGCAACCCGCCGCCATTTTGTTACGATTATTTTCACGGGATGCCCATTTCACCTTAAATTACGGTTTGGTTAAACTTGTGTCAATCTCCCTACTGTGAATACCATGAAGGGAGAGGACCGACGAGGTGATCGTGATTGGTTCTTAAATCTTGACTTTCTAATGTACAGTATTCCCATCGATCATGTCAAAAGTTTGAGTAACTCCGTTGTTGCATTAGAAAGAACCCTGTACTATTCATGGGTGGTTTTGACATTGGCTGCTGCAGCCTCTCTCTACTAAAGATGAGCAGACATTGACCTAATATACAGTTACAATGCTGCCTGCAGTTGAGTCTCAATAAGATACCATAACATTCTATATTCCCTCAATAACTCAGACATTCATTCATCTTTCATCTGGATATTTTAGGATATTCCTCAGTTCTAAATAAAATACAAATACATAGATGGTCCATGGTAAGAGATTTTTTCGACTTGAGTGATCAAGCTGTACAAGATCCTTTTATTCATCCAATTGTACACAAGGTGCAACAGAACATTTGACTTTATCCCAAGACACACAAAGAGGTTAGAGCAGGGGACTCTGCCATACTACGGCGCCCGTGGGGCAGTTGCTGTGGGGGGGTTAAGGGTCTTGCTCAAGGGTACAACGGCAGGTTATGCCATATAGGATTTGACACCAGCAGCAACCCTCCGGTTACCAGCTCACTTCCCGTCAGACCCGGGATTCAAACTGGCAACCCTCCGGTTGCTGGCTCGCCTCTAACTGCTAGGCTACCTGCCGCCCATTTACTTTGCATTGGGGGATTGTCATATGGTTCAACGTAAAAACGTGTCGTTAAAGTAAAATACATAAGTATACAAAGACATCACTTTCTTGGCATCTATCTCTACGTTTAGAATAATAATCTCCAACAGCATAAATAAAACATCCTATCACAAAGCTTCCAACAGGTATTCTATGTTTAATGTGATCGGAAGCTTAATTGATCTAATCCAACCTGCTCAAGAATCAAATGGTTTAATTGATCTAATCCAACCTGTTCAAGAGTCAAATAGTTTAATTGATCTAATCCAACCTGCTCAAGAGTCAAATGGTTTAATTGATCTAATCCAACCTGTTCAAGAGTCAACTGGTTTAATTGATCTAATCCAACCTGCTCAAGAGTCAACTGGTTTAATTGATCTAATCCAACCTGCTCAAGAATCAAATGGTTTAATTGATCTAATCCAACCTGCTCAAGAGTCAACTGGTTTAATTGATCTAATCCAACCTGCTCAAGAATCAAATGGTTTAATTGATCTAATCCAACCTGCTCAAGAGTCAACTGGTTTAATTGAGCTAATCCAACCTGTTCAAGAGTCAAATGGTTTAATTGATCTAATCCAACCTGCTCAAGAGTCAAATAGTTTAATTGATCTAATCCAACCTGCTCAAGAGTCAAATGGTTTAATTGATCTAATCCAACCTGTTCAAGAGTCAAATAGTTTAATTGATCTAATCCAACCTGCTCAAGAGTCAAATGGTTTAATTGATCTAATCCAACCTGTTCAAGAGTCAAATAGTGCAAAAGAAACTGCTGTTTATTTTTGAAAATAAAATTAGCATCTAACCATTAGTGATCATGCAGCGAGCGTTTGACTCATCACAGACCAGTCCATCACTGACAGCAATGGTGGATACTTAACAATACGATATGTCCTGGTTGGCACTTTATACCCTACGTTTTGAATTGTAACCGAAATCAAGTATATTATTTAACGCAACACCTCAGATAACGACACGTTTCCCCACAAAAGAAACATTATAGATATACTTGTCTATAAAAAAAGAGACCAGAACGAAAATAAATATTTAAAAAAATAACATTACAAAAAAAATGTGACAAAATATAATCAAGCCAAACTTTCTCCTCCCTCCCTCAAACTGGGATGCTCTTACAAACGAGGATAGCTGTCCTTCAGGTTATTGAGAGGATCGGAGTTCAATAACACAACTAAATTGGCTTCGTGAAGCTTGTGGTTTGTTTAGAAAAAAAAGTGGCTTCACGGGGAGAGAGAATACTTCCATTGAAATACACAAAGTGTTTGCCAGACGTCTTGAGCAGATCTTCAGAGACCGATGGAGAAGAAAGCGAGGGGGGGAGAGGAGCGGAGGGACAGGCTCACACATCTACCACCATCTTTTTGTGTATGTCAAGGCCACCCACCACCTAGGGGAAGAGAGAAGGAACAGAACCAAATAGTTCTTATTGTAGTTCTAATTCCAGTTCTAGAGTAAAAGCAGGCTGGAACAGATTGATTCTTAATGCTATTGGCTAAATTAGCAGAATTCAAAATCATGCAACATGGTTCCAACTAAGAGAGGCAACTTATTAACACTAGAATAACTACTGTGTCCTTTTAATGAATGAGTCTCTTCAAATGAAGTCACACAATCCCTTCACGACAACCTTGGGCTGCTCCAGCACAAACCAATTATAACCATGGTCCAACATTCTGAGTTGTCCTGAAGATAATACTCCCACAGAAACAGTGTTTCAGTTCAGGACTCTAGAGCAGTGGTTTCCAACCTGTGCTCAGCCAATTCTTTTTTATAAAAAATGTAATTAAATACAAATAGATTTTTTTCTTACAAAGAAAATAACAGTTGGGAGTATTAATTGTATTATAAGCAATTTGACATTACTTTTCATAATAATAATAATAATAATAGGCCTGTAATTTGTTACATTCACTGCTAAAATGTACAATATTTTACTGCCAGTGGTGGTCCTCGAGAGCTGACGGTGATTTGGTGGTCCCCGGAACATAAAAGTTTGGGAACCGCTGCCTTAGAGAAATATGTGCCAAATATAGCTTATTCAGAAGACTGAAACAGAATACAGAACTTTCATAGTGAAATGGGCTAGAATCATGCTCTATACATAACATTACCCTGCACTGAATAAGCCCTCTGGTGTGTTAGAGCTGGGTAGGACAAGCCATCAACCATAACAGCCCTCCAGAACTGGAGTTACCCCCCAATAGGGTTGCACAATTCTGGAAAATGTCTTCTGCGTGCAGTATGAAGGAAGTTAGAGGTAGTTTCGCGAGCCAATGCTAACTGGCTAAAGTCTCAAGGTACAGTAGCATCTTGCAGTATCCTTTTAACCCCCCGCCACCCACGACCCCAGTTCCCCAGCCATCATGACCCCAGTTCCCCAGCCACCACGACCCCAGTTCCCCAGCCACCACGACCCCAGTTCCCCAGCCACCACGACCCCAGTTCCCCAGCCACCACGACCCCAGTTCCCCAGCCACCACGACCCCAGTTCCCCAGCCACCACGACCCCAGGTCCCCAGGCACCACGACCCCAGTTCCCCAGCCACCACGACCCCAGGTCCCCAGGCACCACGACCCCAGTTCCCCAGCCATCACGACCCCAGTTCCCCAGCCACCACGACCCCAGTTCCCCAGCCACCACGACCCCAGTTCCCCAGCCATCACGACCCCAGACTTACTAAGCAGAACTCTTCGAAGGATATCCTGCCGTCTCCGTCCTTATCTGCGTTGATGATGGTCTTGTCCACGATCTGCTGCAGCTGTGTGTCCTTCAGGTTGTTTCCTACCATCATCTTCAGCACCTGGAAGAGCTCCCCGTTGGAGATGTAACCATCCTTGTCCATGTCGTAGATCCGGAAGGCGACTAGAGGGAAGGGGGGTCAGGGGGGAGAGAAACGTGGAAGGATGTGTAGGTAAGTCAGCGATCCTGAACACAGACCTTTTGGTTTTGTATTTTGGAGAAAGCCTCATCATTGATGCTATCAGGCATTCTGTTTCTACTTTGGCAAGTGGGGGACAGGGAATGGGTTTTGTCTTTGTAGATCAGATCATTTAACTTTGTGTGGTGAGAGGTGTATGGATGTAGTGGAGATGGAGTAGATTTGTCTACTTACAGCGAAGCTTTGACTCCTTGTCCCCCTTGACACTGAATTGTGAGACTCCCTCAATGAATTCTGATGGAGGGGAGAGATGGTTTAGAGTCAGACATTATTTGACTTCTTATACTGTACGCAATAATTTTCTATAAATCGGAGTGATCAAATAAACTACATATGCATTCATAAGTTCAAATAAAATCTCAGTAGCAAACTACTACAATCCATACTTAGGGCTATATTAAATCAGAACGCCCCTTTTCCTCTATGCAACTTTTAAAGGCAATGTTTTCGCTGAGACCGCATCCACGGTAAACGATGGATATGTCGGCTCAATCGGAAATGATCTTTAAAATGTAAATCGTGCTGTATCCGGATGGAATCTAGGCTATCTAGTGCTGACTGTCCTGCGTTAAGTGTCGCTACTGTCTCTGCAGGTACTGTTAGGAAGAGTAGGCCAAGAGAAACACTGGAAGTCTAAACCAGTCCAGGCCAAAGTCCCAACCTCTCTCCCTGGTCATCAAGATCCTTTTGTTAATCATGCAATGTGATTAAAGGCCCAATGCAGCCATTTTATATCAATATAAAATCATTTCTGGGTAACATTTAAGTACCTTACGCTAATGAGTTCCATTAAAATGTGCAAAAATAGCTATTTCTCAAGTAAGATTCTTGCTAGGACTGTCTGGAAGTGGTCTGAGTGGGGAGGGGAAAACTGAGAACTAGCTGTTATTGGCAGAGAGGTTCAGAACTCTCTTTCTTATTGGTCTATTAATTAATTTACTGCCTGGTGATATGGAAACCTGCTGATTAGAAGGTCCTGTGTAGATTGTATTTTCAACCAACAACTATCAGGAAGCAGGATCAATGAGTTAGCCAGCTAACTTTGATGAACAGACAGAAATAAATATAGATCTTCTGGTTAATTAAGAAAGATAAACTTAGATATGTGTGTGTTTGGTTGTTGAGTCAATGAGACAATGCCCATATCAAGCTTTTCTTTCTAAAAAAATAAAAAGTTATTTCAGACAATTCATTTTCTGGACAGCTCATTGATCCTGGTTTGTATTATACCCCTCTAGTGTAGGCCACCATGTACTGTGCTGGGACATTCTCAGACAGGAGGACAATATACCTGTTTACCAACACTGATGTCCCTGATATTATTGGCCTTGATTTCAGCAAATGAGCTTAAATTCAAAGACATTGTTGGTCCCAAGCATTTATTCACCAGTAAAAATGGTCATACACAATGGTATAGGCAAAAGCACAAACAGATCTGGGACCAGGCTATAGAAGGAAACACCAGATCTGGGACAGCCTACTCTTGCACTCTGGCTTACCCTTGAAGTCCACCTCTCCGTTTCCATCGGTGTCGAAGATGTCGATGACCCTCTGAACCAGAGGGTTCTGCTGGAGTTCAGGCAGAGACATGAACTCCTCCACGCTAAGGGACCCAGAGTTATCTAGGTCCAGTTTCTTAAACCTCTTTCCCAGCCGCTTAATCTCATCAGCATCGACTGGAGGGGACAGAGAGAGAGAGACGAGAAAAGAGAGACCGACAGACAGGCAGGAGAAAAGAGAGCGAGACAGGAGAAAAGAGAGAGCGAGACAGGAGAAAAGAGAGAGCGAGACAGGAGAAAAGAGAGAGCGAGACAGGAGAAAAGAGAGAGGCGAGACAGGAGAAAAGAGAGAGCGAGACAGGAGAAAAGAGAGAGCGAGACAGGAGAAAAGAGAGAGGGGATCATGAACAAAATTACATGAGTAGAGACGTTACATTTTGGTAATTATTTAACAGACACTTATTCAGAGCGACTTCCAGTCAGTGTATTCAACCAACGTAGGCAAGACCACCACATACAGTTTCACAGTCATTGCAAGTAAAAACCTTCGTCATCAAAAGTAGCCGTCAGCTTACCTAGATCTCCTGGAATATAGACACGCAACACATTAACACATACACGGGTAGATAAATGCAGGTAGGCACCCAGCAAACCCTGTACCCACACACACATAATGTGCTCTAATGACGGTATGTAGGCGAGGACTACGCTCTTCCTACACAGACCCGACACGGCAACAGACCCGACACGGCAACAGACCCGAAACGGCAACAGACCCGACACGGCAACAGACCCGACACGGCAACAGACCCGACACGGCAACAGTGCCTTTAAAACACAGGCTGGGAAAAAAACAGAAGATCAAGTTAACTACACAAACATTTCCTGAAATCTTCCAGTTGAGTGAACTTACATCTGTTGTTGGCCATGTCGATGTGGGTAGTACAAACAGCCCTAGCTGTCCCCGTCCCCGAGGAGAGCTTGTTGCCCTGTGCCTTGTGAGCTCCTGCCATTACAGAGACTACTGATCCCACCTAGTTTCTGTTGTCCCCTCTCACAGTAGCATGGGGTAAGCCTTGTAATAACATAGATACTAACTACAGTATAAGCTTATTCAGACACGCCATGATCACGTGAACCGGTCTACCCCCCCCCCCCCCCACAATACTACTCTAATCTGTACTACCGATAGTCAGATATAGCTATTCATCTTTAGACAAACCTCAGAGAATGGAGAGAGAGAGAGCGAGAGGGAGAGAGAGGAGGGGGGAGTTAAACTGAGAGGGAGGGTAGTAAAGAGAGAGAGAGAGGAGAGAGAACAGAGACTTAGCTGTTGCAGAAAGCTATAAGCCAGAGAGAAATGGAATGAGTGTGAGAGAAAGGGAGAGAGAGATGTGTGTGTGCATTTTGGGTTGGACGACGCCACCATGCATTAGCCTGATGACTAAACAGAAGCTAGAGGGATGACTGTGTGAGTGGTATATGAGTATAGAGGCAGCAGTTGCTGCATGCACTCCACAGCCTGATCTCCGGGGAACAAATCTGCCTTGTGCCATCTGTCTCTCACTACTTTTTCTCAGAGAAGGATATATTGACGATGTACTAACTTACATTTGTTTAGGCCTAATGAAAGTGGTTAACTAGATTGCTTAGGCCTAATGAAAGTGGTTAACTAGATTGCAGTACACAGATACAGTAGATTATGTTATGATATTTCTGTGTGGGACTGAGATTATCCCCTAATGCAGGGCTATTCACATATTCCTGTTCTACCTGATAATTAAGTGGTTTTTAAAAGTTATGTAACTTTCAAAATACAGAAATCATCTCCGTGTGATGCTGTGTTTTACATCACACGATGCTGTGTTTTACATCACACGATGCTGTGTTTTACATCACATGATGCTGTGTTTTACATCATACAGGGATGATTCTTAAATTTGAAAAGTTACATAACTTGAAAACTTGATTGCTGAAAAGCAAAACATTTTGGGACTGTGTCAACAATGGACTAATGAAACAAATACCAAAAGATAGTTTTTGGGTGGAATTTTCTTTAATTTATGCCTTGCTACTTCACACTTACAGTAAACTGTCCCTTCTTCCAAATTGAGTATTTTAGTCTGGCTGACACCACTATTAGGTGACATCATGTGTTTGAGTCTGGCTGACACCACTATTAGGTTGTACACTGGACTGTTAGTTAAAGTCTGTACTAGGAGTAGTAGACTGGACTGTTGGTTAAAGTCTGTACTAGGAGTAGTAGACTGGACTGTTGGTTAAAGTCTGTGCTAGGAGTAGTAGACTGGACTGTTGGTTAAAGTCTGTACTAGGAGTAGTAGACTGGACTGTTGGTTAAAGTCTGTACTAGGAGTTGTAGACTGTACAGCTATACATACATATATGTTCAACTATACAGTTGAAGTCGGAAGTTTACATACACCTTAGCCAAATACATTTAAACTCAGTTTTTCACAATTCCTGACATTTAATCCTAGTAAATATTCCCTGTCTTAGGTCAGTTAGGATCACCACTTTATTTTAAGAATGTGAAATGTCAGAATAATAGTAGAGAATTATTTATTTCAGCTTTTATTTCTTTCATCACATTCCCAGTGGGTCAGAAGTTTACATACACTCAATTAGTATTTGGTAGCATTGCCTTTAAATTGTTTAACTTGGGTCAAACGTTTCGGGTATCCTTCCACAAGCTTCCCACAATAAGTTGGGTGAATTTTGGCCCATTCCTCCTCACAGAGCTGGTGTAACTGAGTCAGGTTAATAGGCCTCCTTGCTCGCACACGCTTTTTCAGTTCTGCCCACACATTTTTATATAGGATTGAGTCAGGGCTTTGTGATGGCTACTCCAATACATTGACTTTGTTGTCCTTAAGCCATTTTGCCACAACTTTGGGAGTATGCTTTGGGTCACTGTCCATTTGGAAGACCCATTTGCGACCAAGCTTTAACTTCCTGACTGATGTCTTGAGATGTTGCTTCAATATATCCACATCATTTTCCTCCCTCATCATGCCATCTATTTTGTGAAGTGCATCAGTCCCTCCTGCAGCAGAGGCACTGAGTTTGAAGGTAGGCCTTGTAATACATCCACAGGTACACCTCCAATTGACTCAACTGATGTCAATTAGCCTATCAGAAGCTTCTAAAGCCATGACATCATTTTCACAGTCAACTTAGTGTATGTAAACTTCTGACCCACTGGAATTGTGATACAGTGAATTATAAGTGAAATAATCTGTAAACAATTGTTGGAAAAATGACTTGTGTCATGCACAAAGTAGATGTCCTAACCGACTTGCCAAAACTGTAGTTTGTTAACAATAAATTTGTGGAGTGGTTGTAAATCAAGTTTTAATGACCCCAACCTAAGTGTATGTAAACTTCCGACTTCAACTGTATATTTTACCTCTTGGTGATGTAATTCAGAAACATAATGTTAACTTTCACTGCTATGCGGATGATACACAGCTGTACATTTTCGATGAAACATGGTGAAGCCCCAAAATTGCCCTCGCTGGAAGCCTGTGTTTCAGACATAAGGAAGTGGATGGCTTCCTGTTAAGGCTAGGGCTGATTTCAAGGTTTTACTGCTAACCTACAAAGCATTACATGGGCTTGTTCCTACCTATCTTTCCGACTTGGTCCTGCCGTACATACCTACACGTACTCTATGGTCACAAGACGCAGGCCTCCTTACTGTCCCTAGAATTTCTAAGCAAACAGCTGGAGGCAGGGCTTTCTCCTAGAGCTCAATTTTTATGGAATGGTCTGCCTATCCATGTGAGAGATGCAGACTTTATTGAAGACTCATCTCTTCAGTAGGTCCTATGATTGAGTGTAGTTTAGCCCAGTGGTGTGAAGGTGAACGAAAAGGCACTGGAGTGACGAACCACCCTTGCTGTCTCTGCCTGGCTGGTTCCCCTCTCTCCTCTGGGATTCTCTGCCTCTAACCCTATTACGGGGGCTGAGTCACTGGCTTACTGGTGCTCTTCAATGCTGTTCCTAGGAGGTGTGCGTCACTTAAGTGGGTTGAGTCACTGACGTGATCTTCCTGTCCGGGTTGGCGGCCCCCTCGCGTTCGTGCCGTGGGGGAAATCTTCGTGGGCTATACTCGGCCTTGTCTCAGGGTAGTAAGTTGGTGGTTGAAGATATCCCTCTAGTGGTGTGTGGGCTGTGCTTTGGCAAAGTGGGTGGGGTTATATCCTGCCTGTTTGGCCCTGTCCGGGGGTATCGTCGGACAGGGCCACAGTGTCTACCGACCCCTCCTGTCTCAGCCTCCAGTATTTATGCCTCAACAGTTTATGTGTCGGGGGGCTAGGGTCAGTCTGTTATATCTGGAGTATTTCTCCTGTCTTATCCGGTGTCCTGTGTGAATTTAAGTATGCTCCCTCTAATTCTCTCTCTCTCTTTCTCTTCTCTCAGAGGACCTGAGCCCTAGGATCATGCCTCAGGACTACCTGGCCTGATGACTCCTTGCTGTCCCCAGTCCACCTGGTCATGCTGCTGCTCCAGTTTGAACTGTTCTGCCTGCGACTATGGAACCCTGACCTGTTCACTGGACGTGCTACCTTGTCCCGGACCTGCTGTTTTAGACTCTCTCTACTGCACCTGCTGTCTCGACCTCTGAATGATTGGCTATGAAAAGCCAAATGACATTTACTCCTGAGGTGCTGACCGGTTGCACCCTCTACAACCACTGTGATTATTATTATCTGACCCTGCTTGTCATCTATGAACATTTGAACATCTTGGCCATGTTCTGTTATAATCTCCACCCGGCACAGCCAGAAGAGGACTGGCCACTCCTCAGAGCCTGGTTCCTCTCTAGGTTTCTTCCTAGGTTCCTGCCTTTCTAGGGAGTTTTTCCTAGCCTACATCTGCATTGCTTTCTGTTTGGGGTTTTAGGTTGGATTTCTGTTTTAGGTTGGCTGATGTAAAAAGGGCTTTATAAATACATTTGATTGATTGACTGTCGGTTAAAGTCTGTACTAGGAGTAATAGACTGGACTGTTAGTTAAAGTCTGTACTAGGAGTAGTAGACTGGACTGTTAGTTAAAGTCTGTACTAGGAATACGGGACTCCCAATCAGGGCTGGATGTGATACAGCCTGGATTTGAACCAGGGACTGTAGTGACCCCTCTTGCACTGAGATGCAGTGCCTTAGACCGCTGTGCCACTCGGGATCCCAATACTATATGATGACTGATGTCTGATACACAAGGCAAGACATAGGATTGCTAATCAGAAGCCCTTACTGAAATGCAGTCCACATTTTGAATAGTCTCTTCGAGATATGCTAATGATGTCCTGCTTGGAGGGACGTCCTCCTTAGTGACTAAGATCATTATGATGACACTCCACACAGCAGAAAGAGACCATTTGCTCATCAATACTGGATTAACTTTTAACTGTGTTACTAGGCAACAGGAACCTGCTGCTAGCTCCCCCAAACCACACACAAACAAACACAGACATGAGCACACAGAGAGACACACACAGACATAAATAGACATATCAGCTGAACATTTGACCGGACCCATATGCGTTGGGTCAGTAACCTGATTAGGGCGTCCACCCACGGTGCTCAGAATGACAGAAATCCCATTTAGATGATGGTAATTCATAATAACAGTACATGCACATCTAGGATGCAATGATGTGCGGTAATTCTTACCTAATTCTGATGAGCACTTTGAAGATGTTTGAATGACTGTCCACATGAACTTTTTCTCAGACAACAAGACAAGTAACGAACATCAAAATCACTAGCCTGTCAATCTACTGTCCCCCATAGAAGAAAAAGTTGATCTATTCTATTGGTCAGGGGCCGCAGCTAGCCTAGTGGTTGAGAGTGTTGGGTTTGAATCCCCGAAACGACTATGATGTGCCCTTGAGCAAGGCACTTATCCCTAACTGCTCTGGATAAGAGCGTCTGCTAAATGACTAAAACATCAGCTTGTCAAGAAAAATATTTCAAAACAAACTGTGGGATGATAGATCCCAAATTCATTGGTTTTTTTCATTCTTCTTCTCCCGGACAATTGGACGGGAGTCAATTTTATTTTTTGGCTTTTCAAAAAAATAAATAAATAAAATATTTGCGGCCAAAAGCTGGCTATTACTGGAAAAAACCCTGGTATGCATGGTACGCAGGCACACACGGTCGCACGCGCACACGGTCGCTCCCGCACACGGTCGCTCCCACACACACAGCTCCTGGCTTTCATTTTTCAGAGAAGAAAGAAACTGTTGCCCAATGCATTGTAGCAGTACATTAATCTCACCACACAGAAAGATTACATCATCGTTTTGTCCATTAGACCCGTGTGTCTGTGGGGGTGTGTGTGTGTACTTTTAAATGAGCAGACTTGTACTTATGCTGCCAGGCCAACACATGACACCAACCCTATTAGCATAATGGCTTTTTATTGAGCCAATGAGGTTGTCTGTGTGGTGTGGAGGGGGAGGGATTCTAGTGCAACTGACAGAATGAAGGCTAGTGGATGGATAATGGCTAGGACAGCAGCATGTAATGAAGGCCAGTGGATGGATAATGGTTAGGACAGCAGCATGTAATGAAGGCTAGTGAATGGATAATGATTAGGACAGCAGCATGTGATGAAGGCTAGTGGATGGATAATGTCTAGGACAGCAGCATGTGATGAAGGCCAGTGGATGGATAATGGTTAGGACAGCAGCATGTGATGAAGGCCAGTGGATGGATAATGGCTAGGACAGCAGCATGTAATGAAGGCTAGTGGATGGATAATGGCTAGGACAGCAGCATGTAATGAAGGCTAGTGGATGGATAATGGCTAGGACAGCAGCATGTAATGAAGGCTAGTGGATGGATAATGGCTAGGACAGCAGCATGTAATGCTCCCTACAGGGATTCTGTTGTGCAGCAAACTCTACATTAAATATCTACAAACTCATTGGACTGCAGGCTACATCATTCAGTAGAACAGTTCTAATACAATAGCTTTAGGCTCATACCTCAAAAAAGCTATGGGAGTGGGTGTCCTGGCCTCCTTATAAACCATTGTAATGGAATCTCTCCCTCTCCCCCCCTCCCTCTCCTCGACAACCGTTTCTATGGCTCTGGGAAACCCCTAGCAACAAGGAACTCCAACAAGCAGGCATTGGTTATTTTGGGAGGCTGCAGACAGTCACTGACTGTTACTAGTGCTATGTGTGTGTGTGTGTGTGTGTGTGTGCATTTCATTGGGGGTGGAGCATGGGCTGTGGGGAGGAGGGAGGGGGCTGGCCTTGCAAAGCTGGAAATATCCCGGACTGGTGAAGTCCTCCCTCGGTCTCGGCTCGCCACGGGTCAGGGTCAAACACCTGCTTATCCTCGGTCTACCACAGCAACTACTGTTGGGCTGCCTGCTTGTCCCTGTGTGGGTCCCTGAGTCTCCCCTAAGTGTGTCCCTGAGTCTCCCCTAAGTGTGTCCCCGAGTCTCCCCTAAGTGTGTCCCCGAGTCTCCCCTAAGTGTGTCCCCGAGTCTCCCCTAAGTGTGTCCCCGAGTCTCCCCTAAGTGTGTCCCCGAGTCTCCCCTAAGTGTGTCCCCGAGTCACCCCTAAGTGTGTCCCCGAGTCACCCCTAAGTGTGTCCCCGAGTCACCCCTAAGTGTGTCCCCGAGTCACCCCTAAGTGTGTCCCCGAGTCACCCCTAAGTGTGTCCCCGAGTCACCCCTAAGTGTGTCCCCGAGTCACCCCTAAGTGTGTCCCCGAGTCACCCCTAAGTGTGTCCCCGAGTCACCCCTAAGTGTGTCCCCGAGTCACCCCTAAGTGTGTCCCCGAGTCACCCCTAAGTGTGTCCCCGAGTCACCCCTAAGTGTGTCCCCGAGTCTCCCCTAAGTGTGTCCCCGAGTCTCCCCTAAGTGTGTCCCCGAGTCTCCCCTAAGTGTGTCCCCGAGTCTCCCCTAAGTGTGTCCCTGAGTCTCCCCTAAGTGTGTCCCTGGCTCCAGCAGAAAGCCTGGGAGAACTCCTCTGTGTGGTGTTAGTTTAATCTATATATGCTGTCTTTTTGTTGGGTTGCATTTGAGCGTATGAAGCTCTGTTATAATGTTGAATAGTCTGAGGAAATAGGTACCGCAAGCAAGCTCAGACAAGCAGAGAGCGGAGGTGAGTGAGAATAGTTCCATTTTCTGGTGTTGATGCCTGACAAAGAATGGCAGTTAGTTAGTAAATCAAATATACTTACAATGCGAGCACATTTCCAGTGGGTAACTTGCCTCATTTCCCTGAAGAGGAGAAACAGGAGGCAATAGGTGAGAAATACAGTAGACAATAGGTGAAAAATACAGTAGACAATAGGTGAAAAATACAGTAGACAATAGGTGAGAAATACAGTAGCCAATAGGTGAAAAATACAGGAGGCAGAGGTGAGAAATACAGTGGGGGAGAAAAGTATTTGATCTCCTGCTGATTTTGTACGTTTGCCCACTGAAAAAGAAAGGATCAGTCTATAATTTTAATACTAGGTTTATTTGAACAGTGAGAGACAGAATAACAACAAAAATATCCAGAAAAACGCATGTCAAAAATGTTATAAAATGATTTGCATTTTAATGAGGGAAATAAGTATTTGACCTCCTCTCAATCAGAAAGATTTCTGGCTCCCAGGTGTCTTTTATACAGGTAACGAGCTGAGATTAGGAGCACACTCTTAAAGGGAGTGCTCCTAATCTCAGCTTGTTACCTGTATAAAAGACACCTGTCCACAGAAGCAATCAATCAATCAGATTCCAAACTCTCCACCATGGCCAAGAGCAAAGAGCTCTCCCAGGATGTCAGGGAAAAGATTGTAGACCTACACAAGGCTGGAATGGACTACAAGACCATCACCAAGCAGCTTGGTGAGAAGGTGACAACATTTTGTGCGATTATTCGCAAATGGAAGAAACACAAAAGAACTGTCAATATCCCTCGGCCTGGGGCTCCATGCAAGATCTCACCTCGTGGAGTTGCAATGATCATGAGAACGGTGAGGAATCAGCCCAGAACTACACAGGAGGATCTTGTCAATGATCTCAAGGCAGCTGGGACCATAGTCACCAAGAAAACAATTGGTAACACACTACGCCGTGAAGGACTGAAATCCTGCAGCGCCCGCAAGGTCCCCCTGCTCAAGAAAGCACATATACATGCCCGTCTGAAGTTTGCCAATGAACATCTGATTGATTCAGAGGACAACTGGGTGAAAGTGTTGTGGTCAGATGAGACCAAAATGGAGCTCTTTGGCATCAACTCAACTCGCCGTGTTTGGAGGAGGAGGAATGCTGCCTATGACCCCAAAAACACCATCTCCACCGTCAAACATGGAGGTGGAAACATTATGCTTTGGGGGTGTTTTTCTGCTAAGGGGACAGGACAACTTCACTGCATCCAAGGGACGATGGACGGGGCCATGTACCGTCAAATCTTGGGTGAGAAGCTCCTTCCCTCAGCCAGGGCATTGAAAATGGGTCGTGGATGGGTATTCCAGCATGACAATGACCCAAAACACATGGCCAAGGCAACAAAGGAGTGGCTCAAGAAGAAGCACATTAAGGTCCTGGAGTGGCCTAGCCAGTCTCCAGACCTTAATCCCATAGAAAATCTGTGGAGGGAGCTGAAGGTTCGAGTTGCCAAACGTCAGCCTCAACCTTAATGAAGATCTGCAAAGAGGAGTGGGACAAAATCCCTCCTGAGATGTGTGCAAACCTGGTGGCCAACTACAAGAAACGTCTGACCTCTGTGATTGCCAACAAGGGTTTTGCCACCAAGTACTAAGTCATGTTTTGCAGAGGGGTCAAATACTTATATCCCTCATTAAAATGCAAATCATTTTATAACATTTTTGACATGCGTTTTTCTGGATTTTTTTGTTGTTATTCTGTCTCTCACTGTTCAAATAAACCTACCATTAAAATTATAGACTGATCATTTCTTTGTAAGTGGGCAAACGTACAAAATCAGCAGGGGATCAAATACTTTTTCCCCCCACTGTACAGGAGGCAGAGGTGAGACATGTTTGCGTTATGAAAACAGAAATACTGGTCATACATGGGAAACCATTGGGATACATTCATTGTGATGTATTCTTTTCAGGTCTTTCAGACTGTACTGCAGAGGATCTACTGCAGAGGATCTACTGCTAGCTTTTCCCAGTGCTACTATCTCAAAATGGAGGTTAATACACATCCTTGTAATTGCAGGTCAACGCTCCCAGGGACTAGAGCAACAACATGTGTTCGTGTTCATAAGGGCACACGGTAGAAAAAAGTTTTACAACAACAAAAAAAAACGAAAAATTAGCATTTATCATCATTCGTTATATTAGCATTTCCACAAAGCTCACTTCACACACACACACACGACACACACATCAATATGCAACAGCTACAACTCAGTGACAACCCAAATGACTCCCAACGTGGCCAACATTTTACATATCATACAATGGCCTGTCTCGTTAATACGGGGATGACTCGGGCAGATGGATAATCTCTCCTGGTTGTGTTAGGAGGTCAAAAGAAGGCTAAGGTCAACAGGCAAGCTAGCTAGTAATAAATGATATGCCATTTAGCAGCCGCTTTTATCCAAAGCGACTTACAGTCATTTGTGCATACATTTTACATATGGTTGGTCCCAGGAATCAGATCCTAAATCCTGGCATTGCAAGCGCCATACTCTACAAACTGAGCCATCAAATCAAATCAAAGTTTATTCGTCACGTACACAGTATTGCCGATGTTATCGCAGGTGCAGCAAAATGCTTATGTTTCGAGCTCCAACAGTGCAGTAATATCTAGCAAAAAGTGCAATAATCCCCCCTCCCCCAAAAATGTATAATTTAAGGCTTATCAGAATGAGAAACATCCAGCATATAAATATACATGTACAGTAACTTCAGGAAGTATTTATACCCCTTGACTTATTCCACATGTTGTTGTGTTACAGCCTGAATTCAAAATGGATTAAATATATGTTTGCAAATTGATTGAAAATGAAATACAGAAATATCTCATTTACATAAGTATTCACACCCCTGAAGCAATACTTCGTAGAAGCCCCTTTGGCGGGGAGATTACAGCTTTGAGTCAGTTTAGGTATGTCTATCAGCTTTGCACATCTGGATTTGGGGATTTTCTCCCATTCTTCCTTGCAGATTTTATCAAGCTCTGTTAAGTTAGATGGGGAGCAGTGGTGAACAGCAATCTTCAAGTCTTTCCACAGATTTTCAAAGGGATACAATTTTGGGCTTTGGCTGGGCCACCAAAGGACTTTTACATTTTTGTTCTGAAGCCATTCCAGCATTGCTTTAGCTGTATGCTTGGGGTCATTGTCCTGTTGGAACGTACATTTTTCGCCACAGTCTAAGGTTGTTTGCACTCTGAAGCAGATTCCCTTTAAGGATTTGCCTGTATTTGGCCCAATTTATTACTTACCAGTCTCCCAGTCCCTGCCGCTGAAAAGCATCCCCATAGCATGATGCTGCCATCACCATGCTTCACAGTAGGGATGGTGTTAGACGGGTGATGGGCTGTGCCTGCTTTTCTCCAGACATTGTGCTTTGCATTCTGGCCAAAGAGTTTAAGAAAATGATCATGCCACAGAAACTTTTGCCTTATGTCTTACATGTATGTGCCTTTTGCAAAGTCCAGGCGTGCTGTTATGTGACTTTTTCTCAGGAGTGACTTCCATCTAGCCACTCTCCCAAAAAGCCCAGATTGGTGAAGTTTTGTAGAGACTTGTCTTTCTGGCAGGTTCTCCCATCTCAGCCAAGGAACTCTGTAGTTCTGTCAGAATGGTCATTGGGTTCTTGGTCACCTCCCTTACCAAGGTCCTCCTTGCCCTGTTGCTCAGTTTGCCAAGATGGCCAGCTCTAGACAGAGTCTAGGTACTTCCATATGCCCTGTTGCTCAGTTTGCCAAGATGGCCAGCTCTAGACAGAGTCTAGGTACTTCCATATGCCCTGTTGCTCAGTTTGCCAAGACGGCCAGCTCTAGACAGAGTCTAGGTACTTCCATATGCCCTGTTGCTCAGTTTGCCAAGATGGCCAGCTCTAGACAGAGTCTAGGTACTTCCATATGCCCTGTTGCTCAGTTTGCCAAGACGGCCAGCTCTAGACAGAGTCTAGGTACTTCCATATGCCCTGTTGCCCAGTTTGCCAAGATGGCCAGCTCTAGACAGAGTCTAGGTACTTCCATATGCCCTGTTGCCCAGTTTGCCAAGATGGCCAGCTCTAGACAGAGTCTAGGTACTTCCATATGCCCTGTTGCCCAGTTTGCCAAGATGGCCAGCTCTAGACAGAGTCTAGGTACTTCCATATGCCCTGTTGCCCAGTTTGCCAAGATGGCCAGCTCTAGACAGAGTCTAGGTACTTCCATATGCCCTGTTGCCCAGTTTGCCAAGACGGCCAGCTCTAGACAGAGTCTAGGTACTTCCATATGCCCTGTTGCCCAGTTTGCCAAGACGGCCAGCTCTAGACAGAGTCTAGGTACTTCCATATGCCCTGTTGCCCAGTTTGCCAAGACGGCCAGCTCTAGACAGAGTCTAGGTACTTCCATATGCCCTGTTGCCCAGTTTGCCAAGATGGCCAGCTCTAGACAGAGTCTAGGTACTTCCATATGTTTTCAATTTCCCAATGATGGAGACCACTGTGCTCTTGGAAACTTTCAACACTCTAGAAATTGTTCTATACCCTTCCCCAGATATATGCCTCATCACACTTCTACTTCGGAGATGTATGGACAGGTCCTTGGACTTCATGGTATAGTTTATGCTCTGACATGTCAACTGTATAGGCTTCTTTTTGTTTATTTTTCTTTACATAACAATTTTTCCTTTTTGATCCGAATGATCATTTCTCTCTATGTACTTCATACTTTTTATTTATTTTGAGTGGCAGCTCACGGGTACATGTTATATAAACTGAATAAATGAATTGAAATTGTACCTGTAAAGCCTCCAACAATTATTATTTTTTTTTTTAAATGTTTTACTCGGTCCCAGAAAATATATACACCGAGTGTACAAAACATTAATGACACCTGCTCTTTCCATGTTAGACTGACCAGGTGAATCCAGATGAAAGCTGTGATCCCTTATTGTTGTCACTAGATGTCACTAAATCCATGTCAATCAGTGTAGATGAAGGGGAGGAGACAAGGCTTGAAAGCGCTTCTTTAACCTGAGACAATTGAGACATGGATTGTCTTGCCCATTCAGAGGGTGAATGGGCAAGACAAAAGACAAATGCATACACTGTTAATTGAAATGCATTCCAGGTGACTACCTCATTTTATTTATGTATTTTAACCTTTATTTAACTAGGCAAGTCAGTTAAGAACAAATTCTTGTTTACAATGACGGTCTTCACCGGCCAAAGCCGGACGACGCTGGGCCAATTGGGACTCGAACCAGGGTGGATTCGAACCAGGGTGTCTGTAGTGACGCCTCTAGCACTGAGATGCAGTGCCTTAGACCGCTGAACCAGGGTCTGTAGTGACGCCTCAAGCACAGAGATGCAGTGCCTTAGACTGCTGAACCAGGGTCTGTAGTGAAGCCTCAAGCACTGAGATGCAGTGCTTTAGACCGTTGCGCCACTCAGGAGCCCATGAAGCAGGTTGAGAGAATGCCAAGAGTGTGCAAAGCTGTCATCAAGGCAAAGGGTGGCTACTTAAATAAATCAAAATATATATTTGAGATTCTTCTAACACTTCTTTGGTTACTACATGATTCCATGTGAGTTATTTCATAGTTTCGATGTCTTCACTATTATTCTAAAATGTAGAAAATAGTAAAAATAAATAAAAAACCTGGAATGAGTAGGTGTGTCCAAGCTTTTGACTGGTACTGTATATACACGGAGTATACCAAACATTAGGAACACATTTCTAATATTGAGTTGCGCGCCCCTCCCCCCCCTTTTGTCCTCAATACGTCAGGGCATGCACTCTACAAGATGTCGAAAACGTTCCACAGGGATGCTGGCCCATGTTGACTCCAATACTTCCCAGAGTTGTCAATTTGACTAGATGTCTTTTGGATGGTGGACTATTCTTGATACACACGGGAAACTGTTGAGCGTGAAAAACCAAGCAGCGTTGCATTTCTTGACACAAACTGGTGCGCCTGGCACCTATTACCATACCCCCATTCAAAGGCACTTAAATCTTTTGTCTTGCCCATTCACACTCTGAATGGCACACATACACAATCCATGTCAACTGTTTCAAGGCTTAAAAATCCTTCTCTAACCTGCATCCTCCCGTTCATCTACACTGATTGTAGTACACCATTTTCGGGGACCACTTTTGTGTCGTGAGCGTTACTTTCAGAACTACTGGCTAGAAAGTATACAAAAGTAGCGGAGAATCTCTTTAAAACGCATGGAAGTATTTTGGGGTATTTGAAAATACACTGTGTTTTTGAGTGTTTTCAAATTCATGCCAAATGTCTTTAAAATAACCTAAATAGTATTTGAACCCAGGTCTGGTACTGTGTCTACAAGTCACCCTAAATAGTATTTGAACCCAGGTCTGGTACTGTGTCTACAAGTCACCCTAAATAGTATTTGAACCCAGGTCTGGTACTGTGTCTACAAGTCACCCTAAATAGTATTTGAACCCAGGTCTGGTACTGTGTCTACAAGTCACCCTAAATAGTATTTGAACCCAGGTCTGGTACTGCGTCTACAAGTCACCCTAAATAGTATTTGAACCCAGGTCTGGTACTGTATACAAGTCACCCTAAATAGTATTTGAACCCAGGTCTGGTCACTTCTGCATTCGCTTGCTTGAAACAAGACAGTGACATAGGCCAAAGCCTTAATGTTACAGTGACTTCCGACATAGACCAAAGCCTGACTGTGCAAATGAGCCAGAGCAGAAAGAGAGAGGTGTGTGTGTGTGTGTGTGTGTGTGTGTGTGTGTGTGTGTGTGTGTGTGTGTGCAGAGCCTCTGGTGTGAAATCTGTCATAAACGCAGCAGAACTGCTCATTGGTGTACATTCCACCCATTTAAAACACAACAGGCTTTTATCTGGTTTGTTACAATGTGGGGCAGAATTCCTCAGATAGTCATTCAGACTATCTACTTTGTATTATAAATAACGGCAGAACAAGCAAAAGGAATGACAAATAAGACTGGCTGCACAGCCTATGTAACACTTCTACATCTGGAGAGAATCTAGAGGTGTTTGTCAGACCATGTGACTTCCTGAAAATCAGTCTGTATCGTCCGAACAGTCTACAAACTTAGCCAACAACCTATTATGACCCCCTATGGAAAGACGAGACTCTCACGAACACGATGGTGTTCTCAGTTTTGCTCTATGACCTCAAGTGTCAGGAAACTCATCTGAATTCGGTACAGCCGATCTGTGTCTGTAGCATCCAAACCGTCCGGGCGAGACTCTAATATGACCCCCTAATATGACCCCCTCTGTGCAAAGGTGAGACGCTCATGAACATGTACTGTACGTGTTTTGCTCTAAGATGCTCACAGGCCTCACAAAACTTGTCCACTGATAAAGAAAGGATCAGTCTATAATTTTAATACTAGGTTTATTTGAACAGTGAGAGACAGAATAACAACAAAAATATCCAGAAAAACGCATGTCAGAAATGTTAAATTGATTTGCATTTTAATGAGGGAAATAAGTATTTGACCCCCTCTCAATCAGAAAGATTTCTGGCTCCCAGGTGTCTTTTATACAGGTAATGAGCTGAGATTAGGAGCACACTCTTAAAGGGAGTGCTCCTAACCGCAGCTTGTTACCTGTAAAAAAGACACCTGTCCACAGAAGCAATCAATCAATCAGATTCCAAACTCTCCACCATGGCCAAGACCAAAGAGCTCTCCAAGGATGTCAGGGACAAGATTGTAGACCTACACAAGGCTGGAATGGGCTACAAGACCATCGCCAAGCAGCTTGGTGAGAGGTGACAACATTTGGTGCGATTATTCGCAAATGGAAGAAACACAAAAGAACTGTCAATATCTCTCGGCCTGGGGCTCCATGCAAGATCTTACCTCGTGGAGTTGCAATGATCATGAAAACGGTGAGGAATCAGCCCAGAACTACACGGGAGGATCTTGTCAATGATCTCAAGGCAGCTGGGACCATAGTCACCAAGAAAACAATTGGTAACACACTATGCCGAGAAGGACTAAAATCCTGCAGCGCCCGCAAGGTCCCCCTGCTCAAGAATACATATACATGCCCGTCTGAAGTTTGCCAATGAACATCTGAATGACTCAGAGGACAACTGGTGAAAGTGTTGTGGTCTGATGAGACCAAAATGGAGCTCTTTGACATCAACTCAACTCGCCGTGTTTGGAGGAGGAGGAATGCTGCCTATGACCCCAAGAACACCATCTCCACCGTCAAACATGGAGGTGGAAACATTATGCTTTGGGGGTGTTTTTCTGCTAAGGGGACAGGACAACTTCACTGCATCAAAGGGACGATGGACGGGGCCATGTACCGTCAAATCTTGGGTGAGAACCTCCTTCCCTCAACCAGGGCATTGAAAATGGGTCGTGGATGGGTATTCTAGCATGACAATGACCCAAAACACACGGCCAAGGCAACAAAGGAGTGGCTCAAGAAGAAGCACATTAGGGTCCTGGAGTGGCTTAGCCAGTCTCCAGACCTTAATCCCATAGAAAATCTGTGGAGGGAGCTGAAGGTTCGAGTTGCCAAACGTCAGCCTCGAAACCTTAATGACTTGGAGAAGATCTGCAAAGAGGAGTGGACAAAATCCCTCCTGAGATGTGCACAAACCTGGTGGCCAACTACAAGAAACATCTGACCTCTGTGATTGCCAACAAGGGTTTTGCCACCAAGTACTAAGAGTCATGTTTTGCAGAGGGGTCAAATACTTATTTCCCTCATTAAAATGCTAATCATTTTATAAAATTTTTGACATGCGTTTTTCTGGATTTTTTTGTTGTTATTCTGTCTCTCACTGTTCAAATAAACCTACTATTAAAATTATAGACTGATCATTTCTTTGTAAGTGGGCCAACGTACAAAATCAGCAGGGGATCAAATACTTTTTTCCCCCACTGTATGAGGACAGTTTAATGTAAAAAATATGGGGTTAAATACATGTAAAAAAAAAAAAAGAAAAAAAAAAGAAGAGAAAATTGATTAAAATAAAAAAAAATCCCGATCTTTCTTATATCTCTCAGATATTGGAGAGACACTTCTGAACAAATTTCCTTTTGATATTTTTGGGGGTACTATCTATCTATTGTTCCATGCGTTTGAATAGGCTAATAGCAGGAATACATGTTTTTTTTATCAAATAATTGTTTTGCTTATTTTTTTTATTTTTATTTTTACTTCCAGGGGACTTAAAATAAAAATATAAAAATTAGCTAAATGATCCTTGGTATGACCTTCTTAAAACAATTCCATATAGCTTAGTGCCTTCTTAAAACAATTCCATATAGCTTAGTAGAACCCTCCCTCCCCTGGCTTAGACAGGGCTTAGACTCTGATTGGTTAAATGAACATGTTGGGTAAAAAGGTGAACTTGTCTCCATCATTCATTGAATCAGATGCCTCTCATCACAAAACCCACTGATATTGCCAACTACTTTAATTATTTTTTCATTGACAAGATTAGCTAACTTAAGCATGACATGCCAACAACTAATTCTGAACCTACACCTCCATGCATAACTGACCAAATTATAAAAGACAAGCATTGTAATTTCTATTCCGTAAAGTGAATGTGGACGAGGTGAAAAAATTACTGCTGTCTATCAACAATGACAAGCCACCTCGGTCTGACAACTTCGGTGGAAAATTACTGAGGATGATATTGCCACTTGTTACGTATATGCCGAGAGTCAGGAAGCAGGTGCAGAAGGTGAGTTTAAGGATGAATAAATGCAGATAAACAAAACATAAGACGCGTACAGAATGTGAATCAAAACAATACTACCTAGTGACTAATGGCTACTGAGGGCTAAATAAAGGGGGAGTAATCAAGGAAATAATGATGTCCAGGTGTGCATAATGATGGTGAACAGGTGTGCGTAATGACGTTTGACAGGGCCTGGTGGTTAGTAGACCGGCGACGTCAAGCGTCGGAGCGGGAGTAGGCATGACACCACTCCTATTAGCCATCTCTTCAATCTAAGCCTACAGGAAAGTGTGTGCCCTCAGGCCTGGAGGGAAGCAAAAGTCATTCCACTACCTAAGAACAGCAAAGCCCCCTTTACTGGCTCAAACAACACTTTTGGACAAAATTGTGTTTTTATTAAATTTTTTTTATTTCACCTTTATTTAACCAGGTAAGCTAGTTGAGAACAAGTTCTCATTTACAACTGCGACCTGGCCAAGATAAAGCAAAGCAGTGTGACAGAAACAACAACACAGAGTTACATGGAATAAACAAGCGAACAGTCAATAACACAATATAAAAAAAATAAAGTCTATATACAGTGTGTGCAAATGGCATGAGGCGGTATGGCAATAAATAGGCCATAGTAGCAAAGTAATTACAATTTAGCAGATTAACACTGGAGTGATAGATGAGCAGATGATGATGATCAGATGATGGTGTGTAAGTAGTGATACTGGTGTGCAAAAGAGCAGCAAAGTAAATAAGAACAATATGGGGATGAGGTAGGTAGATTGGGTGGGCTATTTACAGCTGCAGCGATCGGTTAGCTGCTCAGATAGCTGATGTTTAAAGTTAGTGAGGGAAATGTAAGTCTCCAGCTTCAGCAACTTCTTCAATTCGTTCCAGTCACTGGCAGCAGATACAATGCTTTTTCACGGTGGTAAATTAAAAAACAGATTTTCAGCATGCTTATAGTGAATGGTATTCAACAAGGAATGCGCTTACACAAATTACTGATGATTGGCTGAGAGAAGATTGTGGGAGCTGTTTTGTTAGACTTCAGTGCAGCTTTTGACATTAACGATCAAAATCTGCTGCTGGAAAATGTTTGTGTAATGGCTTTACATCCCATGTTATTTCGTGGATCGAGAGTTACCTGTCTAACAGAACACAGAGGGTGTTCTTTAATGGAAGCCTCTCCAACATAATCCAGGTAGTCTCAGGCATTCCCCAGGGCAGCTATCTAGGCCCCTTTCTTTTTAAAAATCTTTACTAAATGTCATGCCACTGGCACTGAGTAAAGCCTGTGTGTCTATGTATGCTGATGACTCAACACTATACACATCAGCTACCACAGCAATTGAAATCCACCCTTAACAAAGAGCTGCAGTCAGTTTCAGAATGGGTGTCAAGAAATAAGATAGTCCTAAATATTTCAAAAACTAAAACCATTGTATTTGGGACAAATCATTAACTAAACCCTAAACCTCTACTAAATATTGTAATGAATAATGTGGCAATTGAGAAAATTGAGGAGACTAAACTGCTTGGTCTAACCCTGGATTGTAAACTGTCATGGTCAAAACATACTGATGCAACGGTAGCTAAGATAGGGAGGTATGTCCATAATAAAGTGCTGCTCTGCTTTCTTGACACCACTATCAACAAAACAAGCCCTACAGGCCCTAGTTTGTCATACCTGGACTACTGTCCAGTCATATGGTCAAGTGCCACAAAGAGGGACATAGGCAAATTACAATTGGCCCAGAACAGAGCAGCACAGTTTACCCTTAAATGTACACGGAGAGCTAACATTAATAATATGCATGTCCTGACTCAAAGTAGAGGAGAGATTGACTTCATCACTACTATTGACATGTTGAAAGCTGTCTGTTTAAACTACTAGCACACAGCTCAGACACTCATGAATAACCCACAAGACATGCCACCAGAGGTCTCTTCACAGTCCCCAAGGCCAGAACAGACTATGGGAGACACATAGTACTACATAGACCCATGACAACATGGAACTCCATTCCACATCATGTAACTCAGTCAAGCAGTAAAATCAGATTTAAAGAAAAAGATAAAACTAGACCTTATGTAACAGCGTGGACTGTGAAGAGACACACACACACATACTAACACACACTTTACACACACACTTTACACACAGGTACCTATGAATTTTGTATTGTAGATGTGTTGTAGTAGTGTGTAATAATGTGTTGTGAAGTGTAATGTTTTAACTGTATGTAAATTGCCTTAACACACACACACACACACACACACACACACACACGGTGTTCCCTCTGAAGCAGTGTTACCTCCTGTCCAGACCTGCTAAGGTATTTTAAGCAGCGAAGAGCAAGGGGCTACAAGGGATTAGACTATTAGAATTTGACTTTCCCTTTTCTCAGAACAACACAACGCTAACTTGGCTACTTCCATGGTGTTACATACATACATACATACATACATACATACATACATACATACATACATAACACTTTGTCATACGGACAGCATCAATCCCATTCGAAAGACGTGGCGACGCACGCAACTAGGCCTATTTTCAAAATAAAGGTTAACATCCGTTAATAAAAGACAGCTATTTTTAGGATGTATAGAATTATGTGGAATGCTAGTTTAGCCATAGGAGGTAAGGTCAGTCTCATTCCAAGACATGTGGCAAAGCATGATGTAACTATTTTCTAAATAAAAGTCTGTTTATAAAAGTGCTCTGGGCGTATGTAGCCCACACTGGTCAAATAAATACAGGTTGAGTGAGGTAAGGGTTTAGGCCTACAGGAAAGGAGATTGGGAGTGTTTAGGATTATAGAGTTACTAAGTTTAGGCCTCTCTGGCGTTTGGTTGTTTCAGAAGTAACACATCTTCTCTGTCAGAAGTAACATCTTCTGTGTCAGAAGTAACATCTTCTGTGTCAGAATTGTTTATTTTTTTTACCTTTATTTAACTAGGCAAGTCAGTTAAGAGCAAATTCTTATTTTCAATGATGGCCTAGGAACAGTGGGTTAACTGCCTTGTTCAGGGGCAGAATGACAGATTTTTACCTTGTCAGCTCAGGGATTCAATCTAGCAACCTTTCGGTTACTAGTCCAACACTCTAACCACTAGGCTACGCAGCTGGTTGTGTCAGAAATAACATGGCTGGTTGTTTTGTTTCTCCTCTCGTCAATAAACAAGTTGTGTTAATTAAGCTCATCTTAATATGCCGCTTAAAATGTAAATGAAGCCTCTCAGAGGGCAGAGTAATGGAGAGGGGGACAGAGAGAGCGAGAGAGGGATTGATAGAGCGAGAGATGGAGAGAGCGAGCGAGAGCGATGGAGAGCGATCGAGACAGAGAAAGAGAGAGCCACCGACTGTGTTTTCTCATCAATAATGTATGTTTCATTCAGAATCAATTAGCACACAGCACAAAACACACGTATTGCATGATTAACAACCTGGCAACACTGTTGGTTCAGCTGGTTCAGCAAACAAAGCCTAGCTAATTAGAAGAGATAACTATCTGGATAAAGGGAACCACTAGGGAGAGGATGTGTGTCTGGTCTAACTCTCCTTGTTATTTCTATGCCAGTCCAAACAAGCAGGAGTCGTGTCATCCAAATCACAATCAGGCCTTCAAAAACAAACGCCAAAATAATCTCTCGTTTTGACCGTATCTCATATAGTATTGTATTTTACACATGCCAATTCTAAGATAATATTGTAAGTAGATGCAGGGCCAACTTCCATATATAATTATCGCCATTAACACTCACCACCTGGCCTGACATCAAGTACACACGGGAAATGTATTTACACAGATGATATGTTAGACTAACTAATGCAGAGAGCATGTATATTGATTAGACTGATTTTCAAGCACTTCTTTGGGGGTTGGAAGTTGAAACTAAGTCTGCGTTTACACAGGCAGCCCAATTCTGATCATTTGTCCAAATATTGGCAAAAAAAACCCTGATCTGATTGGTAAAAAGACCAGTTAGTTGAAGATGATCAGAGTTGGGCTGCCTGTTGGTCGTGGGTTAGTGGGTTCGATTCCCGCCGGGGTCGCCACACTAAAATGTATGCATGGACTACCTACTGTATGTCACGTTGGATCAAAGCATTACGGTGAGACTCTTTGGGTTAAAGCATCTACTAAATAGCACCATTCTTACTTTACTATAATGACTCATTTGATTACAACTAACCTGCTTGATTTGTTTTACTGAATAGTTACCATTGGCCATCGTTGAGGTATTATTTTGGCCCTCTTGTCTCAATGAATTGTCTGTAGCAGCACCAGTCAGAACATGATTCCTGGCTGCTACCACATGAATGGAAGAGAGCTAGAGAAACACTGTGTGGACGGATTACGTGCTAATCTGAAAAGAATAATCTAAATATCAGCAGGCTAAATACTCTCACTAGCTAATCCTCTTATGTGTGTGTGTGTGTGTGTGTGTGTGTGTGTGTGTGTGTGTGTGTTTAGGGCAGGGTGTCAAACTATACTCCTGAAGAAAGGTTGCAAACCAGCTCATCCTTCCATCTGATGCTTCTGTCAGAGTTGGTGGATGGTGTGGACGGTACTGGTAGGGTTTGGGTGGGTGGTCAAGAGGGATTTGGTATGTATTAAGAATAAACTGCCTGAGTGTAAAGTCCAAGTCTGAGGCACAGAGGTGATAAGGCCTACACGAGGCACCGTGACTGTAAAAGCTAGCTCTGGATGGTATATACTGGCTTATGTTTGGCCAGACTGTGAAAATGCTGAGATGCAGGATTGATCAATTGATTGCCAGTTGGACTGTTTGATACCTTTTAGACAGGAGGTCTTCAAAGCTCATTGAAAAAAAATCACATTTCCAAGAACGGATGGTTCCAACCGAGTTCCAAACACCGTTCATTGGGCTACCTGGACTCAAGAGATCTGCGTTTACACCCGGAAGCCCAATTCTGATCTTTTGCCCAATTAGTGGCTAAAGATCTGATCTGATTGGTCAAAATATCAATTAAGTGACTGAAGATCTGATCTGATGGACCAATTAAGTGGCAAAATATCAGAATCAGGCTGCCTGTGTAAATGCAACCTTAGCTCCTTGTTCTAGAACCCATTCAATGCACAGTTATCAGACTATAGCCAAGATTTGTCCAGAGGTGCATGTTTCATTAGTTTACCTGGACTCATGAGATCATATAGGCCTGTTCACAATTGTATTAGCTCCTTGCGCTAGAAGCAATGCAACAGTTATGCTAATAAATCCTGTGTGAGTGGGCAGACATGCACTGACTGGCACCACACAGGGAGCGTCTCCAGGCATCCAGGCAGGATGAATCATGACTTGTGCTGGTGATTAGCCACGTCTTTTATCTCTTAGTTTAGTGCTACCCGGGTAGCGCTCAGTCGATATGTATGTATGTGGGTGGTGCTCGATTGCTAGGCAGCATACGGTCCGGTCCCTATATCAGGACATTCACGCTTAAGCAAGTGCCGCCGTCCTCCTTGCACCCCACCTCAATCACTCACAACCCAGAGTAGCCTAGCCGTGTAGCCACCATCGATGGGGTAGCCTGTTGGCTGGCCTAAAATGATCTACACTACATATACAAAAGTATGTGGACACCCTTTCAAATTAGTGGATTTGGCTATTTCAGCCACGCCCGTTGCTGCCAGGTGTATAAAATCGAGCACACCGCCATGCAATCTCCATAGACAAACATTGGCCACAGAATGGCCTTACTGAAGAGCTCAGTGACTTTCAATGTGGCAACAAGTCAGTTCATCAAATTGCGGCCCTAGTAGAGCTGCCCCGGTCAACTGTAAGGGCTGTTATTGTGAAGTGGAAACATCTAGGAACAACAACGGCTCAGCCGCGAAGTGGTAAGCCACACATGCTCACAGAATGGGACCACTGAGTACTGAAGCGTGTAGTGTGTAAAAATCACCTGTCCTCATTTGCAACACTCACTACCGAGTTTCAAAATGCCTCTGGATGCAACGTCAACACAATAACTGTTCGTCGGGAGCCTCATGAAATGGGTTTCCATGGCCGAGCAGCTGCAAACAAGCCTAAGATCACCATACGCAATGCCAAGCGTTGGCTGGAGTGGTGTAAAGCTCGCCGCCATTGGACTCTGGAGCAGTGGAAACGTGTTCTCTGGAGTAATGAATCACACTTCACCATCTGGCAGTCAGACGAACAAATCTGGGTTTGACGGATGCCAGAACGCAACCTGCCCCAATGCATAGTGCCAACTGTAAGGTTTTATGGAGGAGGAATAATGGTCTGGGGCTGTATTTCATGGTTCGGGCCCCTTAGTTCCAGTGAAGGGAAATCGTAATGTTACAGTATACAATGACATTCTAGATGATTCTGCGCTTCCAACTCTGTGGCAACAGTTTGAGGAAGGCCCTTTCCTGTTTCAGCATGACAATGCCCCTGTGCACAAAGCGAGGTCCATACAGAAATGGTTTGTCGAGATCTGTGTGGAAGAACTTGACTGGCTTGCACAGAGCCCTGACCTCAACCCCATCAAAACACCTTTGGGATGAATTGGAACAGCGACTGCGAGCCAGGCCTTATCACCCAACATCAGTGCCCGACGTCACTAATGCTTGAGGCTGAATGGAAGCAAGTCCCTGCAGCAATGTTCCAACATCTAGTGGAAAGCCTTCCCAGAAGAGTGGAGGCTGTTATAGCAGCAAAGGGGGGGACCAACTCCACATTAATGCCCATGGTTTTGGAATGAGATGTTGGACGAGCAGGTGTCCATGTTGTGCTGCTGCCATGTTGTTGTCATGTTGTGTTGCTACCATGCTGTGTTGCTACCATGCTGTGTTGTCATGTGTTACTGCCATGCTATGCTGTTGTTTTAGGTCTCTCCTTATGTAGTGTTGTGTTGTCTCTCTTGTTGTGATGTGTGTTTTGTCCTATATTTTTTATTGAATTTCTTTTACTTTTTCATCCCAGCCCCCGTCCCCGCAGGAGGCCTTTTGCCTTTTGGTAGGCCGTCATTGTAAATAAGAATTAGTTTTTAACTGACTGGCCTAGTTAAAATAAAGGTTAAATAAAGATGTTAGAGCGAACGACAGTAGCTACCTTGTAATCTTGATCAGAACTAAATCACACTGTAGCAAGACGAAATGAAAGGGGGTTGTTGAACACCAAGGCTACATGCTTCGGTCTTTTCTCATCCCCTCTCCTTGATTTGTTCATGTCTAGTCCTGCCTGCTAAATGCAATGTAGTCTTATTTATAAAGCAGATTACAGCAAATTAGGGTAGGCTACAGATCGGTCAAGATAGCCACTCACTCACGGTCAGGGGAAACAACATGAAAGCAGAACATGTAAATCTCCTAGTGTCGCACAATCTGGGTTTTTTAACATGTTATGATAGAGAGTGTTGACTTATCTACTTTGGGATAAACAGCGTAGACAGGGTTACGACTAGGAAGGGCATATCTCGGCCATAGCACTGCCCAATAAACACAGGCACAATTGGCAAGGAAAGCGTTTCCTCTTCCCTTGCGAGGGAGGGCGGTAAGGTCTCCTCTCACTCTGCGACACATATAACACGGTAATAACACAACAAACGGTCCAAAAAACGGTAGGCTATAGTCCCTCTACCTGCAGACATTTGACTGTATTTACTGTGGCGTTTCTCTGTCGTTTTGGTGGGTAACAATAAGAGTCGCGGCCGTTTGCTTACCATATTGCCGGTTGGATGACGAAATAGGTTGACCCGGAGATGTGAACGGAAAGGGAAAAAAACGATATAAAAAGGGGGTTTCGCTATTACAAAACACGGCGCTCGTGATATTCAGGTTGTTGTTTACTTTTTTAACCAGATCCTCTCTCTCTTTTACCGTCGGTTTCACTGCAGTGGCACAGGGAAACCCGCAGGGCGGGTCAGTAACGAGGAGGAGGGACACCGTAGGTGTGGAGGGGGATGAGACCCGCCAGCAACCAGCCTACACTTCGAAATAAAAGTCCATATGTTTTAAAGGGAAAGTTCAACAGGACTTATTTGTTTCCTTACTTTAGAGCAGTATATGGACAAGGAAAGACTGCAATTCATGCTTTGGGTCTAGCCACTGCCAGTCTTCCAATGTAGCCTACCCCAAAATAAAAAAAGAGATTGGGTTCTGCCAATGTTCAAGGGCGCAATGGAAGGACAGCTCACATGCACACTCCTCTCCTTTCAGTGCTATGTGAAACAGATCACTTTTATTTTGAAGATCTCAGCACATCCTCAACGCCATGTTGTGGATTAATGTTACGTTCATAACAAGTGGGAAACTCGTAAAATACTAGCATTACAGTACATCCGGGGAACTCGGCTCTATTTTACTCCTCCCATGTCTGTTTGCACAAGTGCACGACTCAGTGGTGGAAACTGTGCAGTGCATGCAAGAATATCCCCATTGTCCAGACCTACTGTTGGGCTACCGCTATTCTTTGACAGGAGCCTGTGGATGTCGTGTCCAGTCCCCCCCATCCCTTTCGTTAGGGACAGGGGGTCCTATGGGCTTTATCATCCAGCATTGACCCCTAAAGTTCTCACATATCCTCCCAGGTGGCACAGCGATCTAAAGCACTGCATCTCCGTGCAAGAGGCATCACTACAGTCCCTGGTTTGAATCCAGGCTGTATCACATCCGTCCGTGATTGGGAGTCCCATAGGGCGGCCACACAATTGGCCCAGCGTCGTCCGGGTTTGGCTGCGGTAGGCTATCATTGTAAATAAGAATTTGTTCTTAACTGACTTGCCTAGTTAAATAGATATTAAAAATACAAATCCTGCCTAATCTCACATAGCCAACAGTAGAGCTGATGTAAAGTGTCTAATATAACACACTGTGTATACATAATAACAGCCATTTACCAGAGCCTTTTAACCCCCAAAAACATACAGTCACGCATTTTTTAAATGTATTTAACCAGGCAAGTCAGTTAAGAACAAATTCTTATTTACAATGACAGCCTACCGGGGAACAGTGGGTTAACTGCCTTGTTCAGGGGCAGAACAGATGTTTTACCTTGTCAGCTCGGGGATTTGATCTAACAACCTTTCGGTTACTGGCCCAACGTTCTAACCACTAGGCTACCTGCCTGCCGCATGTATTCTTTTTATGGGTGGTCCCAGCGGGAATCAAACACACAATCCTGGTGTTGAAAGCACCGTACTCAACCAACTGAGCCACAGAGGACCACAACATTATTAGGCAACCTACTTAATGAGTGCATTTTCATGCAAGATTCATCACAGCAGAATGTGTTCATACTTAATTTCCAAGGCATGCAAGTCCCCAACCTCATACCAGAAGCTATGGATGGATACATAGCATGCTCCTTTCATGTTTTCTTAGACTGTAAACCTAAGAAGATTTTTTTAGTATTTTGTTTTTAAATAAAAAATTATTAGCAACTGACCCAAAACCACAATTAACTAGGTTTAACTTTACTATATTTTAGGGTATAGCAATGTCCAGGTATTAAGAAATGACATGGGAAAATAGTAATTACACAGTAATAACCTAAGACTTACTTGTTTGTTTCCTAGCATTCAAATGACAAAAAAAAGCACACAAATGTCTTCCCAAATATATTTACTATTCAAATACCTCCACAAAATGTTAAAGCTACAATGACTTAGATTAAAAACATATCCACAATCTATTAAAGATGGTGTAACATTGCACGGTGCTCTGATAACTAAACAACATTTTGTTGCATTTTTGCTACATATCTCATAGTAAGTTATATTGTTTAAAAATATATATATTGAACAACAAAATAAATTCAACATGCAACAATTTCAAAGATTTAACTGAGTTGCAGTTTGGCCCAAATCTGGCCCTAATCTGGCCCAAATCTGGCCCTAATCTGGCCCTAATCTGGCCCTAATCTGGCCCTAATCTATGGATCTCACACTTTACATGTTGCGTTTATATTGTTGTTCAGTATTGATAGTGTTTTCCCAACTAATATAATAACACTTTTAATTTGACAAAAATAAAGATAGAAATAAGATAAGTGCTGGCTAACAGCTTGTTACAGAAATATGATATTCTGAGGATTGATTTTTGATTAGTCAAAATCAGCCCAATTCAAAAATAAGATAATTTCATGGATTTGTCCAAATATTTTGTAAAATCTTCTAAATGTAAACACTCACTTCTACAGATGTCCTATACTACTTGTACTCTGTCGACACATGGGAAAACGACACATGGGACAACATTTTAATTGAACAAAAAAAGCTAAAACAATTTAAAAAAATTAAAAACCACTGACTGCTCATTACAGTACTATAACACACGCATCGTCTGCACATACAGTGTACATATTAACATACTGCCTTCATGGATATGCATAGATCCACACACACACACACACACACACACACACACACACACACACACACACACACACACACACACACACACACACACACACACACACACACACATAACATCTACACATCCATATTAACACACTGCCTTCATAGATATAAATAGATAACACACACACAAGCACTCCATGGAACAGAATACACCTGAGGGTGAACATTATGCCACAACAGACTCTGAGGAAAAGATGTTTGGGTTAACAGTTTCACTAGTAGTCAGCAAATGATCCACTTTGAGGGGTTGTACGCTGGCTACAGCTGAAACACACAGCAGCTGATTGTCATCCATCTCTCATTTCAGTGACATCAGGGTCGTGTTCATTAGGGCACACCGTAGCAAAACATTTTGCAACGGAAAACTAAAACAGCCATTTTTATTGGCTAATTTCAGGTGAGGCGTTTTCCTTTCTGTTTTCCTTGAGTTTGCCTACACCTGGAAGTTCGTATGTTCTTCAGCTTTTGTAATTTTAGGTAGTACTGCCCAGTTTCACTACGTTAACTTCCGTTTTGGTGCCTAATGAACACAACCCTGATGCTGTCTGTGTTGGTTGGTCCATCAGACGAACAGCTCCTTGTTGACCCACATCAGGCTGCGTGTCTCGTTGGGTTTGCACTCGTACTCGATGCTGTTGAAACTGTTGCCCCCCTGGCAGTGGTCCCTCTTGTTGTAGTTGTAGTACTTCACCTGCCACACCACTTCAAAAGAGCCCACCTCTGGGAACTGGGAGAGGAAATATTTAGGTCTGTCAGAGTTAATCAGTTAACTCAAGTTAACATTTTGTCATTTTAGTGCACACATTTTTCTCTTCGCGATTGTCTGAAAGAGTTCAAAATACACTGAAAACATCCCAAAATACATCATCTATACAGCTAAAAGAAACATAATCTATACAACTAAAATACCTCATCTATACAGCTAAAATACCTCATCTATACAGCTAAAATACCTCATCTATACAGTTAAAATACATCATCAATACAGCTAAAAAAACAATCTATACAGCTGAAATACATCAACTATACAGCTAAAATACCTCATCTATACAGTTAAAATACATCATCAATACAGCTAAAAAAACATAATCTATACAGCTGAAATACATCATCTATACAGCTAAAATACATCATCTATACAGCAAAAAAAAAACATAATCTATACAGCTAAAATACATCATCTATACAGCTAAAAAAACAAATGAGATGTCAAAACAAGTTGACATTGAGGTTAAAGAAGGTGTGACAGCCCTAAAAATAATACATTTACATTGACATGTTAGTCATTTAATACATTCATCTTAAGGTAACTAGGTGAGAGAACCACTTATCACAGTCACAGTTAGTACATTTTTACTCAATAAAGTAGCTAGCTATAAGCAAAGTCATGTCTAGTAAGAAAAGACAAATAATAATAATAATAATAATGATAATAATAATAAACAGACACACTGCTTCAGAGCTTTCCTCATGATTTGGATCATGAACAGTTGACAGCTGAAAATGAATATCCTACATGTGTAATGGGCTATAGGGATTGTTGTGAATGTGTTCATATAGATCATGCATAGCCTGGTTTCCAGATCTGTTTGTGCTGTCTTGCCCCAACACCTATGGTCATGGCATGACCATAGGTGTTGGCTATACCACACAGACAGATCTGGGACCAGGCTAGATGATGCAGATATCAAACCGATCTGGGACCAGGCTATATGATACAGATATATGATACAGAGGCATATTTTTTATAATTTTTTGCAATGTTTTATGTAGGTAGTTTTTTTTTACAATAAACAAAACCATGCATAGACATAAACAATAGACAACTTGTCATGGAAATAATTACATTTTCTATTATCACGTCAATTACAGTTTCTATGCATGTAGTTTTCCATGTGGGCCAATTTATCGGTGGATTCTGAAAAGCTATCCAAGGATTAATCCATAGGGATGTGTTTTTAGTGAATGATACTGGTTCTTGTAGAATCTGTTTTACTTTCTTCCATATTTTTATAGTGTTCTTAACTATGAAGTTGTTCAAGTTCGTGGCTCCATCCTTTGAAAACAGACACGTGAAAATATTCTGGGGAAGAGCAAGCGGCATCTTCAATAATTACCCATTGTCCCTCTTTAGTGCATTTAACAACATGTTGCAAGTAAAAGCCTTGGGTGGCGAGTTGATACAATTCCAAATCTGGAAGGTTAAAACCACACTCAGATTTAGGGACATATTTCCAATTTATTCTATTAATTTTATTTGCCCATATGAAGTCTGTTATGGCCGGATATACTTTTTTAAAGAATGTCTTTGGTGAGGTAATTGGCATTAGCGAAAATAAATGGGAGCCATGCCATTCTAAAGAGGTTTATTCTACCTGTAAGATTTATGGGGAGATTGTTCCATTTAATTAGATCTGCTTTCATATTGTTGAGTAATGGGATAAAGTTATCTTTATATATTCGTTTGTTGTCACTTATTAAGCATCCTAAGTATTTAATATTTGTTGTGGTCCACTTAAAGGATTGCTGTGGATCATGAGTTATTCTTTTTCCCATTGCCATTTTTTTTGTTTTTTTCCCACGTTCATTTTATATCCTGAGATTTTAGAGTATTCCGAAACTATTTTTAATAAGGGGGACATTGAGTTTTAAATATTAGTTTATTATATCAGGATATCGTCTGCAAATAAGTTTATTTTATATTCATGTTTACCAATACTGATACCTGTTACGTTTGGGTCCTGTCTATTTCTTTCTGCTAGTGGTTCAATTGCCAAGGCAAACAGGAGGGGGGAGAGAGGACATCCTTGTCTCGTGCCCTTTTCTAAAGCTATTTCACCAGATAGTGTATTGTTTGTGTATATTTTTGCTTTAGGATATTTATATATTATTTTTTTTAATGAAAAGTATTATTTCAGCTGGAAAGTTAAATGCTTCCAAAGTTAAATAAAAAAGGCCACTCAAGCCGGACGATAGCCTTTTCAGCATCAGCAGCAATTATTGATAAATCTACATCTTGTACTTTAGCGTATTGTATTATACTGAAACATGTTTTTGTATTTGTTTGTAAGTGTCTATTTTTAATAAACCTTGTTTGATTATTATGTATCAAGACTGGTAAGACTTTTACCGTTCTGTTGCTTATGGGTTTTGTTATTATTTTATTGTCGCAATTTATTAAACGTATGGGTCTGTAATCTGCAGAAACTCTGCATATTTTCCTGGTTTTAATATAACTGAAATAACTGTTTGATACATGGAACTAGGAAGCACTGAATTGATTGACGTGTGTTGTCATTTGATTAAATAGGGGCGCTACTTTGTCCCAAATAAAATTCAATGGGAAAGCCGTCCATCCTTGGTGCTTTGTTTTAACAGTTGCTAATATTTCATTTTGGACGATTTCCATTTTTTTGTAATTATTTTTTACGGGAACTTAGCTGATAGTTGCTACAGGGTTAATGATTCTAGGAAGGCTACAGGATCATTCCAATTGTTACTTAATTCTGACTCATAGATTTCATAGAAGCTTTTAAAATTGTTATTAATAGATTTGTTGTTCCTAATTAAAGCACTTGTATCCTTATCTTGTAAATTAGAAATGGTTTGGCATGTATTTATTTTTTGCCATTAAATAGTATGCTATATTTGAGTTTAACCTGTAGTTGTTGGCTCAGATTTAACTTTTTCCAAGTATGAGCTTATCATTCCCCTAATGTATGCCTTAAAAGCATCCTAAATTATGTCGGAGGTTGGCTTTTCGCTCTGTCTAAATTTGTAATGGTAAAGGTGTTTATTTTTTCATTCACATATTTAATACATTTTGAGTCTTGAAGATGCGCTCCATATTCTGAAATTCACATAACAAGAACCCAGTAAAATGTTGAGTGCATTTTTGGAAATAAAAATGTAGTCAATTCTCAAAAATCTTTTTTTAATTTGAGAAAAAAGAGGTAGTCTTTTGTCATTGGGAATAATAATCTCCAGGTATCCTGTAAAATATTTGTAGAGATTATATTTTTCTGTCTCTTTGGAGGCTCCTTGAATTTCCCTTTTTTATTGCTATGTCTGACTTAACTTGCTAAATGCTTGATTTAGGTCACCAGCTAAAAAAATGGTTATTGTCTTGGTTTGATCTAATATAGCTTGAATTCTAGCTAAAAATAAAACACCAGGTTTACCCCAGCGGGGGATATACAATGTGTATTTATCCCCATTTAAGGTACAATCAAAAATTTGAACATGTCCTTCTTGGTCCGTGTGCTGGGATATAAGGGAAAAGGGTCTGTTCTTATTTATCAAGATGCCTACACCTCTGCTGTTACTACAGTAGGTGGCAGTATAGGCCTCTCCAACCCAGCTCCTCTTTAAATATTCAATGTCTCCTTTTTTGAGGTGTAGCTCTTGCAGGAAAACCACATCTGCTGACAATGTAATTAAATGTTCAAAAACCTTATGCTTTTTTTTGTTGCCATCATGAAGCCCGTACACATTCCATGTAATAAGTTGGATTTTGTTGGCCTTTATTTGTAAAGAATCAAAGTTAACCTTGTCTGTTCCATCTGTCATTGAAGAACCAGATAAAACATTTTAGCAGACTTATGTCTTATGAGGGCGGTGGACATCCCATGGATATGGAAGAGTCATAGTATAAATACAAAGTTATTGTATACATTACACATATAAAATATGTGAACATGTAGGCTGAGCAAACATTTAACAGAGAACACACAAAAAACATAAAGCAAATACTTTTTTGTACTTTGAGGCGCTATGCCTTTATAGGGCTTTGAAGCTCCTACTCCCTTTTTCTCAGACACATTTACACCCAATTCATACATCGACTTACTCATCCATTCTCCTTCATTCACATGCAGTGCAACATATACCCTATGCATCCACACATCCATTCTCTCCCGGCCTCCTACACATAGTCATATTCACCCTCCCGCACACTCCCATTCATATGCACAGACACACTTACACCCACACCCACCCATAGATCAGATATTGACATACAGTATCGGAATGTGCATGAGCCTCCCAGTATAGAGGCATACTAAAACAAACAAAATTTGGAACAGTGGGGTAATGATAACACATTAGTGCAGGAAATGAAAAAATGTATTTTAAAATGCCAGAAGAGAATGGTGAAATTAAACAATTAACTATGCAAATGAGCAAAATCTGGCTTAGCTCTAATAAACGTGTTCAGTGATTTAAGCAAATAAATGCCCAAACTAGTCATTGAAGTTTTAAGGTATTTGTAATGGGACTGGTGAACTGCTCTGAATTAACTTGTCTACTTGTTAATTGTTTTGTCTACTTGTTAATTGACCCTTTGCTAAGCCCCGCCCCAAAATTTTGGGCATCCAATCATAGTGCTCCAATGGATAACAAGCTCACAATTAAATCGCATTAAAGCCAATGAGGGCGAAAGCAAAAACAGAGTTTTCTTCAAAAAGTAAATGTTTAAATGGCTAAATAATTGAACAGTTTGTTCAATTATTTTCTACTGTACTTGCTAACAGGAGTACTTGCTACTGTGATTCCTGAGCCTGTTAGAGTATTTCTCTAATCCCAAATTATACTTGTCTTACATTGTTTGCAAGATAAACTGGTTAGCTCTCAGTCTCATTGACCATCAAACGTTGCTAACGCTAGCTAGCTAGCCACTTAATATAACTTGTTTTCTCAAAATGTATTTTAGCTAGCTAAGTTTGCATATCATGAATACAACTCCCATCTGCTGTTGACAGCAGGATACGATTTGAGAGCACTAATTAGCTCCAAAGTGGTTATAGCTTTGACTACATGCAGACATGGTGAATTGAGAGCCATTCAGTGGCTAACTACACTATAAACATATTTTTACTAGGTTCCCGTGAAGTAATTGTAATGACAGTCCACCACAACACATCCAAGAGTTTCCTTATTAGCAAGAGGTAGTCTGTGTTTCATTTCATTGTGTATTAGAAACACAATTTGAGATCTCTGTGAGGGGATTTCGCCAGTAGTTGAATGAGGAATTGGGTTTTCAGGGAAAATGTTGTTTGAGGTTGCAACAGTAACCAAGGCGGGCGGGGCCTAGCGAAGGGTCAATTGGTTTGTCTACTTGTTCATAAAAATAAAACATGTAAAAGTACTTTATGTCTGTAATCCTAGGAAGACTATATCTGTCGTCATGTCATAATTTGCCTTTATTACCTGCAAGCTGATCTGTACAGCTTGTCTGTCTCCACTCTTGGTGTGAGTCATGCCCTCTGTGTTGTAGATGCCAGTGTAGACTACAGACTGGGGGTCTCTAGACTTCTGCTCCAAGGGGAAGATGACTCCGCCTACACTCATAGTGCTGAGGACAGGACAGGACCATAACAGTTACATCACAGACAATACTTTTGTGATCGCTTGACTGGGGCAGGGGTTGGTGGGGGGGGGGGGGGGGGGGGGGGGGATTGGCGACACTGGTGTTGTTTGACATTGTAGCAGACAGTGCAGGATACTGCCGAATGACTGACCATAATAAATGGAATGATAAATTACAAAGACAGGAATGAATAACCAAATACAGAAACACATTTGAGTGCATGTTTAGCCAACTACTGTAGAAACTGCGCAAAAAAAACTAGGTAGCCTTCAACCATGCTGGTCTCTGTCAAACATGCTGGAAGCCTAATAGAATTGTTTTTTTCAATTTAATTTCACCTTTATTTAACCAGGTAGGCTAGTTGAGAACAAGTTCTCATTTGCAACTGCGACCTGGCCAAGATAAAGCATAGCAATTCGACACATACAACAACACAGAGTTACACATGGAATAAACAAAACTGGAGGCAAGGACAACAACCTCTTCCTCAACGTCAGCAAGATATAGTAGCTGATCGGGGACTACCAGAAACGGATGACCGAGCACACCCCCATTCACATCGACGGGGCTGTAGTGGAGCGGGTCGAGAGAGTTCCTAGGTGTCCACATCACTAAGGACCTACTGTATCATGGTCCACTCCAAACACACCAACACAGTTGTGTAGAGGGCAGGAGAACACCTATTCCCCCTCAAGAGACTGAAAAGATATGGCATGGGCCCTCAGATCCTCAAAAACTACAGCTGAACCTCTTGACTGGTCGCATCACCGCTTGGTACGGCAACTGCTTGGCATCTGACCGTAAGGCGCTAAAGAGGGTAGCAAGGAAGGCCCTAACAATTGTCAAACTCAAGCCACCCAAGTCATAGACTGTTCTCTCTGCTACCGCAAGGCAAGCGGTACCGCACGGCATGTATTTGACCAAAAGGCTCCTAAACAGCTTCTACCTCCAAGCCATAAGACTGCTGAACAGTTAATCAAATGGCCACCTGGACTATTTGCGTATAACCCACTTTTGTGTTGTTGTACTGACTCTCTTGCACTGGCTCAATACCCATGCACTCACACATACTACACTGACACTACAACACACACACACACACACACACGGCTGCTAATCTGTTTGTTATCTATCTTGATTGCCTAGTCACTTTCACCCCTACATACATGTACATATTACTTAAATTAACTAAATTACTTCGTACCCCTGCACATTGACTCGGTACTGATTGTATATCGCCTTGTTATTGTTATGTTATTGTGTTACTATTACATAACATTTGTTTTGCCAATTTTTCTTACTTTAACTCTGCATTGTTTGGAAATGGCTCGTAAGTAAGCATTTCTTGGTAAAATCTAAACGTTACACATATTCGGCATGTGACAAATAAAATTAGAATTGAATCGGTAGTGGATTTGACACAATCTGGCAGCGACTTCTGTCTCCCTGCACCTACCGGACACAAACCTAAACCAAACCCTAACCTTAACCAAACTTCTTAACCTTATGCATAACCCTTAGCTTAAATTAAGTCCAAAAAAACGTATTCTTGTTTTTATACATTTGTAGGCTACGATATAGGCCTTGCCAATTTAGACTGCAGTTTGACCATCTAACGTTAGTGGGAACTCTAAACGCGCACCCTCTCACATTACTCCAACATCGAATCACAACCTCCTACGGCTTGTTTCTGATCAATGTTCTCAATGACCAATTTAATTAACCTATAAATTAAATTAGATTAGATTAAAGCAGCGACATAATATCCACGGGTTGTGATCTTTGCCAAGAGAATGTGCCGAATTATATTCTTCACACTATGAAACACTGAGTTAGTATATAAAAACGGAGCAAAAACATAAACAGGCAGTGATGGACAGTGACAGAATGTTGTTTTCCTCAACAGAGAAATTGTCACAATTTAACCTATTGAAGTGGATAGACATTATATTGCCTGATGCGCGGGCGCCTGTAAACATTTCCCCCCAACCATACTTACGTTGCCTCTGCAGCCCCAGGTTTGACAACCACTTCAATCTTGTACTTTGACCCCGTTAGCAATTTAATCGTCCTGGTTTGGCCAAATCTCCCACCGTCCGATTTGAAGAATACAGCACTGTTATTTGGTAGCATTTTCAATGAAATTCCGATCTTGACGACTGAGATAGCCATTCTTGTTGAGGTATGCGTTTGTGCTCAAATCCAATCCTACCTGAGTGAACAATAGAGAAGCGCAGATGTGAAACCGCGGCCGCACGCTGAATTCCAACAGAACGATTGATGTAGAATATTGTTGTGACGTGAAAGCACGGGTTTACAATGTAAAAACTCACGGCAGAAGGCAGAGCCTAAAGTCATTTTCACTGCCCTAGCACGTAATCCCATGTACACACACATAATCCTCCTATACATGCAATCTAATGAGACAAAGATAGAAGATTCGTTCTAAACAACAACGCCTTGTAGAGAAAAAATAAACCTGCATTTTGTCAGAGTGCACTAGAAGACAGCCAGGCCCTGGGAATCCAGAGTGGACTAGAGGACAGCCAGGCCCAGGGAGTCCAGATTGGACTAGAGGACAGCCAGGCCCTGGGAGTCCAGATTGGACTAGAGGACAGCCAGGCCCTGGGAGTCCAGATTGGACTAGAGGACAGCCAGGCTCTGGGAATCCAGAGTGGACTAGAGGACAGCCAGGCCCTGGGAATCCAGATTGGACTAGAGGACAGCCAGGCCCTGGGAATCCAGAGTGGACTAGAGGACAGCCAGGCCCAGGGAGTCCAGATTGGACTAGAGGACAGCCAGGCCCTGGGAGTCCAGATTGGACTAGAGGACAGCCAGGCCCTGGGAATCCAGAGTGGACTAGAGGACAGCCAGGCCCTGGGAATCCAGAGTGGACTAGAGGACAGCCAGGCCCTGGGAATCCAGAGTGGACTAGAGGACAGCCAGGCCCTGGGAGACCAGAGTGGACTAGAGGACAGTGGACTAGAGGACAGCCAGGCCCTGGGAGACCAGAGTGGACAAAAGAAAAGACTAGTGTTGTAGAAAAATCTGCTCTTGTAGTCGAGAAAACTGCTAATCATCCACCCAGGCTTTAATCAATAGTGACCTGCGCAGGCGAGACCTTTTCTGGTCACAGCCAGCATTGGACTCTCTTAGACAAAAATACAAATACATTTGAGTTTATATAGGCAAGGAACATCTGATTTAGATCAGTATTCTCTTTTCTGCTGAGTTTTCTTGGCCAGTTTATCTATACATATAGGTGCCCCCCCCCCCTGCTTCTCCATGCTCTGAGGTACAGTAGGGTTTGGCCATAGATTTAGTTTCTTCATTTGTAGCATACATACATTTCTTCATTTGTAGCATACATTTCTTCATTTGTAGCATACGTTTCTTCATTTGTAGCATACATTTCTTAATTTGTAGCATATGTTTCTTCATTTGTAGCATACGTTTCTTCATTTGTGGCATACGTTTCTTCATTTGTGGCATACGTTTCTTCATTTGTAGCATCTGTTTATCATTTGTAGCACATGTATATCATTTGTAGCATATGTTTCTTCATTTGTAGCATATGTTTCTTCATTTGTAGCATACATTTCTTCATTTGTAGCATACGTTTCTTCATTTGTAGCATACGTTTATCATTTGTAGCATATGTTTCTTCATTTGTAGCATATGTTTCTTCATTTGTAGCATACATTTCTTCATTTGTAGCATACGTTTCTTCATTTGTAGCACACGTTACGTTTAACATTTGTAGCATACATTTATTCAATTGTAGCATACGTTACGTTTCTACATTTGTAGCATACGTTTCTTCATTTGTAGCATACGTTTATCATTTGTAGCATATGTTTCTTCATTTGTAGCATACGTTTCTTCATTTGTAGCATACGTTTATCATTTGTAGCATACGTTTCTTCATTTGTAGCATACGTTTCTTCATTTGTAGCATACGTTTATCATTTGTAGCATACGTTTCTTCATTTGTAGCACACGTTACGTTTCTTCATTTGTAGCATACTTTGAGTTTATCTTTTGTAGAATACTTTGCATTAATCATTTGTAGCATACGCTATGTTTCTTCATTTGTAGCACACATTACGTTTATCATTTGTAGAATACGTTACGTTTATCATTTGTAGCATACATTACATTTATCATTTGTAGCATACATTACGTTTCTTCATTTGTAGCATACATTACGTTTCTTCATTTGTAGCATACGTTACATTTCTTAATTTGTAGCAAACGTTACGTTTCTTCATTTGTAGCATACATTATGTTTCTTCATTTGTAGCATGCTTTACGTTTCTTCATTTTTAGCAAACGTTGCGTTTATCATTTGTAGCATATGTTTCTTAATTTGTAGCATTATGTGGAGATTTATTTCCATCTATTGTACAGCAGGGTGAGCTGGCATTTGCCCTAACACTTTTTATTCACTTCATGGTTTGTCAACTCGTGCACAATTCATCTGTGCTTCAGTCTGATCAACTGTAGCCTAATGAATACAACCACAGCTGCAGAGAACCTAGAGAAGCCTATGCACTCTGGTCCCCTCTGGCCAGGGGAAACGAAGCAGTAACATCATGTATTTATAGCCTAAGCTATGTATTTATAGCCTAAAATAGGCTTATTTATTTGTGTTAAGAGGAAAATGTGAATTTGATTAAATTTGCTTTATTTAGAAAACTCAGGGTGGCTAGGCAACCTAAACTCAGCAAAAAAAGGAACGTCCCTTTTTCAGGACCCTGTCTTTCAAAGATCATTTGTAAAAATCCAAATAACTTCACAGATCTTCATTGTAAAGGGTTTAAACACTGTTTCCCATGCTTGTTCAATGAACCATAAACAATCAATGAACATGCACCTGTGGAACGGTCGTTAAGATACTAACAGCTTACAGACGGTAGGCAATTAAGGTCACAGTTATAAAAACTTAGGACACTAAAGAGACCTTTCTACTAACTCTGAAAAACACCAAAAGAAAGATGCCCAGGGTCCCTGCTCATCTGCGTGAACGTGCCTTAGGCATGCTGCAAGGAAGCATGAGCACTGCTCTTCACTGACGAGTCGCGGTTTTGTCTCACCAGGGGTGATGGTCAGATTTGCGTTTATCGTCGAAGGAATGAGCGTTACACCGAGGCCTGTACTCTGGAGCGGGATCGATTTGGAGGTGGAGGGTCCGTCATTGTCTGGGGCGGTGTGTCACAGCATCATCGGACTGAGCTTGTTGTCATTGCAGGCAATCAGCAATCAGTCAGGATTCCTATTTGACTCAGCCATGCCTCCTTGCCTGTCCAACAGCCTCTTTTTCCCCTGCCCCGCTACAAAGTTTCTCCCTGCAGGCGGTCATTGAGTCCGAGGTGCTAAAGGAGCTCCTTAAACTTGACCCCATTTGGGTCAGGTGGTTTAGATACTTTCTTTAACGTTGCTGACCCTATCATCACCAAGCCTGTCTCTGACCTTTTTAACCTGTCTCTCCTCTCTGGGGAGGTTCCCATTGCTTGGAAGGCAGCCACGGTTTGTCCTTTATTTAAAGGGGGAGATCAAGCTGATCATAACTGTTATAGCCATATTTCTATTTTGCACTGTTTATCAAAAGTGTTGGAAAATTTTTTCAATAATCAACTGACTGGCTTTCTTGATGTCTATAGTATACTCTCTGGTATGCAATCTGGTTTCCGCTCAGATGTGTCACTGCAACCTTAAAGGTCCTCAATGATGTCACCATTGCCCTTGATTCTATGTTGTGCTGCTATTTTTATGACTTGGCCAAATACAGTAAACCATTGCATTCTTGTGGGCCGGCTAAGGAGTATTGGTGTCTCTGAGGGGTCTTTGGCCTGGTTTGCTAACTACCTTCCTGAAAGAGTGCAGTGTATAAAGTCAGAACATCTGCTGTCTCAGCCACTGCCTGTCACCAAAGGTGTACCCCAAGGCTCGATCCTAGGCCTAGTCCCCATGCTCTTCTCAATTTACATTAACAACATAGCTCAGGCAATAGGAAGCTCTCTCATCCATTTATATGCAGATAATACAGTCTTATACTCAACTGGCCTCTCCCCGGATTTTGTGTAAAACGCTCTACAACAAAGCTCTCTTAGTGTCCAACAAGCTTTCTCTGCCCTTAACCTTGAACACCTCCAAAACAAAGGTAATGTGGTTTGGTAAGAAGAATACCCCTCTCCCCACCGGTGTGATTACTACCTCTGAGGGTTTAGAGCTTGAGGTAGTCACCTCATACAAGTACTTGGGAGTATGGCTAGACGGTACACTGTCCTTCTCTCAGCACATATCAAAGCTGCAGGCTAATGCTAAATCTAGATTTGGTTTCATCTATCGTAATCGCTCCTCTTTCACCCTAGCTGCCAAACTAACCCTGATTCAGATGACCATCCTACCCATGCTAGATTATGGAGACGTAATTTATAGATTGGCAGGTAAGGGTGCTCTCGAGCGGCTAGATGTTCTTTACCATTCGGCCATCAGATTTGCCACCAATGCTTCTTATACGACACATCACTGCACTCTATACTCATCTGTAAACTGATCATCTCTGTATACCCATATATCTCTAAAAACCTCTTAGGCCTCACTCCCCCCTATCTGAGATACCTACTGCAGCCCTCATCCTCCACATACAACACCCGTTCTGCTAGTCACATTCTGTTAAAGTACCCCAAAGCACACACATCCCTGGGTCGCTCCTTTTTTCAGTTCGCGTCAGCTAACAACTGGTACGAGCTGCAACAAACACTCAAACTGAACAGTTTTATCTCAACCTCTTCATTCAAAGACTCAATCATGGACACTCTTACTGACAGTTGTGGCTGCTCTGCGTGATGTATTGTTGTCTCTACCTTCTTGCCCTTTGTGCTGTTGTCTGTGACCAACAATGTTTGTACCCTGTTTTGTTCTGCTACCATGTTGTTGTGTTGCTACCATGTTGTGCTGCTACTATGTTGTTATGTTGTGTTTCTACCATGTTGTGTTGCTACCATGTTGTTATGTTGTGTTTCTACCATGTTGTGATTCTACCACGTTGTTATGTTGTTTTTCTACCATGTTGTGTTGTTACCATGTTGTGTTGCTACCATGTTGTCATGTTGTGTTGTTACCATGTTGTGTTGCTGCCATGTTGTGTTGCTGCCATGTTGTGTTTCTACCTTGTTGTGTTCTTACCATGTTGTGTTGCTACCATGTTGGGTTGTTGTCATGTTGTGTTGCTGCCATGTTGTGTTGTTACCATGTTGTGTTGTTGTCATGTTGTGATACTACCATGTTGCGTTGTTACCATGTTGTGTTCCTGCCATGTTGTGTTGCTACCATGTCGTCATGTTGTGTTGTTGCCATGTTGTGTTTCTACCATGTTGTGTTCCTACCATGTTGTGATGCTACCATGTTGTCATGTTGTGTTGTTACCATGCTGTGTTGTTACCATGTTGTGTTGCTACCATGTTGTGTTGTTACCATGTTGTGTTGTTACCATGTTGTGTTGCTGCCATGTTGTGTTGCTACCATGTTGTGTTGTTACCATGTTGTGTTGTTACCATGTTGTGTTGCTGCCATGTTGTGTTGCTACCATGTTGTCATGTTGTGTTGTTACCATGCTGTGTTGTCATGTGTTACTGCCATGCTATGCTGTTGTTTTAGGTCTCTCCTTATGTAGTGTTGTGTTGTCTCTCTTGTTGTGATGTGTGTTTTGTCCTATATTTCTATTATTTTTATTTTTAATCCCAGCCCCCTTCCCAGCAGGAGACCTTTTGGTAGGCTGTCATTGTAAATAAGAATTAGTTCTTAACTGACTGGCCTAGTTAAATAAAAATACACAATTCATTATGAATTAGAAGAGAAAACGGATCCTAGATCAGCACTCCTAGTACTCTGAGAGTCTTTGTGAAAACGGGCCCATTGGGATTAAGGGGCCGTGATGTTGTCATCCTAAAATGAGTTCTGCAAAAGATCTTTCATTGACATGAAAATCCTCAATTTCCATAATAGTTTGAGTTACATGTGTAGCTCATGATAGTATTCTGCACTGGGATTTCAGAAGATCTTTTAACTAAGTGATTAGTTGATCTGGGTTCATGAACACTATCGTGTGTGTACTACATCACACATGATACACCAAAGCTTCTCCATTCTGTGTGGCCAGACTGGTCATAGTAGACAGCAATACTGCATGGAAACTATATTGGCTTGACCCTTAAACATAATACCAATGTTATTTTCTTATTGCACTGGGAATGAATATTGTTTAAGAGGAGATTTATTTTAGGACCAATTATGCCATCTAGTGCATATTCACAACTAGTGTCTTTGAATGCAATTCCCAATATATATATATATTTTTTTTTTGTTAGTATTTAGTTTTTGGTTGTTATTTTGATTACTATTATTTTATTTTTTCTAGTATTTTTTTTAATTATTGTATTTTTTTTATTATCGTATTTTTTCTAATTTATATATATTTTTTGTGTATTTAAACAAATATATATATATATATATATACACACACATACATTTTTTTTTTAAATTAAATATTTTGGCAATTCCGTATATCTGGTTTGGGGAAATTTCTAAAGAACAGAAGCCCCAATGTACTGTATCAAGGTGGTATTGCAGCCCAAATGTTGCCAAAAGGCATGCTCACCCATTGAAACACCATTGGTACTACTTTTTTTATGCAGTTCAAAATATATGGGTTCAATATTGCTCCCCTGGTGTACTGTATGTGAGAGTACTCCTGCCTCCACCTGAGGCCCTGGCTTTCATGGTGCAGGGATGCAGGGAGTGGTGTTCTCAGGTTAGGGTTGGGATGACTGGCCAGTGAAGGTGCAGTGGTGTGCTGGATGGCAGACAGACAACATCCTGGAAATCTTGACCTCTATTTAGTAGTATTATAATTTGTTGGTAGATCATGACACCTTGCAACACCAGGGTTGTGGGTTTACTTGCTGGGGCCACCCATATTAAAATGTATGCATACATACTGCTTACTGTAAGTCGCTTTGGATAAAAACATCTGAGGTCTGGGATTGGGCCAATAGTGGCCTTGGCAGATTAGAATTGTATTGTTCAGTCACAAACTAATCAGGGTAAAGGAGTCTCCACCTGCTATAGTCATCTGATTTATGGAAAAAAAAGAGAGCTCCAATAAACAAAACTTAATTGCACCATGTGCCAAAGTCCTGCCCTACCTTCTTCGAACAACAGACCAACTGTCAGGCCAACTGTCATCAACTTGAAAGACTTGTTTTTTTTTCAATTTCATGGTGTGTTTTTGAAGGAGGGGAAGGCTTGCAGCAACTAGATTGTCATGTGGTGGTCATGCTGGTTGAGAGTGATACTCCCTCTTAAACTACATTTTGTTGTAGCCTACTACTGTATTCCTATTTCCCAACCCCTGACTGAACTGGCTACTGGAGGGCTGCTGGTGTCAGGTTATTACCACCATCCACTACCGTTGTGCCCTTGAGCAAGGCACTTAACCCCAAAAATAGCTCTCCATTCAGCGGCTGACCCTGTTGCTCACAACATAGAAGACACATTTTCGAAGGCAGAAAAAACACATTTTTGTTCTAACCAAGTCAACAATAATTTATTCTATATTCCATTCTTATTTTGCAAGTTACTCAGTATATTTTCTCTTTAATTAAGGTTATCTTTCACGTTAATGATCGGTTTGTATCCTGCTAATGTAGCGTTCATTTGCTGGCACGGAACATTGAACACTGCATCAGGCAAAAGCCCCCGGGATTAGACAGGTGAAGGGTGTTAGAGCTGGTGTCTGTGGTACTGGGTGGTGTCTGTGGTTCTTGGTGATGTCTGTGGTACTGGATGGTGTCTGTGGTACTGGGTGGTGTCTGTGGTACTGGATGGTGTCTGTGGTACTGGGTGGTGTATGTGGTACCTGGGTGGTGTCTGTGGTACTGGGTGGTGTCTATGGTACTGGATGGTGTCTGTGGTACTGGATGGTGTCTGTGGTACTGGGTGGTGTCTGTGGTACTGGGTGGTGTCTGTGGTACCTGGGTGGTGTCTGTGGTACTGGGTGGCTGCTGAAAAATTGGGGAATGCAAAATAAATAGTCTTCTTCAAATCTTCATATGTTCATTTCGTAAATTATGTTAATTATGTTGTGCTGCTCACAATGTGGCCTTCAAACTGATTTACCAAGCCATATAAGACCCCCCGCCCTCACCACCACACTCATCAGTCCTTTGTTTCCTCTACCTGTAGACGTGTGCCAAGTGGCCCCAATTAACTTGTGTAATTTGTATGATTCAGCGACCTTCAACCTGGCTTATATAGCAAGAAAAGCATAACGACTAGCAAGTCGGCCCATTTACTAGTATTGACCCTGCAAAAACGAAACTACATGTCTTAGTAATCACTCGCCACTATCATCCTGGTTATCATCCATGCTTTTGAAGCATGTGAGCCAACGTCAACGGAGCTGTTGCATAGGTAGAAGAGGGTTGTCTCCCTGTTTCAGAAAGATGGTATAAAAGACAGAGCACACATTCTCATCCTTCAGTAGACTCATCATTCATTCTACTAACGCTATAGCTCAGGAACAGAACGCTGGTGAGTACCAATCAACTTTAAGATTATTCATGATATAAATATTATTTATGCCTTGTGAAGGTGTTTGTTCTTAAGTACAGATACAGATATACCGTATGTTTGATTAAAGTGTTAATTCATCCAAATTGATTTCCTTACCCTGTAAGTAGTCTATGGACAAGGTATGACAGCAGCCCATGTTCTGGTTTACCTTGCCACTGTTTGCAAATGCTAACTTTTTATGCATTGTTCACACTTCATCTCCTCACCTGGGATTTGAACTAACAACCTCTTGGTTGAAGGAATTCCAATCCTCCTGCAATGCCACTATGTCAGTCTACATCATACCTGTATTAATTCCTACACTTTGCACTTCAAAGTAAATCTCAGCTCTGTTAAAAATGCACTATTATATTTATCATTCAGGAATAACATTAAAACTGAATAATATGCCCCACCAACACTAGACAACTATACAAAAAACACTCAAATTACTGAAACAAGTTAATTAAATCATAGCAGAAATAACAGTAGGGCTGTCCAAGACTAAAAAAATGATTGGCGACCGAAAGTAGTCTGTTCTTTCGACCAATCGAAACGTGTATTTTTCCATATATAGAGACAACTTTTGTTTTAAGAAAATCAACTATATATGCATTGAGCTTGTCTGATGCTTTAAGCTCACTGTTTGATGAAATAAGACACACATTAGTTAAGATGGAGCCAGAGATCTAGTTAACTAGAAGAAGAAAAAACGTAATCTGTCTCGGCGATCTCCGCCCTCTTCTACTGGCTTTCTCAGATTCTGCCATTACTCTCCTGAAGTTGCAGGTAATAGGTTAAAGGGCGAGTCGGCCTGCCAATTTATCTCACCATTTCTACCGATCTTCGTGCCAGTTATGGTTTTCATATGCACATTTTCATGGAAAAGTTTAATTTAATTTATAATAAGGTATCTCAAAATCATTGAATAATATGATACAAACCTAAGAAGTAACTTCTATTGCCATTGCCAACGATGTGAAAATAACCTATAAAGCCAACAAATAAAAACATTGCAGCCTGCAGGTAGAAAATATCCTGATAAAAATAAATAATCTATACATCGGCTACATTTACCAGACACTATTGCCTAGAGCAACTTACAGTAGTGAGGGCATACATTTGTATACTTTTTTCATACTCGTCCCCCTTGGGAATTGAACCCACGATCCTGGTGCCATGCTCTACCAACTGAGCTACACAATAGGTAGCGCATGGCCTATCAGCAACAAACTTTAAAGAATGTGTCAACTATTAACTTGGGGCTGCCTGAAGCTCCTTGCAACATTGTGTAAAATATTCTGGGCCTTCAGAGTTTCCTAAGCCAGTGAGCTCTGGACAGACACAGCTGTAGGCTATTTGCACAAGGGATAAGAAGTAATCAGACAGGCCTATTTTATGACGTTTCCACTGGATAAGAGTATGGCGTTGTTCCCTTTCACACTGAGTGGTTATTGAAAGGGAGAGAGCTGGAAAGATTTATATATATATAAATATATATATACAGTTGAAGTCAGAAGTTTACATACACCTTAGCCAAATACATTTAAACTCAGTTTTTCACAATTCCTGACTTTTAATCCTAGTAAAAAAATCCCTGTCTTAGGTCAGTTAGGATCACCAATTTATTTTAAGAATGTGAAATGTCAGAATAATAGTAGAGAGAATAATTTATTTCAGTTATTTCTTTCATCACATTCCCAGTGGGTCAGAAGTTTACATACATTCAATTAGTATTTGATAGCATTGCCTTTAAATTGTTTAACTTGGGTCTGTCACAAAAAGAGCCGTGTTGAATAGACCAAACTGCAGCGGGAATATGGATGCTCATGTTTTAATTCAAAAAAGGAGTAACGCATCCACTGGAAAACCATATACACGACAGGAACAGTTTTGCAGGCACACAACACGCAGTGCAAAAACAACCATCCACAACCCCAAAGAAAAACACACACACCTATATAGGACTTCCAATCAAAGGCAACTATACACACCTGCCTTCAATTGGAAGTCCCAATCATCCACCCAACATTTAACCAACACAAACATGCCACGTCCTGACCCAACTACACCCTCTACTGGTCAGGACGTGACAGTACCCCCCCTCAAGGTGCAGACCCCGGGATGCACCTAAAAAAAGGAAAACACACAAAAAAATAAAAAATATAAAAAAAATAAATATCCCCAACAAAAAGGAACACCTAAACAATAAGGGAGGGAAGGGAGGGTGGCTGCCGTCACTGTGCTACACCCTCCCTCCCCAACCCACCTATCCTGGAGGTGGCTCAGGTGCAGGACGTGGACCTCGCTCCACCTTCGGCGTCGCCCACTCTGTTGGCGCCGATCGCTGCGCCGGGCAGACAGGCCACTCGGGCTGACCCTGGCAGACGGACCACTCGGGCTGGGCCGGAAGGCATGCGGGCCACTCGGGCTGGGCCGGAAGGCATGCGGGCCACTCGGGCTGGGCCGGAAGGCATGCGGGCCACTCGGGCTGGGCCGGAAGGCATGCGGGCCACTCGGGCTGGGCCGGAGGGCATGCGGGCCACTCGGGCTGGGCCGGAGGGCAGGAGGACCACTCGGGCTGGACCGGAGGGCAGGAGGACCACTCGGGCTGATCCTGACAGGCCGGGCACCCTGGCAGATCAGGGCAGGCGGGCACCTCTGGCAGAACAGGGCAGTCCGGCCACTCTGGCAGTTCAGGGCAGTCCGGCCACTCTGGCAGTTCAGGGCAGTCCGGCCACTCTGGCAGTTCAGGGCAGTCCGGCCACTCCGGCAGTTCAGGGCAGTCCGGCCACTCCGGCAGTTCAGGGCAGTCCGGCCACTCCGGCAGTTCAGGGCAGTCCGGCCACTCCGGCAGTTCAGGGCAGTCCGGCCACTCCGGCAGTTCAGGGCAGTCCGGCCACTCCGGCAGTTCAGGGCAGTCCGGCCACTCCGGCAGTTCAGGGCAGTCCGGCCACTCCGGCAGTTCAGGGCAGTCCGGCCACTCCGGCAGTTCAGGGCAGTCCGGCCACTCCGGCAGTTCAGGGCAGTCCGGCCACTCCGGCAGTTCAGGGCAGTCCGGCCACTCCGGCAGTTCAGGGCAGTCCTGCCACTCCGGCAGTTCAGGGCAGTCCTGCCACTCCGGCAGTTCAGGGCAGTCCGGCCACTCCGGCAGTTCAGCGCAGTCCGGCCACTCCGGCAGTTCAGCGCAGTCCGGCCACTCCGGCGACGTTCAGCGCAGTCCGGCCAGCTCCGGCGACGTTCAGCGCAGTCCGGCCAGCTCCGACGACTGTTGACTGGCGGGCAGCTCCGACGACTGTTGACTGGCGGGCAGCTCCGACGACTGTTGACTGGCGGGCAGCTCCGACGACTGTTGACTGGCGGGCAGCTCCGACGACTGTTGACTGGCGGGCAGCTCCGACGACTGTTGACTGGCGGGCAGCTCCGACGACTGTTGACTGGCGGGCAGCTCCGACAACTGTTGACTGGCGGGCAGCTCCGACGACTGTTGACTGGCGGGCAGCTCTGGTGACTGTTGACTGGCGAGGCTGGGTTGACACACTAGACTCCTGATGCGTGGGGCTGGTATAGGACGTGCCAGCCTGGAGACACGCACCTCCATGCTAGTGCGTCTGGCGGGAAACACCGGACCGAAAGGGCGCACTGGCGGTCTTGAGCGCAGGGTTGGCATCACCCCTTCCGGCTCGATGCCTACTTCGCCCTGGCACATGCGGGGCACTGGTACCTTGCCTACCGGCCTGAAAATCCCAGGCCTCACCACAGCCCCAACCCCAAAGCACGGGACCTGTCCAGTCTGCCCTACAAGGGTACGGGGAGCTGGCCTGGGGCTGTAATCTCGCCCCGCCAAATAGCCCTTGTGCCCCCCCCTAAAAAATTATTGGGGCTGCTTCCAACATTCCTCCCTCACTTGCCTCTGTCCTCTTCTCCGCTGCTTGGTCCTTTGGTGGTGGGTAGTTCTGTCACAAAAAGAGCCGTGTTGAATAGACCAAACTGCAGCGGGAATATGGATGCTCATGTTTTAATTCAAAAAGGGAGTAACGCATCCACTGGAAAACCATATACACGACAGGAACAGTTTTGCAGGCACACAACACGCAGTGCAAAAACAACCACCCACAACCCCAAAGAAAAACACACACACCTATATAGGACTTCCAATCAAAGGCAACTATACACACCTGCCTTCAATTGGAAGTCCCAATCATCCACCCAACATTTAACCAACACAAACATGCCACGTCCTGACCCAACTACACCCTCTACTGGTCAGGACGTGACAGGGTCAAACGTTTCAGGTAGCCTTCCACAAGCTTCCCACAATAAGTTGGGTGAAGTTTGGCCCATTCCTCCTGACAGAACTGGTGTAACTGAATCAGGTTTGTAGGCCTACTTGCTCGCACAAGCTTTTTCAATTCTGCCCACAAATTTTCTATAGGATTGAGGTCAGGGCTTTGTGATGGCCACTCCAATACCTTGACTTTGCTGTCCTTAGGCCATTTTGCCACAACTTTGAAAGTATGCTTTGGGTCATTATCCATTTGGAAGACCCATTTGCGAACAAGCTTTATCTTCCTGACTGATGTCTTGAAATGTTGCTTCAATATATCCACATAATTTTCCATCCTCATGATGCCATCTATTTTGTGAAGTGCACCAGTCCCTCCTGCAGCAATGCACCCCCACAACATGATGCTACCATCCCCGTGCGTCACGGTTGGGATGGTGTTCTTCGGCTTGCAAGCATCCCCATTTTTCCTCCAAACATAACGGTGGTCATTATGGCCAAACAGTTCTATTTTTGTTTCATCAGACCAGAGGACATTTCTCCAAAAAGTACAATCTTTGTCCCCATGTGCAGTTGCAAACCGTAGTCTGGCTTTTTTATGGCGGTTTTAGAGCAGTGGTTTCTTCCTCGCTGAGCGGACTTTCAGGTTATGTCGATATAGGACTCGTTTTACTGTGGATATAGATACTTTTGTACCTGTTTTCTCCAGCATCTTCACAAGGTCCTTTGCTGTTGTTCTGGGATTGATTTGCACTTTTTGCACCAAAGTACGTTAATCTCTATGAGACAAAACACGTCTCCTTCCTGAGCGGTATGACGACTGCGTGGTCCCATGGTGTTTATACTTGCGTACTATTGTTTGTACAGATGAACATGGTACCTTCAGGCATTGGACCAGACTTGTGGAGGTCTACAATAGTTTTTCTGATGTCTTAGCTGATTTCTTTTGATTTTCCCGTGATGTCAAGTAAAGAGACACTGAGTTTGAAGGTAGGCCTTGAAATACATCCACAGGTACACCTCCAATTGACTCAAATTATGTCAATTACGTCAATCAGAAGCTTCTAAATCCATTACATAATTTTCTGGAATTTTCCAAGCTTTTTAAAGGCACAGTCAACTTAGTGTATGTAAACTTCTGACCCATTGGAATTGTGATACAGTGAATTATTGTCACGTCCTGACCAGTGAAAAGGGTCATTTGCCATGGTAGAATGGTCAGGGCGTGGCAGGGGGATTGTTTTGTGTGTTTTGGGGTTGGTTTGTTTCTAGGGGCATTTGTTCTAGTTTTCTGTTTCTATGTTTCATTTTCCATGTGTGGCCGAGTATGGTTTCCAATCAGAGGCAGGTGTCTTTCATTGTCTCTGATTGGAAGCCATACTTTGGCAGCCTGTTTTTCTTTGGGTTTTGTGGGTGTTTATTTTCCATTTAGTGATTGTACCTAACAGAACTGTTGAGCGTCTATTATTTTGTTGTTTGAGTGCGTTCATTAAAATCCTAAGATGAGCACTATACACGCTGCACCTTGGTCTAATCCTTTTGACGCCTGTGACAATTATAAGTGAAATAATCTGTCTGTAAACAATTGTTGGAAAACATACTTGTGTCCTGCACAAAGTAGATGTCCTAACCGACTTGCCAAAACTATAGTTTGTTAACAAGACATTTGCGGAGTGGTTGAAAAACAAGTTTTAATAACTCCAACCTAAGTGTATGTAAACTTCCGACTTCAACTGTATATATATAAATAGATAGATAGATAATTAAAGCCTTGTCTACTTCTAAAGGAATTAATGCTGTACAGTAACTGCTTAGACTGCTGTCACTACCCCTGTTACATACCAAATGATGATGACAAGAAAGACTGTTGGGCAACGTTCAGGGAAATATGAGTGGATTCAGAAGTACAAATGGGACTATAAAACTTTTAGAGAAAAGCAGACAGTGGATGACATGAAAGAAAAGTACCAGAATGCTGCAAAGGCTAAGATGTCACATGAATACAACAGGTGAAACTGGTGAAACAGGTGAAATGCTTACAGTGAAATGCTTTCTTACAAGCCCTTAACCAACAATACTTTAAGAAGTTAAGAAAAATGTTTATAGTAAAAAAAAATACAAAAAATAAAAGTAACAAATAATTAAACAGCGGCAGTAAAATAACAATAGCAATATGTACAAGTAGGTAGAGTTAAAGTGACTATGCATAGATAATAAACAGAGAGTAGCTGCAGCATAAAAGAGGGATCTGGGTAGCCCTTTGATTAGCTGTTCAGGAGTCTTATGGCTTGGGGGTAGAAGCAGTTAATTGCAAATCTAGAAAAGGAGTAGGAAGATCTGTAGGATGTAGTATTGTCTCTTATTGAGGAATCAGCAAAGTATTTAGCCAGACTGAAAGAGATCGCTTCGAAGCCCAACCCACTCTCCAATGCAGAGTACATAGATCTGCTCATCGAAGGTGAGCGGACAGAGGCCAAACAAGGCTTCTGGCTCGTACTCGGTCACTGGAATATATAAAGGAGCAAGCAAGAATCATTTCAAAAGGTGGCCAACAGAGAAATCCTCTTACCAGGAGAGAGAAAGATATACACAGAAAAACAAGAGAGAATGGAAATAAAGGAATCAAAAGAATAAGAACAGAGGGCTCACACAAGTAGATATTGGTTGTGTTGTGTGTGTTTGGTCCATATTGGATGACGCCGGTAAAGTAGAGTGTTTTCAGGATTACAAAAAGGCAGTCCAGTCGAAGATCATTTACAACACAAGGTCATTACAGAGATTGATCCCCTCCAAAACAACTAAAAAAGGTTGATAAATGATTTTGCTGGAAAATTATGAATCATTCAAATTGGGTTGAATACAAAAATGGGAGAATGTGACTGAGAACTTTTCCACTTTGAAAAAAGTATGAAATTCCTTTTTTTGCTGACTTTGGCTGTTAAATAATGCCTGTAATATTTTGCATTTGAGTACAAGAGATGTGGAATCTATTCACAGATCATGTGTGACTTTCTATATGCTCTGAGATAATGTTCTACAACATATACTCAATAATAATGTTACAATCTTTTGATATCCCTATCTTTACTCAAGGAGGTTGCAGTGTGCTCCTTCAGAACCATGGCTTCAAGAGCCAAGAAAATTAAGAAAACCCCAGAGGGGATAACTCCAGAGAGGAAAACTCCAGAGAGGAAAACTCCAGAGAGGAAAACTCCAGAGAGGAAAACTCCTAAGAGGAAAACTCCAGAGAGGAAAACTCCAGAGAGGAAAACTCCAGAGGGGATAACTCCAGAGAGGAAAACTCCAGAGAGGAAAACTCCAGAGAGGAAAACTCCTCAGAGAGGAAAACTTCAGAGAGGAAAACTCCTAAGAGGAAAACTCCAGAGAGGAAAACTCCAGAGAGGAAAACTCCAGAGAGGAAAACTTCAGAGAGGAAAACTCCTAAGAGGAAAACCCTGACCAAACTCAGCCCTAATTCTCTGTTCGGGATGGGGAACCCCCTTCTAGACATCTCAGCCGTTGTGGACAAGGACTTCCTGGAGAAGTACGGTTTGAAGGCCAACGACCAGATTCTGGCGGAGGACAAGCACAAAGCATTGTTTGAAGAGATTTTCAAGTTTAAAGTAGAGTATCATGCCGGAGGATCTACTCAGAACTCTATAAAGGTAGCCCAGTGGATGATCCAGGAGCCCCAGAAGGTGTGTACGTTCTTCGGCTGTATCGGGGAGGACAAGTTTGGGGAGATTCTGAAGCAGAAGGCAGAGGAGGTCCACATGGACGCCCACTACTATGAGCAAACAGAAGAGCCTACAGGGACCTGCGCCGTGTGCATCACCGGGGACAACAGGTCTATGGTAGCTAATCTAGCAGCAGCTAACTATTATAAGAAGGACAAACATCTGGACTTGAAGGAGAACTGGAAACTGGTGGAGAAAGCCAAAGTCTTTTATATCGCTGGCTTCTTCCTGACGGTGTCTCTGGAGTCCATACTGAAAGTAGCCAAACACGCATCTGAGAACAACAAGCTGTTCACTCTGAACCTCTCTGCTCCCTTCATCTGCCAGTACTTCAAAGATGCCCTCATGGAGGTCATGCCCTACGTAGACGTGCTGTTCGGCAATGAGACGGAGGCAGCCACGTTTTCAAAAGAGCAAGGCTTTGAGACAGAGGACATTAAGGAGATTGCTAGGAAGGCCCAGACTCTGCCCAAAGTCAACAAGAAGAGACTGAGAATCGTTGTCTTTACTCAGGGGAAGGACGAAACCATCATGACCAAAGGAGGTGACAAGTTGGAGACGTTCCAAGTTCTGCAGATTGAGCAGAAGGACATTGTGGACACAAATGGAGCCGGTGATGCCTTTGTAGGAGGATTCTTGTCAGAGTTGGTCCAGGATAAGACATTGGAACAATGTGTGAAAGCAGGACACTACGCTGCCAACGTCACCATCAGACAAACAGGATGCACCTTCCCTCACAAACCAGACTTCCACTGATGACCTTTAACCTTAACCTCTGACCTCTTACCCGATCCACCCTGACCCTCACCATCCCAACTAACCGAACCAGGGCCCCCCGTCCCTTTTTCATAATCATCCATCCATGCTTTCATCCAATCCATCCATCCATTCATGCTTTCATCCCTCCTTCACTTGACTTTCTGCAACCAGACTTCTGTGCGTGTTCTTCTTGTCCTTCACTAGGTGGCTTGGGCCACACCCACACCAGATCTGTTTATACTGACGTTCTACTGCCTCCCTTACTGACTCGGCTCAAGTCAACTGCCCTTTGTAGACTCAGTTAGCCTGATGGCACTTACTTAATACTTCCTGATTCACAGTTAAAGAGATGCTATAAAGGCTTTGTATCATATCAGACTGTAGTTTTGAAAGTCGTGCTTACGAGCCAAAACGGGTTCCTGAAAATTGTGCACAATTGTGTACAACGTCACTCATTTCGTGTGATATGTTACGTCTTGAATTTTAATTTTCTTTCTGCAATTCATATGGTATGTTACGAATTTGTAAGTGTTTAAGATCCCGTTCAATCTCTTCAACTGGAAGCATCTCAGTTAGGTGTCATGTTTACACACATAGCAGGTCGCTGTTGGAAACAGACCGTTGTCTAGTCTTCTCCATGGAGACCGAGCTAAAGCCAAGTTAGTGAGTCAGGTTAGGTAATGGGTTAGGGACACAGTTAAGGTTGGTTAATGGGTTAGTTAGGGATGGGTGGAATACTGTCATTTGACGGAGGAGGTTTCTGTTGAGAAGGTTGAAGATAATTTCTAGAGAAGCAGCTCTATATAGATAGTAGAGACCGAATGCAACCGTTTTTATATGAATATCAAATCATTTCTGGGTAACAAATAAGTACCTTACTAGCTCGATTTCCATCCAATTGGTGACAGATTTTCATGTGAATATTCTGCAGCATAAAGAAAATATGTGCATTTTCCCACCAGTGGTGTGTTTCCACCAGAATGACTTGTTGCGGACAAAATCAGTGCGTGATGACATAGTGCAGTGTTTCCCAACCCTGGTCCTTCAGTACCCCCAGAGTACCCCCAACAGTACACAGGACCAGTCCTTCAGTACCCCCAGAGTACCCATTTTCATTGTAGCCCTGGACAAACACACCTCATTCAACTCATTAAGGCTTGATGATTAGCTGACAAGCAGAAACCGGTGTGCGGGTCCAGGGTTACAATAAACATGTATACTGTTGGGGGTACTGGAAGACTGGTCCTGTTTACTGTTGGGGGAACTGGAGGACCAGTCCTGTTTACTGTTGGGGGAACTGGAGGACCAGTCCTGTTTACTGTTGGAGGAACTGGAGGACCAGTCCTGTTTACTGTTGGAGGAACTGGAGGACCAGTCCTGTTTACTGTTGGAGGAACTGGAGGACCAGTCCTGTTTACTGTTGGAGGAACTGGAGGACCAGTCCTGTTTACTGTTGGAGGAACTGGAGGACCAGTCCTGTTTACTGTTGGAGGAACTGGAGGACCAGTCCTGTTTACTGTTGGAGGAACTGGAGGACAAGGGTTGGGAAGCACTGACATAGTGTACACAAAATGTACTTTTTCACATAAGTTTTCATAAACCCAAATAAAAATCTAAAGTTCAATGTGTCCACTCTGGTCTTGGCACGTGCTCTCTAGCCAACAGCTGGCAGATACAGTGTGAGTAGGCTACCTACATGATGAGATTATTATGGAAAATATTTGTATTTGTCAAATGGCAGTCAAGCATCAATCATTATGTCACCAGAATAAAGCCCTCAATATTTGCTGGAAAGGAGCATCAATATCTCAGTGCAGTTCATCATAACTTGTGAAGTTCGTCATAACTTATTTCCTCTGTAGCCTAATAAACTGTATGGTAGTGAGAGGACCAAACACCATAACATCGCATGACTCCAAGTTTACTTTCATATGATGGTTATTGTATCAATATTTGCACAGAAAGGCGTTTCCACCACCATTTCTGGCATAATTAATCTTACCGATACAAAACGATCCCTCCATGTCGAACAAAAAAAATGATCTGTCGCCATTTATAAAATTGTACCAAAACAGCTGTTGTGATTTCTTTTATACGGTATGACTTTATTCGCATAACAACTGCGGATGGAAACGTGGTTACTGTAATAGATTCCATTAAAATGTGCAAAAAAATCACTTTTGGGCAAAAAAAACTATTTGTCAAGCTAAAATGTTGCAAAGACTGTCTGGGAGTGGTCTGAGTGGGGAGGGGAAAACTGAAAACCAACTGTTATTGGCAGAGAGGTTTAGAACTCTCTTTCTTATTGGTCTATTAACCAATTTACAGCATGTTTGGTGATGTCACCATGGAAAGCCGAAACTCCCGCCCATCCAAACCTGTTGTTTAGAAGTTCCTGTGTAGATTTGATTTTCAATCAGCAACTATAAGGAAATAACACTGATCAAATGTTGTCACACTTTTACAGTGTAGTTTCATCAGCTGTTGTACGATATGATATAAACACATGAAAAACGTAATGTTTACTGCACTGGGTCTTTAAGGAGACTGCGCCTAAAAATAAGATGGGCAGTGTCATTATCATTTAGATTTCATTTTCTTTACTGATTGTTTGATTATGACTGGAGGCTTATTAAAGCGGGGAAGTGTTGTTGCAGGTCAGAGTTGTTGTAAAACCGAACAGATTCCTTAACCTTAAAGTTCTCTGTACACTTTGTAAATGTGTCACAACCTTGAGTCTGAAGTGATTTTTATGTCTGTTTTAACAAATATTTAAATGTAACATTAGGAGGTGTAGCCTGTAGATATTGGCTAATTAACACATTTCAGTTGGTCAAAAACACAAACTGTGTTATAACAGGCTGTGTATAGTGTCATAACAATCTCGTACCTTTGTGAAAATGTTTGGTTTGTAAAAGTGGGACTTGGTGTGTGAGGCTTAGGGCAGAAGTAAGCATGTCTCATGTGTATGCTTTTTTTATGTCAACTGTTTCAGTTCGATGCCTTGAACTGACAAATTAAAATTACATCACTGATTTGAAAATGTTTTATTAAATGAAAAACATATATATAATAATAACATTAAAATAACAATGTTATACTCTCATTCTGATTAAGTAGTCATTTCATTTACTCTATAATCATTTTCTCTTAAATCAGTCATTTTCTAGGAATTGTGTTTTTAATTGAAGAAAATGTATTGATAGTATATGTATGTTTAACTGATATATGTATGTTTAAGGTAGATTGGAATATTTTCTCGTATCTTCAGAGAAATCATATGTTGTGTGACTATCTAATTCTATCTGCTTTGGCAGGATGTTCTGTAACATACTGCGTACTCTCAATAGCAATGTCAAAACAGTAGTAATATTCTCAGTGTGATTCAGTAGTAATTTTATTTCCTCATATTTGTGGCTCCCGAGTGGCACAGCGATCTAAGGCACTGCATCTCAGTGCTAGAGGTGTCACTACAGATCCTGGTTCGATTACGGGCTGTATCACAACCGGCCATAATTGGGAGTCCAATAGGGTGGCGCACAATTGGCCCAGTGTCGTCCGGGATAGGGGAGGGCTTGGCCCGGGGTAGGCCGTCATTGTAAAATAAGAATTTGTTCTTAACTGACTTGCCTAGTTAAATAAAACAATATATTTAATAATGAATCTCTTAATTCAGTAATTTTATTGGAATTGTGTTTCTAATTAATAGGAGAAAATGAATTAATAGTAAAAGCTTTAAAATGTTTTGAATGGAACAAGTGGCAGATATAGTTCTGAGTTGAACATGTGGGGTGGCAGGGTAGCCTAGTGGTTAGAGCGTTGGACTAGTAATTGAAAGGTTGCAAGTTTGAATCCCCGAGCTGACATGGTACAAATCTGTCGTTCTGCCCCTGAACAAGGCAGTTAACCCACTGTTCCTAGGCTGTCATTGAAAATAAGAATTTGTTCTTAACTGACCTGCCTAGTTAAATAAAGGTAAATAAAAAACATTGAATTCTGTAAAATATTTGGTTGTAGTAGATTTTTTTTACGAGTTAACATATTTTGTCTAACAACAAAACTGTCTCAATATTGGACCAATAATCAAGCTTTACCTGAAACGCCGCCTCCAACTATATGTCCATCAAATTCTTCCTTCTAATTTGTGGTTTATTTGTGCTGTTAGAGTGAGCTGGACCATCGAACAACAACAGTGTCAAATGAAAGCACTTTGGAATATATGACATTTGACAATGACATCAAATTTGATCGTAAGATTCCAGTTGTCCATTACTCTTGAGCATTTCATTATATTTAACCAGAACCAGAACTATAATAACCAGAACTATAATAACCAGAACCAGAATAACCAGAACTATAATAACAATAACCAGAACTATAACAACCAGAACCAGAACTACAATAACCAGAATTAGAACTACAATAACTAAAACTATAATAACCAGAACTAGAACTACAATAACCAGAATTTGAACTATAATAACCTGAACTATAATAACCAGAACTAGAACTATAATAACCAGAACTACAATAACTAAAACTATCATAACCAGAACTAAAACTATAATAACCAGAACTATAATAACCAGAACTAAAATTATAATAACCAGAACTATAATAACCAGAACTATAATAACCAGAACTAGGACTATAATAACCAGAACTATAATAACCAGAACTATAATTATAATAAGCAGAACTATAATAACCAGAACTAGAACTATAATAACCAGAACTATAATAACAAGAACTAGGACTATAATAACCAGAACTACAATAACTAAAACTATAATAACCAGAACTAAAACTATAATAACCAGAACTATAATAACCAGAACTAAAATTATAATAACCAGAACTATAATAACCAGAACTAAAATTATAATAAGCAAAACTATAATAACCAGAACTAGAACTATAATAACCAGAACTATAATAACAAGAACTAGGACTATAATAACCAGAACTATAATAACCAGAACTATAATTATAATAAGCAAAACTATAATAACCAGAACTAGAACTATAATAACCAGAACTATAATAACAAGAACTAGGACTATAATAACCAGAACTACAATAACTAAAACTATAATAACCAGAACTAAAACTATAATAACCAGAACTATAATAACCAGAACTAAAATTATAATAACCAGAACAATAATAACTAGAACTATAATAACCAGAACTAGGACTATAATAACCAGAACTATAATAACCAGAACTATAATTATAATAAGCAGAACTATAATAACCAGAACTAGAACTATAATAACCAGAACTATAATAACAAGAACTAGAACTATAATAACCAGAACTATAATAACCAGAACTAGAACTATAATAACCAGAACTATAATAACCAGAACTAGAACTATAATAACCAGAACTATAATAACCAGAACTAGAACTATAATAACCAGAACTAGAATTATAATAACCAGAACTAGAACTATAATAACCAGAACTATAATAACCAGAACTAGAACTATAATAACCAGAACTAGAACTATAATAACCAGAACTATAATAACCAGAACTAGAACTATAATAACCAGAACTAGAATTATAATAACCAGAACTAGAACTATAATAACCAGAACTATAATAACCAGAACTAGAACTATAATAACCAGAACTATAATAACCAGAACTAGAATTATAATAACCAGAACTAGAACTATAATAACCAGAACTATAATAACCAGAACTAGAACTATAATAACCAGAACTAGAACTATAATAACCAGAACTAGAATTATAATAACCAGAACTAGAACTATAATAACCAGAACTATAATAACCAGAACTAGAACTATAATAACCAGAACTACAATAACCAACGCAACGACGTTGTGACTTTTGGCTAATTAATATTAAAGATAATTTACTGATGAATTACTAGAAAAATGAATTGATCTGATTTAGGTAGCCTAAGTGGTTAGAGCTTTGGGCCAGTAACCGAAAGGTTGCTAGATTGAATCCCCGAGCTGACAAGGTAAAAATCTGTCGTTCCCCGATAGGCCCGTCATTGTAAATAAGAATGTGTTCTTAACTGACTTGCCTAGTAAAATAAATAGTTAAATAAAAAATAAAATATTTGGTTATCCTATCTAAATGAACCTAAGAGGGGCACCATTAAGGGTTGGATATAGAGACCGTTGAATTAACTCCATCTGTAGTTATCATTAACCCTTATACCATTCATTATATTTCAACTTGCACCAACTGTAAAAAAAACTAAAAAAATGTAATAAAAAGACAGTGTTCAGATTTACCCATGCATGCCATGCCCACAATCGCACACACACAGAAATAGAGAGATTTAAAAGTGAATCAATAAGTTTCAAATCATAGGTCAAAAGAACTTGTTGCTGTCTGTCGTGTCTTTGGGGTACCATTAAACTGAAGACATGTTTATCAATTAACTCCCTGTAATTATTATCACGCGATCAAACTGATTCATCGTTTAATTGTAATTAACTAGGAGATCGGGGCACCAAGGAAAATATTCAGATTACAAAGTTATAATTTTCCTAATATAACTTTCCTATATTATAACATTATATATTATATTCTATTATAGTATAGGCCGATTATCTTCTGGTTTAAATGGTGTATTTTACCTCGCGTCCAGTCTCATTCCAAACGTCATAAATTGTTGTATCTGCACGAACCCAGCCTTTACTAAGAGTCATCCATACATCAATTGTCTTAAAATAATTTATTTACTAAACTAAGTAATTCACAGAAAGCATACAAACAGTAATTATCATCACAAATAATTGGTAGAGTAATGTGCCCTAGTGGCTAACAGGCATGGCTGGTGTCTTGTGAACAATGGGTCATAAAGGGCAGCTGAGAAGACCCTACAGAGTTCATTAATATTAACAATTGATATGCTAATCCTTTGCACATGAACGCTCACTCATTCGAGAATAATTGCAATCAATATATATTTACGCTCAGTGTGTCGTCGGGATCCTTGTTGGAGCGTCGTTCTGTTGGAGAGTTCTCTCTCTCTCTCGGTTAGAATGGATCTTTCAAAGCGACATTCATTAATGTCGTCATAGAATGGGTGTTTCGTTGGTCTTCGCGTTCAATGATATCATTTCTAGCTGCAGACTATTAATTAATATCAAAGACTTGTTCTTATTCTGTCGGTATCAATAGTCTAAAAGTTAACCACGTGGTATAGTTCACTTTCAGTAGAGTACTTGGATGGTCAAACCTATTGGCCAACTCGCAATGGAGTGGAGGCCGGGTCTCAAGAAAGTAGATCAGGGTATAGTTTTATAGGGAACATGTCACATGACGCCTGGTCCTGTCTGTGTCCCTGGGGGCGTGCCGATGACTGAGTTAAGCTTGGTACAGAAATACAATTCTATCACATTAACATCAGTACATAGCATCTCAATGTATTACAAATAGCTTTATCCTTATTAATACATTCTATACAACCATGTGGATGCAAGTCTCAAGGCTGAGGCTATTATATAAACCGTTTTATGGTAATATGGCTATATTGTCTCTTCTGAGTATCACAAAATTGTACCAAGCGGACCAGTTCGTAGCTGGATTCTTCACCAATCTTCCATACCTTCTCCAGAACACAAATGTCGCTTGGCTCCCCAATTCTGTGAGTTGGAAGAATTTCCTGTGTCTCTCTATGGGCCATGTGGCAAGAGATTCTCCTGGAATGTTACCACTCCTTCCCACAGGGACTGGGTGGGGGACGGTAGGTTGGGGGATGGTGCAAGGGGGTCAACTGTCCTCCCTGTACTCAAAGAGGCCAACGTCATGACATGTCCTTGGTTTTGAAACTGGTCGTCAAGGCAAGACTCCACTTTCACATCTATTTCCATTGTAATGATTGTAGGCTACCAAGGCGTACCTAATAAAGTGTAGCACATTTGAAAGAATTTGATCTAGTTCTGCATCACCAATGCCTACACATCAGCCAGAGACAAAGTTCTGAATGAGCACACCGCTTGGGGAGAGGAATAGGCTTCATATTCACACTTCATATTCCTTCCATTAAATCCCTTTGATTTTAATTGAAAGGTTCAGTCTAATACATTACTTTGGTGTGAAATGGCTCACAGCATTTGGAAATAACCCACCGTCTAGCACTAGAGGAACATCGATATAGTTTTTTATTGATAAATAAGTGATGGATTTGGATGAAATCACATATTGTGAAAATCAGAGGTCACACAGACAGTAGACACTACCTACACATTCTTAGGACCCCCCCCTCGGTGCACATTTTGGTTTTTGCCCTGGCACTACACAGCTTGTTCAAATAATCTAAGTTTGATGATAAGTTCATTATTTGATTCCGCTGTGCAATGCTAGGGCAAAAACCTAAATGTGCACCCCTTGGGTGTGAATGAATAAGCTGGTTGGCAGAAGTGCTGCATGAAAAGTTCAGATTCAGCTACTAAACGTGTTCAGTACAGGGCTGTGATCAGTAGGGTAAACCGTAGCAAAACCTTTTTAAAAACAAAACTGAGTATTTATCATGTTCAAGTCAGCTACCTCCTAGTTTCACTACATTCCACAAATGTTTCTTGCCTACTGAACACAACCCAGGAATCCAATTGGTATGTGGTATAGAACAAGTTTAGACTTGTTACATCAGCATTAACAAACTTAGGGCAACAAAGCAATCCTTCCCAATGATTCATCTCCAACTAAGAAACCTGCAGAACCTTTATCTCCCAAATACATTGAAAATCGACACCATTTACACAATTTGATTTCACAAGTTGAATCAAAACAATCAAATCTCACCGTTTCCTTGACAATGCTTCAGTAGGACCAGACGTTTTTTCTAACCACATGACCTGACCATGGAAAACCTCTGGGCCCTAGTTATGGTTATATGGACTACAACTATGTAAAGTACCTAGTTATGGCTTCCAATAAAAGGTCCAGAGATATCCCTGATCAGGTCCTGTGGTCAGGAAAAACTCCTGAGTATCAACCATACAGAATGATAGAGGACTCTTCTATCCCAAAAGCCTGTTTTAGCATGGGCAGTGCCATTGAGGACTTTCACCATTTTGAAGTAGTCGACTTCCTATGGGTTAAGGAAGGATCACATAATTCCATCCAAGTCATGAGGAAGGATCAGCCAATGAATTATACTCGGGAGTAAACATTCCATAAGTGCTGGTGGCAGTAAAATCACCAACCCTGGCTTTATACCTGTTCAAACAACACACTGCTGGTGGCAGTAAAATCACCAACCCTGGCTTTATACCTGTTCAAACAACACACTGCTGGTGGCAGTAATATCACCAACCCTGGCTTTATACCTGTTCAAACAACACACTGCTGGTGGCAGTAATATCACCAACCCTGGCTTTATACCTGTTCAAACAACACACTGCTGGTGGCAGTAAAATCACCAACCCTGGCTTTATACCTGTTCAAACAACACACTGCTGGTGGCAGTAATATCACCAACCCTGGCTTTATACCTGTTCAAACAACACACTGCTGGTGGCAGTAATATCACCAACCCTGGCTTTATACCTGTTCAAACAACACACTGCTGGTGGCAGTAATATCACCAACCCTGGCTTTATACCTGTTCAAACAACACACTGCTGGTGGCAGTAAAATCACCAACCCTGGCTTTATACCTGTTCAAACAACACACTGCTGGTGGCAGTAATATCACCAACCCTGGCTTTATACCTGTTCAAACAACACACTGCTGGTGGCAGTAATATCACCAACCCTGGCTTTATACCTGTTCAAACAACACACTGCTGGTGGCAGTAATATCACCAACCCTGGCTTTATACCTGTTCAAACAACACACTCCAGATGGGAGTATACACCTTCTCAGTTTGTTTACTAACTCATAGAAGTAGTAGAAGAAGAAAATGAACTACTTCAAAATGGAGATGGCCTCAATGGCGCTGCCCTTGTGTTCACTGGGACGGATACAACGTTGTGATGTCTATACATCTCTATGGTAGAAAAAAAAGAAAAAAAAAGGGAAGGCAGACATTGATCAAACATACAAGCAAGTCTTTGCATTATGAAAGTCACATAACGCACAGAGACCAAAGCTCAATAAAATAAATACAACCAGCCTTGCACTTTATTTTACAGTACTTCCACAGCCCTGTTTCCTCGATAATCACACTGGAATTATCTACCATCATTCTAGGCATTATTACAAGTAATTTCAACAAAATTGTATAACTGTTTGGTCCTGTTGCTTCGATCAATCAATAAATTACAACCAAAAAAGTGATTATTTGGTTATTAACATAGAGTAATGTAATGACTGTTACCATTCAATTTGGGAGTAAATACCAAGTGTACACGTGTCAAGTCAACCTCTGCCATCCTTCCTGTAGTGAAGAGCACTTGTTGGCATCCGTATGTTAGCAGCGGCAGTCATGGAATCAAATGGATGGATGATTGATTGATTGATTGATTGTTGCAGGCCTCCTTTCTCTTCATGATGAGGGGACCGACGTTATCCCCCGTCTCCTCGTTATGTTTAGCATGAGCGCCATCGCAGTAGGGAAACTAGGGCCAGAAAAGTTGTTAGAATACACTACATACATCTTAAAATTATTTGCCTTGTTCCTGCTCAAAAAATGCAAGTAATAACATTTCCTTACTAGCCTACAGCCTGTTTTAGTTGGCTGATTCCTCACAACCACATCTTCCCATGCCGTGTCTGTGTATTTCTAGTGGTTAAGACATGACTCATGTATAGGAACCAATTCTTAATACTTCTCTCTGCTTCATTTCCACCAAACGGAAATCAAACAAAGCGTATCAGATCGACAGCGAGCCTACCTTCTTGGACCTCCAACACCTGCAGTACACCGCCTTGTCCCCGAGATCTTCCATGTCAAAAGCATGCACCACTTTGGGGTCATCTTTCTGCAGGTCCAGGTTGACCTTGGGCTTGATCCCTGACCCCTTGGTGAAGTACTGGAAAAGGAGGATGCCCGCAGCTGTAGCTCCTGCAGTCACGCCGATGGCTGCCACCAATTCAGCTGTAAAACAAAAGAACAGAAACTTAAGACAAGCTGCTTTGCGTGATGTATTGTTGTCTCTACCTTCTTGCCCTTTGTGCTGTTGTCTGTGACCAACAATGTTTGTACCATGTTTTGTGCTGCTACCATGTTGTGTTACTACCGTGTTGTTGTCATGTGTTGTTGTCTTAGGTCTCTCTTTATGTAGTGTTGTGGTGTCTCTCTTTATGTAGTGTTGTAGTGTCTCTCTTTATGTAGTGTTGTAGTGTCTCTCTTTATGTAGTGTTGTAGTGTCTCTCTTTATGTAGTGTTGTGTTGTCTCTCTTTATGTAGTGTTGTGGTGTCTCTCTTTATGTAGTGTTGTAGTGTCTCTCTTTATGTAGTGTTGTCTCTATGTAGTGTTGTGGTGTCTCTCTTTATGTAGTGTTGTGGTGTCTCTCTTTATGTAGTGTTGTGTTGTCTCTCTTTATGTAGTGTTGTGTTGTCTCTCTTTATGTAGTGTTGTAGTGTCTCTCTTTATGTAGTGTTGTCTCTCTTTATGTAGTGTTGTAGTGTCTCTCTTTATGTAGTGTTGTAGTGTCTCTCTTTATGTAGTGTTGTAGTGTCTCTCTTTATGTAGTGTTGTGGTGTCTCTCTTTATGTAGTGTTGTGGTGTCTCTCTTTATGTAGTGTTGTGTTGTCTCTCTTTATGTAGTGTTGTGTTGTCTCTCTTTATGTAGTGTTGTAGTGTCTCTCTTTATGTAGTGTTTTAGTGTCTCTCTTTACGTAGTGTTGTAGTGTCTCTCTTTACGTAGTGTTGTAGTGTCTCTCTTTATGTAGTGTTGTGGTGTCTCTCTTTATGTAGTGTTGTAGTGTCTCTCTTTATGTAGTGTTGTAGTGTCTCTCTTTATGTAGTGTTGTGGTGTTTCTCTTTATGTAGTGTTGTAGTGTCTCTCTTTATGTAGTGTTGTAGTGTCTCTCTTTATGTAGTGTTGTAGTGTCTCTCTTTATGTAGTGTTGTAGTGTCTCTCTTTGTGTAGTGTTGTAGTGTCTCTCTTTATGTAGTGTTGTCTCTCTTTATGTAGTGTTGTGGTGTCTCTCTTTATGTAGTGTTGTGGTGTCTCTCTTTATGTAGTGTTGTGGTGTCTCTCTTTATGTAGTGTTGTAGTGTCTCTTTATGTAGTGTTGTAGTGTCTCTATGTAGTGTTGTGGTGTCTCTCTTTACGTAGTGTTGTGGTGTCTCTCTTTACGTAGTGTTGTGGTGTCTCTCTTTACGTAGTGTTGTAGTGTCTCTCTTTACGTAGTGTTGTAGTGTCTCTCTTTACGTAGTGTTGTAGTGTCTCTCTTTACGTAGTGTTGTAGTGTCTCTCTTTACGTAGTGTTGTAGTGTCTCTCTTTACGTAGTGTTGTAGTGTCTCTCTTTACGTAGTGTTGTAGTGTCTCTCTTTACGTAGTGTTGTAGTGTCTCTCTTTACGTAGTGTTGTAGTGTCTCTCTTTACGTAGTGTTGTAGTGTCTCTCTTTACGTAGTGTTGTAGTGTCTCTCTTTACGTAGTGTTGTAGTGTCTCTCTTTACGTAGTGTTGTAGAGTCTCTCTTTACGTAGTGTTGTGGTGTCTCTCTTTACGTAGTGTTGTGGTGTCTCTCTTTACGTAGTGTTGTGGTGTCTCTCTTTACGTAGTGTTGTAGTGTCTCTCTTTACGTAGTGTTGTAGTGTCTCTCTTTACGTAGTGTTGTAGTGTCTCTCTTTACGTAGTGTTGTAGTGTCTCTCTTTACGTAGTGTTGTAGTGTCTCTCTTTACGTAGTGTTGTAGTGTCTCTCTTTACGTAGTGTTGTAGTGTCTCTCTTTACGTAGTGTTGTAGTGTCTCTCTTTATGTAGTGTTGTAGTGTCTCTCTTTATGTAGTGTTGTAGTGTCTCTCTTTATGTAGTGTTGTAGTGTCTCTCTTTATGTAGTGTTGTGGTGTCTCTCTTTATGTAGTGTTGTGGTGTCTCTCTTTATGTAGTGTTGTGGTGTCTCTCTTTATGTAGTGTTGTGGTGTCTCTCTTTATGTAGTGTTGTGGTGTCTCTATGTAGTGTTGTAGTGTCTCTCTTTATGTAGTGTTGTGGTGTCTCTCTTTATGTAGTGTTGTGGTGTCTCTCTTTATGTAGTGTTGTGGTGTCTCTCTTTATGTAGTGTTGTGGTGTCTCTCTTTATGTAGTGTTGTGGTGTCTCTCTTTATGTAGTGTTGTAGTGTCTCTCTTTATGTAGTGTTGTAGTGTCTCTCTTTATGTAGTGTTGTAGTGTCTCTCTTTATGTAGTGTTGTAGTGTCTCTCTTTATGTAGTGTTGTAGTGTCTCTTTATGTAGTGTTGTAGTGTCTCTCTTTATGTAGTGTTGTAGTGTCTCTCTTTATGTAGTGTTGTGGTGTCTCTCTTTATGTAGTGTTGTGGTGTCTCTCTTTATGTAGTGTTGTGGTGTCTCTCTTTATGTAGTGTTGTGGTGTCTCTCTTTATGTAGTGTTGTGGTGTCTCTCTTTATGTAGTGTTGTGGTGTCTCTCTTTATGTAGTGTTGTGGTGTCTCTCTTTATGTAGTGTTGTAGTGTCTCTCTTTATGTAGTGTTGTAGTGTCTCTCTTTATGTAGTGTTGTAGTGTCTCTCTTTATGTAGTGTTGTAGTGTCTCTCTTTATGTAGTGTTGTAGTGTCTCTCTTTATGTAGTGTTGTAGTGTCTCTCTTTATGTAGTGTTGTAGTGTCTCTCTTTATGTAGTGTTGTGGTGTCTCTCTTTATGTAGTGTTGTGGTGTCTCTCTTTATGTAGTGTTGTGGTGTCTCTCTTTATGTAGTGTTGTGGTGTCTCTATGTAGTGTTGTAGTGTCTCTCTTTATGTAGTGTTGTGGTGTCTCTCTTTATGTAGTGTTGTGGTGTCTCTCTTTATGTAGTGTTGTGGTGTCTCTCTTTATGTAGTGTTGTGGTGTCTCTCTTTATGTAGTGTTGTGGTGTCTCTCTTTATGTAGTGTTGTGGTGTCTCTCTTTATGTAGTGTTGTAGTGTCTCTCTTTATGTAGTGTTGTAGTGTCTCTCTTTATGTAGTGTTGTAGTGTCTCTCTATGTAGTGTTGTGTTGTCTCTCTTTATGTAGTGTTGTGGTGTCTCTCTTTATGTAGTGTTGTAGTGTCTCTCTTTATGTAGTGTTGTGGTGTCTCTTTATGTAGTGTTGTGGTGTCTCTTTATGTAGTGTTGTAGTGTCTCTCTTTATGTAGTGTTGTAGTGTCTCTCTTTATGTAGTGTTGTAGTGTCTCTCTTTATGTAGTGTTGTGGTGTCTCTCTTTATGTAGTGTTGTAGTGTCTCTCTTTATGTAGTGTTGTAGTGTCTCTCTTTATGTAGTGTTGTAGTGTCTCTCTTTATGTAGTGTTGTAGTGTCTCTCTTTGTGTAGTGTTGTAGTGTCTCTCTTTATGTAGTGTTGTCTCTCTTTATGTAGTGTTGTGGTGTCTCTCTTTATGTAGTGTTGTGGTGTCTCTCTTTATGTAGTGTTGTGGTGTCTCTCTTTATGTAGTGTTGTAGTGTCTCTCTTTATGTAGTGTTGTAGTGTCTCTCTTTATGTAGTGTTGTAGTGTCTCTCTTTATGTAGTGTTGTAGTGTCTCTCTTTATGTAGTGTTGTAGTGTCTCTCTTTATGTAGTGTTGTGTTGTCTCTCTTTATGTAGTGTTGTGTTGTCTCTCTTTATGTAGTGTTGTAGTGTCTCTTTATGTAGTGTTGTAGTGTCTCTATGTAGTGTTGTGGTGTCTCTCTTTACGTAGTGTTGTGGTGTCTCTCTTTACGTAGTGTTGTGGTGTCTCTCTTTACGTAGTGTTGTAGTGTCTCTCTTTACGTAGTGTTGTAGTGTCTCTCTTTACGTAGTGTTGTAGTGTCTCTCTTTACGTAGTGTTGTAGTGTCTCTCTTTACGTAGTGTTGTAGTGTCTCTCTTTACGTAGTGTTGTAGTGTCTCTCTTTACGTAGTGTTGTAGTGTCTCTCTTTATGTAGTGTTGTGGTGTCTCTCTTTATGTAGTGTTGTGGTGTCTCTCTTTATGTAGTGTTGTGGTGTCTCTCTTTATGTAGTGTTGTGGTGTCTCTCTTTATGTAGTGTTGTGGTGTCTCTCTTTATGTAGTGTTGTGGTGTCTCTCTTTATGTAGTGTTGTAGTGTCTCTCTATGTAGTGTAGTGTTGTAGTGTCTCTCTTTATGTAGTGTTGTGGTGTCTCTCTTTATGTAGTGTTGTAGTGTCTCTCTTTATGTAGTGTTGTGGTGTCTCTCTTTATGTAGTGTTGTAGTGTGTCTCTTTATGTAGTGTTGTAGTGTCTCTCTTTATGTAGTGTTGTGGTGTCTCTCTTTATGTAGTGTTGTGGTGTCTCTCTTTATGTAGTGTTGTGTGTCTCTCTTTATGTAGTGTTGTGGTGTCTCTCTTTATGTAGTGTTGTAGTGTCTCTCTTTATGTAGTGTTGTAGTGTCTCTCTTTATGTAGTGTTGTAGTGTCTCTCTTTATGTAGTGTTGTAGTGTCTCTCTTTATGTAGTGTTGTGTTGTCTCTCTTTATGTAGTGTTGTGTTGTCTCTCTTTATGTAGTGTTGTAGTGTCTCTTTATGTAGTGTTGTAGTGTCTCTATGTAGTGTTGTGGTGTCTCTCTTTACGTAGTGTTGTGGTGTCTCTCTTTACGTAGTGTTGTAGTGTCTCTCTTTACGTAGTGTTGTAGTGTCTCTCTTTACGTAGTGTTGTAGTGTCTCTCTTTACGTAGTGTTGTAGTGTCTCTCTTTACGTAGTGTTGTAGTGTCTCTCTTTACGTAGTGTTGTAGTGTCTCTCTTTACGTAGTGTTGTAGTGTCTCTCTTTACGTAGTGTTGTAGTGTCTCTCTTTACGTAGTGTTGTAGTGTCTCTCTTTACGTAGTGTTGTAGTGTCTCTCTTTACGTAGTGTTGTAGTGTCTCTCTTTACGTAGTGTTGTAGTGTCTCTCTTTACGTAGTGTTGTAGTGTCTCTCTTTACGTAGTGTTGTAGTGTCTCTCTTTACGTAGTGTTGTAGTGTCTCTCTTTACGTAGTGTTGTAGTGTCTCTCTTTACGTAGTGTTGTAGTGTCTCTCTTTACGTAGTGTTGTAGAGTCTCTCTTTACGTAGTGTTGTAGTGTCTCTCTTTACGTAGTGTTGTGGTGTCTCTCTTTACGTAGTGTTGTGGTGTCTCTCTTTACGTAGTGTTGTGGTGTCTCTCTTTACGTAGTGTTGTGGTGTCTCTCTTTACGTAGTGTTGTGGTGTCTCTCTTTACGTAGTGTTGTAGTGTCTCTCTTTACGTAGTGTTGTAGTGTCTCTCTTTATGTAGTGTTGTAGTGTCTCTCTTTATGTAGTGTTGTAGTGTCTCTCTTTATGTAGTGTTGTAGTGTCTCTCTTTATGTAGTGTTGTAGTGTCTCTCTTTATGTAGTGTTGTAGTGTCTCTCTTTATGTAGTGTTGTAGTGTCTCTCTTTATGTAGTGTTGTAGTGTCTCTCTTTATGTAGTGTTGTAGTGTCTCTCTTTATGTAGTGTTGTAGTGTCTCTCTTTATGTAGTGTTGTAGTGTCTCTCTTCATGTAGTGTTGTAGTGTCTCTCTTCATGTAGTGTTGTAGTGTCTCTCTTTATGTAGTGTTGTGGTGTCTCTCTTTATGTAGTGTTGTGGTGTCTCTCTTTATGTAGTGTTGTGGTGTCTCTCTTTATGTAGTGTTGTAGTGTCTCTCTTTATGTAGTGTTGTAGTGTCTCTCTTTATGTAGTGTTGTAGTGTCTCTCTTTATGTAGTGTTGTAGTGTCTCTCTTTATGTAGTGTTGTAGTGTCTCTCTTTATGTAGTGTTGTAGTGTCTCTCTTTATGTAGTGTTGTAGTGTCTCTCTTTATGTAGTGTTGTAGTGTCTCTCTTTATGTAGTGTTGTAGTGTCTCTCTTTATGTAGTGTTGTAGTGTCTCTCTTTGTGTAGTGTTGTAGTGTCTCTCTTTATGTAGTGTTGTAGTGTCTCTCTTTATGTAGTGTTGTAGTGTCTCTCTTTATGTAGTGTTGTGGTGTCTCTCTTTATGTAGTGTTGTGGTGTCTCTCTTTATGTAGTGTTGTAGTGTCTCTCTTTATGTAGTGTTGTAGTGTCTCTATGTAGTGTTGTGGTGTCTCTATGTAGTGTTGTGGTGTCTCTCTTTATGTAGTGTTGTGGTGTCTCTCTTTATGTAGTGTTGTGGTGTCTCTCTTTATGTAGTGTTGTGGTGTCTCTCTTTATGTAGTGTTGTAGTGTCTCTCTTTATGTAGTGTTGTAGTGTCTCTCTTTATGTAGTGTTGTAGTGTCTCTCTTTATGTAGTGTTGTAGTGTCTCTCTTTATGTAGTGTTGTGTTGTCTCTCTATGTAGTGTTGTGTTGTCTCTCTTTATGTAGTGTTGTGGTGTCTCTCTTTATGTAGTGTTGTAGTGTCTCTCTTTATGTAGTGTTGTGGTGTCTCTTTATGTAGTGTTGTAGTGTCTCTCTTTATGTAGTGTTGTAGTGTCTCTCTTTATGTAGTGTTGTGTTGTCTCTCTTTATGTAGTGTTGTAGTGTCTCTCTTTATGTAGTGTTGTAGTGTCTCTCTTTATGTAGTGTTGTAGTGTCTCTCTTTATGTAGTGTTGTAGTGTCTCTCTTTATGTAGTGTTGTAGTGTCTCTCTTTATGTAGTGTTGTGGTGTCTCTCTTTATGTAGTGTTGTGGTGTCTCTCTTTATGTAGTGTTGTAGTGTCTCTCTTTATGTAGTGTTGTAGTGTCTCTCTTTATGTAGTGTTGTGGTGTCTCTATGTAGTGTTGTGGTGTCTCTCTTTATGTAGTGTTGTGGTGTCTCTCTTTATGTAGTGTTGTGGTGTCTCTCTTTATGTAGTGTTGTAGTGTCTCTCTTTATGTAGTGTTGTAGTGTCTCTCTATGTAGTGTTGTGTTGTCTCTCTTTATGTAGTGTTGTGGTGTCTCTCTTTATGTAGTGTTGTAGTGTCTCTCTTTATGTAGTGTTGTGGTGTCTCTTTATGTAGTGTTGTAGTGTCTCTCTTTATGTAGTGTTGTAGTGTCTCTCTTTATGTAGTGTTGTAGTGTCTCTCTTTATGTAGTGTTGTAGTGTCTCTCTTTATGTAGTGTTGTAGTGTCTCTCTTTATGTAGTGTTGTAGTGTCTCTCTTTATGTAGTGTTGTAGTGTCTCTCTTTATGTAGTGTTGTGTTGTCTCTCTTTATGTAGTGTTGTAGTGTCTCTCTTTATGTAGTGTTGTAGTGTCTCTCTTTATGTAGTGTTGTAGTGTCTCTCTTTATGTAGTGTTGTAGTGTCTCTCTTTATGTAGTGTTGTAGTGTCTCTCTTTATGTAGTGTTGTAGTGTCTCTCTTTATGTAGTGTTGTAGTGTCTCTCTTGTCGTGATGTGTTTTTTTGTCCTACATTTTTATTTTTGATCCCAGCCCCCGTCCCCCGCAGGAGGCCTTTTGGTTGGCTATCATTGTAAATAATAATTTGTTCTTAACTGACTTGCCTGGTTAAATAAATGTAAACATGTTTTAAATACTTAAGACTCTGATCCAGTATCTAGTTCAGGTAGGGCTCCAACCACACTTTAATAAGAAGAATAAATTCTAATGTATTGCATTGATTCTGTAAAGAATCCATACCTTGCAGTTGTCACATTTTCTTGCTTTAACGTTGATACATTTAATGGAATGGGAGGATGGTGGCTGCTTGCCAGAAGATACCCACCCTTCCGTTACGCTTGCTTACACTGAGATGCACGGAGGTCGGAACGCAATCATTAGGGCACCGTGGAGCCGGTGCGAGATAGGGGTCGAACAACACCTCAATGCAGGGATGGGACATGCCATTGTACTCCACATTTTATCTTTATCCACACTGATGCATCGAGAAGATTGAAATACTGCTAGTTTTCCTGGAAAACTGCCCTTTTCATCCTCATGCTAGTTACCAGTAGCCACCGCAGCCATTTTAGAATGGCAGGGTCAGCCAATCAGCTCCTTTGTTCAATGCAATGTGCCATTCCATAATGGCTGCTGTGGCTACTGGTATTTTTATTTTATTACCCATTTTTCTCCCCAATTCCGTGACATTCAATTGGTAGTTACAGTCTTGTCCCATTGCTGCAACTCCCGTACGGACTCGGGAGAGGCAAATGTCGAGAGCCGTGCGTCCTCCGAAACACGACCCTGCCTAGCCGCACTGCTTCTTGACACACTGCTCGCTTAACTCGGAAGCCAGGTGCTAGAGCTCAATGGGACAAGGACATCCCGGCCGGTCAAACCCTCCCCTAACTCGGACGACGCTGGGCCAATTGTGCACCGCCTCATGGTTCTCCTGGTCACGGCCAGCTGCGACACAGGCTGGGATCAAACCCGGGTCTGTAGGTAGTGACGCCTCAAGCACTGCGATGCAGTGTCTTAGACCGCTGCGCCACTCGGGAGGCAGGCTCCTGGTACTATTGACAGTAATATTTCATTCTGAAGGAGGTATGGTTTGAAGTGACTGAAATGCATCTGAAACGTATTGGGAAGTTCAGAAGATGATGTGGTAAGATCTTCTGTGTAGAAGTTATTTTCCCCCCAGTCTGATTTATTACCTGGTCTTGTCCACTCAGTTCTAATGGGTTGTGGGCATAGTAGAGCGCGTATGTGTTCCTGAGAGTCTTACATTTCAGATGTGGGGTCATAATATTTTGTAGCATAAACCATTCAAAAGACACATTTGTTGGAAGAAAACAGAAACCGCTCTGTTTATTACAACCTCACATAGAAGCTACAGGATACCGGCATAAGCCCGGTTCTATGAACTGTGCACACATTTTCTCTCGCGACCCCATTTCAAATCAAGTCACGACCCCTAGTTTGGGAAACCCTGCCTTACAGAGAAATACTTTTCTTTGCCTCATATGAACCCTTTTCTATAACGTTATCGAGCGAAATTAAGAAGGAATGTCGACTTAACCTGTAGCAACATAAAATTCTAAATGTTGCAGGAGAAAAGATAATTCGCCACATCATTTTCCATCAATGGATGTTGATTTAATTGTAACCCCTTTTTGCGCATAACTATAAATACATCCGACAGGATGAGTTTGAGTGTCTCAGGACAGAGGATCTCAAAATCTCAGGTCAGATTTTGGGAAACCCTGAGATAGCCTACAATAGTATAGGCAAGATGTTTACTAAACTGAACAATATATCAAATTGACACACTCATTTATTCAACCTGAATAGCGAGGCGATTTTGAGGTAAGAAGTGCTTGTATTGAGCCAAAAATTTATTTGCAATGAATGACTGACTGGTGATTCCAAAATTCCATTCCAAAATATTTATTGTATCAAATGCAGGCTATTATAGCCTAGAATGGCATCGAAATTAATGTGATGGCCAGATGCAAATGTATCGGCCAGATGCAAATGTATCATTGCTCTTATTTAATGGCCGTTTCATTGTGAACTTTTCCCCATAATAACAAGAGGGAGTTCCATAACTTCCACTTCAAATATCCAATGGCGCAGCGCCCGATAATTACCAGAAACCCTTAACTCGCTTGATACGGTTTTCCAGAAACAAAGTCGAAATAAAATAATAATTTAGTTAAAACCACCTCTTCCGAGCGAGTTGATGTAAAGTAAACAGTTTTCCAGAGCGTTTTGTCGCAGTTATTTCTTGACGCGCATCAGGTCTAGCGCGTTAATATTTGTTTTTATGGGGAAAGGGTTATGAACTCTTTAGTGACTGCCTGGCTAGCCAAAACAGGAGGCAACAAGTCAAGGTCGCAGTCTTACGAAATGACAGGCATGCTAGCTATTATGCCATCGTCAAAACTTTTACAGATTACATTAACCAATGTCATAAACTAGCTCAGATTTTTCAGAAATATTGCTAAATAACAACAGTTTTCGTAGCTAAGCACGTAACGTTAGCTAGCTAGCACTAGCTAGCTTCAACTTGTTTGCTAGTTAGCATGGCATATTTACCTTTTGACAGGGAAACGTTGTTGGAACTCATGGCTTGTAACTATACGATTGATCAAAGGCAGTTTTGTGGAGAAGGTGTAGCAAACTATCGGTATGGCTCAAATCATGCGTAGTAAATGGCACATATTTTAGATTAGTTCGAAAATGTGAACACGCAGTTAACTATATTAGCGTTATGGCAGCAACATTAAGAATACCGGCTTTCCGATTTTGCCTTCAAAATTAAAGTCTGTGGTAAAACGCTATGTGTATGAGACGACATCAATCATTTTTGCAGCTTTGCATAGTGCATAATGTCAAAATAATGTCACAAAATTATAACTACATCAGGGGAAGAATCTAAGTTAAAGAAAATTGCTACTTTATACAAAATAGATAATATTATAAGGTGTAGCACATTGAGAAATGGTGCTTAAAATGAATGTAAAAAAAAACAACAATATTCTACAGACCCTATTGATCTAGTGCTAGAGCAAGACTCTTAGAATAAGGTTCTATGGACAGATGATTCAAAAGTATAACTTTTTGGACGACATGGGTCCCGTTATGCCTGGTGAAAACCAAACACTGCATTCCAGAGTAAGAACCTCATAACAACGGTCAATCATGGTGGTGGCAGTGTGATGGTTTGGAGATGCTTTGCTACCTCAGGACCTGGACAACTTGCCTTAATAGAAGGAACCATGAATTCTGCTCTGTATCAAATAATTCTACAGGAGAATGTCAGGCCATCTGTCTGTGAGCTGAAGCTGAAGTGCAGCTGGGTCATGCAGCAAGACGATGATCCAAAACACACAATCAAGTCTAAATTAACATTTTTAAAAAGCAACACATTTGAAGTTTTGGAATGACCTAGTCAAAGTCCAGACCTAATCCCAATTGAGATGTTGTGGCAGGACTTGAAACGAGTAGTTCATGCTTGAAAACCCACAAATGTCGCTGAGTTACAGCAGTTCTGCATTGAAGAGTGGGCCAAAATTCCTCCACAGCGAGCTGAGAGACGGATCAACAACTACAGAAGGCGTTTGGTTGCAGTCATTGCAGCTAAAGGTGGCACAACCAGTTATCGAGTGTAAAGCGGGCAATTACTTTTCGCACAGGGGAATTGGGTGTTGCATAACTTTGTTTATGAAATAAGTATGTAATTGTTGTGTTATTTGTTCACTAAGGTTTCCTTCATCTACTGTTGTATTAGGTTTTAGTTGAAGATCTGATAACATTTAGTGTCAAAAATATGCATTAGAGAACATTAGAAAGGGGCAAATACTTGTTCACAGCACTGTGTGGGTTTTAAATATGTTCATATATTTTTAAATCACATTATTTGATATATATGGATATATATAACTTTTCTGTATGGGAGTCTGAATACCAGAAGGGCCCAGCATTGGCTACTTAAAAAAAAAATTAAAAGCAGTACCTCAGCTCCTATATTAATTAGAGATCCAACAATTTGCAGACCCTCTCTCTGTACTGGCTGTATACTCGTGCTACTGAGTGGCACAGCGGTCTAAGGCACTGCATCTTAGTGCAAGAGGTGTCACTACAGTCCCTGGTTTGAATCCAGGCTGTATTACATCCGGCCGTGACTGGGAGTCCCATAGGGCGACGCACATTTGGCCCAGTATCATCCGGGGTAGGCCTTCATCGTCAATAAGAATTTATTCTTAACTTGCCTAGTTAAATAAAGGTGAAATTGTGTGTTCATGTTCACAGGGCTGAGAATGAGACCCTGGTCTCAATAGTGACCCCCTGTCTAAATTAAAGTTTAACAAAATATTTAAAAAAAAAAAAAATATATATATATATATATTTTTTTTTTTTTTAATATTTTGTTGAAGTTGGAAGTTTACATACACTTAGGTTGGAGTCATTAAAACACGTTTTTCAACCACTCCACAAATGTATTGTTAACAAACTATAGTTTTGGCAGGTAGGTTAGGACATCTACTATGTGCATGACAAAAGTAATTTTTCCAACAATTGTTTACAGACAGATTATTTCACTTATAATTCACTGTATCACAATTCCAGTGGGTCAGAAGTTTACATACACTAAGTTGACTGTGCCTTTAAAAAGCTTGGAAAATTCCAGAAAATTATGTCATGGCTTTAGAAGCTTCTGATAGGCTAATTGACATAATTTGAGTCAATTGGAGGTGTACCTGTGGATGTATTTCAAGGCCTACCTTCAAACTCTGTGCCTCTTTGCTTGACATCATGGGAAAATCAAAAGAAATCAGCCAAGACCATGTTCATCTGTACAAACAATAATACGCAAGTATAAACACCATGGGACCACGCAGCCATCATACCGCTCAGGAAGGAGACGCGTTCTGTCTCCTAGAGATGCAAATCAATCCCAGAACAACAGCAAAGGACCTTGTGAAGATGCTGGAGGAACCAGGTACAAAAGTATCTATATCCACAGTAAAACGAGTCCTATATCGACATAACCTGAAAGTCCGCTCAGCAAGGAAGAAGCCACTGCTCCAAAACCGGCATAAAAAAGCCAGACTACGGTTTGCAACTGCACATAGGGACAAAGATTGTACTTTTTGGAGAAATTTCCTCTGGTCTGATGAAACAAAAATAGAACTGTTTGGTCATAATGACCATCGTTATGTTTGGAGGAAAAAGGGGGATGCTTGCAAGCCGAAGAACACCATCCCAACCGTGAATTATGGGGGTGGCAGCATCATGTTGTGGGGGTGCTTTGCTGAAGGAGGGACTGGTGCAATTCACAAAAGAGATGGCATCATGAGGTAGGAAAATTATGTGGATATATTGAAGCAACATCTCAAGACATCAGTCAGGAAGTTAAAGCATGGTCGCAAATGAGTCTTCCAAATGGACGTTGAGCCCAAGTATACTTCCAAAGTTGTGGCAAAATGGCTTAAGGACAACAAAGTCAAGGTATTGGAGTGGCCATCACAAGCCCTGACCTCTATCCTATAGAAAATGTGTGGGCAGAACTGAAAAAATGTGTGCGAGCACGGAGGCCTACAAACCTGACTCAGTTACACCAGCTCTGTCAGGAGGAATGGGCCAAAATTCACCCAACTTATTGTGGGAAGCTTGTGGAAGGATACCCGAAACGTTTGACCCAAGTTAAACAATTTAAAGGCAATGCTACCAAATACTAATTGAGTGTATGTAAACTTCTGACCCACTGGGAATGTGATGAAAGAAATAAAAGCTGAAATAAATAATTCTCTCTAATATTATTATGACATTTCACATTCTTAAAATAAAGTGGTGATCCTAACTGACCTAAAACAGGGAAGTTTTACTAGGATTAAATGTCAGGAATTGTGAAAAACTGAGTTTAAATGTATTTGGCTAAATTGTATGTAAACTTCCAACTTCAACTGTGTGTATATATATGTGGAATACATATTGGCTTATACAGCACAAACTATTCTGGGTGCCACAGTTAAAGTGTTATAGGGAATACTCAGTAGGGTCTGTAGAATGGATACAGTATATGAGGCTCTGAATAATATGGAGTGTTGCTGGCTTTGTTCTCCACCCATTCCATTGGCCACAATGCAATACACTGCAGGCCTAGTTATTTTCATATTGGCTTATATAGAAAGAAACTATTTCATGTGCAGAGGTAAAAGTGTGGTTGGGAGTACTCAGTACGGTCTGTAGAAACCACTTTCAAATTACCCAGTGCTATCCATGGTTCTGAAGTCAATGCCTGTACAGTGTATTCGGAAAGTATTCAGACCCCCTTCACTTTTTCCACATTTTGTTACGTTAGCCTTATTATAAAATGGATTGAAAGAATTTTTCGTCCCTCATCAACCTACACACAATACCCCATAATGACAAAGAAAAAACACGTTTTTAGAAATGTTATTACATTTATATAAAAAATATATATATACTGCTCAAAAAAATAAAGGGATCACTTAAACAACACAATGTAACTCCAAGTCAATCACACTTCTGTGAAATCAAACTGTCCACTTAGGAAGCAACACTGATTGACAATAAATGTCACATGCTGTTGTGCAAATGGAATAGACAACAGGTGGAAATTATAGGCAAGAAGCAAGACACCCCCAATAAAGGAGTGGTTCTGCAGGTGAAGACCACAGACCACTTCTCAGTTCCTATGCTTCCTGGCTGATGTTTTGGTCACTTTTGAATGCTGGCGGTGCTTTCACTCTAGTGGTAGCATGAGACAGAGCCTACAACCCACACAAGTGGCTCAGGTAGTGCAGCTCATCCAGGATGGCACATCAATGCGAGCTGTGGCAAGAAGGTTTGCTGTGTCTGTCAGCGTAGTGTCCAGAGCATGGAGGCGCTACCAGGAGACAGGCCAGTACATCAGGAGACGTGCAGGAGGCCGTAGGAGGGCAACAACCCAACAGCAGGACCGCTACCTCTGCCTTTGTGCAAGGAGGAGCAGGAGGAGCACTGCCAGAGCCCTGCAAAATGACCTCCAGCAGGCCACAAATGTGCATGTGTCTGCTCAAACGGTCAGAAACAGACTCCATGAGGGTGGTATGAGGGCCCGACGTCCACAGGTGAGCATTTCCCAGAGAACACCAAGATTGGCAAATTCGCCACTGGCGCCCTGTGCTCTTCACAGATGAAAGCAGGTTCACACTGAGCACGTGACAGACGTGACAGAGTCTGGAGACGCCGTGGAGAACGTTCTGCTGCCTGCAACATCCTCCAGCATGACCGGTTTGGCGGTGGGTCAGCCATGGTGTGGGGTGGCATTTCTTTGGGGGGCCATACAGCCCTCCATGTGCTCACCAGAGGTAGCCTGACTGCCATTAGGTACCGAGATGAGATCCTCAGACCCCTTGTGAGACCATATGCTGGTGCGGTTGGCCCTGGGTTCCTCCTAATGCAAGACAATGCTAGACCTCATGTGGCTGGAGTGTGTCAGCAATTCCTGCAAGAGGAAGGCATTGATGCTATGGACTGACCCGCCCATTCCCCAGACCTGAATCCAATTGAGCACATCTGGGACATCATGTCTCGCTCCATCCACCAACGCCACGTTGCACCACAGACTGTCCAGGAGTTGGCGGATGCTTTAGTCCAGGTCTGGGAGGAGATCCCTCAGGAGACCATCCGCCACCTCATCAGGAGCATGCCCAGGCATTGTAGGGAGGTCATACAGGCACGTGGAGGCCACACACACTACTGAGCCTCATTTTGACTTGTTTTAAGGACATTACATCAAAGTTGGATCAGCCTGTAGTGTGGTTTTCCAATTTAATTTTGAGTGTGACTCCAAATCCAGACCTCCATGGGTTGATAAATTGGATTTCCATTGATTATTTTTGTGATTTTGTTGTCAGCATATTCAACTATGTAAAGAAAAAAGTATTTAATAAGATTATTTCTTTCATTCAGATCTAGGATGTGTTGTTTGTGTTCCCTTTATTTTTTTGAGCAGTGTATATATATATATATATATATATATATATATATATATATATATATATATATATATATATATATATATATATATATATTACATTTACATAAGTATTCAGACCCTTTACTCAATACTTTGTTGAAGCACCTTTGGCAGTGATTACAGCCTCGAGTCTTCTTGGATATGGCAATACAACTTTGGCTCACCTGTTTTTGGGGAGTTTCTCCCATTCTTCTCTGCAGATCCTTTCAAGCTCTGTCAGGTTGGATGGGGAGCGTCGCTGCACAGACATTTTCAGGTCTCTCCAGAGATGTTCGATTGGGTTCAAGTCCGGGCTTTGGCTGGGCCAGTCAAGGACATTCAGAGACTTGTCCCGAAGCCACTCTTGCATTGTCTTGGCTGTGTGCTTAGGGTCATTGTCCTGTTGGAAGGTGAACCTTCGCCCCAGTCTGAGGTCCTAAGCACTCTGGAGCAGGTTTTTATCAAGGATCTCTCTGTAATTTGCTCCGTCAACTCCCTCGATCCTGAAACATGCTGCCACCACTATGCTTCACCGTAGGGATGGTGATGAACGGTGCCTGGTTTTCTGCAGACGTAATACTTGGCATTCAGGCCAGAGAGTTCATTTGTGGTTTCATCAGACCAGAGAATCTTGTTTCTCATGGTCTGAGAGTCCTTTAGGTGCCTTTTGGCAAACTCCAACTGGGCTGTCATGTGCCTTTTATTGAGGAGTGGCTTCCGTCTGGCCACTCTACCATAAAGGCCTGATTGGAGGAGTGGTGCAGAGATGGTTGTCCTTCCGGAAGGTTCTCCCATCTCCATAGAGGAACTCTGGAGCTCTGTCAGAGTGACCATAGGGTTCTTGGTCACTTTCCTGACAAAGGCCCTTCTCCCCCAATTGCTCAGTTTGGCCGGGTGGCCAGTTGTAGGAAGAGTCTTGGTGGTTCCAAACTTCTTCCATTTAAGAATGATGGAGGCCCGGGGCCTCCTGAGTGGCGCAGCGGTCTAAGGCACTGCATCGCAGTGTTGCGGTGTCACTACAGCCTGGGGTTCGATCACAGGCTGTGTCACAACCAGCCATGACCGGGAGTCCCATATGGCGGCACACAATTGGCCCAGCGTCGTCCTGGTTAGGGGAGGGTTTGACCGGGGGGCTTTCCTTGGTTCATCGTGCTCTAGCGACTCCATGTGGTGGGCTGGGCGCCAGCAGGCTGACCTCGGTTGTCAGTTGAATTGTGTTACCTCCAACACATTGGAGATGGAGGTCACTGTGTTCTTGGGGACCTTCAATGCTGCAGAAATGTTTTGGTACCCTTCCCCAGATCTGTGCCTCGACACAGTCCTGTCTCAGAGATCTACGGACAATTCCTTCAACCTCATGGCTTGGTTTTTGCTCTGAAATGCAATGTCAACTGTGGGAGCTCATATCGACAGGTGTGTGTCTTTCCAAATCATGTCCAATCAATTGAATTTACCACAGGTGGACTCCAATCAGGTTGTAGAAACATCTCACGGATAGTCAATGGAAACAGGATGCACCTGAGCTCAATTTCGAAATCTCATAGCAAAGGGTCTGAATACTTATGTAAATAAGTTATTTCTGTTTTTTAACAATTTCTAAAAACCTGTTTTCGCTTTGTCATTATGGGGTATTGTGTGTAGATTGACGAGGGAAAACATTTATTTAATACAATGGGTCTGAATACTTTCCGAATGCACAGTATATATATGACAGCACACTGCCATTGGAATCTTCAAAACACAGGATGTAAGAGAATACAATTATTTTATTAGAAGTAAACGGCAGTAGTCTGGAAGATATTTGGAGCACATTTGACAAACGGACCCAGCAACACTGTCACCAAAACAAACATGTTCAGAAACTTGTCTCTGAGACATGCTTCAGTTCTGCTGGTTGTTGTGACGATGGTTCCAATCACTTCATGATCTGACAGCACCCTTTGATAGATGAACATACAGTGGGGGGAAAAAGTATTTGATCCCCTGCTGATTTTGTACGTTTGCCCGCTGACAAAGAAAGGATCAGTCTATAATTTTAATGGTAGGTTTATTTGAACAGTGAGAGACAGAATAACAACAAAAATATCCAGAAAAACGCATGTCAACAATGTTATAAATTGATTTGCATTTTAATGAGGGAAATAAGTATTTGACCCCCTCTCAATCAGAAAGATTTCTGGCTCCCAGGTGTCTTTTATACAGGCAACGAGCTGAGATTAGGAGCACACTCTTAAAGGGAGTGCTCCTAACCGCAGCTTGTTACCTGTAAAAAAGACACCTGTCCACAGAAGCAATCAATCAGTCAGATTCCAAACTCTCCACCATGGCCAAGACCAAAGAGCTCTCCAAGGATGTCAGGGACAAGATTGTAGACGTACACAAGGCTGGAATGGGCTACAAGACCATCACCAAGCAGCTTGGTGAGAAGGTAACAACATTTGGTGCGATTATTCGCAAATGGAAGAAACACAAAATAACTTTCAATCTCCCTCGGCCTGGGGCTCCATGCAAGATCTCACCTCGTGGAGTTGCAATGATCATGAGAACGGTGAGGAATCAGCCCAGAACTACACGGGAGGATCTTGTCAATGATCTCAAGGCAGCTGGGACCATAGTCACCAAGAAAACAATTGGTAACACACTACGCCGTGAAGGACTGAAATCCTGCAGCGCCCGCAAGGTCCCCCTGCTCAAGAATACATATACATGCCCGTCTGAAGTTTGCCAATGAACATCTGAATGACTCAGAGGACAACTGGTGAAAGTGTTGTGGTCAGATGAGACCAAAATGGAGCTCTTTGACATCAACTCAACTCGCCGTGTTTGGAGGAGGAGGAATGCTGCCTATGACCCCAAGAACACCATCTCCACCATCAAACATGGAGGTGGAAACATTATGCTTTGGGGGTGTTTTTCTGCTAAGGGGACAGGACAACTTTACCGCATCAAAGGGACGATGGACGGGGCCATGTACCGTCAAATCTTGGGTGAGAACCTCCTTCCCTCAGCCAGGGCATTGAAAATGGTTCGTGGATGGGTATTCCAGCATGACAATGACCCAAAACACATGGCCAAGGCAACAAAGGAGTGGCTCAAGAAGAAGCACATTAAGGTCCTGGAGTGGCCTAGCCAGTCTCCAGACCTTAATCCCATAGAAAATCTGTGGAGGGAGCTGAAGGTAATCTTTTTATTTTTTTGCCCTAGCACTACACAGCTGATTCAAATAAACAAAGCTTGATGATGAGTTGGCTATTTGAATCAGCTGTGTAGTGCCAGGACAAAACCAAAACGTGCACCCTGGGGGTGCCGTCAGACTGAGTTTGGGAAACCCTAGTGTGCTGATGTGTAATTCCCTCTGATTTACACATTTTTTGAATGTAAAGTTGTGTTGGTATCCTTACTACAATACTTTAACTATCAAAAGTAGTGTAACGACCCTGGGTTCATAAGCACGGATACTGACTCTGCCACATGAGCATGCTTTTGGGGCACAGTCGATAGCGCGCTGGACTTCGGGCTAGAAGGTCGAGGGTTCGAGGCCTGCTCCCTGCCAGTTTCATTACAGTAGGAAGTATCCCTGAACTGTCTAAATCTAAAACTGGTAACTAAATCAAGCCAAGTGATTGAGTTAATATAATCTGTTTTCATTAAATTAGTCTAAACAAAGTATTTAAAATGACAAATTATATTCTAATGTGTCACAATTATATTCTAATGTGTCACAATTATATTCTAATGTGTTGACATTTAAGATTAAATAATTGTATAAGATTAAAAGGTTTGTATGAAATATAATCCTATATTCTTACAATAATTGTCTGATTAATTACCAGCCTTGTTTTTTTTCACTGTTCCGATATTTCATTGGGGGCGGGAGTAGAGAACCTAGATGTAGATGTTTGGTATCTACTGTAACATGTTTAACATGGTAAAAAACAAGATCAACTGATCTGCAGGTTTATTCTTGGGGGTTTTTGGTTGCAAGTCTGTTTTAACACACAGGTGCATGTAATAATCTCCCGTTAGTAGTGTGTGAAGAAATCTAGAGCTAGCCTGCTGCGTGATAAATTCTTCCTGTTGGTTGCAATTAACTCATGGAATGACATCTTCTGTTGTAGCGTTGCATTGACCTGACCAACTGAAGTAGAGAAGAGATTCAGCAACTCTTGGCGGAAAATGGAATGAAATAAAAAATATTCTTTGTTAAAAGCAAAACGTTTTGACTTTTGGCCTTTCTCAACTGGCCAACTCACAGAGCAAGACGAGAACGTCAAATACCGAATTGAGAATAAAATGGGACACTTTCTGCATATCCGTCCTCTAATCTGTTCAGACACCTATCCAACATAGCACAACACATTTCGGGAATCCTCAAGATGTTTCCTATAATCACACCAAATAATGTTATCATATTCACAGGAGGCACGACACACCTATTTGTGTACACCGAGTCACAATTTATATTTTCAGTTTGCATTTGGTAGACTGGGACAGCAGCTTACATAAACTGGGATACCATTATTATAGTCCTAATTGTACCCCAATTCAAGACCAGTTTGTGTGGTTAGGAAACATCTGAGGATTTTAGAAGTGCATCATGTGTTCGGCTAATAGGTTGGATAGATGTCACTCAGAAGACAGAAATGCACTAGTACCAGTACTACAAGAACCAGAGTCCTGCGTAAACTATTCAGAAATAAACCCACCAGGATTAAGCTGTCCCAGTTTGTGATGTCCCACTCTTTCTGAATTCACTTGAACAGAAACGTGAAACTAGATTTCCTCAAAAATCAACATACTTCTCGAAGACTACAAAACAGAAGTGTAGAAATACAGAAGCAATAAACTATATTTTTTGATACTCTGAGAAATGTGACTATGCTTATAGGTTGCAACCAACACCTATTATCTCCACAAATGTTTTCCCATCTGAACCAAACCCCTCCTCTCCCTGACAGCATCAAGAATCACCAAACCCCCCCTCTCCCTGATAGCATCAAGAACCACCAAACCCCCCCTCTCCCTGACAGCATCAAGAATCACCAATTGACACATCTCTATAGCTGTACAATTTTATTCCTTTTACAAACAAAATGTCAATTTCAGTACGTACACATTGCACACAGAATATTTTGTGTTCCTTTTCCTGTCATTTTTCTTAAGCAAGAGAGTTAAGCACTAAGCCTGCATTTACACAGGCAGCCCAATTCTGATCTTTTTCCACTAAATTGGTCTTTTGACCAATCAGATCAGCTCTTTTGCCAATAATTGGGCAAAAGATCAGAATTGGGCTGCCTGTATAAACGCAGCCTTACACACCGTAAATAACCATCAGGTTAGACATTTCATTAGCAGAGATTGCTGGTGGATATATTTATAGGTCTCCGTGTACATTCAGATCAATGATAGAAGGTCCATCCTCTAAAACCTTCCAGAATAAAAGTCTGTTTTTTTTCCTTCAAATTCAGCAGGACTCGAGCAGAAGAAACTCACTCAAGATAAAACCGGATTCTCAGAGCAAATTTTGCATAATTCTTAACAATACAAAACAGCTTTGAACAACCACTTACTCATTTTGGGTTATTGGCAGAGTTTGCAGCATTGCTAGGACATTATACCTAAAGAGGTCAACACCGAAGCTACTGCATAGCATGTTCTCTGTTATCAGAGATCAAACTCCTGTTCATTAACAACACTGTAATGAGCTGGTAAGGGAAAACTCTAAGACTTCTGCTTTAATGCCAATCACTCAATAGCGCTTTAGTATGGGCATGAAGTAATTGCTGTCCTTGTGCTGTGGCAAGCAATATCTCTGTACACAATACTGTACAAACAGAGCTCTTACATAACACAGGTTTGATGGCTCAATTCACGAGACGCAAACACAGTGTGTAAGCACTGAGGAAGAGGAGCTTTGTATTGATCCAGACTAACATACCAAAACACTAACTTGAAGGGCCGTCCCGTTGGTGGCCTTCAGGTGTGACTAATACATGGATTTAACATATGGACCACTGAAAAAGGAAAAATACTTTATATTTAAACTAGACTCAACAAATTAGAGCTTTGGAAGCAAAGATAAACGTAATTTCCTAATACTGCCTTCTCACAGCACAGGGACTTCAGTTCCAGACATCTTTCCAGGACATTGTTTAGAGCATGTGTCAAACTCATTCCACAGAGGGCTGAGTGTCTGTGGGGTTTTCGCTCCTCCCTTCACCTGGGTTGTCTAGGTCAACATTTAAAAGGAAAAACCAGAAGACATTAGGCCCTCCGTGGAATGAGTTTGACACCCTTGGTTTAGAGACTTGAGGTGTTTCATCACTTCATTTCATCTTATCAGTAGTTGTGATACACACATGTAAAATTGGGACATACTTTTAAAATACATTTGAAAAGCTGTTGGGGGTAATAAATAACGAAATGGTAATCCAAGGTTTAGCCAATGATCCAGACTAGTACCAGGGGCTAATGTAAGGTCTAATCCAATCATAAGAACATACATGCAAAGTTTGGGAACAGGGGGTACTTGGAATAACTCTCAGAGCAGACTGGCTATAGAACAAATAATACATAGAACCACAAAAATAAACGTTTAAATTTTTTTTTCAAAAGAATTGAAATAATACAAAAAGAAATTGATTCTTGTGATTTTTTGTGAAAATAAAAAAAAGTCAGAGTACCCATGCTGATGACTGAAATGTACTGACCTGGCTGAACTTCATGTGGCAGCTGGCTGCAGTGGGGCTCTGATATTAAAATAGGCCTAACTGGAGCCTTCACAATGAAGAAAATGTATGGCACACACATGTACACTGAACAAAAATATAAATGCAACATGCAACAAATTTCTAACATTTTACTGAGCTACAGTTCATAAGGAAATCAGTCAATTGAAATAAAATCATTAGGCCCTAATCTATGGATTTCGCATGACTGGGAATACAGATATGGATCTGTTGGTCTTTAAAAGAAAACGGGTAGGGGCGTGGATCAGAAAACCAGTCAGTATCTGGTGTGACCACCGAATGTTGTCCCATTCCTCTTCAATGGCCATGAAAAGTTGTTGGATATTGCCGGGAACTGGAACACACTGTCGTACATGTCGATCCAGAGCATCCCAAACATGATCAATGGGTGACAGGTCTGGTGAGTATGCAGTACATGGAAGAACTGGGACATTTTCAGCTTCCAGGAATTGTGTACAGATCCTTGTGACATGGGACCGTGCATTATGCTGAAACATGACGTGATGGCGGCAGATAAATGGCACGACAATGGGCTTCAGGATCTCGTCACGATATCTCTGTGCATTCAAATTGCCATTGATAAAATGCAAATGTATTCGTTGTCTGTAGCTTATACCTGGCCATACCATAACTCCACTGCCACCATGGGGCACTCTGTTCACAACGTTGATGTCAGCAAACTCATCGCCCACACAACGTCATACACGTTGAGAGGCCAGTCGGACGTACTGCCAAATTCTCTACAACGACATTGGAGGCAGCTTATGGTAGAGAAATGAACATTCAATTATCTGGAAACAGCTCTGGTGGACAGTCTTGCAGTTGGCATACCAATTGCAAGCTCCCTCAAAACTTGAGACATCTGTGGCATTGTGTTGTGTGATAAAACTGCACATTTTAGAGTGGCGGTTTATTGTCCCCAGCACAAGGTGTACTTGTGTAATGATCATCCTGTTTAATCAGCTTCTTGATATGCCACATCTGTCAAGTGGATGGATTACCTTGGCAAAAGGAGAAATGCTCACTAACAGATTTACATGTGTAAATCAGAAATTTGTTCAAAATTTGAGAGAAGTAATCCTTTTGTGCGTACGGAACATTTCTAGGATCTTTTATTTTAGCTCATGAAATAAATGAAATTAGCTCAACACTAATTAGCTCAACACTAATTATTATTATATTTATAATTTAACCTTTATTTAACTAGGCAAGTCAGTTAAGGACAAATTGTTATGTACAATGGCGGCCTACACCGGCCAAACCCTGACAACGCTGGGCCAATTGTGATACAGCCTGGATGTTGCGTTTATATATTTTTGTTCAGTTTATTTCCACTAAAAACAACACAAAGGCAACACATAGGGTTGAGTTGAGAAGAGGATGGCACCGAGTAGCCAGTAAGTGAACTGCTACCCCGTTTAACAACAGAGTGGCACCTGACAGGATGAGGCAATTAACCAACATGGAGCGAAGGAACGAAAAGGTCGACAGAACAGAACATTCTGTGATGTCATAATGCCAAAGGTTGAGACATTGGATGCAACAGTATTATTCTAACAAAGCAATTTAGAAGTTGATGGATGAAATACATTTATGTTTCTTTTGACTACTTGTTGCTCAGTTAATTTTTTATTTATTTATTTTATTTAACTAGGCAAGTCAGTTAAGAACAAATTCCTATTTACAATGACGGCCTACCCCCTGCCAAACCCGGACTACAGTGTTAATGCTTCTGTTTGAAATACCTAGGCCAACAGGTAATACATATCTTGTGGTGGTCCTTCAATCTTTTAGTTACAAGCACATTCACATTGAATAGTTTTAACTGATGACTAGAACAAGAAAACTAATAGCAGCTATGGGAATTACTTTGGGGACCAAAAGAGAGATTTCCTGTCCAAACTGCAGGTAATGGACCCTTCGCACTGGGTGAGGAACTCCCACAGACACAGGAAGACAAATCTCTTAAATCCCTATATAGACTAACTGCTGGCAGTAGTTATGTACCTTTCTTACAACTACAATAGATAAAAACACCAAAAAGTCCTTACTAGGCAATTCAAACACAAGGCAATTCTACAGCATGACTGGCTGTAGAGTGGGTGTCATCATGGGCCAGGGTTAGGAGAGGATGAGGCACTTTCTTAGTGAGGAAAGGCAGACTCATCATTCAGCTCTGTAGTGCAGCATCTTTGGAAAACAACCAAAGTACCAAGATCATGACATATCTTGCAAAAGTGACCGACATACTAGCAGATCACAGAACCCCATCACTAAAACGAGAGTTTGAGGAGGTTGTGTAACCAATGGGTTTTTAAAAACACCCCATCACTGTTAACCATGCTCTGATAATAAAGCTATGATGACGGGTGTGGCACAAGTGAACGGAGAGTGGACCCTTGGTGTGACACGCTTAATTAAAGGGCCAGCCCATGATGATGAAACAGCCTCTTGGTCCCTTCATTTGATACGAATGAAACTAAACCCTTTCCCCCTGTCTGACATTTTCTTTTTTGTACATAGCTGGGCAGAACATCAGCTAATTTTCCTCTCTAATTTTCCTCTACCTCAGACGTAACTGGACTGTCAACACAAGTCAAATCTCAGCAGGTTTTGGCTTTAGTGCACCCTAGAACTACACAAATAGGTATTTACACACAGTGCCAAAAACGAACACCGTTTCTGTGATCCTTAGCATTTACCTGGCATCCAGGGTTCATGACATGAGACATTACATTAGTTATATTAAAACCTCTATTATAGGGGATTTTAGGGGAGGGAGTGAAAGGATATTTAGAGTTAAATTATTAAATGGCTTTTCCCAGTTTTTTCCAGTTTCTTGTGGTGGCTTCCGTGAAATCCTTTCAGCAGCTTCTATACAGACGACATGGGCATCTCTTCATGGCTCCTCAGATGACTTTAACAGCTCCAGTAATGCCCCAACTGCTCCAAAATAGCCCTACAGAAAACATACGTGGTAAATATAGTATTATTACTAATACTCAAATACAAGTATGAGTACTATTACAATACTCATTAATGGAATCAAGGAAATTGATTATGGAATCTGGGAGCTATGGAGTAGAGTTGACAGCTTTGTTTACATCCAGTCTGACAGAATCTCAACTCAAATCAAGTGTTGTACCTCATGTTCTAAGAACAAGGCCTTCAGTTGTCCCTTGGACCAGAAGTCCATGGCGTAGGCCAGCAGCTTAGTTGAAACGGTGTTGATCCGTAAGAAATTCCCAACAAACACAACTCTCTCGATTTTCTGAAAGTGAAAAGATCATGATAGTAAAATAGTTCACGTATCCAATTAATTTGTTTCCCACTAAGAAGCCCATTATAAAACCAATAATCCTGCAAAACACAGATTAACACTTCTGAATCATAACAACAGGAACAGTCAACATTTTAACGTGTTTTCTTTGAGATGATTCAAGTTATTTTGACGAACTGATATTACAAAACACACAGAGAAGTACACACACATAATACTGCAGCAACATTGCAAGGAAAATACTCATTATGACCACAAGGTGGAGCTAAAAGACAGGAGTCTGCTGTATGTCATCGGCCCTGTAATCAATGTGAATCAATTTACAAAACGCCAGAGCTGAGAAGTCAGTTGGACCTTGAAATCCTACATACAGTATATCTGAATCTGTACTGCTGTGTCCCTGTTGAACTAAGCTGCCTTATACCAATTGTCCTGTCTGTACTATCAGTGACCCTAAAAACAAGTTCCTATCAACCATTGTTGTTTGGCAATTCAGTATTCTATTCTGTAGTTCATGCTTTGGGAAAAGGTCTACGGGCCAGTTGGTGGCGGCGCTGAAGATCTGTGCTCTTTGATAGCCCTGTACAATGCTGCTTGATCACCATGCCACAAGGCAACTCTGTAAAGTAGCTGAAATCGTACAGAAAACCACCCAAATGACTAATATATGTCGTCGTCTCACCTAGCTACTTTAAGATTAATGCACTAACTTTAAATTGCTCTGGGTTAAGAGTGTCTGCTAATTGACTAAACATGGAAATTCAAATAAGCCGTTTAGACAACTATTTCTTATGAAAACATACACTACATGACCAAAAGTATGTGGACACCTGCTCGTCCAACATTTCATTCCAAAATCATGGGCATTATTATGGAGTTGGTCCCTCCTTTGCTGCTATAACAGCCTCCAATCTTCTGGGAATGCTTTCCACTAGATGTTGGAACATTGCTGCAGGGACTTGCTTCCATTCAGCCTCGAGCATTAGTGAGGTTGGGCAGTGATGTTCGGCGATTAGGCCTGGCTCGCAGTCAGCGTTCCAATTCATCCCAAAGGTGTCTTGACAAACCATTTCTGTATGGACCTCGCTTTGTGCACGGGGACATTGTCATGCTGAAACAGGAAAAGGCCTTCCCCAAACCGTTGCCAGAAAGTTGGAAGCACAGAATCATCTAGAATGTCATTGTATGCTGTAGCATTACGATTTCCCTTCACTGGATCTAAGGGGCCCGAACCATGAACAACAGCCCCAGACCATTATTCCTCCTCCACCAAACTTTACAGTTGGCACTATCCACCAAACCCAGATTCGTTCGTCTGACTGCCAGATGAGGAAGCATGATTCATTACTCCAGAGAACACGTTTCCAATGCTCCAGAGACCAATAGCGGCGAGCTTTACACCACAGAAGCCGACGCTTGGTATTGCTCATGGTGAACTTAGGCTTGTGTGCGACTGCTTGGCCATGGAAACACATTTCATGAAGCTCCTGACAAACAGTTATTGTGCTGACGTTGCTTCCAGAGGCAGTTTGGAACTCGGTAGTGAGTGTTGCAACCGAGGACAGACGATTTTCACATGCTACGAGCTTCAGCACTCGGCGGTCCCGTTCTGTGAGCTTGTGTGGCCTACCACTTCGGGGCTGAGCCATTGTTGCTCTTAGACGTTTCCACTTCATCAAGAACAGCACTTACAGTTGACCGGGGCGGCTCTAGCAGGGCAGAAATTTGACAAACTGACTTGTTGGAAAGGTGGCATCCTATGATGGTGCCAGGTCGAAAGTCACTGAGCTCCTTAGTAAGGCCATTCTACGGCTAATGTTTGTCTATGGAGATTGCATGGCGGTGTGGTCAATTTTATACACCTGTCAGCAACGGGTGTGGCTGAAATAGCCAAATCCACTAATTTGAAGGGGTGACCACATACTTTGTATATATTAGTGTAAATGAGTGAATTAATGTTAATATGTAATTATGCAAACTGTATGGAGAATTATGCAAACGGTTACCTCGTTGACGGCACACATGCGTGCAATGGAGCCTATGTTATTGGTGATGGTGACCAGCATAGCCCGGGCCAGGTCGTCTTTGCTGATGGAGTCTCGTTTCTCTTTGCTCATCATGTGACCAAAGCTGTATGTTAAAAGGTCACCCCAAAACAGAAAAACAACAGAAGAATCAAAAAAGAACCTCTTATTAAAAAAAGAACGTGCTTACATGAAATCGACAAATATTTCTTTAATTTAAACAATACCAATTAGGGTTGCACAAGTGGAGGATTCCCAGAATCAGGAGGGAATAAGCAGCAAATCCGGAATCCTCTGACCAGGATTTCTGGAAAACCAGGGAATTTATTGAAAGTTCCAGGATTTTTGCAACCCTAGTACCAATAAGATTGTTGCGTTAAAAATGTAAGGGAATTGAACATCTACCATAAGGCCGAGGCCAGTGATAAAGATCACTTCTGGGACAAGGACACTGTTGTGTTACTGCACCTACAGGTAACTGCCAAAATAAAGGAAACACCAACAAAGTTTCTGAATAGGGTGTGAGGCCACCACAAGACAGAACATCTTCAAAGCACCTTGGCATAGATTCTACAAGTGTCTGAAACTCTATTGGAGGGATGCAACACCATTCTTCCACCAGAAATTCCATAATTTGGTGTTTTGTTGATGGTGGTGGAAAATGCTGTCTCAGGCACCACTCCAGAAGTGTTCAATTGGGTTGAGATCTGGCGACTGAGACGGCCATGCCATATGGTTTACATAGTTTTTCATGCGCAACAAACCATTCAGTGACCACTCGTGCCCTGTGGATTGTCATCCTATGAGGGAATAACCATGTTAACCAAAATAATGGCCAGCCCAGCATTTTTACACATGACCCTAAGCATGATGGGATTTCAATTGTTTAACTAGGAATCACAGCTGTGTGGAAGCACCTGCTTTCAATACACCGATCCCTCATTTACTCAAGTGTGTCCATTATTTTGTCAGTTACCTGTACATTGCGCCTTATCTGTGTACCTGCTTTTACAGTTCATTAACTACCATAATTAACCACTTAATACTGGGTAACCATTGGTAATTAATTACACTGAGATTTGTCACATACTGAATTATTACCAAGAATTAAGAATTCATTCAGGATTAGTTGCAGAATTACTGTACTATTGCGGCTGTAAGTAGCAGCACCTTTTTTCGTCAGAGCTCTTCGGTGCCAGTGCTCCATTAGAAAATACCCCTGCATTTCTAAGAAACAAGAATTTAAAATACCCAAATAAGTATATATTTCTAAAAATCAATCTCAGTATGGCATATTTTCAGAATGAGCTCTTAGAAAATTATATTACAAAGTGTGTTTCATGTGCCATCCTCTTACGAATAAAAGCCTACATAATTCCATATAAATATGAAGGCATGACTGGCCGGTTTATCATGGTAGATATAGCCAGCCTAATGTTCATCATAATGATGTTAATAACGGTGATATAATGGTAAATATCAGGGTTGGGGTCAATTACATATCAATCCCATTTAAATTCAGAAAGTAAACCAAATTCCAATACCACATTTTCCTCATTGAAGCATTGAAGAGAAGTGGAATTTCAGTGTACTACCTGAATTGACTGGAATTTAAATGGGATTAACCGTGAGTCCATGGACCCAGCCTGACTGGTGTCAACGGTACATGCTGGTAGTGTTGGTATAATGGTGTGGGGAATGTTTTCCCGGCACAAGTTAGGTCCCTTGATACCAATTGAGTAGCGTTTGAACGCCAGAGTGTATCTGAACATTATTTCTGACCAGCTGTAGCCTTTCATGGCTACAGGAGGGTTCAACCCGGTACTAGACGGGTGTACCTAATAAATTGGGCACTACGTGTATATTAAGTGGTAGATATAGCTCATCATTCACAGAGTGTAAAAAAACATTAGGAACACCTTCCTAATATTGAGTTGCACCTCTCCCTTTTTCCCTCAGAACAGCCTCAATTTGTCGGGGACATGGACTCTACAAGGTGTTGAAAGTGTTCCACAGGGATGCTGGCCCATGTGGACTCCAATGCTTCCCACAGTTGTGTCAAGTTGGCTGGATGTCCTTTGGGTGGTGGACCATTCTTGACACAGGAAACTGCTGAACGTGAAAAACCCAGTAGCGTTACAGTTCTTGACACGAACCAGTGCGCCTGGCACCTGCTGCCATACCACTACCATACCGCTTACATTTTTTACCTTGCTCATTAACCTTTGAATGGTACACATACATAATCCCTGTTTCAATTGTCTTAAAACGTAAAACTTATTCTTTAAACCTGTCTCCTCCACTTCATCTACACTGATTTAAAGTGGATTTAACAAGTGACATCAATAAGGGATCATAGCTTTCACCTGGATTCACCTGGTCAGTCTATGTCATGGAAAGAGCAGGCGTTCTTAATGTTTTGTACACTCAGTGTATATTATCATGGTAGATATAATGGCATATATTATCATGGTATATCCAGTATAATGTCCCAGTACTGAGTGGTCCTTTGCTCACCTGGAGGCTACAGCAGATCCTTGGAGGCTGAAACGCTCATAGTCTCCTCCGTAGATATCCTTCACCAGTTTGTCCACATTGCTGCTGTCCCCTCTGCTAGCCATATCCAGGGCCTCTTCAAACGTCTCACACCCCGTCAGCAAGCAGCACAGGCCCAGGAACGTACCCCCACCAAGACTGAGAGGAGGACACAGAGAAGGGATCAGGCCCAGGAACGTCCCCCCCACCAAGACAGAGGAACACAGGGAAGGGATCAGGCCCAGGAACGTACCCCCACCAAGACAGAGGAGGACACAGAGAAGGGATCAGGCCCAGGAACATCCCCCACCAAGACAGAGGAACACAGGGAAGGGATCAGGCCCAGGAACGTACTCCCACCAAGACAGAGGAACACACAGAGAAGGGATCAGGCCCAGGAACGTACTCCCACCAAGACAGAGGGACACACAGAGAAGGGATCAGGCCCAGGAACATCCCCCACCAAGACAGAGGAACACAGGGAAGGGATCAGGCCCAGGAACGTACCCCCACCAAGACAGAGGAGGACACAGAGAAGGGATCAGGCCCAGGAACGTACCCCCACCAAGACAGAGGAACACAGGGAAGGGATCAGGCCCAGGAACGTACCCCCACCAAGACAGAGGAGGACACAGAGAAGGGATCAGGCCCAGGAACGTACTCCCACCAAGACAGAGGGACACACAGAGAAGGGATCAGGCCCAGGAACGTCCCCCCCACCAAGACAGAGGAACACAGAGAAGGGATCAGGCCCAGGAACGTACCCCCACCAAGACAGAGGAGGACACAGAGAAGGGATCAGGCCCAGGAACGTACCCCCACCAAGACAGAGGAACACACAGAGAAGGGATCAGGCCCAGGAACGTCCCCCCCACCAAGACAGAGGAACACAGGGAAGGGATCAGGCCCAGGAACGTACTCCCACCAAGACAGAGGGACACACAGAGAAGGGATCAGGCCCAGGAACGTACCCCCACCAAGACAGAGGAACACAGGGAAGGGATCAGGCCCAGGAACGTCCCCCCCACCAAGACAGAGGAACACAGGGAAGGGATCAGGCCCAGGAACATCCCCCACCAAGACAGAGGAGGACACAGAGAAGGGATCAGGCCCAGGAACATACCCCCCACCAAGACAGAGGAACACAGGGAAGGGATCAGGCCCAGGAACGTACCCCCACCAAGACAGAGGAGGACACAGAGAAGGGATCAGGCCCAGGAACGTACTCCCACCAAGACAGAGGAGGACACAGAGAAGGGATCAGGCCCAGGAACATACCCCCCACCAAGACAGAGGAACACAGGGAAGGGATCAGGCCCAGGAACGTACCCCCACCAAGACAGAGGAGGACACAGAGAAGGGATCAGGCCCAGGAACATCCCCCACCAAGACAGAGGAGGACACAGAGAAGGGATCAGGCCCAGGAACGTACTCCCACCAAGACAGAGGGACACACAGAGAAGGGATCAGGCCCAGGAACGTCCCCCCCACCAAGACAGAGGGACACACAGAGAAGGGATCAGGCCCAGGAACGTACTCCCACCAAGACAGAGGGACACACAGAGAAGGGATCAGGCCCAGGAACGTCCCCCACCAAGACAGAGGAACACAGGGAAGGGATCAGGCCCAGGAACGTACCCCCACCAAGACAGAGGAGGACACAGAGAAGGGATCAGGCCCAGGAACGTCCCCCCCACCAAGACAGAGGGAACACAGGGAAGGGATCAGGCCCAGGAACGTACCCCCACCAAGACAGAGGAGGACACAGAGAAGGGATCAGGCCCAGGAACGTCCCCCACCAAGACAGAGGAACACACAGGGAAGGGATCAGGCCCAGGAACGTACCCCCACCAAGACAGAGGGAGGACACAGAGAAGGGATCAGGCCCAGGAACATCCCCCACCAAGACAGAGGAACACAGGGAAGGGATCAGGCCCAGGAACGTACTCCCACCAAGACAGAGGGACGACACAGAGAAGGGATCAGGCCCAGGAACGTGCCCCCCACCAAGACAGAGGAACACAGAGAAGGGATCAGGCCCAGGAACATCCCCCACCAAGACAGAGGAACACAGGGAAGGGATCAGGCCCAGGAACGTACTCCCACCAAGACAGAGGGACACACAGAGAAGGGATCAGGCCCAGGAACGTGCCCCCCACCAAGACAGAGGAACACACAGAGAAGGGATTGTTGAAACAGAGCTAAGAAAGGGAGAGGAGAGGCAACTTCAAGGAAACTGAATGGACCATAGAGATCCTATTAAATGAAGTATTCTGATATCTTATTCTATGGAAAAGACTCTCCAGTAAAAACCTCAGGACCAGGAAGTATTGTTTTTTTTCCACTCAAGGTTGAAACCTAACCTGAGACATGCACATTATACTTGAATGCATTGACATCAATGGGAAATGTGTGACATTTTGTAGTTACACCCATGCGTGCTTAAAGTTAGGGTTTCATCCCTTATGCTGGGGAAGGGTCATTGAAAGGGGTCTTAAATTAATTTCCAGCAGAGGCCTAAAAAGGAGTCTCTTCTCAGCCTGAGACAGGGAGAGTTAGTGGGGGTAGGCAGAACAGGTCCCATAGGAACTGTAAGCTGACCCCAAGACCTCACGAACGGTCACAAGGCCACCAGGAACGGTCACAAGGCCACCAGGAACGGTCACAAGGCCACCAGGAACGGTCACAAGGCCACCAGGAACGGTCACAATGACCTGGGTCGGCTTTCCTTGGATACCCAAACACTTTTACCAATACAGCCAAGTTATCCTTCTTTAAAAGACCTACAGTGCCTTCAGAAATGATTTTCCACATTTTGTTGTGTTACAGCCTGAATTTAAAATGTATTAAATTGAGAATTTGACATCACTGGCCTACACACAGTACCCAATAATGTCAAAGTGGAATTCATTACAAATGAAAAGCTGAAATGTCTTGAGTCAATATGTATTCAATAAGTATGACTACCTCATCTCTGTACCCCACAATTATCTGTAAGGTCCCTCAGTCATGCAGGGAATTTCAAACAGATTCAACCACAAAGACCAGGGAGGTTTTCCAATGCCTAGTAAAGAAGGGCACCTTTTGGTAGATGGGTAAAAATAAAATAAAAAGTAGCCATTGAATATCCCTTTGAGTATGGTGAAGTTATTCATTACACTTTGGATGGTGTATCAAGACTAGAGATGCAACAGTACACAGTATGTTGTCGAACCGTTCGATACGTCCCCTACAGTTCAATACGCATACGTGAACCGCGGAATTACGATATGCCTGTCATTTTCCTATAATTTCCAAAACGTGCTTATTGGCTGCAGACTACACGCACGTTGTATATTCAGATCCACAGAACCAGACGCGCAGCTTGTGAACAGGCTTGGCAGGCAACTGCTTGGGGCCCCAGGCCGTTAGGGGGCTCCTGAGGGCCGACAAACTTTACTCCACAGCAATGTCTCAAAATGTGGCAACCACAGTGACCGCAACCCCCTCCCCCTTAAACAACCAAGGACGATTTGCAATGAAATCTCATGAAGAAACCTCCCTAAAGGGGCCCCATGAAGAAACAAAAAACAAATATTCTCTCAGCTCCAACGTGACAATGGCGAGCATTAGCGAGACAGAGAGAAGCACATTTGAAGAGTCACCGGCGTCATTCAAATCCACTGTGTGGGAACATTTTGGATTCAGCATTCAATACGTCAATGAGGGTAAGAAGACCGTAAACAAACAAAGTACAGTCTGCAAGCGATGCTTTGCCACTGTCGGCTACTCGAGTGGAAACACTTCTAACATGTCATATACGTGGCCGTCACCCGGCCGTATCCCTTGCAGGTGGAGCTGGAGCAAGGAGAGTCCACTCGTTAGCGAAAACACAACAACCTCTCCCTGCTGCCGTCCATCAACAATTTGCTACAAATTCAGAAAAACTAAGAAATAATTGAAAGCAGTGGAAGTGGACATAGCCAAAGATTTGCAGCCCTGTTCGGTGGTTACTGACTCGGGATTTCGTCACCTGATGAAAAAAAAATTTGAACCGGGTTACAATGTCCCCTCCCGCACACATTTCAGCAGTAAAGTAATTCCCAAACTCTATGAAACACCACAGAGAGACATTGAAAAGGAAGTGACACAGACACCCTATCTAGATCTCTCCACTGATAGTTGGACCTCCAGAGCAACTCAAAGCTACCTCACTGTGACGGTTCACTATGTACTGGAAGCTTCCTCTGGTTCACTATGTTCTGGTTCACTATTTTACGGTTCACTATGTACTGGAAGCTACCTCTCTGTGACGGTTCACTATGTACTGGAAGCTACCTCTCTGTGACGGTTCACTATGTACTGGAAGCTACCTCTCTGACAGTTCGCTATGTACTGGAAGCTACCCCACTGCAACGGTTCACTACGTACTGGAAGCGGTTCACTATGTACTGGAAGCTACCTCTCTGTGACGGTTCACTATGTACTGGACGCTACTTCTCTGTGACGGTTCACTATGTACTGGACGCTACCTCTCTGTGGATTTCACCATGAGGCCAATGGTGACTTTAATGGCTGTGATAGGAGAAAACTGAGGATGGATCAACAACATTGTACTTACTCCACAATATTAACCTAAATGAACGAGTGAAAAAAAAGAAACCTGTACAAAATACAAATATTTAAAAAAATGCATCCTATTTGCAACAAAAGTAATACTGCAAGAAAATGTGTAAAAGCAACTAACTTTTTGTCCTGAATACAAAGTGTTATGTTTGGGGCAAATCCAAAAAACACATTACCTGTCACGTCCTGACCAGTTAAGGGTTATTTGTTGTTGGAGTTTGGTCAGGATGTGGCAGAGGGTATTTGTTTTATATGGTTTGGGGTGGTGGTGTAGGTAGTAGGTTGTTTTATTTATGTATTCCGAGGGTTTTGGGCGCTGCTCTGTGTTTATGTATTTCTAGGTTTAGTTAGTTAGTTGTGGGTATAGGTTCTAGGTTTGTTTTCTATGTAGAGTTAATTGGGATTGGACTCCCAATTGAAGGCAGGTGTGTTGAGTTGCCTTTGATTGGGAGTCCTATATTAGTAGGGTGTGTTTGTCTGTGTGTTTGTGGGTAATTGTTTGTGAGCACTGCGTTTATTGAGCCTGCGACACTGAGTACTGTTTATTGTTTTGTTTTTCCTGTGGATGCTTTTTGTTTTTTCCATTAAAAGAATGAGTATCCACATACCCGCTGCATTTTGGTCAATTCAACACGGCACCTTTTGTGACATTACCACTTTCCATAGTGGTGGTTGCATCATGTTAAGGGTATGCTTATAATCGGACTGGGGAGTTTTTCAGGATAAAAGAAATGAACGGAATGGAGCTAAGCATAAGCTAAATCACAGAGGAAAACCTGGTTCAGTCTGCTTTCCACCAGACATTGGGAGATGAATTCACCTTTCAGCAGGAAAATAACCTAAAACACAAGGCCAAATCTCCAAGATGATAGTAAATGGTCCTGAGCGTCCGAGTTACAGTTTTGACTTAAATCTGCTTGAAAATCAATGGCAAGACCTGAAAATGGTTGTCTAGCAATGATCAACAACCAATTTGAAAGCGCTTGAAGAATTTTTTAAAGAAAAATGGGCACTGTTGCACAATCCAGGTGTGGAAAGCTCTTATAGATAGACTCACAGCTGTAGTCGCTGCAAAACAGTGCTTGTACAAAGTATTACCTCAGGGGTGTGTAAAATAATATGTATGTAAATTAGATATTTCTGTATTTAATAAAAAAAAATTTAAGTGCTATTTTTAAAATGTTTTCACTTAGTCATTATGGGGTATTGTGTGTAGATGGGTGAGATTACAAAAATATATTTAATCCATTTTGAATCCAGGCTGTAACAAAATGTGGAATAAGTCAAGGCGTCTGAATACTTTCATAAGGCATTTTAACCGAAAGCTAAAAAATCCCATTGAAAATCTGTGGAAAGACTTGAAGATTGCTGTTCACCACCGCTTCCCATCTAACTTAACAGAGCTTGTGCAAATCTGCAAGGACAAATGGGAGAAAACCCCAAATCCCGATGTGCAAAGCTGATGCAGACACAACCAAGACGACTCAAAGTATTGACTCAGGGGTGTGAATACTCTGTATTTCATTTTCAATACATTTGCCCAAGAAAATTTCAAAAAAAACTTGTTTTCACTGTTATTATGGGGTATTTGTGTGTAGATGGGTAAGGCTGTAACAACAAAATGTGGAATAAGTCAAGGGGTATGAATATTTTCTGTTGGCACTGTAAATACCAGCATGAGCTTTGTTTCACCCCAGTGCCGTTTTCTATTTAGAGACGTTCCAAGGTTGAACTGGTGTAAATATAGACTGTCCTTGTGCAACGAGCAGACAGACAGTACCTACTGTCTAGGGAACACGATGCACATACAGCACTTCGTATTCTGATGTAGACGTTGTTCAACCTGGCTTGCTAATAACAATAAAGCAGTCTAACTATTATTCATTGTGAGTCACAATTCCAACTACAAAAAAATAGCTTAAAGTAAATGAGGAACAGCAGTTGTAAATGATTGCTTTTCTCTGTAATCTCTGTTGACATGACAACGTATGATGATTCTCTCTTCTTATGAAGAAGGCTACAGTTCCTTTCTGGGCAATGACACCCGCCATGCTATAAAACTATTTATTTGGGTCATTCACCTGGGAAAACCCAGTTCACTGCTGATAAATAACATTGATTTTGAATTGGCACTGGTGAACAGCACTGTCCTTAATAGCGTAAACATTTCAGATTTTAAACACTACCATAAATGCTGACCTTCACGGCTTTTAAAAATGTCAAATATAATCCCTGTCAGTTGTTGCTCTGTGCTTTACCTGGTACCGGTGACCCGTTTGTAGTCGTCTTTGGAGTACACAGCCAGGATGCTAACCCCAGATCCAATGTTGACCAGCAGCATAGGGAACGGGTCAGCCAGACTGCACGGTGTCTTCACACTGTTCTGGGTGTCTGATGGGTTCTCCAAGTAGTAACACTGAGGGTGGCCGTTGAAGCTCACGGAGTCCACATAGAGCAGGCCATGAATCAGACAGTCAAGCTCATCCAGCTTTAACAGCTCTAAATCAGCCATCTGTAGAGGGGGAGGAGGTGGGAATATGGTAGGGAGAGTGAAAGAAAGACAGAAAGTGGTGTGAGGCAAATCATGCAGAGTAAAATCTCAGCATGTGCATAAAGCAAACAGCAGTCAGGGTTAATGACTGGTTATATAAGAAAGCAGGTCTGGGGCCACAGAGAAGCACAGTGAACCACAATGAAGTTTATGACAGCACACCATGTTTTCGCAACACTGGTACAGTAAAGCACAGGGCTCAGAAAGTCCAGAGCCCACTGTTTAAAAACAAATAACGTATTGACACTCTCCTTGACCACTTACCGGTCTCCGGGTCACGGAGGAGAGAGAGGACAGAGAAGTCGAGGACGGTCTTTTGCCCAAAAGGAGATTCTCCCGATCACTCACCGTTCTGAAGTCATTCTCAAACTTGTAAGCCCCTCCACCAGTGGCACAGAGCGTGGTGTGAAGGCTGGAGAAGTTCTTGTCGCTGCCCATCTGGATGAAGCGGTGCATGGCCTGCGTGGGGAAACGGATGAAGTGTAGGTTGCCCGTCCGGCCACACATGGTCAGGTTCTTCAGTTCCAGGTGGACGTCTCTGACGCCCGTCTTCCCGTACGCCGTGTTGGAGGTCAAGTAGCGACGAATGCTCTTCAGGTTTTCTACCTCTTCCTGTTCCTCTTCCGCCGTGATGTCCTTAGGCTCAAAGTAGACCAGCTTCACCAGAGTACCGCCGATGTCCATCCCGAACCAGGGGAAGGCTGTCAAGGCAAAGCGTGAGATACATAATCATTGAAGGTGTTATTACCACGTTGTTTCCCTGTGCTACCAAGAGTCAAAGCACCAAACCAGTCATCAGCAAATAACCCGTCCGTCTGCATTTAAATGTCAGCTAAAATACCACGCATAATAGGACAACTGTTGACATAGGAACACACTTGAGATTTCCATCCAATGTTACTCTCACAAGGAAGCTGTGACCCGGCCTATTTCACAGGTCAGACGGCCATGTGACTGATGTGAACTAGTTCTGCGTAAGAGAGAGAGAGAACATTTCCTTGTTCCTGGTAAGTCCAGTCGTGGTGGTGGAATGGATCCAATATCTGCCTTCTAGGTTAGCCTTAGATCTATCATCATCATCATCAATATTAGCTTTACCGTGACAAAGGCCCTAGGGTATAGATAGGCCCAGGTTTGCGCCAATTGTCCATGTACTTAGTAGGAAAGAAAGACAGCGACTGTATTTTTAAATTTTTCCTCTACATTGTGTCCCATCATCTTATTTGAGATATTTCAGTGGCTGGTGGTGCCATTTTAAGTAGGTTATTTGTACATCTGTTCGCTTACACATGCAGACCAGGCAGACAGTTGGAGTAAATGTTTCATTTGTTTTATTTTTAAAACACATGTAGCCTACCCAGCCACTGTAGGCTAAATCCACAGCTACAACAGAGCTCAAGTTTCCATGGAAACCTGATTTCAAGATTCATATTTTCTATTTTGCCTGAAGTGGTGGTGTTTTTCTTTTGGGGGGGGGGGGCATTACAGGGTTACTTATATTTCAGGGACTAACATTCATTGAGATGCATCACAGAATGAGGCCTCTTTGCTGGTCGACTAGTTATTCTGTTGTTCAGCAGCCTCAATGCTGGTCGACTAATTATTCTGTTGTTAAGCAGCCTCAATGCTGGTCGACTAGTTATTCTGTTGTTAAGCAGCCTCAATGCTGGTCGACTAGTTATTCTGTTGTTCAGCAGCCTCAATGCTGGTCGACTAGTTATTCTGTTGTTCAGCAGCCTCAATGCTGGTCGACTAGTTATTCTGTTGTTAAGCAGCCTGTTTGCTGGTCGACTAGTTATTCTGTTGTTAAGCAGCCTCAATGCTGGTCGACTAGTTATTCTGTTGTTAAGCAGCCTGTTTGCTGGTCGACTAGTTATTCTGTTGTTAAGCAGCCTCAATGCTGGTCGACTAGTTATTCTGTTGTTAAGCAGCCTCAATGCTGGTCGACTAGTTATTCTGTTGTTAAGCAGCCTCAATGCTGGTCGACTAGTTATTCTGTTGTTAAGCAGCCTGTTTGCTGGTCGACTAGTTATTCTGTTGTTAAGCAGCCTGTTTGCTGGTCGACTAGTTATTCTGTTGTTAAGCAGCCTCAATGCTGGTCGACTAGTTATTCTGTTGTTCAGCAGCCTCAATGCTGGTCGACTAGTTATTCTGTTGTTAAGCAGCCTCAATGCTGGTCGACTAGTTATTCTGTTGTTAAGCAGCCTCAATGCTGGTCGACTAGTTATTCTGTTGTTAAGCAGCCTCAATGCTGGTCGACTAGTTATTCTGTTGTTAAGCAGCCTCAATGCTGGTCGACTAGTTATTCTGTTGTTAAGCAGCCTCAATGCTGGTCGACTAGTTATTCTGTTGTTAAGCAGCCTCAATGCTGGTCGACTAGTTATTCTGTTGTTAAGCAGCCTCAATGCTGGTCGACTAGTTATTCTGTTGTTAAGCAGCCTCAATGCTGGTCGACTAGTTATTCTGTTGTTAAGCAGCCTCAATGCTGGTCGACTAGTTATTCTGTTGTTAAGCAGCCTCAATGCTGGTCGACTAGTTATTCTGTTGTTAAGCAGCCTCAATGCTGGTCGACTAGTTATTCTGTTGTTAAGCAGCCTCAATGCTGGTCGACTAGTTATTCTGTTGTTAAGCAGCCTGTTTGCTGGTTGACTAGTTATTCTGTTGTTAAGCAGCCTGTTTGCTGGTCGACTAGTTATTCTGTTGTTAAGCAGCCTGTTTGCTGGTCGACTAGTTATTCTGTTGTTAAGCAGCCTCAATGCTGGTCGACTAGTTATTCTGTTGTTAAGCAGCCTCAATGCTGGTCGACTAGTTATTCTGTTGTTAAGCAGCCTCAATGCTGGTCGACTAGTTATTCTGTTGTTCAGCAGCCTCAATGCTGGTCGACTAGTTATTCTGTTGTTAAGCAGCCTCAATGCTGGTCGACTAGTTATTCTGTTGTTAAGCAGCCTCAATGCTGGTCGACTAGTTATTCTGTTGTTAAGCAGCCTCAATGCTGGTCTACTAGTTATTCTGTTGTTAAGCAGCCTCAATGCTGGTCGACTAGTTATTCTGTTGTTAAGCAGCCTCAATGCTGGTCGACTAGTTATTCTGTTGTTAAGCAGCCTCAATGCTGGTCGACTAGTTATTCTGTTGTTAAGCAGCCTCAATGCTGGTCGACTAGTTATTCTGTTGTTAAGCAGCCTCTTTGCTGGTCGACTAGTTATTCTGTTGTTAAGCAGCCTGTTTGCTGGTCGACTAGTTATTCTGTTGTTAAGCAGCCTGTTTGCTGGTCGACTAGTTATTCTGTTGTTCAGCAGCCTGTTTGCTGGTCGACTAGTTATTCTGTTGTTAAGCAGCCTCAATGCTGGTCGACTAGTTATTCTGTTGTTAAGCAGCCTGTTTGCTGGTCGACTAGTTATTCTGTTGTTCAGCAGCCTCAATGCTGGTCGACTAGTTATTCTGTTGTTAAGCAGCCTCTTTGCTGGTCAAATGTCATATCTAGGTTTAGGAGAGTCACTGCCTGACAAGAGGCAAAGTCCATGTTGAGATTATGACTCCCAGAGTTTATTAGTGTGCAAGACCTCTATAAAGTGATTGTTATATAATCTGCCAGAACTGGTTATACCATATCTGATAGGATTCCATGAAAACAGACTGGGAAGTGAACCCTCAACTAATAGTGACACCAAGGTCTACCGCTACAACCATTCCTTAGCTTGAAGGACCTAACCCTAACAACTGACTGAATGAGACCAGGGCCTACCGTTCCAACCATTCCTTAGCTTGAAGGACCTAACCCTAACAACTGACTGAATGAGACCAGGGCCTACCGTTCCAACCATTCCTTAGCTTGAAGGACCTAACCCTAACAACTGACTGAATGAGACCAGGGTCTACCGTTACGACCATTCCTTAGCTTGAAGGACCTAACCCTAACAACTGACTGAATGAGACCAGGGCCTACTGTTCCAACCATTCCTTAGGTTGATGGATTACTAGATGAGAGGCAAACCAGCCTCCCGAGTAGAGGAATCAATCTTTATGGGGGAGCAGGGCTCGGGGCAGGTGGGGTAGTAGAATCATTATTTATGAGGGAGCAGGGCTAGGGGCAGGTGGGGTAGTAGAATCATTATTTTTCAGGGAGCACATGAAAGTCACCCCACCAGTGAGACTCCTGCCCTGTCCAGCTGTAGGAGTTGTGTGTGTGTGTGTGAGTGACTGAGTGAGAATAGAGTTGGAATTTGGTTTACTTTCTTAATTGACTGGAATGGAGTTCAGGTTGGAGTCTACCATACTCCAACCTTCCTCTTGATTTCCATTATAAACCAAGAGACCAGAACCCAACCTTCATTGGATCGTATTATTGTGTTGATTGTATTGTGTAATGTTGTGTTGATTGCTAATGCCTTCTTGGACAGGTCTCAAAACAGTGCCTCTCAATGGGCTTTCCTGGTGAATAAAGGTTAAATAAAAAAAAGAAGTAAAATTGACCTACACATAGCAGTGAAATCTGTGTCCGTGTCCACAAAACGTGTTAATCATCTGTGAACTATAACTAGTGGTAGAAAATGTACCTGACCGATGGTACCTGGTTTCTAATCTGAGATCTCTCTTTATGAGAGCCGTTCTGTGCAAAGATAACCACACTTTCAAAACTGTGGTTATAGCCAAGCGGTTGTCTAAACGTGTCTAATTTTGAATTTTCTGCAGTGGCTGCCAAATAACCTGCTGTGGTGTCATGATTAATTGATACTAAAAAGTTATAGCATATTTAAGTTGCTTATTGTTCAATTCATTACCAGCTGAGATGTAGGCAAATTGGAAAAGTGTTTTCTTTAACCAACTGATGCAGTACTTCATGCAATATTCCTGGGTAGATAACCTATAGCTATAATAATCAATGGTAAATGTTAGACTTGAGGTTATCCAAATGACAGCTCAGCAAGAATGTTGAGGGCATTGCCAAGCTGAATGTGCAATATTAATCTTGTGTAATAGGCTATAGCACTTCAGATCAGAGCCAATTTGAAATCTCTATAATTACACTGATATTGATCACACCATTTAGGTACATTTTGTGTTCCAGATATGTTCATCTATAGCCTCAGTTTGTATTTACATTATAGTCATTTAGCAGACAATTATCCAGAGCGACTTACAGGAGCTATTAGAGTTACATGCCTTGCTCACAGGCACATCAACACATTTTTCACCTAGTCATCTCAGGGATTTGAACCAGCAACGTTCGCCGCTCTTAACCACTAGGCTACCTGCCACCCCGTATGCCTTTTATGTGACTACATGCTGCATGGCATTAGACATAGTTAGTGGTTTAAATCATATAGTTGATGTTTTAAATGGCTTCAGTGAACTTGAAGTATGCATTGCAACATGAGCATGTGAAAAATCTCAAGGTCAGACCCATCAAATGGCACCCAAGATCACCATTGAGATTTGAAACACCGGATTAATTATTAACCAACATATAGGCTTTGTTGTAAACATTAGGCTCTTTCCAAACACCTTTCGGAATACTGATACCATAATACACTGGAAAATACCAAGACATTACCTGCTGGTGTGGATGGGAGCTTCCACTTGAAATCTCATTGAGGTACCTCTAAAATAGTGGTTCCCAAACTGTGGGGCGTGCCCATTAATGAACTCGGTCCAGCTTTCAATTTACTCTTGAAAGTTGTAATAGTAGAATCCTCTTGTCATGTCAGTCATTGCATACCTTAGAGAGCTATGTATAACTTGCCAAAAAAAACAACTAGCCAATGTCAGCTAACATTTGTTAGCTAGGTTTTGTAGACCATAGATTTTGTTGTAATGTTTGAGCTACTCAAATATCACAATAATACACATTAGACATGGCAAAATGTATAGAATTGTAACAAAATTAGCTTTAAAACTGCTAAATGTTCTCTGCACCTCATGACAAAATGTGTAGAATTGCAGAAAATAAGCTTTAAAACCTGCTAATTTTTCATGAACAGTGCTTGTGCCCATAAAAATAGACATGGGGCACAGGATGTTTTCGAATGCTAGAAGGTTTGGGAAGTTTGGGAACCCCTCCTCTAAAAACAGAGGGGGGGACTTGCAACCAACCTGGACTCAGGGGTAGACATAACATAGTAAATGTAAATCCGAGACACTCCAATTAGTATGATATGTTACAATTCATATGGTGTGTATTAACCTGTTAGGGCTAGGGGGCAGTATTGACACGGCTGGATAAAAAACGTACCCGATTTAATCTGGTTACTACTCCTGCCCAGTAACGAGAATATGCATATAATTATTGGCTTTGGATAGAAAACACTCCAAAGTTTCTAAAACTGTTTGAATGGTGTCTGTGAGTATAACAGAACTCAAATGGCAGGTCAAAACCTGAGAGATTCCTTTACAGGAAGTGGCCTGTCTGACCATTTATTGTCTTTCTTTGACATCTCATTCAATTACAAAGGATCTCTGCGGTAACGTGACACTTCCCACGGCTCCAATAGGCTCTCAGAGCCCGGGAAAAAGCTGAATGTCGTCATTCCAGCCCCAGGCTGAAACACATTATCGCCTGTCTCAAGTGGCCGATCAAGGGACTGTGGGCTTAGGCGCGTGCACTGGCCGCCCCCGTCTTTGTGTTTTTTCCTCTGTTTTCCGAAAAGGAGATTCCCGGTCGGAATATTATCGCTTTTTTACGAGATAAATTGCATAAAAATTGATTTTAAACAGCGGTTGACATGCTTCGAAGTACGGTAATGGAATATTTCGAATTTTTTGGTCACGAATTGCGCCATGCGCGCGACCCTGATTTACCATTTCGGATAGTGTCTGGGACGCACGAACAAAACGCCGCTATTCGGATATAACGATGGATTATTTTGGACCAAACCAACATTTGTTATTGAAGTAGCAGTCCTGGGAGTGCATTCTGACGAAGACAACAAAAGGTAATCAAACTTTTATAATAGTAAATCTGATTTTGGTGAAGGCTAAACTTGCCGGGTGTCTAAATTGCTAGACCGTGATGGCTGGGCTATGTACTTAGAATATTGCAAAATGTGCTTTCACCAAAAAGCAATTTTAAAATCGGACATATCGAGTGCATAGAGGAGTTCTGTATCTATAATTCTTAAAATAATTGTTATGCTTTTTGTGAACTTTTATCGTGAGTAATTTAGTAAATTGTTAGTAAATTCCCCGGAAGTTTGCGGGGGGTATGCTAGTTCTGAACGTCACATGCTAATGTAAAAAGGCGCGATTTTCAAAACCTTAAAAATCCTATTACTTCAATTTCTCAAACATATGACTATTTTACAGCTATTTAAAGACAAGACTCTCGTTAATCTAACCACACTGTCCGATTTCAAAAAGGCTTTACAACGAAAGCAAAACATTAGATTATGTCAGCAGAGTACCAAGCCAGAAATAATCAGACACCCATTTTTCAAGCCAGCATATAATGTCACCAAAACCCAGAAGACAGCTAAATGCAGCACTCACCTTTGATGATCTTCATCAGATGACAACCCTAGGACATTATGTTATACAATACATGCATGTTTTGTTCAATCAAGTTCATATTTATATCAAAAACCAGCTTTTTACATTAGCATGTGACGTTCAGAACTAGCATACCCCCCGCAAACTTCCGGGGAATTTACTAACAGTTTGCTAAATTACTCACGATAAACGTTCACAAAAAGCATAACAATTATTTTAAGAATTATAGATACATTACTCCTCTATGCACTCGATATGTCCGATTTTAAAATAGCTTTTCGGATGAAGCACATTTTGCAATATTCTAAGTACATAGCCCGGCATCACAGGGCTAGTTATTTAGACACCCACGCAGTTCAGCCTTCACCAAAATCACATTTCCTATAAGAAAAATGTTCTTACCTTTCTTGTTCTTCGTCAGAATGCAGTCCCAGGACTTCTTCTTCAATAACAAATGTAGGTTTGGTCCCAAATAATCCATCATTATATCCAAACAGCGACGTTTTGTTCGTGAGTTCTAGACACTATCAGAATGGTAATCCACGGTCACGAGCATAGCGCATAGCGTGACAAAAAATGTCTAAATATTCCATTACCGTACTTCGAAGCATGTCAACCGCTGTTTAAAACCAATTTTTATGCCATTTATCTCGTAGAAAAGCGATAATATTCCGACCGGGAATCTGCAATAAACTAAACAGCCGAATTAAAATACTCCACGGGGGCTAATCGCGCACGCGCCTCACTCCATTGTCACCTAATGGGACACTTGAATAAGATGATAATCTGTTTCAGCCTGAGGCTGCCTCGTCAACCTTCATGATTTTCCCGCGTCCTGAGAGCCTATTGGAGCCCTGGGAATTGTCACGTTACAGCTAAGATCCTTACTTTTCAATAAACAGATGCAAGACGCACGACTCCTTGTCAGACAGGCCACTTCCTGCATGAAACCTTGTCAGGTTTTTGCCTGCCATAGGAGTTCTGTTATACTCACAGACACCATTCAAACAGTTTTAGAAACTTCAGGGTGTGTTCTATCCAAACCTGAACAATAATATGCATATTCTAGCTTCTGAGTTGGTGTAGGAGGCAGTTAAAAATGGGCACATATTTTTTTCCAAAATTCTCAATACTGCCCCCTAGCCCAAACAGGTTAAGAGAATTGCGGGAAAACAGTACCCGACAGTTGGGGGTGAAGGACACTGTCTACCAGTGTAGAGTTAGCTACCGTTGTTACCCCCGCCCATTCTTCTGTGGAGTTTATCGACAGCTGGCATCCAACATGATTGTGCATTAATGACCCCTACTTTACTGGAGCGCCCCCGCCTCCCACCTGTGCTAACTTACAAATGATTCAATGAAAGTATAATGAGGGGTTGCTGCAGATGCAGGAATGCCTCAAATTGGGTGCCGCAATTGCACCCTTCTCGACCAACCACCCTACTTCCGTTTTTTCCTTAATTAACCTTTTGTCTTATGTAAAGGTAACATGTCATACTAGTTTGAGTGTCCTGGATTTATCTTTACTATGTTACGTCTAGTCTATGAGACCAGGCTGGCGCGACAACTAGGACACAGCAGACAATTCTCTCTCTCAGGTCTAACACAATTAGAGATGGAGCAGAGGAATGCCGACTAGCATGCTAAGCCAGTGGACCGCTGAACTTGCCCTAGGTCTTTTCTAGAAAGAAACTCAGCTCAACAACACCGAAGAGAATGTTTCACAATGTCACAGAGATTGTTGTTCAATAATGGCAGTTCAGAAGTGCCCTACTTGTGACAACAAGTGTAATCTACGCTGACAAATTAACACTTTACCCGATTCCCATCAAATGTTCTAGTTTCGTGAGTCTGACATTCCACCTTCATGTAAACAATAGCAAACAACTTACCTGGCTTCTTTACATTTCTCAGCTTCATGGTGATGCACTCAGGTGCATTCAAAAACACTTATTAATACCCGAAAAAAATACAGGCATGCAAAGTTAAGATCAGTGTTTACAATTATTTTAGATTCCTCAGTTTATACAGCAAAGAAAACGCAACTTTTTTTGCACTGTGACTTCGACTAAAAGTTTGAACTTCTTTAACAGCATCCTAGAAACCAGGGAAAGGGAATTTTGTACATTTGGGGGCGGTGTCCTGGCTCTTTAACCCAGCCTTGCGGAGACAGAGGGCGGCCGCTAATTGGCCGAAGTACGCCAAGCCTTCTTATCAGGAGCGATTTCAGCACAACTTCTGACTGAGAAGACACCAATCACGGTGCACCCATTGCAAAAACAAAAGGAGTCACATAGTTTCTAAAACAACGTAGCTGGAACTAACAATAGCTAATATCCAGGACATTATCCTTAAGATTATGAGAAAAAATTGTTGGTTTGCTGACAGACAAAAGCAGTCATGATAGTCGCAGTGCCTTGAATCAGAATCGCCTTTATTCGCCAAGCACATTTACAATGTGTTACACTAAGTGCCTACCCGGACTTTGACTTGGTTAATTTGTGCTGCTATAACAGTCCCTCTCCTCGCCCCTACCTGGGCTCGAACCAGGGATCCTCTGCACACATCGACAACAGCCACCCTCGAAGCATCGTTCCACAAAAACCGCGGCCCTTGCACAACAAGGGGAACAACTACTTACATTTACATTTTAGTCATTTAGCAGACGCTCTTATCCAGAGCGACTTACAGTACTTCAATGTCTCAGAGCGAGTGACCGCTAACTAGCTAGCCATTTCACATTGGTTACACTGCCAGCAATGTAGGCTATAGCTGATGATGGAAACTTTGAATCCATCAACTACCTAGCGATAGTAGGCCTACAGTATTTACTGTACAATGACACGTGCAGCGACCCAAAACACCGTGGCTGCATTGCAAACCCATACGATTATACAAGATGTATATTCCATGCATAGCTATGGCCAGCTGACTTATGCAACTTCTCTACATTCAACTACCTGCAGCATGCATGTAACCGGGTCGGTATAATTTGTGGAACGTTCCAACAGGAATCTGTTCCAAAAACGGTGTAATTTTTAAATACATTTTTTTCTTTTTATTTCACCTTTATTTAACCAGGTAGGCAAATTGAGAACAAGTTCTCATTTACAACTGCGACAAGATAAAGCAAAGCAGTTCGACACATACAACACAGAGTTACACATGGAGTAAAACAAACATACAGTCAATAATACAGTACAAAAATAACAAGGTTGCCAACAAGCAACGCAATTTGGTTAAGTTTTTCATTCACCACGTTTATTCCGAAAAATGTCTTCTCACTCTGGTGACAAACATTAAGAATAGGCTACGTGGTGAGTTGGTGCCTATTCGTCAGCTAGTTAGCTAGGTGAATTGATCATGCTACTTTACACTATGGACAAACATTAAGAATAAGCTACGTGGTGAGTTGGTGCCTATTCGTCAGCTAGTTAGCTAGGTGAATTGATCATGCTACTTTACACTATGGACAAACATTAAGAATAAGCTACGTGGTGAGTTGGTGCCTATTCGTCAGCTAGTTGAATTGATCATGCTACTTTACACTATGGACAAACATTAAGAATAAGCTACGTGGTGAGTTGGTGCCTATTCGTCAGCTAGTTAGCTAGGTGAATTGATCATGCTACTTTGTATACGTTGTTGGAACGTTTGACAAATTATACCCACCCCATGTAACCTAGTGGTTTTCAAACATCTCCCCGGGGACACCCATGCGTTTCACAATGTTATAGCCCTGAACTAGCTCACCTGATTCACCTATTTAAGTGCTTGCTGAGTAGTTTACAAGTTGCATCAGGTGTGAATGTGATAGCAGTGGAAGAATAGTTAAAATAGATGGAATGGCTTGGGGGGGTCACCGAGGAAAATGCTTGAAAACCCCTGATGAAAGGCTAATGTAACATATTGTAATGCAACAGCAGGGAGCAGGACTCGAACCGTCGACCTTCTAGCCCGAGGTCCGGCGCGCTATCCACTGTGCCGCAAAAACATGCTCGAACGGCAGTCGATTTCCGCGTTTATAAACCCAGGGTCATTACACTATTGTAATTGTGTTATTTGACGAATAAACCCATAAATTACTAAATACAAAATGTACACCTGCAAAACCCATTGACAGCGACACTTACGCGGTCTGTTCCTCTTCACTGATTCAACTCTTCTTCGTAACCTGCATCTTTTCGCAGGGGAGGACCCATTGGCTTCGACGTCATCGGTATGCAGATAATGGCAGTGTTCAACGTTGCTCGTACCGCCACTACAATTTCCACTTGAATTGTATGCATTGCATCCACCGTTGCTAGCCTGAGAATGAAACCCTCTTTGCAGTCCATTGGCATAACACGATCCCGACCCGTTTTTATCGATAATTGATTTGGCTTTATCCATTGTTGCAGCTAACTGGCTACGTATGATAGAAGGCGTGATACCAAGCTAAAGGAGACGAGCTGCTATCACTATAGCTGACATTGGCTCATGCGAAAAAATGCAACCCTGCGCACACGCTCAATACAGTTTAATATGAAATTGCTCTTAAATGGTAGAACATATTTATCCGCTCTTGGTACCGATAACTTTTATTCTGTTGATAAAAAAAGTGTGAAGACCTATCCGCTAAAACACGGTTTGGTCGAGGTCACTGTCGGTCATTTCCCCCACTTTTACCGTCCGCCGCCGGAGTCAAACTGCCGGGTTGTTCGCTAGCTAGTTACGTCACACATAATGGCTCCTCGAACCCGTTTACCCTCTCCAGGGGACACAGGCAATGCGCTCCTGGTCTGTACAGAAAATACAACCAAGCGTTCAGGTTTACATGCCTAAAAAGTAGAACAGACGTGTTATAGCCTAGGCAATGGATAATCTAATTATTGTTAGATTATTAAATGTTATTCCCTCTGGATGCAACGTTCAGCCATGGCTCTGCCATATTTATAGGTATGCATTAAGCAATGGTCATGCATGCTGTTAGTAGCCTAGACAGTAATGTTGACATGATTTATAACATGACCAGCTGTGATGAACATTTTCCTAGGTGTGTCAAAACTGACTCAGATGGAGAAGCTGTTTACTTCTCGCTATGTCATGTTGTTTTTCCCAAACCTTGCTTTTCACATGTGATTATGAAGCTTTGTTTACACCTGTGCATCTCTGTGGGTCAGAGGTAAATGGTGAGTTATTGATACTTTGTAACCTATATAATGAGGAAACTGTCAGAGTGCATCTTTGGGTGTTGCCATCATTACCTTCTGTTTTGTTTTGGCACAAACTATCCTAGGACAAACTGATGGGATTGTTCCTCACATTTATTTTTAAGTGGTTCTTATCTAGGCACACACTAACATTTGGTCTGAGGTGAGGTTGATATATATGATTTTCAGAATATCTATTTATGAGAAGTTATATTATTTTGCCGTAGGTCTACTGTGAACAGACAGTACAGTCAAATATTCAGAGTGGAAATGGTTGCGTAATAGCCTTGCAGACCAACCTGTTGCTCATATACTTGCGTCATGATTAGAACTAGGCTACTGAGGACAGGCTACGCAGGTTCATGAGTGAAACTGTTCCAAGTCCTAAAGCTCTCTATACCCTAGTTTCAGTAGTTGGTGAGACTGATTAATTACTGTGTAGTTAAATGATGTATTTTAAAGTAGTGTTAATTTAGTATTTCAATCAGTTGTTTATTTATTTAGCAGACTATAAATCTTTTGTATGCCTACTGCCTACAAATGAAGCTTTTAGCGGCAATTGTGTGTAGGCTACTAATATGAAATAACCAAACCAAACAAGGGCCAGGTTTTAATCCAATCACAGATTATGGACATTGAGGTTTTTAAAGGCAATTTCCGATTGAGCCGACATATAGCCTTGGCTAAACTACAGCGTTTACTCTGAAGCGTGGGAACATTGACTTTAAAACCCATAACAATTATTTGATGAAAAATGACTTTACTGTTATTAGCCCATACAAACATATTGAATAACAGATTCACTATATGGAACAACAGATAGCCCCCCCAAAAAAGCAAAAGGAAGTTTGTTCTGGTGTCTGTCCTATATCTGAGAGATGTAAGAAAGATCAGGATTTAAACATATATATATATATATATATATATAAAACATGTATTTAACCCCTTATACAGTCTCAATATATACTTCCATTCATCTTTACAACTGGTGGGGGTGGGACTTTCAGAGTGTCTTGTGAGGCCTGTAGAAGTTCTAGAGTCTCACCTTTCCACAGAGGGGACATATTAGTGTGTAGCCCAAACTGTTGGGACACTACAGACAGAGGTTGGCAGATCGGCGACTTCAGAAGAGTCTCCTGACACTTGTGGAGGTCGTAGATCAAAACGGAGAACATCACCGTGTTCTTGAGAGTCTCATCTTTCCATAGAAAGGTCATATTAATATTAAACGATACAGACCTTTTTCGTGAGAAGAACAATTTTCTGGATGCCTACTGGTCTGACAAACACTGCTCTAACTCTGTCTTTCACTGCAGATAGGGCTCATCTCTAGCTTAAACTGACTGATTTTCTATGGGGATTTTTTATTATTATACTAATTTGATTTTCACTGTGGTGCGGACATTGAGTCCACATTCTTTTTTTTAAGCTATAATGACCCTCCGCCTATATGCACACCAGTGTGTGATAGTCGGATTGCTCTGTCTGCACTATGTAACAAGTGCCTGAAAGGATATTATTTGTGTCTGCTGAAATCAAAAAGTTTGTTTTACTCTAATCATCGGTTTCACCCTAAGAGAGATTTTATCCTTGTCTTGTCCATGTCCGTAATCTTTGTAGGATTTACACTACCGTTCAAAAGTTTGGGGTCACTTACAAACTTACTTACAGCTACAATAGTCATTTAGAACATTAACAATGTCTACACTGTATTTCTGATCAATTTGATGTTATTTTAATGGACAAAAAATATGTGCTTTTCTGTCAAAAACAAAGACATTTCTTAGTGACCCCAAACTTTTGAATGGTAGTATACATGTCCATGTGCTGTTTCTGTCATATTTGCATCACAAATGTCTTGTGAATGAGACTCATTAAGCATGTAGCCTATGAGAATTGGAGTATCAAATAGGCTTGGTGTAGAATAGGCTTTCACCTGGTCCCGTGTGGCTCAGTTGGTAGAGCATGGTGTTTGCAACGCCAGGGTTGTGGGTTCGATTCCCACAGGGGACCAGTGTGAGAAATAAATACAAATAAAATAAATGTATCAACTGTATGCATTCATACTGTAAGTCGCTCTGGATAAGCGTCTGCTAAATGACTGAAATGTAAACTGAGTTGTGACTTGTGTTGGGAGAAACTGTAATATTAAAACCATCTAGTGGCCAGAAGCATGAAGTGGTAGAGTGACCTTAGAACAAATGGGCTGCCCTTTATATTTGGGACATGTTATCTTTGATGTTTAATTACCCTCATAACCAGCAGCTCCTGAACAAACTCCCAGAACTAAAGAAAGAAGATATTCCAAAGTGTCACATCAACCATAGAATGCAACAGATCACCTTTTCAATAAGATTTGACAGTACTCTTTAACATTTCTCTTTATTGCTTTCGTTGTTTCAACAACAAAAAAAGAAGCCCCAAACTGTTCATGCTCTATTTGAAGGGTTGAAGGAAGGTGTCTGTATTAACTGTCACTCTTACCAAGAACCTTACACAGATAATAATTAAATTGTAATATAAGTAAAACAATAGCAGTAAAGTATCTCTTTATTTTCTCATGCCAGCTTCTAGGACACAATATACCACCATCATTCATGGAAAGCCCCATACGCGGAAACTCTTTTTTTTGGGGTACAGTTTATTTTGATTTTTACATTTAACCTTTATTTAACAGCTGGTACAGTCGGTCAGAATATAAGATAAACCTGAGTTGACTGAGATTGGTAAGCTTTGTCAAGGAATATGCGTACTGTTGTTATTTTTCACCAGGGCAGTTCTGAACCATTCCAGTTGTAGGCTTTCCCTGTTTTGTCAATATTCAGGCTATCTATAATGCTCATGAGGCAGTGCACAGAGTGGCTCGTGCTGAAGAGCTTGTCCTTGGGCACATTCTTGTGATAGGGACGAGACAAATCCGTATTCACTGTGCCGGGATGCATGGACACGCACACCACTCTGGGCCTGCTCCTCCCCAGTTCGATGGACAGGTTACGCGTGGCCATGTTGAGTGCTGCTTTGGACATTCTATAGCTGTACCACCCGCCAAGACCTAGATGGACGGACAGACAGACAGACAGACAGACAGACAGACAGACTTATCCTGAAATTGTTCAACTTACAAGTTGAATGGCCACACCCATATGCAGGTTACATAATGCCCCTCGCTTTTAAACGTATAGACTGCTTGATGTGTGAATGTGTAGCCACAAACTTAAGTCGATAAAACTGTCAAATTAAATTAGCCTACATCAATGTACTCTATTTGAAATAGTAAAAATTGAAAGTCAAATAGAAGCCATTAGACACTTAATCATTCATAAGGATGATTCATAAGGAAAAGGAGGACCGAGCACGCCCCCATTCTCATCGACGGGGTTGTAGTGGAGCAGGTTGAGAGCTTCAAGTTCCTTGGCGTCCACATCACCAACAAACTAGAATGGTCCAAACACACCAAGACAGTCGTAAAGAGGGCACGACAAAACCTATTACCCCTCAGGAGACTGAAAAGATTTGGCATGGGTCCTCAGATCCTCAAAAAGGTTTTACAGATGCACCATCGAGAGCATCCTGACGGGTTGCATAACTGCCTGGTATGGCAACTGCTCGGCCTCCGACCGCAAGGCATTACTGAGCGTAGTGCGTACGGCCCAGTACATCACCCGGGCCAAGCTTCCTGCCATCCAGGACCTCTATACCAGGTGGTGTTAGAGGAAGGCCCTAAAAATGGTCAAAGACTCCAGCCACCCTAGTCATAGACTGTTCTCTTTGCTACCGCACGGCAAGCGGTACCGGAGCGCCAAGTCTAGGCCCAAGAGGCTTCTAAACAGCTTTTACCCCCAAGCCATAAGACTCCTGAACAGCTAATCAAATGGCTACCCAGACTATTTGCATTGCCCCTCCTCCCTCTTCTACGCTGCTGCTACTCTCTGTTATTATCTATGCATAGCCACTTTAATAACTCTACCTACATGTACATAATTACCTCAACACTGGTGCCCCGGCACATTGACTCTGTACGGTACCCTCTGTATATAGCCTCCACATTGACTCTGTACCGGTACCCCCTGTATATAGCCTCCACATTGACTCTGTACCGTAATACCTTGTATATAGCCTCCACATTGACTCTGTACCGTAATACCCTGTATATATCCCCGCTATTGTTATTTACTGCTGCTCTTTAATTACTAGTTATTCTTATCTCTTACTTCTTTAGGGACTTTCTTAAAACTGCATTGTTGGTTAAGGGCTTGTAAGTAAAGCATGTCACTGTAAGGTCTACCTACACCTGTTGTATTCGGCACATGTGACAAATAACATTTGTTTTTTGATTTTGTATTTGATTTGTTTAATATTTAAACAATTCGATCAATTAAGATGATTCTATGATTGATGGGATTGACTTCCAAAATAATACATATGATGCATACCGTTATCACCAATGGATCCGACTTTTGCAGTGATGTTGACAATGATCCCACTATGCTGTTTGGCTTTCTCTGGCGGCTGCTGGCCAAATGCACCACTACCCTTCTGCAATAGTGGAGCGAAGTACTTGGCCATCACCAATGGTCCCACAGTGTTTGTTGTCAATGTTGAGATTATTCCCTAAAAACACAACAAAGAAATGAGTCTGACATTTGACATTTGAAAAACCACTAGTTTTAGTATACAGTTGAGGGATGGGGCTAGGAAAAATGAAACACCTCTCAAATCCATTGACAGTATTCTCAATATAAGGACTGCCAGTCCATGCCATCTACATGATAGTTTTAACCATGTTGTAAAGAATGTTGAATGACATTGTTTACAATCAATAAGTAAATATAGTATGGGTTCTGATGGGCTATTAAAGTTGTACAATTTTCTTCAAGAAAATAACTCTCATTGATTTCAAATTCTTAAAAATGTTTTACCAATATAGCCCAGCTACGTACCAATCACAGATTAGCTTTAACTGTTCAACAAGCCGTTTGCTTCACTTTTCACTAGCTCCATCACTGATCGTCGTATGACTCGATTTAGTTTAGCTTACCTGTGCAGAAACATCCTTCAGGCTGGTCTCACCTTTGCCAGAGGGATGAAGCATCGCTGAGGAGTTGATGATCAGGTCAACTTTGCCGAATTCCTTTTTAACATGTTCAGCCGCGCGTTGGATGTCATCTTCCCTGTTTACGTCCAATTTCAGAACTGTCACTTTTCCCGGGTGTTGCGCAACTAAACTCATCAACTCCGCGGCATTGTCCGGATTTCTGCATGTCGCGATCAATGCTCCTGGCGCTTTGTTTATTAAGATATTTCTGCAAAATTCGAGTCCCAGTCCCCTACTCGCACCCTGTACCAGTGCTACGGCAGCCATGACAGACGTGAATGCGATGAAGCCACAGCAACGCCCTCTGTGGGTCGTAGAGAAATAAACTTACACAACCCAAAGTTATTTTGTTTTGTAACAAACACTCTCAGTCTGGCTAGACTGAGCGCCTTTCTGTTAGCGCTGTCATGTCAACTCTCTGCCATTAATTTGAATAGCAAACATATCACTGGTGAATTAATTAGACTTAGGCCCTTTGTGACCTTAACATTTTATACCCTTCTAATATCACGAAACTGTATTCCATAAAGTCAATGTTAACAGAACCATTATAGGAAAAATCCACCCAAAACCACGAAATCCCTTTAATTTACAGTGTTTAATAACACTAATATGTGAGAACAATATATTTTTTTGTGAACAAATGTTTCATTTTGGAGTTATAGGTTGGTATCAACATGGAAAAAAATCATTGTGGAAAATATGTTACAGCTCAAATTGTCTATAATATGGGCTGACTGGCTAGAAAGCTAGCAAACGTAGCTACACACAATAAGACCAAAGACAAAATCAGCATGTAACGTAGCTCGTTAGATATAAAATGTCCTAAACAAAACGGCACTATTAATTTAGACGTCTACAATCTCACCATGTTCAACCTGCAGATTGAGTTTAACGTTTTGAGGAGATAGGAAACGTTGCCTATTTTACGTTAATGTGCCGCACGGTGCTTTCATTACGATTCTGGGACAACGAGCGCTGTCCTTCAAGGAGTGAACGGGAGTCTATTGGGCGCTAGCTCAAAAAAACCCAACATAAGCACGAATTTCGTCAACAAGAAGGACAACAGTACAAATATAATTAACTTGCTAACTGTAGTATCGTATAGTTTTGAAATCGTGAGATTACGTACTTTCGAGAAGAATAGGCACGTTTCGCGACATATACACTGATTTTCAGAAGGGATTGGGTGACGACTAGTCTAGCAACCGTGTGACGTAACATGACAACGTCAACCCAATTGGTCAACAGCCTGCTGGGTGGCGCGTTACTAATTCCAATTATTCATTGTATTCTTGTCTTCTTTCTATAATATCTCTGGCATCTGCACCATGCAATGCACCCTGGACTAGAGGCAGCCAAATATACTCCTTTCTGTGTTTGCGATGCGCGCAAATTAGTGGAGGAACAAGGTGGAGTTCTTATAGAACGCCAGCAAAAAAAAAGTCTCTATTTACATGTTGCTTATGAGTGCATTTCACACTACTTTTGGAATACAATTGGATTTTAAGGCGCGTATGAATTTAATATAATGTTTCGTCATCCTCGCAAATCAATTGCATTACACTTTTAAAACCTCTTAAATGTAATGGCAAAATGTAGACTTCCGCCTAAATCAAATCAAATGTTATTGGTCACATATACAAATTCAGCAGATGTTATTGCTGGTGTATCGTAATGCTTGTGACACTAGATCCAACAGTGCAGTGATATCTAACAATTCACAACAATACACACAAATCTAAAAGTAAAATAATGGAATTAAGAAATATATAAATATTAGGACGAGCAATGTCGGAGTGGCATTGACTAAAATACAGTAGAATATAATACAGTATATACATACGGGGTGAGTAAAGCAGATTCCATGTCTATGTACATAGGGCAGCAGCCTCTAAGGTGCAGGGTTGATTAACCGGGTGGTAGCCGCTAGTGATGGATATTTAACAGACGGATGGCCTTGAGAAATAAGTTGTTTTTTAGTCTCTCGGTTCCAGCTTTGATGCACCTGTACTGACCTCGCCTTCTGCATGATAGCGGGGTGAACAGGCCGTGGCTCGGGTGGTTGATGTCCTTGAAGATCTTTTTGGCCTTCCTGTGACATCGGGTGCTTTAGGTGTCCTGGAGGGCAGGCAGTGTGCCCCCGGAGATGCGTTGGGCAGACCGCACCACCCTCTGGTAAGCCTTGCGGTTGCGGGCTGTGCAGTTGTCATACCAGGCGGTGATACAGCCCGACAGAATGCTCTCAATTGTGCATCTGTATAATTTTTTGAGGATCTTAGGGGCCAAGCCACATTTCTTCAGCCTCCTGAGGTTGAAGAGGCGCTGTTGCGCCTTCTTCACCACACTGTCCGTGTGGGTGGACCATTTCAGATCGTCAGTGATGTGTACGCCGAGGAACTTGAAGCTTTCCACCTTCTCCACTGCAGTCCCGTCAATGTGGATAAGGGCGTGCTCCCTCTGCTGTTTCCTAAAGTCCATGATCAGCTCCTTCATTTTGTTTTGCTGAGGGAGAGGTTATTTTCCTGGCACCACTACACCAGGGCCCTCACCTCCTCCCCGTAGGCTGTCTCGTCATTGTTTGTAATCAGGCCTACTACTGTTGTGTCATCTGCAAACTTGATGATTGAGTTGGAGGCGTGTGTGGCCTCTCGGTCATGGGTGAACAGGGAGTACCGGAGGGGGCTGACCACGCACACTTGTGGGGCCCCTGTGTTGAGGATCAGTGAAGTGGAGGAGATGGTTCCTACCTTCACCACCTGGGGGTTGCCCGTCAGGAATTCCAGGACCCAGTTTCACAGGGCGGGGTTCAGACTAAGGGCCCAAAGCTTAATGATGAGCTTGGAGGGTACTATGGTGTTGAAGGCTGAGCTATAGTCAATGAACAGCATTCAATGGCGATTGCATCGTCTGTGGATCTATTGGGGCAGTAAGCAAATTGAAATGGGTCAAGGGTGTCAGGTAAGGTAGGGGTGATATGATCCTAAACTAGCATCTCAAAACACTTCATGATGACAGAAGTGAGTGCTACGGGGCGATAGTAATTTAGTTCAGTTACCTTTGCTTTCTTGGGAACAGGAACAATGGTGGACGTCTTGAAGCAAGTGGGGACAGCAGACTGGGATAGGGAGAGCTTGAATATGTCCGTAAACACCCCAGCCAGCTGGTCTGCGCATGCTCTGAGGACGTGGCTAGGGATGCCGTCTGGGCCGGCAGCCTTGTGAGGGTTAACACGCTTAAATGTCTTACGTTGGCCATGGAAAACGAGAGCCCACAGTCCCAGGGAGTGGGCCACGTCAATGATACTGTGTTGTCCTTAAAGCGGGCAAAGAAGGTGTTTCCCTTTGTAATCTGAGATTGTCTGTAGACCCTGCCACATACAGTACCAGTCAAAAATTTGGACACACCTACTCATTCCAGGTAATTTTTTTATTTATTATTTTCTACATTGTAGAATAATAGTGAAGACATCAAAACAATGAAATAACACATATGGAATCATGTAGTAACCAAACAAGTGTTAAACAAATCAAAATGTATTTTATTTTTGAGATTCTTCAAAGTAGCCACCCTTTGCCTTGATGACAGCTTTGCACACTCTTGGCATTAACTCTCCTTCTTGGTCAAAAAAAGAAAATCCATTGAATGAGTAGCTGTGTCCAAACTTTTGACTGGTACTGTACTGTATAATCTTAGTGACTGTTCAAGCAAGAATCAAAATATCATTGTAAGTGTCTGAAAACCCCAAAAAAGTAATTTTGTTTAGAAGTAATAAAAACGTTAATCTAGATTATGATGAATGCCGTTGGCGATGGCTTTCTTAATGCTGCCAAGAGTAGCGAGCATCTGTGCGTGTATTCTGTACTGGAAAATGTGCTAGACCCTCCGTTAAATTACAAATTTCTCGAGGTAGGAATATCGCCAAAAATATGATCAATGGCTCATTCGAGAGAAGACATTCTCCCTCGTTATGACATCTGCCAGTATTAAAATCTGACATGTATGATAGATGCTTTAACGATCTAAAAGTCATAATCCAATTAACTTCCAGTGTAGTGAGATCTACTTTATCACAGTGCGACGTCATACCGGACGGATCTCTGCCTGCTTGAACGCCAATAACTCAGATACACATGAAAATATGAAATGACCCAGGGAATCGATAGAACATCACTCAGAGATGCACAAAAAACAATATAATATTCAAATTGAGTGAATCTTTCCTTTAACCAACGGTTCTTTAGCCTAATTAAAAGCAAATTATACTTTTTAAAATGTAAAACACGTTATAATGTTTTATAGTATACCGTAATTTCCGGACTATAAGCCGCAACTTTTTTCCCACGCTTTGAACCTTGCGGCTTAAACAATGACGCGGCTTATATATGGATTTTTCCCGCTTTCAAATTTCTTTTTCCAAAAAAACACATTCTGTGACGTGCTCAGTTTTTTGGCGGCATGAAGCTTTCATTAGACCAATGAAATTGCCGAACGGGTTAAGGTCAAACAACTTTTTTGTTTACTGTTTAGATTAAATCGAGCACTCTCAAACTTCCCATCATTCTGATTACGGTAGTCATTTTGTCACCCTCATCATGGCAAAGACACGGACAAAATGCATATGATGCAGCTTTCAAGTTGAAGGCGATTGATCTGGCTGTTGGAAAAGGAAATAGAGCTGCTGCACGGGAGCTTGGTCTTAATGAGTCGATGATAAGACGTTGGAAACAGCAGCATGAGGAATTGACTCAGTGCAAAAAGACAACTAAAGCATACTGCTCATTTTTTATTTTTTGTTACAAGCCGTGTTTCGTTAAAGCCTATTTATTTTTATTACAAGCCGTGTTTCGTTAAAGCCTGTGTAAAGTTAATTTGTTTCAATGTACCGGTAGGCACCTGCGGCTTATAGACATGTGCGGCTTATTTATGTTCAAAATCTTTTCTTTTTTTTTATTCAGTGGGTGCGGCTTATATTCAGGTGCGCTCAATAGTCTGGAAATTACGGTAGTATAAAATAATTTTAAATGTATATCCTATTATTGTGTGGGGATTTTCTTCCATTTAAAACTTCTGTGTCAACAGCTTTTTTGTGTAGCCCTACTGTTCAAACTGGTGAAACCTGATACCATAGCAAGGTCCTATGTAACACTGTGTAACAATGTTACAATTCATATAGCATCACTTGGCATCTTATTGGGAAGATGCGCTTCTCTGCAGCCCCAGCCAACACAGGAGTGATAATAGTGTATTAAAATTGAAGATGGTGGTTGGTTTGAGTAGTCATTAGTGTCTTCAAAATAACCTCAAGCTAAAGACTTTTAGAGTTCATCACAGCTTTGCCACGAGGACAAATACTGATACCCAATAAGACACACTATGTAATATACTGTCCTCAACAAAAACTATTCTGCTGAATGGTCCACAGTCACTGCCTATATCTGGTGATAATCTCCTAAATCAGTGGTTCCCAAACTTGTTATAGTGCCGTACCCCTTCAAACATTCAACCTCCAGCTGCCGTACCCCCTCTGGCACCAGGGTCAGCACACTCTCAAATGTTGTTTTTTGCCATCATTGTAAGCCTGCCACACACACACACACACACACACACACACACACACACACACACACACACACACACACACACACACACACACACACACACACTATACAATGCATGTATTAAACACAAGAATGAGTGTGAGTTTTTGTCTCAACCCAGCTCGTGGGAAGTAACAAAGAGCTCTTATAGGATCAGGGCACAAATAATAATATAATAATAATCAATAATTTTGCTCTTTATTTAACCATCTTACATATAACACCTTATTTGTTCATCGAAAATGGTGAATAACTCACCACAGGTTAATGAGAAGGGTGTGCTTGAAAGGATGCTCATAACTCTGTAATGTTGGGTTCTATTGGAGAGATTCTCAGTCTTGTATCATTTCCCACACACAGTCTGTGCCTGTATTTAGTTTTCATGCTAGTGAGGGCTGAGAATCCACTCTCACATAGGTTGCAAAAAAAAGGGCATCAGTGTCTTAACAGCGCCATTTGCCAAGGCAGGATTCTCTGAGCGCAGCCCAATCCAGAAATCTGGCAGTGGCTTCTGATTAAATTACATTTTCACAGAACCGCTTGTTGCAATTTCGATGAGGCTCTCTTGTTCAGATATCGGTAAGTGGACTGGAGGCAGGGCATGAAAGGGATAACAAATCCAGTTGTTTGTGTCATCCGTTTTGGGGAAAGTACCTGCATAATTGAGCACCCAACTCACTCAGGTGCTTCGCTTTTGACATTGTCCGTAAGCTTGAGTTCATTTGCACACAAAAATCATACAATGATGGAAAGGCCTGTGTGTTGTCCTTGTTAATGCAGACAGAGAAGAGCTCCAACTTCTTAATCATAGCCTCAATTTTGTCCCACACATATAATATAGTTGTGGAGAGTCCCTGTAATCCTAGATTCAAGTCATTCAGACGAGAAAAAACATCACCCAGATAGGCCAGTTGTGTGAGAAACTCATCATCATGCAAGTGGTCAGACAAATGAAAATTATGGTCAGTAAAGAAAACTTTAAGCTTGTCTCTCAATTCAAAAAAATGTGTCAATACTTTGCCCCTTGATAACCAGCGGACTTCTGTATGTTGTAAAAGTGTTACAAAATACAAGAGAGTTCAGGGGCCTTGCTTTAACAAAGTTAACCATTTTCACTGCAGTGTTCAAAACGTTTTTCAAGCTGTCAGGCATTCCCTTGGCAGCAAGAGCCTCTCGGTGGATGCTGCAGTGTACCCAAGTGGCGTCGGGAGCAACTGCTTGCACGTGCGTTACCACTCCGGTATGTCTCCCTGTCAATACGGACAGTTAGTGGAATTCCCGTGAGAGAGTAACGGTTGATGTGATTGGATGTTAATTATTTGACTAGGTTACCTGCATTTGACATTGTGTCTTTATTTCGCTGAACACTAGATGGTTTCATTGTATTTTTGGCAGTGAAATGAGGCTACTCAGGCGAGAGAAAAAACTCACCCAAATGTACAGCCCCGTTGGTAAATATAAATGGAATGTTTGAAAATGCGAAGAAGAAAACAATTACAATTTTTTAAATGTATTATTATGATTTAAAAAAAATTGAATCACATTTTTATTTGGCTTACCCCCGACGGCATTGCGCGTATCCCTGTTTGGGAATACCTGGCCTAAATGTATAGTTTTGCACTTCTCAAGGTGGAGAGGATAATTGAAAAGTGACTCCAAAAAGCCTCTACGTATAATCTTGGGTATTGTAAGACATCGGCCGATTTGACTTCAGTCTTATGAATAATACAGGACAGGTCAGATAAACACACTTCAGTACATGATAACCCCATGACATACTTGGCTGTGACCAGGTGTCGATCAGATTATAGTACTATAGTTGCACATTTACACGAACTTTATTTATTTTGCTGTTCCAGTACCCAACCTCACAGGATGGGAACAGGGGATTGACAGTATGATTTAAAACAACATATTTTCCCATTCATGTCAAAATTCTCTGATGTGTGAACCTCCAACCATCTTTGTGGTACCATTTGAAAGGCCACATTTCAAATTGATTCCCATTATACTACAGTTATCAGTTGGAATAAGACACCCACCCTGTATTCAAGAGCATGTTGTGTCTCAACCGATGGCGGGCACGACAGAAAAACCTCAGATGGTGTAACATAGGGTCTAAGCTACAACATCTGCGAATATGAAAGAATAACTGAGTTTTCGCGTTTTTAGATAGGCCAAATCGACGTTTTAAGGTAAAAATAATAAAATAGGTCAATTTATATATTTGTTTAAAGGTGGGGTTTTCAAAATAAGTCAACTTTGAACACCTTTATCTGTTGAATGTTTTGCCATACAGTTCCAAAAAGTCACCACTTCTACAATGGGCAAATGTGTATGGAAGGTTTAATTCAAATGAAAAGGGGTGCTGTCAAAAAAAAGTGATTGAATTCAAATGGACGTGTACATACCATGGCCTCACGGGCTCCATCCTACTTCTGACACCAACGTCGCGATTATATGCGAACAGCGACAGTGTAATGCCGGGGGTCTCGATCCAGGGTCTCCCAGCCCCTAGACCTGCTAACCACAACAGCTCCAATACGTTACTACAGTAGGCTATATATACATTTCTTTTGGCCATATTGCAGCCTACACATTTATTAGGCCTACGTTGTAACTCTATTACAGCCAATAAAAGTAGGTGTTTGGATACAGTTCCCCTTGTCTCCATGCGTAATTGTCCGTGGCCGCATTGGATTGGTTGACTATTCAGACAATGACATATTTATTTAATGTCTTGAATAAATCATTGATACATTTGAAATTGTTTTAAATATATTTGCTAGTACTCCAATATTCAGGGTGTTTCGGATGTCATTTGTTACTCAGCTATAATTGCGCTGACATGCCCCCAGGAGCTTTTATTTATAGATGGCGTCCAGAGGTGCGAGATGTCCTCAGAAACATTTTGTATACATTTTTCCGCCGTGCGTTTTGAGTAATGTCCATAAAATAGAGCAATTTGCGTGTTTCTGACTTGGTTACTATGAATGTGCGCTCTGGGCGGACGATGCAGATTAGTCATTTACAATCACACATGCACGTCTGTGGGTAGGCATTTTACGGGGGTTGCATGTTCATGGATAAAGACCAACCAGCATGGTCGTGGATGCAAATGGAACTTTCAACCACAGCAACACGAGATCTTACGCGATAGAGAGAGCGGAAGAGCCTGGCGCAACTAACATGATTTCGGAGGCGCTCGTTCCACACTTGCTGAAGATTGTGCAAGAGGCGGCAGAGGCAGTGTCCGCCACTTCGCAGTCTTCAACTCTGCTGATGGAGAATGGCACCAGGTGCGGGGAACAAATTCGGAACTACGACAAGGTGGAGAAAGTATTTATTGGAGCGATCCTCACCACGCTCACGCTGTTTACTATCTGCGGGAACTTGCTGGTGGTGATTTCGGTGTGCTTCGTGAAAAAGTTGCGGCAGCCGTCCAACTATCTGATCGTGTCTCTGGCGGTCGCCGACCTTTCAATCGCGCTGGCAGTTATGCCATTTGTCAGTATAACGGACCTTATTGGGGGGCAATGGGTTTTTGGCCAAGTCTTCTGCAATGTTTTTATTGCCATGGACGTGATGTGTTGCACTGCATCTATAATGACGCTGTGCGTAATTAGTATAGACAGGTAAGTGCCGTTCCAACTCCTATTGCCCAGTGAATAAATGTATCACTAGCCACTTTAAACAATGCCACTTTATATAATGTTTACGTACCCTACATTACTCATCTCATATGTATATACTGTACTCTATACCATCTACTGCATCTTGCCTATGCCATTCGGCCATCGCCCATCCATATATTTTTATGTACATATTCTTATTCATTCCTTTACACTTGTGTGTACAAGGTAGTTGTTGTGAAATTGTTAGATTACTTGTTAAATATTACTGCATGGTCGGAACTAGAAGCACAAGCATTTCACTACACTCACATCTGCTAACCGTGTGTATGTGACCAATAACATTTGATTTGATATGATTTGATTGGCGGACTGAAATGGGTGCGGGTGTTCTAATTTCCTTCATTTTGTGGCTTGAGTCAAATACTTTCTATGGCACACATCAGAGTTAAATACTTTCTATAGAACAAACTTCACGTCAGGATAGGCAACCGAAATTAAGAATTAATGTATGTGTGTTATATTAAACATAGAGGAGGGAGTAAAATCTAGGCAAGCAATAAACATTTCAGAACAACTATGGCACAGGGCGCCCCGGGTGCGGGCGGGCGCTGAAGGGGGGTTCACCCAGGGCGCCATATTGAAACAAATAGACAAACCGAAAACTGCAGAGAAAAAATGCTTTCTGCTACTAAGATCAGTGAAATGTAGGCTAAACTGACAACGGAGTGAAGAGCAGAAATCTCAACTAGCAAGCAAGTCACAGCAATGAAGAACACGAAGATATTTTAATACTGGCACAACACCGGTACTCATTGTGGGTGACGGTACTGTTTATATTTAGGTACAGGAGCTCCACAATACTTTAGAGCTAATATTCTATAAGAGGGTCAGGAGCTCAAGCAGTAGAACATTCGAAGTGCAGGAACTCAGCTCCAGCTCTGCTGAAGCACTGCTGTTACCTACATAGAAGGACAAGTGTATTGCTTGTGTTATGTGACAAGGTTAAATCCGTTTGGTTACGATTGTTAATTATGCATTTAATTGTTAATTGCATTTCATTTGTTAAATAAAAATTGTGGTTTGTGTTTTGTGCACACATAGGCTACTTGTGTTAATATTCCCATACGGGTTGTGCACCAATTCGTGTACTAAATTAAAAAGTATTTTTTTAAAAATCTATCATACATATTTACATAGTAAATTGAGTGGGTAACACTTTCGCCTCCAGAACCATATTTTCCCCCTGCAGAGGGATTGAGCCCTTTATGTCTCTGCTGCTCCCTCTACTCTGTCTCCCCGCTTCTACTCCTACCCTGTCTCTGCTGCTCCCTCTACTCTGTCTCCCTGCTTCTGCTCCTATCCTGTCTCTGCTGCTCCCTCTACTCTGACTCCCTGCTTCTGCTCCTATCCTGTCTCTGCTGCTCCCTCTACTCTGACTCCCTGCTTCTGCTCCTATCCTGTCTCTGCTGCTCCCTCTACTCTGTCTCTCTGCTTCTGCTCTTATCCTGTCTCTGCTTCTCCCTCTACTCTGTCTCCCTGCTTCTGCTCCTATCCTGTCTCTGCTGCTCCCTCTACTCTGTCTCCCTGCTTCTGCTCCTATCCTGTCTCTGCTGCTCCCTCTACTCTGACTCCCTGCTTCTACTCCTACCCTGTCTCTGCTGCTCCCTCTACTCTGTCTCCCTGCTTCTGCTCTTATCCTGTCTCTGCTGCTCCCTCTACTCTGACTCCCTGCTTCTGCTCTTATCCTGTCTCTGCTGCTCCCTCTACTCTGTCTCCCTGCTTCTGCTCCTATCCTGTCTCTGCTGCTCCCTCTACTCTGTCTCCCTGCTTCTGCTCCTATCCTGTCTCTGCTGCTCCCTCTACTCTGTCTCCCTGCTTCTGCTCCTATCCTGTCTCTGCTGCTCCCTCTACTCTGTCTCCCTGCTTCTGCTCCTATCCTGTCTCTGCTGCTCCCTCTACTCTGTCTCCCTGCTTCTGCTCCTATCCTGTCTCTGCTGCTCCCTCTACTCTGTCTCCCTGCTTTTGCTCCTATCCTGTCTCTGCTGCTCCCTCTACTCTGTCTCCCTGCTTCTGCTCCTACCTTGTCTCTGCTGCTCCCTCTACTCTGTCTCCCTGCTTCTGCTCCTATCCTGTCTCTGCTGCTCCCTCTACTCTGTCTCCCTGCTTCTGCTCCTATCCTGTCTCTGCTGCTCCCTCTACTCTGACTCCCTGCTTCTGCTCTTATCCTGTCTCTGCTGCTCCCTCTACTCTGTCTCCCTGCTTCTGCTCCTATCCTGTCTCTGCTGCTCCCTCTACTCTGACTCCCTGCTTCTGCTCTTATCCTGTCTCTGCTGCTCCCTCTACTCTGTCTCCCTGCTTCTGCTCCTATCCTGTCTCTGCTGCTCCCTCTACTCTGTCTCCCTGCTTCTGCTCCTTTCCTGTTGTAATAATATTAATACAAACGCGTAAGTAGTTCAGAATTCCATTCTCAAAAGTATAGCCTAGCTGTAGTAGTAGGCTACATTATAATAAGATTGTTATACAGTATCTTATTATAATTGCTATAGTTCATTTGGGGTGAATAACTCCCCAGTGTTTGTTTTCTGTTGGAAGTTGTTTTCTGTTCATTTAATGTATTTTACAGTAGTATGTTCTGTATGTATAAACAGTTTATGTTTAGCAGCTAATTAATTATATGTTTTTTTATTGTTTGTTCTGAGGTACCTGGGCATAACCAAGCCTCTGACCTACCCTATGAGGCAGAATGGCTGTTGCATGGCCAAGATGGTGCTGTCCGTATGGCTCCTCTCTGCCTCCATCACCCTGCCCCCCCTCTTCGGCTGGGCCCAGAATGTAAACGACAACAAGGTGTGTCTGATCAGCCAGGACTTTGGTTACACCATCTACTCCACCTCAGTGGCGTTCTACATCCCCGTATCCGTCATGCTCATTATGTACTACCGCATCTACCGCGCCGCCAAGCTCAGCGCTGCCAAGCACACCATCACGGGCTTCCCGCGGGTCGGGGAGGAGGAGGCGCGGGGGGAAGAGGAGGAAGCCATGGAGGAACAGGAGGAGGAAGAGGAGAGCGTGGACTGTGTGTCGGCCGCCCTGAGGCTCCACAGGGAGGTGGAGGAGTGCACGCGATTCTCGCGCCTCATGAGGAGCAACCGGAGGAACATGTCCATCTTCAAGCGGGAGCAGAAGGCAGCAGCCACCCTGGGGATCGTGGTAGGGGCCTTCAGTGTCTGCTGGATGCCTTTCTTCTTACTGTCCACGGCCAGACCCTTCATCTGCAGAGCGGACTGCCCTAGCTGTGTGCCCTTGTGGGTGGAGAGGACCCTGCTGTGGCTGGGCTATGCCAACTCCCTCCTCAACCCTTTTATCTACGCCTTCTTCAACAGGGATCTGAGGACCACCTACAGCAACCTGCTGCGCTGCCGTTACCGCAACATCAACCGCAAGCTGTCCGCCGACGGCATGCACCAGGCCCTCAAACTGGTTGAAAAGACTCACTCTGTTATCTAAATTTGACAATGGTGTTATTGGTGTTATTGTTGTGGTATTGTGGGAGTTGCCATCTAAATGGTGTTATTGTTGTGGTATTGTGGCAGCTGCCATCTAAATGGTGTTATTGTTGTGGTATTGTGGCAGCTGCCATCTAAATGGTGTTATTGTTGTGGTATTGTGGCAGCTGCCATCTAAATGGTGTTATTGTTGTGGTATTGTGGCAGCTGCCATCTAAATGGTGTTATTGTTGTGGTATTGTGGCAGCTGCCATCTAAATGGTGTTATTGTTGTGGTATTGTGGCAGCTGCCATCTAAATGGTGTTATTGTTGTGGTATTGTGGCAGCTGCCATCTAAATGGTGTTATTGTTGTGGTATTGTGGGAGTTGCCATCTAAATGGTGTTATTGTTGTGGTATTGTGGCAGCTGCCATCTAAAGGGTTTTATTGTTGTGGTATTGTGGGAGTTGCCATCTAAATGGTGTTATTGTGGGAGTTGCCACACTGAGAAAGTCTTAGGTCAATGGTATCTGCTTGCCTGGTCCTCTACTCAAGATCTTGCATGTCCAGACAGTCTAAAACAGGGCTCTCCAAACATGTTCCTGGAGAGTCATCCTCCTGTAGGTTTGAACTCCAACCCTGTTCCTGGAGAGAGACCCTCCTGTAGGTTTGAACTCTAACCCTGTTCCTGGAGAGATACCCTCCTGTAGGTTTGAACTCCAACCCTATTCCTGGAGAGATACCCTCCTGTAGGTTTGAACTCTAACCCTGTTCCTGGAGAGATACCCTCCTGTAGGTTTGAACTCCAACCCTATTCCTGGAGAGATACCCTCCTGTAGGTTTGAACTCTAACCCTGTTCCTGGAGGGTAACCCTCCTGTAGGTTTTCGGTCCAACCCTAATCTAGCCACCTGATTGTAATAATTAGCTGGTTGAAAAGCCGAATCAGCTTAGTTACAGCTGGGGTTGGAGGGAAAACCAACAGCTCTCCAGGATCTGTGTTGGAGAGCCCTGGTATGGTATTGGAGAGGTCTGATTATGAAACAAATATGAAGCAATCTTTCCATCTGAATGTGAGTCCATGGTCACTGGCTTTGAGTCCGTGACCTTATGGTTCTTCCCCTGGGCTTTTCCAAGTTGTGCTATTTGTGATGATGTCTCACAGCAATCAATGATGGTTAGCTGTTGCATGGAACAAAACATTTTCTGTACAGAATGTCACTGCAACAATGGTGTGGCTCTGTCAAAAATCAACTATGGGTGATGCATTTTCCAGTTGTAATTTTTTAATATATATTTTTTAATTTTTATTTCACCTTTATTTAACCAGGTAGGCTAGTTGAGAACAAGTTCTCATTTACAACTGCGACCTGGCCAAGATAAAGCAAAGCAGTTTGTCACAAACAACAACACAGAGTTACACATGGAATAAACAAACATACAGTCAATAATACAATAGAAAAAGTCTATATACAGCATGTGCAAATGAGGTAGGATAAGGGAGGTAAGGCAATAAATAGGCCATAGTGGTGAAATAATTACAATATAGCAATTAAACACTAGAGTGATAGATGTGCAGAAGATGAATGTGCAAGTAGAGATACTGGGGTGCAAAGGAGCAAAATAAATAAAATAAATAACAGTATGTGGATGAGGTAGTTGGATGGGCTATTTACAGATATTTACAGTGATCTGTGAGCTGCTCTGACAGCTGGTGCTTAAAGTTAGTGAGGGAGATCTGAGTCTCCAGCTTCAGTGATTTTTGCAGTTCGTTCCAGTCATTGGCAGCAGAGAACTGGAAGGAGAGACGGCCAAAGGAGGAATTGGCTTTGGGGGTGACCAGCAAAATACATCTGCTGTAGCGCGTGCTACGGGTGGGTGCTGCTATGGTGACCAGAGAGCTGAGAAAAGGCAGTGCTTTACCTAGCAAAGACTTATAGATGACCTGGAGCCAGTGGGTTTGAATATGAAGCGAGGGACAGCCAAGGAGAGCATACAGGTCGCAGTGGTGGGTAGTATATGGGGCTTTGGTAACAAAACGGATGGCACTGTGATAGACTGCATCCAATTTGCTGAGTAGAGTGTTGGAGGCTATTTTGTAAATGACGTTGCCGAAGTCGAGGATCGGTAGGATGGTCAGTTTTACGAGGGTATGTTTGGCAGCATGAGTGAAGGATGCTTTGTTGCGAAATAGGAAGCCGATTCTAGATTTAATTTTGGATTGGAGATGTTTGATGTGAGTCTGGAAGGAGAGTTTACAGTCTAACCAGACACCTAGGTATTTGTAGTTGTCCACATATTCTAAGTCAGAACCGTCCAGAGTAGTGATGCTGGACGGGCGGGCAGGTGCGGGCAGTGATCGGTTGAAGAGCATGCATTTAGTTTTACTTGCATTTAAGAGCAGTTGGAAGTAACGGAAGGAGAGTTGTATGGCATTGAAGCTCGTCTGAAGGTTAGTTCTATGGTTCTATGGTTAGTTCTATGGTTGTGCTAGTTGTGCTATGGTTGCCCAAACATGACCCCTCAGAACAATGAATGATAGTTAGGTGTTGCTTAAAGGGGCAATCAGCAGTTGCTACATCCATTTTTGTACTTAAATTAAAGATATACCCATTGATTCTTGAAGAGTATAACTTAGAAATCCATCATGAGCTTAGTTCAACTGTCACACTCCATGAGAACCCAAAATATGTCACGTCTGATTTGGACTGGCGGATAGGCGGAATCAAATGCAGGAGACAGAGGTGCTGGAGGTGAGTGTCTTTTAATAAACCTGACACACACAAACGCCGAAAAGCACAGGGCGCTATACAAAGTTCACGTATTTTTAACTGTGCCCATAAAACACAAAATATAATTCCAAGGCACAAAAAGGCAAGGAGCGCAGCCCCGTAAATCCCTCGACAAAACTTTCGGTAACACAACGTGGACAATAAACAATCCCGCACAAAATCCCAACTGAAAACACACATTAAATAAGCCCCCACTAATGACATACACAAAACAGGTGCGGAACAGACAGACAAAACTAAAAGACAGAAACAACGATCGGTGGCAGCTAATAGGCCGGCGACGACGACCGCCGAGCGCCGCCCGACCGAGGAGGGGCGCCACTTTGCGCGCCGATGCCGGCCTCGGGGACGGCCCGGAGGGCGAGGCGCCGGCCGATCCGGTCGGCGACGGTGGAAGTCCAGCAGCATAGAGGGGTCCAGAACGTCCGCCGCTGGAACCCAGCACCTCTCCTCCGGACCGTACCCCTCCCAGTCCACGAGGTACTGCAGGCCCCCTACCCGACGTCGGGAGTCCAGGATGGCTCGGACTGTGTACGCCGAGCTCCCCCCGATGTCCAGGAGGGGCCTCCAGCACCTCACTGTCCTGCAGCGGACCAGCTACCACCGGCCTGAGGAGAGACACATGAAACGAGGGGTTAATGCGGTAATACGAAGGAAGTTGTAACCTGTAACACACCTCGTTTATCCTCCTCAGGACTTTAAACGGCCCCACAAACCGCGGACCCAGCTTCCGGCAGGGCAGGCGGAGAGGCAGGTTCCGGGTCGAGATCCAGACTCTATCCCCCGGGTTAAACACGGGGGCGTCACTGCGGTGGCGGTCAGCGCTCTCCTTGTGTCGTTTGCTCGCCCTCCTTAAACATTCCTGGACCGCGTTCCAGGTCTCCTGAGAGCGCTTGACCCATGCCTCCACCGCAGGAGCCTCTGTCTGGCTCTGTTGCCATGGCACCAGGACCGGCTGATACCCCAGCACCACCTGGAAGGGTGACAGGTTAGTGGAGGAGTGGCGCTGAGAGTTCTGGGCCATCTCGGCCCATGGCACGAACTGCGCCCACTCCCCTGGCCGGTCCTGGCAATACGACCGCAGGAACCTGCCCACATCCTGGTTAATGCGCTCTACCTGCCCATTACTCTCGGGGTGGAACCCCGAGGTCAGGCTGACCGAGACCCCCAGCCTCTCCATAAACGATTTCCATACCCTGGACGTAAACTGGGGACCCCGATCAGATACGATGTCCTCGGGCACCCCATAGTGCCGGAAGACGTGGGTGAACAGGGCCTCCGCGGTCTGCAGGGCTGTAGGAAGACCGGGCAAAGGGAGCAGACGGCAGGACTTAGAGAACCTGTCCACAACGACCAGGATCGCCGTGTTCCCCTGAGACGGCGGGAGATCCGTAAGGAAATCCACTGAGAGGTGAGTCCAGGGCCGCTGTGGAACAGGGAGGGGCTGTAATTTCCCTCGAGGTAGGTGCCTAGGAGCCTTACACTGAGCGCATACTGAACAGGAAGAGACACAACGCCGGACATCCTCAGCCAAGGTGGGCCACCAGTACCTTCCCTTCAGGCCCCGCACTGTCCGTTCCACCCCAGGATGACCCGAGGAGGGTAGAGTATGGGACCATCGGATCAGGCGATCGCGAACACCAAGCGGAACGTATTTCAGGCCCACGGGACACTGCGGTGGAGTGGGTTCTGACCGACCCGCCCGCTCGATGTCCGCATCCTCCTCCCATACCACCGGTGCCACCAGACAGGAGGCGGGAAGTATGGGAGTAGGATCGATGGTCCGCTCCTCGGTGTCGTAGAGACGCGACAGTGCGTCAGCCTTCCGGTTCCGGGAACCTGGAATGTACGAGAGAGTGAAGTTAAACCTCGTAAAAAACATGGCCCACCTTGCCTGACGGGGATTAAGCCTCCTCGCTGCCCGAATATACTCCAGGTTACGGTGGTCGGTCCAGATGAGAAAAGGGTGACGTGCCCCCTCAAGCCAATGTCTCCACACCGTCAAAGCCCTGACCACGGCTAACAGCTCCCGGTCCCCCACATCATAGTTGCGCTCCGCCGGGCTCAGCTTCTTAGAAAAGAACGCGCATGGGCGGAGCTTCGGAGGAACGCCCGAGCGCTGCGATAGCACAGCTCCTACCCCAGCCTCGGACGCGTCCACCTCCACTATGAATGGCAAAGAGGGGTCCGGATGCGCCAGGACAGGTGCATTGGTAAACAGAACCTTCAGACGATGGAAGGCTCTGTCCGCCTCTGCTGACTATCGTAGCCGCACCGGCCCCCCCTTCATCAGTGAGGTAATGGGAGCTGCTACCTGGCCAAAACCCGATAATAATTAGCGAACCCCAAGAACCGCTGCACCTCCTTCACAGTGGCTGGGGTTGGCCAATTACGCACAGCCGTCACGCGGTCACACTCCACCTCCACCCCCGAGGTGGAAATGCGATATCCTAGAAATGAGACGGCTCTTTTGAAGAACTCACATTTCTCAGCCTTGACGTATAGGTTATGCTCCAGCAGCCGCCCAAGCACTTTACGCACCAGGGACACATGCTCGGCGCGTGTGGCGGAGCAGATCAGGATGTCATCGATGTACACCACCACACCCTGCCCGAGCATGTCCCTAAGGACCTCGTCCACAAAGGATTGGAAGACAGCGGGAGCATTCTTTAACCCATACGGCATGACGAGGTACTCATAATGGCCCGATGTGGTACTAAATGCGGTTTTCCACTCGTCTCCATCTCGGATACGCACCAAGTTATACGCACTCCTGAGACCCAATTTCGTGAAGAAGCGCGCCCCGTGAAATGACTCCACTGCCGTAGCAATGAGAGGTAGCGGGTAACTGAAACCCACTGTGATAGCATTTAGACCTCTATAGTCAATGCACGGGCGCAGACCTCCCTCCTTCTTCACGAAAAAGAAGCTCGAGGAGACGGGGGATTTAGAGGGCCGAATGTATCCCTGTCTCAAGGACTCAGCGACGTATGTATCCATAGCCACTGTCTCCTCCTGAGACAGAGGATACACGTGACTCCTAGGAAGAACCGCATCAGCCTGGAGGTTTATCGCACAATCCCCTCGTCGATGGGGTGGTAATAGAGACGCCTTCGTCTTACTGAAAGCGATAGCCAAATCGGCATACTCTGAGGGAATGTGCACGGTGGAGACTTGGTCTGGACTCTCCACCGTAGTCGCACCGATGAAAACTCCTATGCACCTACCTGAGCACTCCCTCGACCACCCCGTTAGAGCCCTCTGCCCCCACGAAATCTGGGGGTTGTGTGTGGCTAGCCAGGGGATTCCCAGTACCACTGGAAACGCTGGGGAGTCAATGATGAACAGGCTGATACGCTCCACATGACCCCCCCACGTCTGCATAACCAGTGGCATGGTGACCTCCCCTACTTGGCCTGACCCTAGCGGTCGACTATCTAGGGCGTGCACGGGGAAGGGGTGGTCCAGCTGAACCCGGGGAATCCCTAACCTCTTAGCTAACCCATGGTCCATAAAACTCCCAGCTGCACCTGAATCGACTAGCGCCTTATACTGGAAGTGAGGGGAAAAATTAGGAAAACAAACGGAGGTGTACAAGTGGTCGACAGGGGGCTCTGGGTGTGGCTGGTGCGGACTCACCTGGGGGGTCGAAGCAGTGCTCTGCCTGCCCTCCGAACTCCCGGAGGGACCTCTCCAGCACCGGTCCACAGTGTGTCCTCTGAGTCCACATCGGGTGCAGGAGAGACCCCCCCCTCCGGTCCTCCTCGATGCAGCCCCCCCTATCTCCATGGGCTGTGGAGCGGGAGGACTGGGAGGTGGAACGAACAGGCCCCGACTGGAACGTCCCCGGGCAGCCAGCAGGTTGTCCAATCTAATGGACAAATCCACCAGTTGGTCGAGAGTTGAGGTGTTGTCCCTACATGCCAGCTCCCGGCGGACGTCCTCGCGAAGGCTGCACCTATAGTGGTCTATCAGGGCCCGCTCGTTCCACCCCGATCCAGCGGCGAGAGTCCGGAATTCCAACGCGAAATCCTGAGCGGTCCTCGTCTCCTGTCTCAAATGGAATAGTAGCTCACCCGCCGCCCTGCCCTCCGGGGGATGATCGAAAACCGCCCGGAAGCGGCGGGTGAACTCAGGGTAGTCACCCCGGGCCGAGTCTGGACCATCCCAGACCGCATTGGCCCATTCCAGGGCTCGACCTGTGAGACACGAGACGAGGACACTCACCCTCTCTTCGTCGGAGGGAGGGGGGCGGACGGTCGCCAGGTACAGTTCCAGTTGGAGGAGGAACCCCTTGCACCCAGCGGCCGTCCCATTGAACTCCCTGGGAGGTGAAATCCGGATCCCGCTGGCACCCGCTTCAGTGGATGTGGGTAGGGGCACAGGGTGAGGGACCGGAGCTGGTCCGGCTGGGGAGGCACCTCTCTCCCATCTCTCCAACCGGGCCAACACCTGATCTATGGCCGAGCCTAGGCGGTGGAGGAGGCCGGCATGTTGGGAGACCTGCTCAGCCATGGATGGCGCTTCTGCTCCTGCTGACTCCATAAATTTTGGTGCGGGATTCTGTCACGTCTGATTTGGACTGACGGATAGGCGGAATCAAATGCAGGAGACAGAGGTGCTGGAGGTGTGTCTTTTAATAAACCTGACACACACAAACGCCGAAAAGCACAGGGCGCTATACAAAGTTCACGTATTTTTAACTGCGCCCATAAAACACAAAATATAATTCCAAGGCACAAAAAGGCAAGGAGCGCAGCCCGGTAAATCCCTCGACAAAACTGTCGGTAACACAACGTGGACAATAAACAATCCCGCACAAAATCCCAACTGAAAACACACATTAAATAAGCCCCCACTAATGACATACACAAAACAGGTGCGGAACAGACAGACAAAACTAAAAGACACAGAAACAACGATCGGTGGCAGCTAATAGGCCGGCGACGACGACCGCCGAGTGCCGCCCGACCGAGGAGGGGCGCCACTTTCGTTGGATCCTGTGACAAAATATAACCTTTTTTTGTCAAATTTTTGTAAACAAAGTAAATGTAAACAAATCCTATTTAGTCCCAAAACATAGTTAAAACAAATGTTGATATAATGGATGGTCAGTCCTTGCATCCATAGCTCTGTCTACAAATTTGAGAGTGGTTACATTTCTCCAAACCCATCCCTCAGCTGTTTATTAAAAAGTGGCAGGGTGAGCTTTGTTGATGTTAAAACTGCAAATTTCCCCCTCAAGAATTGGAAATGAACATTTTCTGAATGTCACTGCAACAATTTTGTGGCTCGGTGAAAAATCAACTATGGTGTGTTGATGTTCTACCATGTTTATACATTTGACCTTCAGACGTCTTTTTAATTACAGTTAATGCAGACTCTAAATGCAAATGATTCATTGTGACGTATTGGACATCGGTCATAACCAATGGACAAAACAACCTACATCTGATATGTTACTTACTGGGAGTATGTATGCCCATTTAAGTGTATAAAGAAATGTTTTAATCTCTGTTAATTTATGTTCAATGTATGTTTGTTGAATGGCAGCATATAAATGTGATTGACAAATCATGATGTACTTGTTTTGAAATGATTAAAGGATTAAACAGACAGAATTGCATGGTTTTGATAGTAATGGTATAAAGATGTAAAGTGTAAATATAATCCGAGGGTATTCTGTTAACCATCAATAGTTTCTTATAGAATGGTGATAACATTGTTTAATTTACATAGCATTATGAATCTGGTTTTTACATAGCATTATGAATCTGGTTTTTACATAATCATTTATTAAATATTTACAGTTGTCATAATTTGTGTTTGACATTTTCTTGAGTAAAACGTCAGTATTCTCAGTCATATGTTATATGAATTCCCAGAGAAGTGCAGGAAAGCGTAGGGGTGTAGGTCATACGCAGTCATACGCACTTATTAACACCACTGAATCATACGTCACAAAGGCATCTTAATGTCTGATTATGAGTCAAAACCAAGACAGCTGAAGGAGGAAAAGGGATTAGGCTGACTTTCTATTTCTGATCTAAATCCAACATTTAGCCAGTCACTCACTTAGCAAAGTTGGAGAAAAAAAATACAGAAGAAACACTATAGGCTATAGATTATTGGTTATAATAGAAATGAACACATTATGGGAAAACGAGTTATCCTAGTTAGCTATATATAAAAACGGACATAACAAATGGTCTGTCCTCAAACGTTTTTTGGAACTGTATGAATAGGGTCTCTCCTGTTTGTAGCGTTCCTTAATTCTCTATCAGAATTAAATACATTTCTTATCTATCTCCATCCTCCCTGACCAGTCCCCACAGCTCCCAACACACACACACACACACACACACACACACACACACACACACACACACTTGTGTTGAGTGTCCAGATGTCCAGTGTCTTCGTGACAGGTCACGTGACCAGCGGTAAAACACGTCTTTTAAATGAATTACTGCGACGGAATGTGACAAATCCAGTGGTGGATTATCAACCACACAGATCTAAATGAGCTATTAGCACCAGAGGTCCACAAGGCTCTGGGTTACGTCATTTCATAACGCATCCGCTCTAACAGCTCAACCTGGTCTCAGAGCATTTTTGCATTATTCTGTACGTAAATCCGAGACACTCTATTTAGTAGGATATGTTACTTTTCGTATGGTATGTATTCATCTGTGGATGTCCATCACCCATTTCTTATTATATGTTACGAATTACAATTCCGTCACAAGGAGTCACTAGAGCACAATGAGACAGGGAAATTCCATCTGGCCAAACCCTCCCCTAATCCGGACGACGCTGGGCCAATTGTGCGCTGCCTCCTTGGTCTCCCTGTCACAGCCGGCTGTCACACAGCCTGGGAATGAACCCGAGGCTGTAGTGATGCACTGCATCACAGTGTCTTAGAGCTCTGCACCACTCAGGAGGCCCAAGAATTTGTTAAACTTACAAAATATTACAAATTAGCAAAACATATGAAATGTTATGAATTCTAGCCAGGTGGCTAACGTTAGCCAGCCCGCTAAGGTTAGCTAGGCTAGGGGTTAGGCTTAAGGTTGGGGTTAAGTTTAGGAGTTAGGTTAAGGTTAGGGTTAGGGAAGGTTTAGCTAACATGCTAAGTTGCTGCAAAGTAACTAAAAAGTATTAAGATGATGAAAAGTTGCTAGTTAGCTAAAATACCAAAGTTGCCGATGAGATTCGAAACTGGCAACCTTTGTATATAGGTAACAAGGATATTGACATTATATGCCCACTCCGACCAACCATCCGCCTTTCATTTTTGTCTTAAGTAACCATCTGTCTTATTTAATCATACCAAACACACCATATCATACTAAATGGATTGTCTCGGATTTACGTACAGAATAATGTGAAATGCTCTGAGACCAGGTTGCAAAGCTATGTCAGACTGTTGTAGGGCTATGGATGGCAGCAGAGAGATGATGACTGGAAATGCCCAATCACAGGCTGCTGAGACTAAACAGCCTTGCAAGCGTCATGGCCTATCAATACAACCTTCTTAATTAATCTTTAAAAGTCGACTGACGCACCTGTGTCAATCTATTTAACATTATAAAAGAATCCCCATTAAAATCCATTTGTTTAATCCAGCGATATCTTTTTTTTTCTTTGTATGGGCGGCGTCTCAATCCACCACATCGTCCTATGGCGGCTTTCCTCATCTGTGGTGGAAAGTGACATAGCTACAGAGAGGTTTGTCAGACCAGGAGACATCCCGAATCTCGTTCTGTTCATGAAAATGTCTGTTTGGCCTACAAACTCACACGGAAAGATGAGACTCTATGGAAAGATGAGACTCTCACGAACACAATGGTGTTCTCTGTTTTGCTATTCAAAGGACTTGTCTGAAGTTAACCGGTATAAAAAAATGAATGAAGTATGGAAGCTGGATTAGTATCCGAAGCTGGATTAGCTTCCAGGCAGCTTCTCTCCCGGAGAACAGGGTGTAAAAAACTGTCACCTCTCCCACGAACTGCTCCAGACTAACGCATATGGCCGGCTGCTGCTCTCACCTGGCAGTAACCCAGGTGAGAGCCCTCCCAGACATCAGCGTGATGAGATAGGCAATCTTGAAATGATCCGAGGGGAAGGAGGAGGGCTGAAGCTCGAAAATGAGGGCACACTGAGCCAGAAATGCCCGACAGGTGCTCGACTCTCCATTGAAGCGTTCCAGGGGTGGTAAACAAGGCTCCCGAGAAGGTGGAGTGGCCGATGAGACGGCGCTGCTAACCCCTGAGTTACTGAGGGGCTTTGGGGCTACCACCTTGGTAGGCTACCTCCCAGACAACCTGCGGAATTGCTCCAGCAAACTGTCCAATGCCCTGTCATGGCGTTCAGCCAACGTTTGGACCTCCTCCATGAGGCCACGAAGCAGTTCCTCGTGACTCCCGATGGTGGCTCCTTGGGAGGAGATGGTGTCGTGCAGCTGGCCCGGGTCTGCTGGGTCTGTCATGGCCAGTTCGTACTATCAGGATTAAGATAAGACCCAGATGCAGACTGTTTCAAAGTAACAATGTTAATTACAGCAACAGGAGCAAAGGTACAGGATGGCAGGCAGGCTCAGTGGCAGGCAGAGTGGTCAGGCGGGCGGGCTCAGTGTCAGGACAGGCAAGGGTCAAAACCAGGAGGGTGAGAAAAGAGAGACTGGGGGAAAAGCAGGCGCTGGTCCAAAACCGCTGGTTGACTTGACAAACAAGACGAACTGGCAACAGACAAACAGAGAACAGGTATAAATATACAGGGGATAATGGGGAAGATGGGTGACACCTGGAGGGGGGTGGAGACAATCACAAGGACAGGTGAAACAGATCAGGGCGTGAAAATATCAATACACCCTTCTTAATTTAACAAGCATCATGGCCTATCAATACACCCTTCTTAATTAAACAAGCATCATTACACCCTTCTTAATGAAACAAGCATCAATACACCCTTCTTAATGAAACAAGCATCCTGGCCTGTCAATACACCCTTCTTAATTAAACAAGAATCATGGCCTGTCAATACACCCTTCTTAATTAAACAAGCATCATGGCCTGTCAATACACCCTTCTTAATTAAACAAGCATCAATACACCCTTCTTAATGAAACAAGCATCCTGGCCTGTCAATACATCCTTCTTAATTAAACAAGCATCAATACACACTTCTTAATCCAAAAAAAGAATGACGGTCCTGTTATTCATGAATTCTGTTCTTCATGAATTCAATGATTGTAACGCTTGGGCGTAGTGGGTGCAGAGTCAGGAGCAGGAAGCAGAGAATGCAGGGTAGTATTTTTAATAACACACAACGGCAAAACACAAGCCGCCCCAACAGCGAACTAGGGCGCACACAAAACCAAAGTGCCCAAACACATGGGACAGAAAAGGTTGGCGCAAAATACGCACTAGCACCTCAAAATACAATGAGCGTGCAACAACAAGCTAAACACAGAGCAAACAATCCCGCATACAGAGCAGGCGGGCCTCCTGGCTAAAATAGCCCGGCTAATCAGCCCAAACCAAAAACAGGTGCACACAATAAACGGAAAGGGGGAAAAGGAAATCAGTGGCAGCTAGTAGGCCGGCGACGACGATCGTCGAGCGCCACCCAAACAGGAGGGGGAGCTACCTACGGTAGGAGTCGTGACAATGATAATTTACTTAGAAAATGTTTATTTCTTAGTACGTGGTTACGTACTTGGTCCTCTTTGTTCCTACGTGAAACCGAATGCTTTCACGAGAGAGCAGCACTGCTGCCGATCTTCTGCCTTTTTCATCTCCTTCTCCATGGGTCTTCACCAGGGTTCTTTTGGCTGGCCACTCTACCTTTTCCAATCTGCTGTCTGGTGAAGCGCTGTGTTTGGCTCATTCATTCAGCATATATGCCCTATTATTTAAACAGTGTACAGATGAAGGATTTTAATTTGAGCCAGTTTGCTACAGCAGTAAAATAATCCTGCATCAACAGTAAATGTGAATTATTATGTGGATTATAATTAATGGACATTTTATTTAGGGGAAACCTGTTTTAGGGTAAGATTTGAATACCACTGGCCTATTTTGTATGGACCCAGAGGCCTTGTATCAATACCTGTCACAGCTTACGGTCTTCCTTATCTAAAGCCCAACTCTCCTTATCTCTCTCATCCCAAACGCACCCAGCTCTCCTTATCTCTCTCATCCCAAACTCACCCAGCTCTCCTTATCTCTCTCATCCCAAACTCACCCAGCTCTCCTTATCTCTCTCATACCTCACCCTCTCCTTATCTCTCCTATCCCAAACCCGCCCAGCCATCTTCCTTATCTCTCTCATCCCAAACTCACCCAGCTCTCCTTATCTCTCTCATACCAAACCCACCCAGCTCTCCTTACCTCTCTCATACCAAACCCACCCAGCCATCCCTCTTATCTCTCTCATACCAAACCCACCCAGCACTCATTATCTCTCTCATCCCAAACTCACCCTCTCCTTATCTCTCCTATCCCAAACCTGCCAAGCCATCTTCCTTATCTCTCTCATCCCAAACTCACCCAGCTCTCCTTATCTCTCTCATCCCAAACTCACCCAGCCATCCTCTGTATCTCTCTCATCGCAAACCCACCCAGCCATCCTCTTTATCTCTCTCATCCCAAACCCACCCAGCCATCCTCTTTATCGCTCTTATCCCAAACTCACCCAGCTCTATTTATCTCTCTCATCCCAAACCCACCCAGCTCTCCTTATCTCTCTCATCCCAATGAGAATGGCAATAGCCCCTTTCACAGTGCACAAGCCGGAAGTGGACATTTCCATCCAGAAAGATTAAACAGTGCTCTAAACACAAAAAGTAACACGCCCTGCAAAAGTGTAGAAGATTAAGGGAAAAACTCCTTGAAGAGAGGAAAACTTTCCTTAAAGAGAACTCTGTATGCTTGCGGTGTGTCTCCTCAACCGCACACCAGGTGAAGAACTGTAAAGCTGTCATCCAGCTCAGAGTGTGGAAGCTACAGACACATTGCAGCTCTTCATGCGAGTCCTGCCTCTTGGTCTCAGAAAGAAGCCGTCAGCTCCTCCACACAGCATGGCGTGGAGGAAGACGAGTCTCCATCCTATCCAGTTGGCACTTCCACCTGCACTGAGGTCTGTGGGGACAATGCTCAGGGAAAATCTTGCTCCAAGATCTGTCTTGCAAATGTCTACCCAGAGGGTCAACCTAAGAAGAAGATAAAAATGTATGCCATTCTGGAAGACCAGAGTAATAAGTCCTTAGCCAGATCAGTCTTCTTCAAAATGTTCAACGTAGCCGACGACACCCCACCTTACATCCTTAAAATGTGTGCAGGTGTCTGAGACCATGTGCCGGAGAGCGAGAGGCTTCATTGTGGAATCAGCTGATGGAAAGGCCTGTTTGCCTCTTCCCACACTCATTGTGTGCAATGAGCTTCCGAACAATAGGGCAGAAATCCCTACACCAGATGCTGCAAGGTATCACCCTCTCCTCAAGTTCTTTGACACCAAGATACCTCCCCTGGAACCTCATGTTGAGATCCTGCTACTACTAGGGAGAGACATCATCCAGGTCCACAAGGTGCTAGAGCAGAGCAACGGTCTCCTGCACTCCTCCTTCGCACAGCGCCTAACCCTCGGCTGGGTTGCTCCACTCCCTTTCCATAGCTCTCGGCAACGCCTCCCCAACAACCGCGCCCAGGCCAGCAATTGCCTCACTTCACTCACACGCACACTCAAGAAAAGTCCAGAGATAAAGGACCATTTCATTGAGTTCATGCGCAATGAGCACGCTGAAATCGCTCCACCCTTGCATGCAGATGAAGAGTGCTGGTATCTTTCAATCTTCGGGGTGTATCGTCCCCCCAGAAATAGACAGATAAGAGTGGTATTTGACTCCAGTGCCCAGCACCACGGGTATCACTGAACAACGTCCTGCTTACCGGTCCCAACATGAACAACAGTCTGCTTGGGGTACTACTGCGGTTCAGAAAAGAGCCAGTGGCTGTGACAGGAGATGTTTCACTGTTTTGTGGTTTGTGAAGACCATCGGAACTACCTGCAATTCCTCTGGTACTGCCACAACGACTTGGATGTTGAAGTTGTGGAGTACAGGATGCGGGTCCACGTCTTCGGTAACAGCCCATCCTCAGCAGTGGCCATGTATGGGCTCAGGAAAGCCGCCTTAAAAGGTGAGAGGGATCATGGAGCAGAGGCAAGGCACTTCATCAAGAGGAACTTTTACGTCGACGATGGTATCGTATCCCTGCCCACAGAGAAAGAAGCCATCACTCTTCTCCACAATGCACAAGATCGCCTCTAACAAGGCAGAGATCATGAGAGCCTTTTGTCTAGAAGACCTAGCTAAGGGGCTGAAGGACCTGGATCTGAGCCTCGACTTCCCTCCCATGCAGAGAAGTCTTGGGGTGAGCTGGGACATCGCAGACGATGTCTTCACATTTCAGGTGTCCTCAGCAGAGAAACCATACACTAGACGTGGAGTCTTGTCAACGATCAACAGCCTGTTCGATCTGCTTGGATTTTCTGCTCCAGTAAGCATTGAAACATTCAAGGAAGAGCTTGCTATGGAGCCCTGCGGCTGGGACGCTCCTCTCCCAGAAAAGAAGATCAAAGAATGGAAACTCTGGAAATACTCACTGAAGGAGCTTGAGCTGCACATACACCTCCATCTCCCTCAGCCTAGCACACAAGAAAGAGTTGTGTGTCTTCTGTGATGCATCCACAAATGCCATCGCAGCAGTAGCTTACCTGAAGACCACCAATGCCAGTGGAAACATAGATGTCGGCTTCATCTTTGGCAAGGCCAAGCTCGCTCCACGCCCTGAGATCACTGTTCCAAGACTCGAGCTGTGTGCTGCTGTTCTAGCAGAAGTAATCATCGATGAGATTGATGTCCAACTTGATGCTGTCACATTCTACTCCGACAGCAAAGTAGTCCTGGGTTACATTCACAACGACTCCAGACGATTCTATGTGAATGTAAACAATAGGGTGCAGCCTATCAGGAGATCAACCAACCCAGGGCAGTGGAAGCGGTTCCTACTGACCAGAACCCTGCTGATCCTGTCTTGAGATCAGTCCCAGCAGGCAGCCTGACTCACAGCACATGGTTGACAGGACCAGCTTCTTTGCTCAGGTCAGCAGAGCCAGAAACCCCTCAGACACCTTTCGACTTGGTAGACTTCGGATCTGATGTCGAGATCCGCCCCCAAGTTGCTTGCCACGCCACCAATGTCTCCAGTAAGTTTGAGAGGTTCTCAAGAGGTGCTTTGAGAGGTTCTCAAGCTGTCAAGCACTGACACATGGAACAGCTCGGGTTGTGCACGTTGCTAACTCCAGATGTGCAATGGATGGCACATTTGTGACAAACCCTACTCCATCGAGGACCTGGATCAGGCCAAGACCATCATAATACACAGTCTGCAACACAGCACCTTTCAAGAGGAAATGGAATGCATCAGAGAAGGTAAAGCCATTCCTAAGCAGAGCCCACTCTTCATTCTGTGTCCCTACAATATTGGTTCGACGTCAGTCCCAAGCAAACCTTGGCCAAGATGAAATCAACCCTCTCATCCTCCCTGGAAGGAGCCACATCACTACTCTACTCATTCGCCACCACCACGAGCAGGTCCACCATCAAGGGTTCCACTTCACTGAGGGTGCTTTGAGAGAAGCTGGTCTATGGGTCATTGGTGGGAAACGCCTCATCAGCAGCACACTCTACCTATGCGTAATTTGCCGAAGACTAAGTGTGAAGTTGGAATCTCAAAAGATGTCTGACCTGCCCGTGGATCGCCTTAGCACTGACCCTCCCTTCTCCTTTGTGTTTGGGCCATGGATGGTTACAGCACGTTTCTGTCGTGTAATTCCATTGTTGACCACTTGGGGGCCACTGTCCTGTGTTGATATGTGTTGCTCGATTAATGTGCTAAATCCTGTAGAATAATTGTCCCATTCCAAAATGATGAAAGTCACACAGTGGAGCTGCAGATGTTATCAAACTCCATCCTTCTTGCTATAATTTTGTAGAAGCATTGTATGTAAGTAAAATTAATCATAACATATTTGGCATTCAATTCATGTGTCACGACTTCCGCCAAAGTCGGTCCCTCTCCTTGTTCGGGCGGCGTTTGGCGGTCGACGTCACCAGCTTTCTAGCCACCGCCGATCCACTTTTCATTTTCCATTTGTTCTGTCTTTGTCTTACACACCTGGCTTCACTCATCCAATTACTTGTTTATTATTTAACCCTCTGTTCCCCATGTTGTGTTTGTGAGTGATTGTTTGTTGTAATTTGGTCCGTCTTTGTGGGCTCGTGATGATACTTTGTATATTTTTTTATTTTTGTTTAAAAGAACATTGATTACTCATATCTGCTGTCCTGTGCCTGACTCGCTACACCAGTTACACACAGGACCCTTACATCGTGATGATATTTTGTACGGATTATCATTTTAATGAGATCTTCTTGATAACCATATGGATATCTGATCAGTGCATTTGATCTTGTCATGTTTCTGGGGAATTATATACATCTGATTTAATGCATAATGGTGCATATTTCTGGGTTTATGAACGTGTTTTACAAATACATGCTGTGTTATTATTGAGAATGAAACCTAGTTTTCAGCTAGTATACAATAAGTCATACTCATTGTTCTTTTCTTTCTATATTTCAGTTTTCCTCATTTCAGTCACTATTACTGTACCTATGAAGCGGTGGCAGTAAATCATCCTTCAACACTACAGTAGCTGTACTGGGTTCATCTATCTGCTAAGCTTAAGAAGGGGACTCTTTTGCTAGGGCAGAATAAAAATGAATACAACAGATTTCAAGATACAAAAGTGTGAGTAATGTATACCATTTTTCCTCATCTGTTGCCCTTTTCCTTTACATTGCAGATCTCATTATGCGTCAGCCATCCTTTTCCCATATAATATATCTATGTGTCCCAACCCACCCGGCCTCCACCCAGCTGGACCTTGCTCACCCACGGCTGGAAAACGGAATCCTGTAACCATGTTGACTCCGCTGGCGCTCCCATCTCCACATAACCCTGTGAACACAGCAGCTGAGGAGCACCAGGAGTCAACATGCTCCTGACCTGTAGAACCCTCCCTGCATAGAGGACCAGACTGGGGGATATTAACCTGTAGGACCCTCCCTGCATAGAGGACCAGACTGGGGGATATTAACCTGTAGGACCCTCCCTGCATAGAGGACCAGACTGGGGGATATTAACCTGTAGGACCCTCCCTGCATAGAGGACCAGACTGGGGGATATTAACCTGTAGGATCCTCCCTGCATAGAGGACCAGACTGGGATATATTAACCTGTAGGACCCTCCCTGCATAGAGGACCAGACTGGGGGATATTAACCTGTAGGATCCTCCCTGCATAGAGGACCAGACTGGGATATATTAACCTGTAGGACCCTCCCTGCATAGAGGACCAGACTGGGGGATATTAACCTGTAGGATCCTCCCTGCATAGAGGACCAGACTGGGGGATATTAACCTGTAGGGTCCTCCCTGCATAGAGGACCAGACTGGGATATATTAACCTGTAGGACCCTCCCTGCATAGAGGACCAGACTGGGGGATATTAACCTGTAGGGTCCTCCCTGCATAGAGGACCAGACTGGGGGATATTAACCTGTAGGGTCCTCCCTGCATAGAGGACCAGACTTGGGGATATTAACCTGTAGGGTCCTCCCTGCATAGAGGACCAGACTGGGGGATATTAACCTGTAGGACCCTCCCTGCATAGAGGACCAGACTGGGGGATATTAACCTGTAGGGTCCTCCCTGCATAGAGGACCAGACTGGGGGATATTAACCTGTAGGGTCCTCCCTGCATAGAGGACCAGACTGGGGGATATTAACCTGTAGGACCCTCCCTGCATAGAGGACCAGACTGGGGGATATTAACCTGTAGGATCCTCCCTGCATAGAGGACCAACTTTGAGATTGACATTTTGACTACAATGTTGTTATTTTTTCAAAGTTTGATTGATTTGATTTGACAGTTTAAAAAAAATACATACACAAACAGAACATACATTTAAAAACTTGACGGGGATACGACAATAAATAAGACAAATAAGACAATAAGACAAAGACAAGAAATAAGACAATAAATAAGACAAAGATAATAAATAAGACAAAGACAATAAGACAATCAATAAGAAAATAAATAAGACAATAAATAACACAAAGTCAATGGCTACAGAGGTTATGGAACATTTTAATTGAAAAACCACGGTGGATCTCATTTCCTCTGGAAAAGTTCTGAAATTGTTTTCCAATTTCTACTGGTGCTATTAGCACCCAGTAAACTGCTACATTAAATTCATAAATCAAACTCCATGGAAGAGCTGAGAGATTGGATTCTGTGGAACTGGCTAACAATATCAGAATGTTTTATATCCAGACAGATATTAGTTTAGAGTAGAACCATGTAAAAATGATTGAAGCAGCACTATGGCAAGGTGTGTGCCAACTATTAACTTAATCAGCACCATGTTGATGACTAACACAGATTTTTTTATTAATGTCACACTTGACAACAGTTCAACACTTCAAACCAAAATGTTTTAGTTTCCTTGGGGTTTGGTATGGAAACATGAAGGTGGTGAAGTTACATTTCTGTCAAGGTGATTCAAGATAATGTAGTAGTACAGTCGTGGACAAAAGTTCTGAGAATGACAGAAATATTCATTTTCACAAAGTTTGCTGCTTCAGTGTCTTTAGATATTTTTGTCAGATGTTACTATGGAATACTGAAGTATAATTACAAGCATTTCATAAGTGTCAAAGGCTTTTATTGACAATTACATTAAGTTGATGCAAACAGTCAATATTTGCAGTGTTGACCCTTTTTTTTAAAGACCTCTGCAATCCGCCCTGGCACTCTGTCAATTAACTTCTGGGCCACATCCTGACTGATGGCAGCCCATTCTTCCATAATCAATGCTTGGAGTTTGTCCGAATTTGGTTTTTTTTGTTTGCCTCTTGAGGATTGACCACAAGTTCTCAATGGGATTAAGGTCTGGGGAGTTTCCTAGCCATGGACCCAAAATATCGATGTTATGTTCCCCGAGTCACTTTTGCCTTATGCCAATGTGCTCCATCATGCTGGAAAAGGCATTGTTCGTCATCAAACTGTTCCTGGATGGTTGGGAGAAGTTGATCTCGGAGGATGTGTTGGTACCATTCTTTATTCATGGCTGTGTTCTTAGGCAAAATTGTGAGCGAGCCCACTCCCTTGGCTGAGAAGCAACCCCACACATGAATGGTCTCAGGATGCTTTACTGTTGGCATGACACAGGACTGATGGTAGCGCTCACCTTGTCTTCCCCTGACAAGCTTTTTTCCAGATGCCCCAAACAATCGGAAAGGGGATTCATCAGAGAAAAGGACTTTACCCCAGTCCTCAGCAGTCCAATCCCTGTACCTTTTGCAGAATATCAGTCTGTCCCTGATGTTTTTCCTGGAGAGAAGTGGCTTCTTTGCTGCCCTTCTTGACACCAGGCCATCCTCTAAAAGTCTTCGCCTCACTGTGCGTGCAGATGCACTCACACCTGCCTGCTGCCATTCCTGAGCAAGCTCTGTACTGGTGTTGCCCCGATCCCGCAGCTGGTCCTGGCGCTTGATGGACTTTCTTGGGCGCCCTGAAGCCTTCTTCACAACAATTGAACCGCTCTCCTTGAAGTTCTTGATGATCCGATAAATGGTTAATTTAGGTGCAATATTACTGGCAGCAATATTCTTGCCTGTGAAACCCTTTTTTGTGCAAAGCAGTGATGACGGCACATGTTTCCATGCAGGTAACCATGATTGACAGAGGAAGAACAATGATTCCAAGCACCAACCTCCTTTTGAAGCTTCCAGTCTGTTATTTGAACTCAATCAGCATGACAGAGTGATCTCCAGCCTTGTCCTCGTCAACACTCACACCTGTGTTAACGAAAGAATCACTGACATGATGTCAGCTGGTCCTTTTGTGGCAGGGCTGAAATTCAGTGGAAATGTTTTTTGGGGGGGATTCAGTTCATTTGCATGGGAAAGAGGGACTTTGCAATTGATTGCAATTCATCTGATCACTCTTCATAACATTCTGGAGTATATGCAAATTGCCATCATATAATCTGAGGCAGCAGACGTTGTGAAAATGTAATATTTCTGTCATTCTCAAAACTTTTGGCCACGACTGTACTTAATCAAACTTAAAACATCCAGGTGGATTCCACAGCTCTCTCTCTCTCTCTGTCTGGGACATCCAGGTGTGTTCCCCAGTCTCTTTCTCTCTGTCTGGGACATCCAGGTGTGTTCCCCAGCTCTCTCTCTCTCTCTCTCTCTCTCTCTCTCTCTCTCTCTCTCTCTCTCTCTCTCTCTCTCTCTCTCTCTCTGTCTGGGACATCCAGGTGTGTTCCCCAGCTCTCTCTCTCTCTCTCTCTCTGTCTGGGACATCCAGGTGTGTTCCCCAGCTCTCTCTCTCTCTCTCTCTCTCTGTCTGGGACATCCAGGTGTGTTCCCCAGCTCTCTCTCTCTCTCTGTCTGGGACATCCAGGTGTGTTCCCCAGCTCTCTCTCTCTCTCTGTCTGGGACATCCAGGTGTGTTCCCCAGCTCTCTCTCTCTGTCTGGGACATCCAGGTGTGTTCCCCATCTCTCTCTCTCTCTCTCTCTCTCTCTCTCTCGCTCTCTCTCTCTCTCTCTGTCTGGGACATCCAGGTGTGTTCCCCAGCTCTCTCTCTCTCTCTGTCTGGGACATCCAGGTGTGTTCCCCAGCTCTCTCTCTCTGTCTGGGACATCCAGGTGTGTTCCCCACTCTCTCTCTCTCTCTCTCTCTCTCTCTCTCTCTCTCTCTCTCTCTCTCTCTCTGTCTGGGACATCCAGGTGTGTTCCCCAGCTCTCTCTCTCTCTCTCTGTCTGGGACATCCAGGTGTGTTCCCCAGCTCTCTCTCTCTGTCTGGGACATCCAGGTGTGTTCCCCATCTCTCTCTCTCTCTCTCTCTCTCTCTCTCGCTCTCTCTCTCTCTCTCTGTCTGGGACATCCAGGTGTGTTCCCCAGCTCTCTCTCTCTCTCTGTCTGGGACATCCAGGTGTGTTCCCCAGCTCTCTCTCTCTGTCTGGGACATCCAGGTGTGTTCCCCAGCTCTCTCTCTCTGTCTGGGTTATCAAATTTCAAATCAAATCAAATTTATTTTTATATAGCCCTTCGTACATCAGCTGATATTCTCAAAGTGCTGTACAGAAACCCAGCCTAAAACCCCAAACAGCAAGCAAAGCATGTGAAAGAAGCACGGTGGCTAGGAAAAACTCCCTAGGAAAAACTCCCTAGAAAGGCCAAAAACCTAGGAAGAAACCTAGAGAGGAACCAGGCTATGAGGGGTGGCCAGTCCTCTTCTGGCTGTGCAGGGTGGATATTATAACAGAACATGGTCAAAATGTTAAAATGTTAAAATGTTCATAAATGACCAGCATGGTCAAATAATAATAATCATAGTAGTTGTCGAGGGTGCAACAAGCACGTCCGGTGAACAGGTCAGGGTTCCATAGCCGCAGGCAGAACAGTTGAAACTGGAGCAGCAGCACGGCCAGGTGGACTGGGGACAGCAAGGAGTCATCATACCAGGTAGTCCTGAGGCATGGTCCTAGGGCTCAGGTCCTCCGAGAGAAAGACAGAAAGAGAGAAAGAGAGAATTAGAGAGAGCATATTTAAATACACACAGGACACCGGATAAGACAAGAGAAATACTCCAGATGTAACAGACTGACCCTAGCCCCCCGACACATAAACTACTGCAGCATAAATACTGGAGGCTGAGACAGGAGGGATCAGAAGACACTGTGGCCCCATCCGATGATACCCCCGGACAGGGCCAAACAGGCAGGATATAACCCCACCCACTTTGCCAAAGCACAGCCCCCACACCACTAGAGGGATGTCTCCAACCACCAACTTACCGTCCTAAGACAAGGCCGAGTATAGCACAACAACGATCTCCGCCCAGGCACAACCCAAGGGGGGGGGGGGGGGCGCCAACCCAGACAGGAAGACCACGTCAGTGACTCAACCCACTCAAGTGACGCACCCCTCCCATGGACGGCATGGAAGAACACCAGTAGGCCAGTGACTCAGCCTCTGTAAAAGGGTTAGAGGCAGAGAATCCCAGTGGAAAGAGGGGAACCGGCAAGGCAGAGACAGCAAGGGCGGTTCGTTGCTCCAGCCTTTCCGTTCACCTTCACACTCCTGGGCCAGACTATACTTAATCATAGGACCTACTGAAGAGATAAGTCTTCAGTAAAGACTTAAAGGTTGAGACTGAGTCTGCGTCTCTCACATTGGTAGGCAGACCATTCCATAAAAATGGAGCTCTATAGGAGAAAGCCCTACCTCCAGCCGTTTGCTTAGAAATTCTAGGGACAATTAGGAGGCCTGCGTCTTGTGACCGTAGCGTACGTGTAGGTATGTACGGCAGGACCAAATCGGAAAGATAGGTAGGAGCAAGCCCATGTAATGCTTTGTAGGTTAGCAGTAAAACCTTGAAATCAGCCCTTGCCTTAACAGGAAGCCAGTGTAGGGAGGCTAACACTGGAGTAATATGATCAAATTTTTTGGTTCTAGTCAGGATTCTAGCAGCCGTATTTAGCACTAACTGAAGTTTATTTAGTGCTTTATCCGGGTAGCCGGAAAGTAGAGCATTGCAGTAGTCCAGCCTAGAGGTAACAAAAGCATGGATAAATTTTTCTGCGTCATTTTTGGACAGAAAATTTCTGATTTTTGCAATGTTACGTAGATGGAAAAAAGCTGTCCTTGAAACAGTCTTGATATGTTCTTCAAAAGAGAGATCAGGGTCCAGAGTAACGCCGAGGTCCTTCACAGTTTTATTTGAGACGACTGTACAACCATCCAGATTAATTGTCAGATTCAACAGAAGATCTCTTTCTTTCTTGGGACCTAGAACAAGCATCTCTGTTTTGTCCGAGTTTAAAAGTAGAAAGTTTGCAGCCATCCACTTCTTTATGTCTGAAACACAGGCTTCTAGCGAGGGCAATTTTGGGGCTTCACCATGTTTCATTGAAATGTACAGCTGTGTGTCGTCTGCATAGCAGTGAAATTTAACATAATGTTTTCGAATGACATCCCCAAGAGGTAAAATATATAGTGAAAACAATAGTGGTCCTAAAACGGAACCTTGAGGAACACCGAAATTTACAATTGATTTGTCAGAGGACAAACCATTCACAGAGACAAACTGATATCTTTCCGACAGATAAGATCTAAACCAGGCCAGAACTTGTCCATGTAGACCAATTTGGGTTTCCAATCTCTCCAAAAGAATGTGGTGATCGATGGTATCAAAAGCGGCACTAAGATCTAGGAGCACGAGGACAGATGCAGAGCCTCGGTCTGACGTCATTAAAAGGTCATTTACCACCTTCACAAGTGCAGTCTCAGTGCTATGATGGGGTCTAAAACCAGACTGAAGCGTTTCGTATACATTGTTTGTCTTCAGGAAGGCAGTCAGTTGCTGTGCAACAGCTTTTTCTAAAATTTTGGAGAGGAATGGAAGATTCGATATAGGCCGATAGTTTTTTATAATTTCTGGATCAAGATTCGGCTTTTTCAAGAGAGGCTTTATTACTGCCACTTTTAGTGAGCTTGGTACACATCCGGTGGATAGAGAGCCGTTTATTATGTTCAACATAGGAGGGCCAAGCACAGGAAGCAGCTCTTTCAGTAGTTTAGTTGGAATAGGGTCCAGTATGCAGCTTGAGGGTTTGGAGGCCATGATTATTTTCATCATTGCGTCAAGAGATATAGTACTAAAACACTTTAGTATCTCCCTTGATCCTAGGTCCTGGCAGAGTTGTGCAGACTCAGGACAATGGAGCTTTGGAGGAATACCCAGATTTAAAGAGGAGTCTGTAATTTGCTTTCTAATGATCATGATCTTTTCCTCAAAGAAGTTCATAAATTTATTACTGCTGAAGTGAAAGCCATCCTCCATTTGCGAAGGCTGCTTTTTAGTTAGCTTTGCGACAGTATCAAAAAGAAATTTCGGATTGTTCTTATTTTCCTCAATTAAGTTGGAAAAATAGGATGATCGAGCAGCAGTAAGGGCTCTTCGATACTGCACGGTACTGTCTTTCCAAGCTAGTCGGAAGACTTCCAGTTTGGTGTGGCGCCATTTCCGTTCCAATTTTCTGGAAGCTTGCTTCAGAGCTCGTGTATTTTCTGTATACCAGGGAGCTAGTTTCTTATGACAGATGTTTTTAGTTTTTAGGGGTGCAACTGCATCTAGGGTATTGCGCAAGGTTAAATTGAGTTCCTCGGTTAGGTGGTTAACTGATTTTTGTCCTCTGACGTCCTTGGGTAGGCAGAGGCAGTCTGGAAGGGCATCAAGGAATCTTTGGGTTGTCTGAGAATTTATAGCACGACTTTTAATGCTCCTTGGTTGGGGTCTGAGCAGATTATTTGTTGCAATTGCAAACGTAATAAAATGGTGGTCCGATAGTCCAGGATTATGAGGAAAAACATTTAGATCCACAACATTTATTCCATGGGACAAAACTAGGTCCAGAGTATGACTGTGGCAGTGAGTAGGTCCAGAGACATGTTGGACAAAACCCACTGAGTCGATGATGGCTCCGAAAGCCTTTTGGAGTGGGTCTGTGGACTTTTCCATGTGAATGTTAAAGTCACCAAAAATTAGAATATTATCTGCTATGACTACAAGATCCGATAGGAATTCAGGGAACTCAGTGAGGAACACTGCATATGGCCCAGGAGGCCTATAAACAGTAGCTATAAAAAGTGAGTGAGTAGGCTGCATAGATTTCATGACTAGAAGCTCAAAAGACGAAAACGTCTTTGTTTTTTGTTTTTTTGTAAATTGAAATTTGCTATCGTAAATGTTAGCAACACCTCCGCCTTTGCCGGATGCACGGGGGGTATGGTCACTAATGTAACCTGGGGGTGAGGCCTCATTTAACACAGTAAATTCATCAGGCTTAAGCCATGTTTCAGTCAGGCCAATCACATCAAGATTATTATCAGTGATTAGTTCATTGACTATAACTGCCTTGGAAGTGAGGGATCTAACATTAAGTAACCCAATTTTGAGATGTGAGGTATCACAATCTCTTTCAATAATGGCAGGAATGGAGGAGGTCTTTATACTAGTGAGATTGCTAAAGCGAACACCGCCATTTTTAATTTTGCCCAACCTAGATCGAGGCACAGACACGGTCTCAATGGGGAAAGCTGAGCTGACTACACTGACTGTGCTAGTGGCAGACTCCACTAAGCTGGCAGGCTGGCTAACAGCCTGCTGCCTGGCCTGCACCCTATTTCATTGTGGAGCTAGAGGAGTTAGAGCCCTGTCTATGTTCGTAGATAAGATGAGAGCACCCCTCCAGCTAGGATGGAGTCCGTCACTCCTCAACAGGCCAGGCTTGGTCCTGTTTGTGGGTGAGTCCCAGAAAGAGGGCCAATTATCTACAAATTCTATCTTTTGGGAGGGGCAGAAAACAGTTTTCAACCAGCGATTGAGTTGTGAGACTCTGCTGTAGAGCTCATCACTCCCCCTAACTGGGAGGGGGCCAGAGACAATTAATCGATGCCGACACATCTTTCTAGCTGATTTACACGCTGAAGCTATGTTGCGCTTGGTGACCTCTGACTGTTTCATCCTAACATCGTTGGTGCCGACGTGGATAACAATATCTCTATACTCTCTACACTCGCCAGTTTTAGCTTTAGCCAGCACCGTCTTTAGATTAGCCTTAACGTCGGTAGCCCTGCCCCCTGGTAAACAGTGTATGATCGCTGGATGATTAGTTTTAAGTCTAATACTGCGGGTAATGGAGTCGCCAATGACTAGGGTTTTCAATTTGTCAGAGCTAATGGTGGGAGCCGTCGGCGTCTCAGACCCCACAACGGGAGGAGTAGAGACCAGAGAAGTCTCGGCCTCCGACTCCGACTCGCTTAATGGGGAGAACCGGTTGAAAGTTTCTGTCGGCTGAATAAGCGACACCGGTTGAGCATTCCTACAGCGTTTCCCTCCAGAAGCCATGAGAAAGATGTCCGGCTGCGGGGACCGTGCGAGGGGGTTTATACTAACGTTACTATCTGTACTTACTGGTGGCACAGACGCTGTTTCATCCTTTCCTACACTGAAATTACCCTTGCCTAACGATCGCGTCTGAAGCTGGGCTTGCAGCACAGCTATCCTTGCCGTAAGGCGATCGTTCTCCTGTATATTATAAGTACAACGACTGCAATTAGAAGGCATCATGTTAATGTTACTTAGCTTCGGCTGTTTGAAGTCCTGACGAACCATGTCCAGATAAAACCTCCGGGGTGAAAAAGTTGAATGAAAAAAGTTGAGTGAGGGAAAAAGTAAAAATATACGGTAATGAAAAAGTAAAAAACCGTCAGGTATCAAGGTAAGATCGGCAACAAAAACGCACAGCAGCGTAAACAAGTCTGCAAGGTGTGTTCCCCATCTCTCTCTCTCTCTCAGTCTGGGACATCCAGGTGTGTTCCACAGCTCTCTCTCTCTCTCTCTCTCTGTCTGGGACATCCAGGTGTGTTCCACAGCTCTCTCTCTCTCTCTGTCTGGGACATCCAGGTGTGTTCCCCAGCTCTCTCTCTCTGTCTGGGTTATCCAGGTGTGTTCCCCATCTCTCTCTCTCAGTCTGGGACATCCAGGTGTGTTCCACAGCTCTCTCTCTCTCTCTGTCTGGGACATCCAGGTGTGTTCCCCAGCTCTCTCTCTCTGTCTGGGACATCCAGGTGTGTTCCCCAGCTCTCTCTCTCTCTCTCTCTCTGTCTGGGACATCCAGGTGTGTTCCCCAGCTCTCTCTCTCTCTGTGTCTGGGACATCCAGGTGTGTTCCCCAGCTCTCTCTCTCTCTCTGTCTGGGACATCCAGGTGTGTTCCACAGCTCTCTCTCTCTCTCTCTGTCTGGGACATCCAGGTGTGATCCCCAGCTCTCTCTCTCTCTCTGTCTGGGACATCCAGGTGTGATCCCCAGCTCTCTCTCTCTCTCTGTCTGGGACATCCAGGTGTGTTCCCCAGCTCTCTCTCTCTCTCTCTCTGTCTGGGACATCCAGGTGTGTTCCCCAGCTCTCTCTCGCTCTCTGTCTGGGAAATTCCAGGTGTGTTCCCCAGCTCTCTCTCTCTGTCTGGGACATCCAGGTGTGTTCCCCAGCTCTCTCTCTCTGTCTGGGACATCCAGGTGTGTTCCCCAGTCTCTTTCTCTCTCTCTCTGTCTGGGACATCCAGGTGTGTTCCCCAGCTCTCTCGCTCTCTGTGTCTGGGACATCCAGGTGTGTTCCACAGCTCTCTCTCTCTCTCTCTCTCTCTGTCTGGGACATCCAGGTGTGTTCCCCAGCTCTCTCTCTCTCTCTGTCTGGGACATCCAGGTGTGTTCCCCAGCTCTCTCTCTCTGTCTGGGACATCCAGGTGTGTTCCACAGCTCTCTCTCTCTCTCTGTCTGGGACATCCAGGTGTGTTCCCCAGCTCTCTCTCTCTCTGTCTGGGACATCCAGGTGTGTTCCCCAGCTCTCTCTCTCTGTCTGGGACATCTAGGTGTGATCCCCAGCTCTCTCTCTCTCTCTCTCTGTCTGGGACATCCAGGTGTGTTCCCCAGCTCTCTCTCTCTCTCTGTCTGGGACATCCAGGTGTGATCCCCAGCTCTCTCTCTCTCTCTCTGTCTGGGACATCCAGGTGTGTTCCCCAGCTCTCTCTCTCTGTCTGGGACATCCAGGTGTGTTCTCCAGCTCTCTCTCTCTCTGTCTGGGACATCCAGGTGTGTTCCCCAGCTCTCTCTCTCTCTCTGTCTGGGACATCCAGGTGTGTTCCCCAGTCTCTTTCTCTCTCTGTCTGGGACATCCAGGTGTGTTCCCCAGCTCTCTCTCTCTCTCTGTCTGGGACATCCAGGTGTGTTCCCCAGCTCTCTCTCTCTGTCTGTCTGGGACATCCAGGTGTGATCCCCAGCTCTCTCTCTCTCTCTCTCTCTCAGTCTGGGACATCCAGGTGTGTTCCCCAGCTCTCTCTCTCTGTCTGTCTGGGACATCGAGGGGTGATCCCCAGCTCTCTCTCTTTCTCTGTCTGGGACATCCAGGTGTGTTCCTCAGCTCTCTCTCTCTGTCTGGGACATCCAGGTGTGTTCCCCAGCTCTCTCTCTCTCTCTCTCTCTGTCTGGGACATCCAGGTGTGATCCCCAGCTCTCTCTCTCTCTCCGTCTGGGACATCCAGGTGTGATCCCCAGCTCTCTCGCTCTGTCTGGGACATCCAGGTGTGATCCCCAGCTCTCTCGCTCTCTCCGTATGGGACAACATGGACATGGACACAGCTTTAACATTTAGTTCCTCCACTGACCGCTTTATTGAGCTATTAGATATTAGAGCCATCAATCCAATCCCCCCTCCACTCTCCACTTGGCTTGCCCAAACCCCATCTATATAGATAAGTTAAAATCTACTCCCAAAATCCAATTTCCATAGCTCAAAGATGATGACAATTAAGGATTTGAAAGTCTGTTTAAATGTGTGGCACCTTTTGAAGAAGGTCAAATACAAGGTAGTTATACTACATAGTACACATACTGTACCTCATTTTATATACATACAGTTGAAGTCGGAAGTTTACATACACTTAGGTTAGAGTCATTAAAACTCGTTTTACAACCACTCCACAAATTTCTTGTTAACAAACTATAGTTTTGTCAAGTCGGTTAGGACATCTACTTTGTGCATGACACAAGTCATTTTTCCAACAATTGTTTACAGACAGATAATTTCACTTAAAACTCACTGTATCACAATTCCAGTGGGTCAGAAGTTTACATACACTAAGTTGACTGTGCCTTTAAAAAGCTTGGAAAATTCCAGAAAATTATATCATGGCTTTAGAAGCTTCTGATAGGCTAATAGACATCATTTGAGTCAACCGGAGGTGTACCTGTGGATGTATTTCACGGACGACCTTCAAACTCAGTGCCTCTTCGCTTGACATCATTGGAAAATCAAAAGAAAACAGCCAAGACACAACTCTGGTTCATCCTTGGGAGCAATTTCCAAACGCCTGAAGGTACCTCGTTCATCTGTACAAACAATAGTACGCAAGTATAAACATCATGGGACCACGCAGCCGTCATACCGCTCAGGAAGGAGACACGTTCTGTCTCCTAGAGATGAACGTACTTTGGTGCGAAAAGTGCAAAACAATCCCAGAACAACAGCAAAGGTCCTTGTGAAGATGCTTGAGGAAACAGGTACAAAAGTATCTATATCCACAGTAAAACGAGTGCTATATCGACATAACCTGAAAGGCTGCTCAGCAAGGAAGAAGGCACTGCTCCAATACCGCCATAAAAAAGCCAGACTGTAGTTTGCAACTGCACATGGGGACAAAGATCGTACTTTTTGGAGAAATGTCCTCTGGTCTGATGAAACAAAAATAGAACTGTTTGGCCATAATGATCATCGTTATGTTTGAGGGAAAAGGGGGGGTGGCAGCATCATGTTGTGGTGGTGCTTTGATGCAGGAGGGACTAGTGCACTTCACAAAATAGATGGCATCATGAGGATGGAAAATGATGTGGATACAGTGGGGGAAAAAAGTATTTGATCCCCTGCTGATTTTGTACGTTTGCCCACTGACAAAAAAAGGATCAGTCTATAATTTTAATGGTAGGTTTATTTGAACAGTGAGAGACAGAATAACAACAGAAATATCCAGAAAAACGCATGTCAAAAATGTTATAAATTGATTTGCATTTTAATGAGGGAAATAAGTATTTGACCCCCTCTCAATCAGAAAGATTTCTGGCTCCCAGGTGTCTTTTATACAGGTAACGAGCTGAGATTAGGAGCACACTCTTAAAGGGAGTGCTCCTAACCGCAGCTTGTTACCTGTAAAAAAGACACCTGTCCACAGAAGCAATCAATCAGTCAGATTCCAAACTCTCCACCATGGCCAAGACCAAAGAGCTCTCCAAGGATGTCAGGGACAAGATTGTTGACCTACACAAGGCTGGAATGGGCTACTAGACCATCGCCAAGCAGCTTGGTGAGAAGGTCACAGCAGTTGGTGCGATTATCCACAAATGGAAGAAACACAAAAGAACTGTCAATATCCCTCGGCCTGGGGCTCCTTGGAAGATCTCACCTCGTGGAGTTGCAATGATCATGAGAACGGTGAGGAATCAGCCCAGAACTACACAGGAGGATCTTGTCAATGATCTCAAGGCAGCTGGGACCATAGTCACCAAGAAAACAATTGGTAACACACTATGCCGTGAAGGACTGAAATCCTGCAGTGCCCGCAAGGTCCCCCTGCTCAAGAATACATTTACAGGCCCGTCTGAAGTCTGCCAATGAACATCTGAATGACTCAGAGGACAACTGGTGAAAGTGTTGTGGTCAGATGAGACCAAAATGGAGGTCTTTGACATCAACTCAACTCGCCGTGTTTGGAGGAGGAGGAATACTGCCTATGACCCCAAGAACACCATCTCCACCGTCAAACATGGAGGTGGAAACATTATGCTTTGGGGTTGTTTTTCTGCTAAGGGGACAGGACAACTTCACCGCATCTAAAGGGACGATGGACGGGACCATGTACCATCAAATCTTGGGTGAAAACCTCCTTCCCTCAGCCAGGGCATTGAAAATGGGTCGTGGATGGGTATTCTAGCATGACAATGACCCAAAACACACGGCCAAGGCAACAAAGGAGTGGCTCAAGAAGAAGCACATTAAGGTCCTGGAGTGGCCTAGCCAGTCTCCAGACCTTAATCCCATAGAAAATCTGTGGAGGGAGCTGAAGGTTCGAGTTGCCAAACTTCAGCCTCGAAACCTTAATAACTTGGAGAAGATCTGCAAAGAGGAGTGGGACAAAATCCCTCCTGAGATGTGTGCAAACCTGGTGTCCAACTACAAGAAATGTCTGACCTCTGTGATTGCCAACAAGGGTTTTGCCACCAAGTACTAAGTCATGTTTTGCAGAGGGGTCAAATACTTATTTCCCTCATTAAAATGCAAATAATTTTATAACATTTTTGACGTGTTTTTCTGGATTTTTTTGTTGTTATTCTGTCTCTCACTGTTCAAATAAACCTACTATTAAAATTATAGACTGATCATTTCTTTGTAAGTGGGCAAACGTACAAAATCAGCAGGGGATCAAATACTTTTTTCCCCCACTGTATATTGAAGCAACATCTCAAGATATCAGTCAGGAAGTTAAAGCTTGGTCGCAAATGGGTCTTCCAAATGGACAATGACCCCAAGCATACTTACAAAGTTGTGGCAAAATGGCTTAAGGACAACAAAGTCAAGGTATTGGAGTGGCCATCACAAAGCCCTGACCTCAATCCCATAGAAAATGTGTGGGCTGAAAAGCATGTGCGAGCAAGGAGGCCTGATGAAAAGCATGTGGGAGCAAGGAGGCCTACAAATCTGACTCAGTTACACCAGCTCTGTCAGGAGGAATGGGCCAAAATTCACCAAATTTATTGTGGGAAGGTTGTGGAAGGATACCCAAAACATTTGACCCAAGTTAAACAATTTAAAGGCAAGGCTCCCAAATACTAATTGAGTGTTTGTAAACTTCTGATCCACTGGGAATGTGATGAAAGAAATAAAAGCTGAAATAAATCATTCTCTCTACTATTATTGACATTTCACATTCTTGAAACAAAGTGGTGATCCTAACTGTCCTAAGACGTGGAATTTTTACTATGATTAAATGTCAGAAACTGAGTTTAAATGTATTTGTGTATGTAAACTTCTGACTTCAACTGTACGTATATACAGTACCAGTCAAAAGTTTGGACACACCTACTCATTCAAGGGTTTTTCTTTATTTTTACTATTTCCTACATTGTAAAATAATAGTGAAGACATCAGAACTATGAAATATATGTGTTAAACAAATCAAAATATATTTTACATATCAGATTCTTCAAAGTAACCACCCTTGCCTTGATGTCAGCTTTGCACACTTTTGGCATTCTCTCAACCAGCTTCATGAGCTAGTCACCTGGAATGCATTTCAATTAACAGGTGTGCCTTGTTCAAAATTAATTAGTGGAATTTCTTTATTTCGTAATGTGTTTGAGCCAATCAGTTGTGTTGTGAAAAGGTAGGGGTGGTATACAGAAGACAGCCCTATTTGGTAAAAGACCAAGTCCATATTATGTCAAGAACAGCTCAAATAAGCAAAGAGAAACGACAGTCCATCATTACTTTAAGACATGAAGGTCAGTCAATCCGGAAAATGTTTCATTAAGAGCAGTCGCAAAAACCATCAAGCGCTATGATGAAACTGGCTCTCATGAGGACCACCACAGGACAGGAAGACCCATAGTTACCTCTGCTGCAGAGGATAAGTTCATTAGAGTTACCAGCCTCAGATATCGACAATTAACTTCACCTCAGATTGCAGCCCAAATAAATGCGTCACAGAGTTCAAGTAACAGACACATCTCAACATCAACTGTTCAGAGGGGGCTGTGTGAATCAAGCCTTCATGGTCGAATTGTTGCAAAGAAACCACTACTAAAGGACACCAATAATAAGAAGAGACTTGCTTGGGCCAAGAAACACAAGCAATGGACATTAGATGGGTGGAAATCTGTCCTTTGGTCTGATGAGTCCAAATGTAAGATTTTTCATTCCAACCGCCATGTCTTTGTGAGACGTAGAGTAGGTAAATGGATGATCTCTGCATGTGTGGTTCCCACCGTAAAGCATGGAGGAGGAGGTGTTATGGTGTAGGGTTGCTTTGCTGGTGACACTGTCAGTGATTTATTTAGAATTCAAGGCACACTTAACCAGCATGGCTACCACAGCATTCTGCAGCAAAACGCTATCCCATCTGGTTTGCGCTTAGTGGGACTATCATTTGTTTTTCAACCGGACAATAACCTACATGATTCCATATGTGTTATTTCCTAGTTTTGATGTCTTTACTATTATTCTACAATGTAGAAAATAGTATAAAAATAAAGATAACCCCTGGAATGAGTAGGTGTGTCCAAACTTTTGACTGGTACTGTATATATTCCCCTTCGTATTTATTTGGACAGTGCTAAAGCTATTAATTTGGCTCTATTCTCCTGCATTTTGGATTTGAGGTCAAATGTTTTATATGAGGCCACAGTACAGAATGTCACCTTTTATTTGAGGGTATTTTCATAAATATCTGTTTTACCGTTTAGAAATGAATGCACTTTATGTATCTAGTCTCCCCATGTGATGGTGTCATAAGTATTTGGACAAATTGACTTATAGTGTATTTAATTTAGTCAAAAGTTTTGTATTTGGTCCCATATTCCAAGCACACAACTACATCCAAATACATCAACCTTGTGACTCTACAAACTTGTTGGATCTGATGCATCTACATTTTGTTTTGGTTGAGTTTCAGATCATTTTGTGCCCAATAGAAAGGAATGATAAATGATGTATTGTGTCATTTTAGAGTCACTTTTATTGTAAATATAATATTTTTCTGAACACTTCTACATTAATCTGAATGCTACCATGATTACGGATACTCATCAATGAATTGTGAATAATGATGAGTGAGAAAGTGATAGATGCACAAATATCATTCCCTTAAAAACATGCCAACTTCACACCATTACCAATAACAGCGTAGGTTTGTTCATAGCTATAATATTTTATCTAAGCGTACACACATCACCCAATCACCATATTGGAAACTCTTGCTAGTGGGAACATGATAGGAAATTCTTTCAATAATATTTTATGTAGCCTATACACTGAGTGTACAAAACATTAGGAGCACCTTTATAATATTGAGTTGCACACCCTTTTGCCCTCAGAACAGCCTCAATTTGTTGCGGCATGGACTCTACAAGGTGTTGAAAGCGTTCCACAGGGATGCTGGCCCATGTTGACTCCAATGCTTCTCACAGTTGTGTCAAGTTGTCTGGATGTCCGTTGGGTGGTGGACCATTCATGATACACACGGGAAACTTTTGAATGTGAAAAACCCAGCAGCGTTGCAGTTCTTGACACAAACCGGTGAGCCTGGCACCTACTACCATACCACGTTCAAAGGCACTTAAATATTTTGTCTTGCCCATTCACCCTCTGAATGACACACATACACAATCCATGTCTCAATTGTCTCAAGGCTTAAAAATCCATCTTTAACCTGTCTCCTCCCATTCATCTACACTGATTGAAGTGGATTTAACAAATGACATCAGTAAGGGATCATAGCTTTTACCTGGATTCACCAGGTCAGTCTATGTCATGGGTCTTGCTTTTGTTACGTTTGCATTTTGGTGGGTTTGCTAGGCTTTGCTGGGTTTGCTAAGTGATGGTGGGTTTGCTAGGTGTTGCTGGGTTTGCTAAGTGTTGGTGGGTTTGCTAAGTTTGGTGGGTTTGCTAAGTATTGGTGAACTTCCGTAAGTGTTGGTGGGTTTGCTAAGTGTTGGTGGGTTTGCTAAGTGTTGGTGGGTTTGCTAAGTGATGGTGGGTTTGCTAAGTGTTGGTGGGTTTGCTAGGTGTTGCTGGGTTTGCTAAGTGTTGCTGGGTTTGTTAAGTGATGGTGGGTTTGCTAGGTGTTGCTGGGTTTGCTAAGTGTTGGTGGGTTTGCTAAGTTTGGTGGGTTTGCTAAGTATTGGTGGGTTTCCTAAGTGTTGGTGGGTTTGCTAAGTGTTGGTGGGTTTGCTAAGTGTTGGTGGGTTTGCTAAGTGTTGGTGGGTTTGCTAAGTGATGGTGGGTTTGCTAAGTGTTGGTGGGTTTGCTAGGTGTTGCTGGGTTTGCTAAGTGATGGTGGGTTTGCTAGGTGTTGCTGGGTTTGCTAAGTGTTGCTGGGTTTGCTAAGTGATGGTGGGTTTGCTAGGTGTTGCTGGGTTTGCTAAGTGTTGGTGGGTTTGCTAAGTTTGGTGGGTTTGCTAAGTATTGGTGGGTTTCCTAAGTGTTGGTGGGTTTTCTAAGTGTTGGTGGGTTTGCTAAGTGTTGCTGGGTTTGCTAAGTGATGGTGGGTTTGCTAGGTGTTGCTGGGTTTGCTAAGTGTTGCTGGGTTTGCTAAGTGATGGTGGGTTTGCTAAGTGTTGGTGGGTTTGCTAAGTGATGGTGGGTTTGCTAAGTGTTGGTGGGTTTGCTAAGTGATGGTGGGTTTGCTAAGTGTTTGGTATTTGATATTTTATTATGATCGCCATTAGCTGTTGCAAAGACAGCCACTACTCTTCCTGGGGTCAAACATAATACAGAATGACATAGTACAGAACATCATTAGACAAGAACAGCTCAAGGACAGAACTACATACATTTTGAAAAAGGCACATGTAGCCTACATATCAATGCACACACACAAACTATCTAGGTCAAATAGGGGAGAGCCGTTGTGCCGCAAGGTGTTGCTTTATCTGTTTTTTGAAACCAGGTTTGCTGTTTATTTGAACAATATGAGATGGAAGGAAGTTCCATGCAATAAGGGCTCTATTTAATACTGTATGTCATCTTGAATTTGTTCTGGATTTGGGGACTATGAAAAGACCCCTGGTGGCATGTCTGTTGGGATAAGTGTGTGTGTGTCAGAGCTGTGCGTAAATTAACTATGTAAACAATCTGGGATTTTCAACACATTAATGTTTATTATAAAAAGAAGAAGTCATGCAGTCAGTCTCTCCTCTGATTACAATTAAGAGCAAAATGTGTCGCTCTGTTCTGGGCCAGCTGCAGTTTAACTAGGACTTTCCTTGCAGCACTGGACCACACAACTGGACAATAATCAAGATTAGACAAAACTAGAGCCTGCAGAACTTGCTTTTTGGGGTGTGGTGTCAAAAAGGCAGAGCATCTCCTTATTACGGCTAGACCTCTCCCCATCTTTGCAAACATTGAATCTATATGTTTTGACCATGTCAGTTTACAATCTAAGGTAATGCCAAGTAATTTAGTCTCCTCAACTTGTTCAACAGCCACACCAATCATTACCAGATTCAGCTGAGGTCTAGTACTTAAGGAATGATTTGTACCAAATACAATGCTCTTAGTTTTAGAGATGTTCAGGACCAGTTTAATACTGGCCACCCATTCCAAAACAGACTGCAACTCTTTGTTAAGGGTTTCAGTGACTTCATTAGCTGTGGTTGCTGATGTGTATATGGTTGAATCATCAGCATACCTGGACACACATGCTTTGTTTAATGCCAGTGGCAGGTCATTGGTAAAATAGAAAAGATTAGAGGGCCTAGAGAGCTGCCCTGCGGTACACCAGACTTTACATGTTTGACATTAGAGAAGCTTCCATTAAAGAAAACCCTTTGAGTCCTATTAGATAGATAGCTCTGAATCCACGATATGGCAGAGGTTGAAAAGTCATAACACTTAAGTTTTTTCAACAACAGGTTATGGTCAATAATATCAAAGGCTGCACTGAAATCTAATAGTACAGCTCCCACAATCTTCTTATTATCAATTTATTTCAACCAATCATCAGTCATTTGTGTCAGTGCAGTACATGTTGAGTGCCCTTCTCTATATGCATGCTGAAAATCTGTTATTAATTTGTTTACAGAGAAATAGCATTGTGTATAGTCAAACACATTTTTTTCTAATAGTTTGCTAAGAGCTGGCAGCAAGCTTATAGGTCTGCTGTTAGAACCAGTAAAGTCCGCTATACCACTCTTGAGTAGCGGAATGACTTTGGCTTCCCTCCAGGCCTGAGGACAAAGAATTTACTCCAGGCTCAGATTAAAAATATGACAGATAGGAGTGGCTATAGAGTCAGCTACCATCCTCAGTAGCTTTCCATCTAAATTGTCAATGCCGGGAGGTTTGTCATCATTGCTCATTAACAATAATTTTTCCACCTCTCCCACACTAACTTTACAAAATTCAAACTTGCACTGTTTTCTTTCATTATTTGTTTTTTTATGCATGAATATAATTGCTCACTGTTTGTCGTGAGCATTTCCTGCCTAAGTTTGCCCACTTTGCCAATTAAATAATCATTAAAATAATTGGCAACATCAAATGGTTTTGTGATGAATAGTCGATGAAAGATGAAGTTGAATTTGTCTTTCTGCCCATAATTTCATTTAAAGTACTCCAAAGTTTTTTTTCCATCATTCTTAATATCATTGATCTTGGCTTCATAATAAAGTTTCTTCTTCTTTTTGTTGAGTTTAGTCACATAATTTCTCAATTTGCAGTAAGTAAGCCAGTCAGACGTACAGCCAGACTTATTAGCCACTCCTTTGCCCAATCTTGTTCAACCATACAGTTTTTCAATTCCACATCAATCCATGGAGCCTTAACAGTTCTAAAAGTCCATTTTTTAACAGGTGCATGTTTATCAATAATTGGAAGAAGCAATTTCATTAATTCATCAAGTGCAGCGTCTGGATGCTCCTCATCAATCACATCAGACCAACAAATATTTGTAACATCATCCACATAAGAGTAAAAGTGTTGGTGGGTTTGCTAAGTGTTGGTGGGTTTGCTAAGTGATGGTGGGTTTTCTAAGTGATGGTGGGTTTGCTAAGTGTTGGTGGGTTTGCTAAGTGATGGTGGGTTTGCTAAGCGTTGGTGGGTTTGCTAAGCGATGGTAGGTTTGCTAAGTGTTGGTGGGTTTGCTAAGTGTTGGTGGGTTTGCTAAGTGTTGGTGGGTTTGCTAAGTGTTGGTGGGTTTGCTAAGTGTTGGTGGGTTTGCTAAGTGATGCACAATAAAAGGCTATTTCTCCAAGATGTCAGAAGGGGGATGTGACTGCAATAGCAAAATGTTCAAAGATAATTTACAGAGAGCTTATTTATTTAACACAATTTAGCATTAAAATTATATTTTATGGATTCTTGTGCAGAATTACATTTCCAGTCTTTACAGCATGATGAATGCTGTGGCTGTCTGGAAGGTAATGACTTAAAAGCCCACACCTGAAAATCTCCTTTAACATTCATGGACCTGTCCTCTTTTCAGCCTTGTCCGCACTCAAAGACAAGAGCCCCCTTTCTATTCATTAGAGGATATATATTATTCTATTCATTAGATGAGATATATTATTCTGTTCATTAGATGAGATATCCTTGCCAATGTTGACCAAGGCTTGCTTTGAGGGTTGGTTTAAGAGGTTTTATTGTCTTTGCTAAGAGAGCGGTGACAATAGCGTCGTAAAAACCATCACACTTGAAAAGTGAACCAAATTTAATTGAAGTTTGTAATATCACAGGGCATTTTGACCCCACGTCTGTTGCCATGGTGCTTGGTTTCCATGGAGCAGTCCAACCCCGCCTCCCCCTTCCTGTCTGCACCTTAAGCCCTTCCCCTTAGAACTGGAATTCCATGAGCTTTTTATTGTTTGACCTTAAGAAAACACCATATAAGGGCATAAATCCCTTTGCACACTTAACCTCAACTGAGTGCCCGAAAAGTCAGCAAAGCTGGAACAACAAAAACAACTCATCAAGCTATTAGTTTTATATTTTGTACAAATTGTTAACTCTACCCACTGGTTGAATCAATGTTGTTTCCACGTCATTTCAATGAAATTATGTTGAACCAAAGTGGAATAGACGTTGAATTGACATATGTGCCCAGTGGGTAGCGATTATTATTCCCAAGGTGCAAACCACAACCTCCACAGTGGGAGTTAACATCAAGGTAAGGGAAGAGTTAAGAGTCTGTCTGATGTCAGCTATGTAGATTCAACCACTAGTGACCTCTACATGGCGGCACGTATCCAGGGAGACATACTGTACATGGAGAGTTGGAGAGGAGGTGTCATTCTTCCACTTAAACCTACATACCACATGTCATAAAACTAAAAAGAATTATTAATATTTTGTGTGATTCAACAAGAATACTTCTGATTATGTACACCAGCTTACCAGAGGAGGTGTTTGGACTCTCTCCCTGGTAAAGCAGTAAATAACAATAGTGGGGCTATATACAGGGGGTACCTCTTCGACCTAGACTTGGTGCTCCTGTACCGCTTGCCGTGCGGTAGCAGTGAGAATAGTCTATGACTAGGGTGGCCTTAGTCTTTGACAATTTTTAGGGCCTTCCTCTGACACCGCCTGGTATAGAGGTCCTGGATGGCCAGAAGGTTGGCCCTGCTGATGTACTGGGCCGTACACACTACCCTCTGTAGTGCCTTGCGGTCAGAGGCCGAGCAGTTGCCATACCAGGAGGTGATGCAACCCGTCAGGATGCTCTCGATGGTGCAGCTGTAAAACCTTTAGAGGATCTGAGGACACATGCCAAATATTTTCAGTCTCCTGAGGGGGAATAGGTTTTGTCTTGCCCTCTTCACGACTGTCTTGGTGTGCTTGGACCATGTTAGTTTGTTGGTGATGTGGAAGCCAAGGAACTTGAAGCTCTCAACCTGCTCCACTATAGCCCCGTCGATGAGAATGGGGGCGTGCTCGGTCCTCCTTTTCCTGTAGTCCACAATCATCTCCTTTGTCTTGATCACGTTGAGGGAGAGGTTGTTGTCCTTGCACCACACGGTCAGGTCTCTGACCTCCTCCCTATAGGCTGTCTCATCATTGTCGGTGATCAGGCCTACCACTGTTGTGTCATTGGCAAACTTGATGGTGTTGGAGTCATGCCTGGCCGTGCAGTCATGAGTGAACAGGGAGTACAGGAGGGGGCTGAGCACACACCCCTGAGGGGCCCCCTAGGTGAGGATCAGCGTGGCGGATGTGTTGTTACCTACCCTTACCACCTGATCTACATTATAGAGAATAATGCCATAAATAGCAACTTATCTGATATAGGCCTTCATTCAATTGAGCCTTTGTTCAAATTCCCCATTGTACCTTAACTCAAAGGTTTACTGAATCTTCTCTTCTGTATCTGCCTATAATGTGTTTCAGGAAAAGGGAGGTACATTTATCAAAGTGCCAGTCAGTCTATTGTTATTCAGCATTCAGGTGTGATGAATGGGGTTTGTAAGGCGATCTGCACAGACTGCCTGGGGACACTGATAAGACACAGTGTGATTTTCCTCCCTGTAAATAGTGTTATCCCCAATAAATCACACTCAGAAACCCAGAAGGCTTAGAGAATTGTGTCTGTGTATGGGACGTCTCTATCATTAATCACATTCATCAGATATATAGTGCCACTTTTTTGGTACGACTATTTGAATTATAATGTGGTTGTTTGTAATCTTGTCTTGTCTTTCAATCATTAGATGTTTTATTTATTTTTACCATAGATCGAGGACCACTTTGGAAACAAGTGTTTTAATGAATACTTTCCAGTAATATCCTCTGGGAATACAATGTACATCCTACTGTATATGTTTTTTTACCCAAATATATTAAATTGAAAATTCCACACCATAAAACGGGTCTCAGTAGGCCTGAGAACCAGTATTGAGTTAAGTTGTCATACAAACACAATTAGAGTCGTCAACCATAAAACATTTACTTAGCTAGAGGTAATGTGTTTTTGTTGATTTGCTGTCATTTTTTAAATTTAAATCCCCTTTAAAACAGTAAAACAGTAACTGCATCGTTGTGGTGGTAGAACTAGAGCCCATTTGTGGTCATCTGGCAGACCAACGCACGGTTCATCTCAGAGAACTGCTTTCTGTCTCTCTCGCTCTCTTTTCAGTGAATTTAGCCTGCAGCTTGTAGCCATCTACTGACACAATAGGCCTACAGCTACACTGCGGATCTACATTATCTAGTTATAAGGCGTTCACTGTTGACAACATGCCATATGGATGTCTGTGTTGGTGTGTTACCATGGAAATGTGACGCAATCAGAACAGGATGTTGCCTCTTCAGGATGAAGGTGTCATCTTCACTTTCCCCACACTAAAACAATCCCTATTGGATTAATATCATATCTGTTTGATGGTCGTACATATTATCTCATGTTCAGAAATGCACAGAAAAATCAAGCCTTTCAACGGTGGATTAATCACCAGAGTGAGGATACCAATAATACACTGAACAAAAAATAGAAATGCAACATGCAACAATTTCAAAGAGTTTTCTGAGTTACAGTTCACATAAGGAAATCAATCCATTAAAATAAATAAATTAGGCCCTAATCTATGGATTTCACATGACTGGGAATACAGATATTCATCTGTTGGTCACTGATACCTTAAAAAAAAGGGTAGGGGCGTGGATCAGAAAACCAGTCAGTATCTGGTGTTGTGGCATTGTATTGTGTGACAAAACTGCACATTTTAGAGTGGCCTGTGTAATGATCATGCTGTTTAATCAGCTTCTTGATGTGCCACACCTGTCATGTGAATGGATTATCTTGGCAAGGCATAAACACTCACAAAGAGAGATATAAACACATTTGTTAGAAATTTGAGAGAAAAAAGCTTTTTGTGCGTATTGAACATTTCTAGGATCTTTTATTACAGATTATGAAACATGGGACCAACACTTTACATGTTGCGTTAATATTTTAGTTCAGTCTATATGCCATTTAGTAGACACTTCTCTCCAAAGTGGCTTTCAGGAACATTGTTTATGTATGGGTGGTCCCACTGCCCTAGCATTGCAAGCACCATGCTCTACTAACTGAACTACACAGAGTGAGGGTGCCGATCCCAGGGATCTCTTCGGTTCTTACTGAAACAAAGTAGATACCTCCAGACTCTTGAATATTAAAGGGACCAGGGGTAAAGGCATGTTTCTGAAAAGATGGGTACCGATCGCTGTGGCTTACTCTGAAACAAAGTGAAGGAGAAAAGGGAATCTGCCATCGCTCTTTCCTGTTTAAAGAAAAGCTTCACCCAATTTGAATATTATATTGTTTTTGTGCATCTCTGAGTGATGTTCTATCGATTCCCTGGGTCATTTCATGTTTTCATGTGTATCTGAGTTATTGGCGTTCAAGCAGGCAGAGATCTGTCCGGTATGACGTAGCACTGTGATAAAGTCTCTCTCACTACACTATACGTGTATAGGAATACGAGTTTTAGATAGTTAAAGCATCTATCATACATGTCAGATTTCAATACCGGCCGATGTCATAACGCGGTAGGTTGTCTTCTCTTGAATGAGCCATTGATCATATTTTTGCGATATTCTGACCTTGAGAAATGTGTAATTTAACAGAAGGTCTAGCACGTTTTTCCTATTTGTCTCTCTCTTTAGTCCATTGTGCATTGCATGGTACCGTTGCCAGAGATATTACAGAAAGGAGATAAGAATCCAATGAATGAAGGAACGCATAACGCCACACCCAGCTGCATCATGCGGTTGCTAAGCTAATCTTCACGCAATCCCTTCTCAAAGTCAGTGTATATGTCGAGAAACGTGCCTATTTTCTTCAAAAGTACGTAATGTCACGATTACAACGCTATACGATACTACATATAGCAAGTTAATTATCTCAGACCTTGGAAAAGATTAGTAATTCTGTACTTATTGTTGGCAAAATTTGTGCTAATGTGGGGTTCTGAGCTAGCGCCCAATAAACTCCCGTTCACGCCTTGTCCCAGAATTGCACAGAATGCACCGCGCGGCCCATTGCCTTAGCATGGGCAACGTTTCCCATCTTCTCAAAAGTTTATCTGCTGTTGTGAATGTCAGACTCCACTCTGTGAGGCACATCGATCTGCAGGTTGAACATGGTGAGATTGTAGACTCCAAAATTTATAGTGCAGTTTGTTTAGGCAATTTTACAGCTAATTAGCTACGTTACATGCCGATATTGACTTATGTACACTGCTCAAAAAAATAAAGGGAACACTAAAATAACACATCCTAGATCTGAATGAATTAAATAATCTTATTAAATACTTTTTTCTTTACATAGTTGAATGTGCTGACAACAAAATCACACAAAAATAATCAATGGAAATCCAATTTATCAACCCATGGAGGTCTGGATTTGGAGTCACACTCAAAATTAAAGTGGAAAACCACACTACAGGCTGATCCAACTTTGATGTGATGTCCTTAAAACAAGTCAAAATGAGGCTCAGTAGTGTGTGTGGCCTCCACATGCCTGTATGACCTCCCTACAACGCCTGGGCATGCTCCTGATGAGGTGGCGGATGGTCTCCTGAGGGATCTCCTCCCAGACCTGGACTAAAGCATCCGCCAACTCCTGGACAGTCTGTGGTGCAACGTGGCGTTGGTGGATGGAGCGAGACATGATGTCCCAGATGTGCTCAATTGGATTCAGGTCTGGGGAACGGGCGGGCCAGTCCATAGCATCAATGCCTTCCTCTTGCAGGAACTGCTGACACACTCCAGCCACATGAGGTCTAGCATTGTCTTGCATTAGGAGGAACCCAGGGCCAACCGCACCAGCATATGGTCTCACAAGGGGTCTGAGGATCTCATCTCGGTACCTAATGGCAGTCAGGCTACCTCTGGCGAGCACATGGAGGGCTGTGCGGCCCCCCAAAGAAATGCCACCCCACACCATGACTGACCCACCGCCAAACCGGTCACGCTGGAGGATGCTGCAGGCAGCAGAACGTTCTCCACAGCGTCTCCAGACTGTCACGTCTGTCACATGTGCTCAGTGTGAACCTGCTTTCATCTGTGAAGAGCACAGGGCGCCAGTGGCGAATTTGCCAATCTTGGTGTTCTCTGGCAAATGCCAAACGTCCTGCACGGTGTTGGGCTGTAAGCACAACCCCCACCTGTGGACGTCGGGCCCTCATACCACCCTCATGGAGTCTGTTTCTGACCGTTTGAGCAGACACATGCACATTTGTGGCCTGCTGGAGGTCATTTTGCAGGGCTCTGGCAGTGCTCCTCCTGCTCCTCCTTGCACAAAGGCGGAGGTAGCGGTCCTGCTGCTGGGTTGTTGCCCTCCTACGGCCTCCTCCACGTCTCCTGATGTACTGGCCTGTCTCCTGGTAGCGCCTCCATGCTCTGGACACTACGCTGACAGACACAGCAAACCTTCTTGCCACAGCTCGCATTGATGTGCCAACCTGGATGAGCTGCACTACCTGAGCCACTTGTGTGGGTTGTAGACTCCGTCTCATGCTACCACTAGAGTGAAAGCACCGCCAGCATTCAAAAGTGACCAAAACATCAGCCAGGAAGCATAGGAACTGAGAAGTGGTCTGTGGTTACCACCTGCAGAACCACTCCTTTATTGGGGGTGTCTTGCTAATTGCCTATAATTTCCACCTGTTGTCTATTCCATTTGCACAACAGCATGTGACATTTATTGTCAATCAGTGTTGCTTCCTAAGTGGACAGTTTGATTTCACAGAAGTGTGATTGACTTGGAGTTACATTGTGTTGTTTAAGTGTTCCCTTTATTTATTTTTTGCAGTATATTATTGTGTGTAGCTACGTTTGCTAGCTAGCTACCTAGCTAGGGAGCCTGCAAGCCCATAGAGAGCATTGCATTGTGGATGTTGTAGTCAACTTGTGGTGCAACAGATTTTCCACAATGATTTTCCATGTTGATACCAACCTTACTATAACTCCAAAATGAAACATTTGTTCACAAAAAATATTGTTCTCACATATTAGTGTTATTGAACACTGAATTAAAGGAATGAGTGGTTTTGGGTGGATTTTTACTTTAATGCACTTGAATGTCACTCTCCTGCCGGGAGTTTGGGAGTATAAAGATTTTAACCATGAAGGCACCCATTCTAATTCAACACACACAGAACAGCCTGCCATGCAAACATAACAGTAGATCCTATGGTCTTTAGAATGGATTGTTGAGTTTTTTCTCCTTTCCCAGATCCTCTTTTGAGCTCACAGCAGAAGCTGCATCTCCACTGTAAGTTAATGAAGTGGCTTATCTTCCTTCTATCCTCACTTCTCTGTTTGGAATCATGCTAGTGTGACACAGAGACTCTCACTCTGTCTTTGGAGAACAGGAAGCTGGAGCTGACATTCAGAAGGTACAATGGCACAGCTGTGTGGGAAGACTTTGACTTGGCTCTGAGTATTCAGACCCCTTGACTTTTTCCACATTTTGTTCGTTACAGCCTTATTCTAAAATGGATTAAATAGTCCCCCCCCCCCCCCCCCCCCCACCATCTACACACAATAACCCATAATGACAAAGCAAAAACAGTTTTAGAAATTTTTGCAAATGTATTACATATAAAAAACAGAAATATCACATTTACATAAGTATTCAAACTATTTACTCAGTACTTTGTTGAAGCACCTTTGGCAGCAATTACAGCCTCGAGTCTTCTTGGGTATGACACTACAACTTTGGCTCACCTGTTTTTGGGGAGTTTCTCCCATTCTTCTCTGCAGATCCTCTCAAGCTCTGTCAGGTTGGATGGGGAGCGTCGCTGCACAGCTATTTTCAGGTCTCTCCAGAGATGTACGATCGGGTTCAAGTCTGGGCTCTGGCTGGGCCACTCAAGGACATTCAGAGACTTGTCCCAAAGCCACTGCTGTGTTGTCTTGGCTGCGTGCTTATGGTCGTTGTCCTGTTGGAAGGTGAAGTCCTGAGCGCTCTGGAGCAGGTTTTCATCAAGGATCTCTGTACTTTGCTCCATTCATCTTTCCCTCAATCCTGACTAGTCTCCCAGTCCCTGCCATTGAAAAACATCCCCACAGCATGATGCTGCCACCACCATGGTTCACCATAGGGATGGTGCCAGGTTTTCTCCAGATGTGACACTTGGCATTCAGGTCAAAGAGTTCAATCTTGGTTTCATCAGATGAGAGAATCTTGTTTCTCATGGTCTGAGAGTCTTTAGGTGCCTTTAGGCAAACTCCAAGCGAGCTGTCATCTGCCTTTTACAGAGGAGTGGCTTCCGTCTGGCAACTCTACCATAAAGGCCTGATTGGTGGAGTGCTGCAGAGAGGGTTGTCCTTCTAGAAGATTCTCCCATCTCTACAGAGGAACTCTGGAGCTCTGTCAGAGTGACCATCGGGTTCTTGGTCACCTCCCTGACCAAGGCCCTTCTCCCCCGATTGCTCAGTTTAGCCAGGCAGTCAGCTCTAGGAAGAGTCTTGGTGGTTCCAAACTTCTTCCATTTAAGAATGATGGAGGCCACTGTGTTCTTGGGGACCTCCAATGCTGCAGAAATGTTTTGGTACCCCTGTCCAATCAATTGAATTTACCACAGGTGGACTCCAATCAAGTTGTAGAAACATCTCAAGGAAGATCAATAAAAACATGATGCACCTGAGCTCAATTCTGAGTCTCATAGCAAAGGGTCTGAATACTTATGTAAATAAGGTGTTTCTGTTATTTTGTAATCATTTTATCCATTTTAGAATAAGGCTGTAACGTAACAAAATGTGGAAAAACTCACGTTTTCAGAATACTTTCCGAATGCACTGTATATGGGGAAGATGGAGCAGCACTGATTTAGGAGCATGGCCTTCCAGTCACACATCTATCTGTATGTTATCTTTAGCTCTACAGTGCTGTAGCCTATCTGTTATCTCTTGCTCTACGTGCTGTAGCCTATCTGTTATCTCTAGCTCTACGTGCTGTAGCCTATCTGTATGTTATATTTTGCTCTACACTGATGTAGCCTATCTGTTATCTCTAGGTCTATGGTGCTGTAGCCTATCTGTATGTTATATTTAGCTCTACAGTGCTGTAGCCTATCTGTTATCTCTAGCTCTACGTGCTGTAGCCTATCTGTTATTTCTAGCTCTACGTGCTGTAGCCTACCTGTATGTTATCTTTAGCTCTACAGTGCTGTAGCCTATCTGTTATCTTTAGCTCTACAGTGCTGTATGTGCCGTTATGTGGTTAGTCATACACAATATTTAGCTGTGACTCTTATGTGGAGGATGTTACAAATATTTGTTGTTCTGATGTGAATAATAAGGAGAATCCAGAAGCTGCATTGAAATTGCTTCTTCCAATTATTGATAAACATGCACGTGTTAGAACCGTTAAAGCTCCATGGATTAATGAGGAATTGAAAACACATCTGACTGGCTGACTTACTGCAAATTAAGAAATGATGTGACGAAACTGTATTATGAAGCCAAGATCAATGATATAAAGAATGATGGAAAAAAAACTTTGGAGTACTTTAAATGAAATTATGGGCAGAAAGACAAATTCAACTCCATCTTTCATTGAATCAGATGGCTTATTCATCACAAAACCATTTAATGTTGCCAATTATTTTAATGAAAACTTAGGTGGGAAATGCCAACAACGAACAGTGAGCCATCTATTCATGCAAAAAAATCTCATTATGAAAGAAAAGCATCGCAAATTTGAATTTTGTAAAGTTAGTGTGGGAGAGGTGGAAAAATGATTGTTAACGAGCAATAATGACAAACCTCCCGGCATTGACAATTTAGATGGAAAGCTACTGAGGATGGTAGCTGACTCTATAGCCACTCCTATCTGTCATATCTTTAATCTGAGCCTGGAGGAAAGTCTTTGTCCTCAGGCCTGGAGAGAAGCCAAAGTCATTCCGCTACTCAAGAGTGGTAAAGCGGACTTTACTGGTTCTAACAGCAGACCTATAAGCTTTTTTTTTCTTACATTTTAAGCAGTGGATCAGCTTAATATTGCGGAAAGATTGTTGCTTCCATCGATGAAATTGTCTGCATCATTTCCTATCCCCCATATATTTTTTGGGGGTAAATATATATATTCATATACATATACACATATATACATACACATACCTATATAGACATACTGTAACGGCTGTCGTATAGAGGGGACCAAGGCACAGCGTGTTGAGTGCTCATAATTACTGTTTATTAAACTCAGAACACTAAAGAAAATAAAGAGAAAACAATCAGCTAACAGTTCTGTCAGGTACTGAAGACTACACAGAACACAACTAAACAGAATACAACTGCCCACAAACACAATAGAAAAAAAAACAACTTAAATATGATCTCCAATTAGAAACAACGCGAACCAGCTGACTCTAATTGGAGATCATACTAAAAAACTCCAACATAGAAATAGAAAACAAGAACTAAGCATAGAAATAGAAAACATAGAAAAACCACCCAAAACACCCCCTGTCACGCCCTGACCCACTCTACTATAGAAAATGACATCTTACTAGGGTCAGGACGTGACACAAACTTTTTTAAGAATATACCTTCCTTTATTATTCCCCCTGCAAACCCTACCACCCCTCCCCCAATTGGAGTAAACTAATAAACAATAACACTTAGGCTTCTACCTTCAGTTTATACATCTTATACACGTTTTACAGACACAATCTATTTTACGATAGTTATATTTTGTTTGTTTTTAGTCCTTCCTCTATTTCTGATGTCCATCCAGTTTGTAACTGTGCTATTTCAAAAAATATCTGAACCTATATACATTTTACAGACCCCGTATGTTTTACATTGGTTATCTTGTTATTAGTCCCACCCTTCAGCTCCGTTCAACCCCTCCCATCTATCTCTCAACACCATCCATTTAGGATTTCTATTTGCCATATATTTTTCAACTGTGCTGTGATGCTTCACAAAAGTACTGAACCTGTCTATTTTCATTGCTTCTACAGATTGTAAATTAAAGATAAACATTTTTGCTAAAATAATTATTATATTATTGATCGATTGACTATGGCTTTTCAAATGACCCATTATTGCTATCTGCAGCATTAGTTCTAGGCAAATGTTGCAATTCTTCAGCCATTCCTGTTGGACCTGTGACCAAAAACGAGCTACATATGGACAATACCAAAATAAATGATCTAATGACTCTGCCTCCTCACAGCAGAATCTGCAGAGCTGGGAAGATTGTATCTCCCATATATATAACATTCTATTGGTTGCAAGAATTTTGTATAATAATTTAAATAGAAACATTTGAAGTTATGAATCCGGCGTTGTTTTGCATATCATTTCATAAACCATGTACCATGGAATGGGTACATCGAATATCTCTTCCCAACTATTTTGCAATTTATATGGCACAGCTGTCAGTTTTTTGGTCCTTAAATGAAATTGGTATATGCTTTTATTTATCACACTTTTCTTTAACCATTTATGCTCTTTAATACAGGGCCAACATACAAGTTCCTTACTTTTTTCCCCTTCTACTTGACTCTTCCATTTTTGTAGTAATGCTGCAATTAGTTGGTTGTAATTTTGGGTAGAGCAGACATTTCCATATGTCTGTGTTAGCTGCATGTGTGACATAACTCCACCACTCCTACTTACATCATTCACAAAAATTATACCTTTTTTTTTAAATGTCTTCGAAAAATGTTTTTTTTTTAATCAATTAGTATATTTGAGTTTAACCACAATATTTGTTGTATTATTTGTCCTGTCTTTTCAGGTGGATTAAACTGAAATTGCAACCAAGTTTCTAATGCTTGTTTAAAAAATAACGATATTTTGGAGATTATTTCCTTTTCAAACAACCGAAAGTGAGCAGGTGTAATCTGAATAAAGGGAAAAAAGCCATTCTTGAACATAGGATGAGATATTCCTACCAATTTACTAGAGAACCAGTTTGGATTTAATTAAGTATAACTTTTGTATGAGTAATGCCTTTAGTGCGAGTTCTAATGCATTAATATTTAATCATTTCTGCCCTCTGAATTCATATTCATTATATAAATAGGCCCTTTTAATTTTGTCTGGCTTGCCATTCCAAATAAAATTGAATATTTTTTGTTCATATAATTTAAAAAGCAGGTCACTAGGTGTAGGCAAAACCATAAGCAAAAAGGTAAACTGTGATATGACTAAAGAGTTAATCAGGGTGATTTTCCCACAAATAGACAGGTATTTTCCTTTCCATGGTAGTAAGATCTTATCTATTTTTGCTAACGTTCTATAAAAATTATTTGGAGTGAGATCATTTCTTTCTTTTGGGATTTGTATGCCGAGTATGTGCACATCTCCGTCAGACCATTTAATTGTTAAACTACACAGTAATGTAAAATTAGCATTTTTTTGTGATCCAATACGTAATATAGTACACTTATCATAAATTGTTTTTAATCCAGAGAAGATTGCAAATGTATCTAGATCCTCTGAGGCCATGGAGAGATTCTAATTGTGGTTTTAAAAGAAAATATGAATCATCAGCGTACAATGACACCTTAGTTTTTAAGCCACGAATTTCTAATCCCTTAATATTATTGTTTGATCTAATTTTAACAGCTAACACTTCGACGGCAATAATAAATAGATATGCCGATAGTGGACAACCTTGTTTTACTCCTCTAGATAGTTTAAAACTTTCTGAGATGTAGCCATTATTTACTATTTTACACCTCGGGTTACTATAAATAACTTTAACCCATTTTATAAGAGATTCCCCAAAATTTAAATATTCTAGGCATTTATATATAAACTTTATCAAAAGCCTTTTCAAAATCAGCTATGAAAACCAGGCCTGGTGTCCCCGATATTTCATAGTGTTCTATTGTTTCCAGTTTCTTATATTATCTCCAATGTTTCGTCCATGTAAAAAACCTGTCTGATTAGGATGAACAATATCTGACAATACTTTTTTAATTCTATGAGCCAAGCATTTTGCTAGGAGTTTTGCATCACAACACTGAAGTGTAAGAGGTCTCCAATTTTTTAAATGGACTGGATCTTTATACACTTGGGTCCTGTTTCAGTAATAATGATATCAGACCTTCTTGTTGCATGTCTGATAATCTACCGTTTATATAGGAGTGGTTAAAACATGCTAATAATGGTCCTCTGAGTACATCAAAAAAAGTTTGGTATACTTCCACTGGTATGCCATCCAGCCCTGGAGTTTTCCCAGTCTTAAAGGCTTTAATTGCATCAAGCAGTTCCTCCTCTGTAATTTGGCCTTCACATGACTCTTTCTGTACAGATGTTCACTTTACATTATTATTAGGAAACAAATCCATACAATTAGTTTCAGTTAGTGGAGATGGAGGAGACTGAAATGAAAACATTATTTTAAAGTATTTTACTTCCTCTTTCAAAATATAATTCTGTGAATCATGCGTGACTCTATCATTTGTAACAAGTTTCAATACATTTTTTTGGTAGCATTTCTATATTGAAGATTGAAAAATAATTTGGTGCATTTTTCCCCATATTCCATCCAGTTCGCTTTATTTTTATAATATATTACACTGGATCTTTCTTGAATAAGTTCCTCCATTTCTTTTTGTTTTTCCTCTAACTTATTCTGTGCCTCTATGGTACAGTTTTTATTTCTATCTAACTGTACTGTTAGTCCTTCAATTTCCTTTGTTAATATTGACTGTTTTGATCTAAATTGCTTTTGTTTTATAGATGAGTACTGAATTGCATGGCCTCTAAAGGCACATTTAAAAGCGTCCCATACAATAAGGGGATCTGCTGTACCTATGCTATGTCTGAAAAAGTCAGTTATAAATTCTTCTGTCCTAGTTCTAAACAATGTATCATCAAGTAGGCTTTGATTACATTTCCAATTTCCTCTCCCACGTGGAAATTCTGTGAGAGTAATATATATGGCAATTATTTTTTATTTTTTATTTCACCTTTATTTAACCAGGTAGGCAAGTTGAGAACAAGTTCTCATTTACAATTGCGACCTGGCCATGATAAAACAAAGCAGTTCGACACATGCAACAACACAGAGTTACACATGGAGTAAAACAAAACATACAGTCAATAATACAGTAGAAAAATAAGTCTATATACAATGTGAGCAAATGAGGTGAGATAAGGGAGGTAAAGGCAAAGTAAATACAATATAGCAAGTAAAACACTGGAATGGTAGATTTGTAGTGGAAGAAAGTGCAAAGTAGAAATAGAAATAATGGGGTGCAAAGGAGCAAAATAAATAAATAAATAAATACAGTAGGGGAAATTATGTGATGATCCGACCGCATTCTGTCCCCTATCAACACTTAAAAAAAAAAAAATTTGTGCCAGAGAGAATGGCATAAGAAAGTAGTCAAGACGACTAGCTTGATTAAGCCTCCGCCATGTATATCTCACTAGGTCAGGGTATTTAAGTCTCCATATATCCACTAATTCCAATATATCCATTACATTCATGATTTCCTTAAGTGCCTGAGGGTGATAGTTTGCAGTGTGATTTCCTTTCCAGTCCATAGAGGTATTTGAGACCGTATTATAATCTCCCACCATAATAATAGAGTCTTGTGTTGTTTGTAGAGTTGATAAATTCCTATATATTTTCAAAGAAGCTTGGATCATCATTATTTGGACCATATAGGTTAATAAGCCATATCTGTTTATTGTCCAATAACATATTTAAAATAATCCATCTACCTTGATGATCTGTTTGGACAATTTGCACATTTGGATCAAAATTACTGTTAATTAAAACCATCACCCTTTTTTAGTTTCTTTGCCCATGGGAGAAATATATTTCACCCCCCCAGTCCTTTTCCCACAAAACTTCATCTAAAATTGTTGAATGGGTTTCCTGTAAACAATAGATATTGGCAAAGTAAATACAATATAGCAAGTAAAACACTGGAATGGTAGATTTGTAGTGGAAGAAAGTGCAAAGTAGAAATAGAAATCCTTCTCTTTTAACCAGGTAAATACTGATCATCTTTTCTTATTATCTGCTAGGCCATTACAATTGTAACTGGCTATACTTATTTCACCACTTATCTTAATGAGACAACTTTAAATTCTATTTATCAAAATATGTTTGTAAACGGACCAATTAAAAGTAACATGATGATTGAGTGTCTATATATATAGCTGTACCTTGATATTTGCATTGTTACTAAGTAAACCTCCAATTGGTCCCCACTATTCCACCTGCTAAAACCCCTCCTCATCCCGAGTTGGGTTGTCATCCCAATGCCCGGCAGACACCCCCAACCCCCCATATCCCATAGCCCTGAAAAGACTGGGAACCATCCTTCGAAAAGAGCACACAGTGCTATTTACAGAACAGAAGTAGATCAACCGCCAAATGCATTTCGATCGCCCTCACCTTGAATTGTATTATATATATAGCCATCAGCTGCCAGCTCTTAGCAAACTGTTGGAAATAATTGTTTTTGACCAAATACAATGCTATTTCACTGTAAACAAATTAACAACAGACTTTCAGCATGCTTATAGAGAAGGGCACTCAAAATGTACTGCACTGACACAAATGACTGATGATTGGTTGAAAGAATAACTGACTGATGATTGGTTGATAATAAGAAGATTGTGGGTGTCACAGGGGTCGTGAAATGGAGACCAAGACACAGTGTGGATAGTGCTCATTCTTTTCCTTTAATGATGACACTTGACAAAATAACAAAACGACCAACACAGTCCCGTCAGGTACTTAGACTAGAACGGAAAACAACTACCCACAACCCCAAAGTAAAAACAGGCTGCCTAAGTATGGCTTCCAATCAGAGACAACGAAAGACACCTGCCTCTGATTGGAAACCATATCCGTCCGATCATGAAAACCAACACATAGAAATAGACAACTAGAACAAACCCACATAGAAACAGAAAACCCAAAATACATACAAAACAAATCCTCCTACCACGCCCTGACCATACTACTATGGCAAATTACCTCTTTCACTGGTCAGGACGTGACAGTACCACCCCCCCCCCCCCCCCCGAAGGTGCTGACCTCGACTGCACACCAAACCAAAAACCCACAAAAACAACCCTAAACAAAAAGGGAGGGAAGGGAGGGTGCTCCTGCGCTACACCCAGACCTTCCGCCAATCCTCCAGCTCCGGAGGTGGCTCCGGGCGTAGCCCCCGTTCTGCCCGCAGATCCCTCTGCTTCTGGAACCCTGACCTGTGGATCATTACCAGAGGTTCTGCGCTGCCGACCACCGCTGAAGGCTCTGGGTTGCAGACCACCGCTGAAGGCTCTGGGCTGCAGACCACCGCTGAAGGCTCTGGGCTGCAGACCACCGCTGAAGGCTCTGGGCTGCAGATCACCGCCGAAGGCTCCGGACTGAGAGGCGTCGCCGAAGACTCCGGGCTGAGAGGCGTCGCCGAAGGCTCCGGGCTGAGGAGCGTCGCCGGAGGCTCCGGGCTGAGGAGCGTCGCCGGAGGCTCAGGGCTGAGTAGCGTCGCCGGAGGCTCCGGGCTGAGTAGCGTCGCCGGAGGCTCCGGGCTGAGTAGCGTCGCCGGAGGCTCCGGGCTGAGTAGCGTCGCCGGAGGCTCCGGGCTGAGTAGCGTCGCCGGAGGCTCCGGGCTGAGTAGCGTCGCCGGAGGCTCCGGGCTGAGTAGCGTCGCCGGAGGCTCCAGGCCACTGGCATTAAACAAAGCATGTGTCCATGTATACTGATGATTCAACAATATACGCATCAGCAACCACTGCTAATGAAGTCACTGAAACCCTTAAACAAAGAGTTGCAGTACAAATCATTCCCTAAGTGCAAGACCTCAGCTGAATCTGGTAATGAATGGTGTGGCTGTTGAACAAGTTGAGGAGACTAAATTACTTGGCATTACCTTAGATTGTAATCTGTCATTGTCAAAACATATGGATGCAATGGTTGTAAAGATGGGGAGAGGTCTGTCCGTAATAAAGAGTTACGCTGCTTTTTTTGACACCACATTCCAAAAAGCAAGTTCTGCAGGCTCCAGTTTTGTCTAATCTTGATTATTTTCCAGTCATATGGTCCAGTGCTGCAAGGAAAGACCTAGTTAAGCCCCAGCTGGCCCAGAACAGAGCGGCAAGTTTTGCTCTTCATTACTTTTTTTAAACCTTTATTTAACCATGTAATAGCCATTAAGGTTAAAACAGTCTTTTGTGAGGGCGACCTGGCCAGAAGGCAAAACAGGGAAATAGCAGCGTGTACAGAAAATATTACAGAAAATACAAAATACACACAAAAGACAAAGTGTCACAAGTTACAGATACAATTGAAGATTAGAAACTGCAGCTGTCACAAACAGTGTTGTCGATCAGAGTCTTAAAAACAGGCAAGGACACCAACTCCCCTAACGTTAATATCTTTTGAAACATGTTCCTGGATGAAGGGGCATTATGGGAAAATGATTGTTTCCCTATCTCAGTTCTAGCCTTAAGAACAGACAAGGACAGCAGTGAGTGACTGATCTGGTCAGTAAAGAACAGAGATACAAAGGGAGTTGTCCCATCAATGCGTTGTACACAAAAGTGCCTTGAACATGTTCCTTTCTGACTAACATTGAAAAGCAAGATTTGTTACTAAAATAGAAACCCAATTTCAGTTATAAATGTGCTGTTTAAAATTAATATTTTCATCTTACCAAATCCCAAGATACTTATAGGAGGTGAGCCTATTAATTTTCTGGCATTTTATAGATAAAATCTGCAAGTGACTCCATCGGTTTTCTTTTAAACCATACATTTTGTTTTCCTTGCATTAAACACAAGTTTCAATTTGAAAGGCTGCCGTTGAATAACATCAAAAGCCAAATGTAAGTCTTGAAAAGCCTTCTCAATATTCGATACGCATATATAAATAATTGCGTCATCAGCATACAGATGGAGATTTGCAGAGTCAATAGTCTTCCCTAAATCATTTACATACAGTGTAAAAATGATCAGACCTAAAATTGAGCCCTGGGGAACTCTTTCTAAGCCTTGTAAACTCAGATTCCATATCCTCCTGAGCTACACACTGTGTTCTGTCAGAAAGGCAGTTTTGGAACCAATCCTATGCATCAACACTTAAACCAACCTTTTTTAGTCTATACAACCACAGAGCATGGTCAACAGTGTCAAAGGCCTTCGATAAGTCAATAAAAAGTGAAACACAGTGATTTTTCTTGTCCTAAGCATCTAGAATATCACCTATAACCTTACTTATTGCAGTAATTGTACTATGCTTGGCTCTAAAATCGAGATAAAACGGAGTTATTATAAAGAAAGTCTTTCAACTGCGAGTCCACCAGGTTTTCCAAACCTTTTGCCAGTGCAGACAGTTTAGATATGGGACAGTAGTTGTCCAACTGGGACGGATCTCCACACTTATGTAAAGGCGTGACGTAGGCTGCTTTCCAGACTTTTGGAATGGTATTACTCGCCAATGAAAGGTTTAATATATGAGTGAGGGGCAGCAATGATCGCTGTGCCAATTCTTAGAAAATAAGGGTTTAATTCATCCAGACCAGACACTTTCTTAATATCAATAGATTTGAGTGCCGTCAAAACTTCTGAAAGCTCAATCTCTGTAAAATGCAAGATAAACCATAATCAGAGGGCTGATATAAATACTATTCATGCCAGTCTCGCTTGGCTAAGAGTTGAGAGACTGACTGCATCACTTCTTGTTTTTATTAGAAACACGAATGTGATAAATCTGAAATTGTTTATATAGTGAATTTACACACAGCTCTGACACACACACTTACCCCACCAGACATGCCACCAGGGGTCTTTTTCTTTTACAGTCTCCAAATCCAGAACATATTCAAGAAAGCATACAATATTATATAGAGCCATTATTGCATGGAACTCCGTTCCATCTCATATTGCTCAAGTGAACAGCAAACCTGGTTTCAAAAACATAAATAGAGCAACACCTCACGGCACAACGCCTCTCCCCTATTTGACCCAGATACTATGTTTGTATGTATTGGTATTGATATGTAGGCTACGTGTGCCTTTAAAAAAAATGTTTTACATGTATTTCAATTGATGTAGTTCTGTCTTTGAGCTGTTCTTGTTTATTAATGTTCTGTATTATTTCATGTTTTGTGTGGACCACAGGAAGATTAGCTGCTGCTTTTGCAACAGCTAATGGGGATCCTAATCAAATACCAAAAGTTTCCTGATGAGGCCTTTGGATGAAGGCTCCTTTCCTTCTCTCCTGGTTCACGAAGCACTACGCACTGTGAAAATCTTTTAGCTGGATTCGATGGTGCTGTAATATACAATTAGCTGACTATAAGGCCTATCTCTGGGTCTGAGCTGATACCAACTGCCAAACCCAGAACTCTGCCAAATGATTATCTTCCTCATAGCTATCTCATTTCAAAACATAGTGAAGAACATGATTGTGCTGTGAATGAGAATCTGGCTCATTATATCACTTACACACATTTACAGCTTTGCAGAGAAAGAAAAAGCACAAGAACCCCCCTGTGCATGCTGGATGAACAGCCATAACTGCGACATCCGTCCCAGAACAAAACCTTTTCAATACTGCCAGCCCGGCAGCTGCCTTGTCTTGATGTGTCACTTCATCATTTAGCGTATTCGGATGCAATTTAAATATTCTATGAATAACAACAACAAAAAAAGCAACATCCATTATGGCCCAAAACAGTGACTGCTGAGCTGATTTCAGAGTACACAAACAGATGGTCACAATACTTGGAGTGGTTTGGATGCAATAAAGTGGAGGAAAAAGTACCCAATGGTCATACTTGAGTAAAAGTAAAGATACCTTCATAGAAAATGACTCCCAGTAAAAGTCACCCAGTACAATTCTACTTCAATAAAATATTTGGTTTTAAATAACTTAAGTATCAAAAGTAAATGCAATAGCTAAAATATATTTAAGTATTAAAAGTAAAAATAATTTCAAATTCCTTATATTAAGTAAACCAGACGGAAAACTTTTTCTTTACGGATAGCCAGGGGCAAAACTCAGTGCATGTGTTTAGTGAGTCTACCAGATCAGAGGCAGTAGGGATGACCAGGGATGTTCTCTGTTTAGATGACCAGGGATGTTCTCTGTTTAGTGAGTCCTCCAGATCAGAGGCAGTAGGGATGACCAGGGATGCTCTCTTGATAAGTGCGTGAATTTTCCTGTCCTGCTAAGCATTCAAAATGTAATAAGTACTTTTAGGTGTCAGGGGAAATGTATGGAGTAATACATACATTATTTATTTAGGAATGTAGTGAAGTAAGTTGTCAAAAATATAAATAGTAAATTAAAGATACCCATAACTACTTAAGTAGTACTTTAAAGTATTTTTACTTAAGTACTTTACACCACTGGGTATATACTTAGTTACTGTAGCTAGCCTCATTCACTGCAATAATTCAGCAAACTAGAAAGTTAGATTTTAGTAGGCAAGGGTTTGTATGCACAAAACTTAAACAATGGATGACTCAACCAGGTTATAGTGTTTTATTAAACCACTTGGGTATATGTTAGCAGTACAGTATTACAAAGGAATAGTAGTGTTTTATTAAACCACCTTGGTATATGTTAGCAGTACAGTATTACAAAGGAATAGTAGTGTTTTATTAAACCACCTGGGTATATGTTAGCAGTACAGTATTACAAAGGAATAGTAGTGTTTTATTAAACCACCTGGGTATATGTTAGCAGTACAGTATTACAAAGGAATAGTAGTGTTTTATTAAACCACCTTGGTATATGTTAGCAGTACAGTATTACAAAGGAATAGTAGTGTTTTATTAAACCACCTTGGTATATGTTAGCAGTACAGTATTACAAAGGAATAGTAGTGTTTTCTTCAACCACCTTGGTATATGATAGCAGTACAGTATTACAAAGGAATAGTAGTGTTTTACTATTAAAGGAATAGTAGTGTTTTCTTCAACCACCTTGGTATATGTTAGCAGTACAGTATTACAAAGGAATAGTACCTGTTTTATTAAACCACCTTGGTATATGTTAGCAGTGGTATTGAAAAGGAGACTGGGAAAAACATTTAGATTCATTTAGTAAATAAAAGAAGGTTTCCTGAGTTAAACCAAAAGAGCAGCTTGTGATGGTGTTCCGTCTTATCCCAGATACTACGCTGAGTAGCAGAGCTGATTGAATAGGGCCCTATATCTATGTTACACCATGCATTATCAACACAAATAGGACTTGGTAGTGGTTGTCCCTAGTGAGATATTCATTCTGCTCCACAAAAATAAACTAGTGTTTTTTTACATGAACATTGTTGTGATGATCCCAATAAAGTACTTTACTAAATCCCAAGATACTTATAGGAGATGACCCTATCAATTTGCTGGAATTTTATAGTTAAAATCTGCAAGTGACTCCATCTGTTTACTTTCAGGGAAGAGAAAACCATACATTTTGTTTTCCTTGCATTAAGTTTCAATTGGAAAAGCTGCCTTTGAATAACATCAAAAGCCTGTAAGTCTGTACTGTAAGTCCTGAAAAGCCTTCTGAATATTAGATACGCATAAATGAATAATTGTGTCATCAGCATACAGATCTTTTTTTAAACTTTTTTTTAAAAGTACTATATTGTGTTTTTACATGAACATCATTGAGATGATCACAGTAAAGTATTATACTGTGTTTTTATAAAAGTACTATACTGTGTTTTTACATGAACATTGTTGAGATGATCACAATAAAGTACTATACTGTGTTTTTACATGAATATCATTGAGATGATCACAGTAAAGTACTCTGTGTTTTTACATGAACATCGTTGAGATGATCACAGTAAAGTAATATACTGTGTTTTTACATGAACATCGTTGAGATGATCACAGTAAAGTACTATACTGTGTTTTTATAAAGTACTATACTAAATCTTCAGATTACTGCATTACCACGATGATGTTCTGGACTGAGAATAAAAATACTTGATTATATTCTGTTAAATCATATTATACATAGCACACAATGGAGAGAAATAATCATATGTGCAACGTTAAATACGTAGAAATAAAATAGAATGAAGTGCTAAATGAAGACTATATGAAAGAAAACAGGCAGCTAAGAGGAAGTGATTTCAGAAAATACACGACTTCTGGAAACCTCAAGATGTCCTTCATTAAAAAATCAATTCATTCATTACCCTGTACCATTAAGAGCAGCGTCTTTGACTTCAGTCCGGAGTTCTCTCTTGACGATGAGATGGTCACTCTCTTTCTCGTCTGGAACTCCACTGATGATCTGAGACAGAGGTTTACAACCAAAGTTAATCAACAAGTACCTCTTACATGACACCCACCATATCAACCTCAAATGAATGGGAATCACTATCCACAGGGCAGGGCTGAGCAGCGTAGGACCTGAGCCTCTAGGTTTGCCTTCGTGCATACCTTTTTATTTGGGTACACATCTGTGATAAACAACATACCCCCCCCTAAAATGTATCAACAAGTTTGCTGATGAATAAATAAAAAAAATGAAGAGCTTCTATCCCAATAGCTCTTTTGTCCCGGGTCTAGAGCAGGCCTACCAATCATATATATTTCCTGTTTGTAGTAATCAGATGTAGGGCTGGGCCATATATCATACGGATGGACCCGCATACAGGTATGGGTTTTTACAATACCGTCTATAATGACTTCTTGATACAATATTGCATAAATAAGTTATACTAATTGGACTACTTCACTGTCAGTTTTGGTTGAGTATAAACCAATCAGAAGAGAGAAAGCCCATTAAAACCATGTAGAATTTATTTGGAGCCATCCTAGGGTCCTGCACTACTCATCAGGGGTTGGAACTGATCGTTTTGTTCTGAACAGAACCGTTATTTTTTAAATTCCGTTCCACTGTTCCAATCGGCAAAATAAAGTTCTGAACCGGTTCGAACCCCCAAAAAAGTACAGGTGTATATTGTTCCATTCTGTTCCTTTTTTTATTAACCTGTGAAAAATCGACAGTTGTTTACATTTAGTTAATTAAATGACTTCACCAATCAGTGTGGATAGAGCAGGCAAGCTAGTTGTTTACATGCATGATGGAGAGACAAGTGTAGCCTATGGCGCAAGATGCAACTATAGAAAAATGCCCGTAACCTAAAAGAACGTTATTAGCTGGTTCCCATGCTTTTAAAATAACGGTTCTGTTCCGGAATACAATGGATCACTTTCATTCCGGTTCCGTTTCTGTTCCTTGAAAAATGTCATTATTTTCCGGTGTTCTGTTCCCTGAACCGGTTCCAACCCCTGCTACTCATAAAACATATTTAAAACTTGTATTATTCAGAAACATTAAATACAGCTATACCATCAACAATAAGACAAATATTGTGACATACTTTGGCCATATTGCCCAGGCCTAATCAAAGGGATGTGCAGCTGGCTGTGGGTTCTCACCGGGTGGGAGGAGAAGTCTATCAGGGAGGAGATCTCTGGTCTGTACAGCTTCCACTTGGACTTCATGGGTCTAACGCTCATGGACGACCCCCTTTCCGTCTCAGGGGATTTCCCGCTCACCAATCCCATTATCTTTTTAGCTGCAGAGAGAAAGAGGGACGTAAGGGCTTTTAAAAAGCTGAGCAGCATAGGCCAATAAAAAGTTAAAGCCAGAGCAAGCCATTACTGTAGGCCAGAAAAAAAACTAGCCTGGGTGCCAGTCTGTTTCAGCACTCGTCAACTCCTTATGGAATTGAAATTCTTGACAAGGACAATGGAGTAGGAAAAAGAACAAACAGATCTGGGACCAGGCTACAGAAAACTGCCCCGGTGGCAGCATCCATGGACTAGCTGTGGAATGAGAGAGACCAGGGAGCATCCATGGACTAGCTGTGGAATGAGAGAGACCAGGGAGCATCCATGGACTAGTTCTGGACTGAAAGAAACCAGGCAGCATCCATGGACTAACTGTGGAATGAGAGAGACCAGGGAGCATCCATGGACTAGTTCTGGACTGAAAGAAACCAGGCAGCATCCATGGACTAACTGTGGACTGAGAGACCGGACAGCATCCATGGACTAGTTCTGGACTGAGAGAGACCAGGCAGCATCCATGGACTAGTTCTGGACTGAGAGAGACCAGGCAGCATCCATGGACTAGTTCTGGACTGAGAGAAACCAGGCAGCATCCATGGACTAACTGTGGACTGAGAGACCGGACAGCATCCATGGACTAACTGTGGACTGAGAGACCGGACAGCATCCATGGACTAGTTCTGGACCGAGAGAGACCAGGCAGCATCCATGGACTAGTTCTGGACTGAGAGAGACCAGGCAGCATCCATGGACTAGTTCTGGACTGAGAGAAACCAGGCAGCATCCATGGACTAACTGTGGACTGAGAGACCGGACAGCATCCATGGACTAGTTCTGGACCGAGAGGGATTGTGGCAGGTTATATTGAACTTGACCATTAAGGTGCGTTTTGTTCCACTGAAGATGTTACTTTGACTCCAGTGTGGTTTCAGTTTCTGGCTCTTTGGTCTGATGATGATGATGCTGATCATATAGTCTGTGCTCGGTGCTCTATACTCCGCAGTGCTGTTCTGTGTGGGATAGACGGTCATGCTGTCAGTGCAGAGTTGCACCAAGCCATTCCGTGCTACTGTTAGTGTCAACTCTTACCCTTGCTACCGAAGACTCCGATCTTCTGCATCGTTCCTTCTTTCCTGCTATGCAAGCTGGACTGGGAGTCCTGGGGCCTTATGGATCCCGGGTCTTTACTGCCCCTGGCCGGAGATGGCTATAGATGGAGGAGAAACCATGTCATCTTTTGATTTATTTAACTAGAAAAGTCAGTTAAGAACTAATTCTTATTTACAATGACGGCCTACCCCGGCCAAACCAATCACAGCCGGTTGTGATACAGCCTGGATTCGAACCAAGGTGTCTGTAGTGACGCCTCTAGCACTGAGATGCAGTGCCTTAGACCGCTGCACCACTCAGGAGACCCAAAGTAAACCAATAAGTAATATAAAGACTAAAGGTGAGATGCTATACTTTATTATCCTCGAGGGGAAATCTGACAGAGCTTCCACATAAACACATAGAATCGACACATAGAAACACATTGACACAACGTACATTGTTAACGCTGTCATCATAATGTACACTGATGTATATAATGTACACATAATGTCCCCACCCACACAAACAGGCAAGGCTGTGACGAGGTGACACATCCACATGATGATGCCCTACAGGCCAGACTTCAGTCCATTATCATCAGCCTCTGTGTCTCCCCTACTGTTTAACAGTTTTATTGACAGGGGGACAAAGTCATGTTTGTATCTGTTCAAACATAAAAGCTGCGTGTCTCACCACCTCTTGATGCACAGCCAGTTTAGGAGCCAGTCTGGTTCTGGGGTTTCTATGGTTCTCCTTGTGCACCGCATCCTGAGAAACACCAGCGCAGAGATGAGAGTTAGGAGACTGGGGAGAGAGGAGACCAGGGAGAGAGAGATGAGACTTAGGAGACCAGGGAGAGAGGAGACCAGGGAGAGAGGAGACCAGGGAGAGAGAGATGAGACTTAGGAGACCAGGGAGAGAGGAGACCAGGGAGAGAGAGATGAGACTTAGGAGACCAGGGAGAGAGGAGACCAGGGAGAGAGGAGACCAGGGAGAGAGAGATGAGACTTAGGAGACCAGGGAGAGAGGAGACCAGGGAGAGAGAGATGAGACTTAGGAGACCAGGGAGAGAGAGATGAGACTTAGGAGACCAGGGAGAGAGGAGACCAGGGAGAGAGAGATGAGACTTAGGAGACCAGGGAGAAAGGAGACCAGGGAGAGAGGAGACCAGGGAGAGAGAGATGAGACTTAGGAGACAAGGGAGAGAGAGATGAGAGTTAGGAGACCATGGAGAGAGAGATGAGACTTAGGAGACCAGGGAGAGAGGAGACCGGCGAGAAAGAGATGAGACTTAGGAGACCGGGGAGAGAGAGATGAGAGTTAGGAGACCAGGGAGAGAGGAGACCAGGGAGAGAGAGATGAGACTTAGGAGACCAGGGAGAGAGGAGACCGGCGAGAAAGAGATGAGACTTAGGAGACCGGGGAGAGAGAGATGAGACTTAGGAGACCGGGGAGAGAGGAGACCAGGGAGAGAGAGATGAGACTTAGGAGACCAGGGAGAGAGGAGACCAGGGAGAGAGAGATGAGACTTACGAGACCGGGGAGAGAGAGAGGAGACCAGGGAGAGAGAGAGGAGACCAGGGAGAGAGAGAGGAGACCAGGGAGAGAGAGAGGAGACCAGGGAGAGAAATTAAAACTCCATGGTGAGGATTTAGTTTTATGAATGGATAGACATTGAGAGATCAATTTACATTTTAAGAGTCCCATGTAATTTCAGGTTGAATAAATCAGTAGGTTTCCAAAATGATTGATGTGGATTAACAATGTATGTTTCACAGCTCCAGTGTAGGCCATCCCTGACACATCTAGTTTGAAATGTTCAGCTCACGGCAAAAGAAACCCTCATCTAAATGTGTACTCCAAAATAAAAGCATCTTCAATAACTTATTGGTAACATCTGTCCAACTCTGCATTTTGCTTTTAAATAGGATGCTGTATTAATCATTAAACATGTTTCAAACTTCTGGACTTTGTGTTTCTGTATTTTATATGTTATATTTAAGCAATAAGGCACGAGGGGGTGTGGTATATGGCCAATATATCACGGCTAAGGGCTGTTCTTAACCACGACGCAACGCGGAGTGCCTGGATACAGCCCTTAGCCGTGGTATATTGGCCATATACCACAAACCCCTGAGATGCCGTATTGCTATTATAAACTGGTTACCAACGTAATTAGAGCAGTAAAAATAAATGTTTTGTCATACGCGTCATATACGGTCTGATATACCACAGCTGTCAGCCAATCAGCATTCAGGGCTGGTACCACCCAGTTAATAATCTTCAATAATCAATGGGTATATATTATTTATAGAAATGACCGCTGAACAGCAGGAAATAGCCAACGCTGAAACAACCCCTGTCATTTTAAATCACACCCATTCCATATCGTCTCAGAGGACTTCCATAGCTTTGCCATCACGCCAACCGAGGTATTACCGACCAAAGCAATAGAACACTTGAGAGGGATGGCAATGGATGGGGTAACAGGCATGAAGAGGGGAGCGGTACCTGAGATGGGAGTTCATGCGTTGCTCTCCTTTTAGCTGGACTGCGCCATCCGCTCTTCTTAAAAAAAGAAAGAGGTTTGTTATAAAGTTAGCAAGAATAACCTGAGTCGAATACAGCGAGGGCTCTGTGTCAACCATGTACCAGGTAACTAACAAACCACAAAGACACCTAGAAGATTTGACACTGATATTATATTGACACGTGAATTACATCAGGACTAAAAGGCTACAAGGGCGTGTCATAATGTGAAGATAAATACTTCAAGAACACATTTTAAAGTTTAGATGCTTCAACTTCTGGTGCTTCAAATGCATTTATCTTTAATACTAAAACCATTGCCCTGTTTATGTGTTTGTTGTGAACCTTATATAAAATAATTAACCGTCTAAAAGATTTAATGGCTGTTTTTTTTACACCTGGATCACTGAAGGCAGAGAGAAAGCTGATAATACCCACATAATGAATTAAATAAAACGTTTATTATTAAATAGAAATCATTGTGAAAAATATTTTAAATTGAACTCGACTTTCCCTTGTCGTCATCTCTCAACATATCTTTCTTCATATCTCGTGTTCAACAAAATGCTTGGCATTTTATTCCTGGCAGTGGGGAGTCAGACACACAGACCTCAGCGAAAGAGTTGTTTTTGAGTCCCATCAGATAACAGAATGGCTGAGAAACACTAAAGATTGGACTAGGAACATCAGAGCTCCCAAAGACTCCCCCGCTGTGTTGTGTGGGCTTTAAATCAAATCAAAGTTTATTTGTCACGTGCGCTGAATACAACAGGTGTAGACCTTACAGTGAAATGCTTACTTACAGGCTCTAACCAATAGTGCGAAAAAAAATGTATGCGTGTGTGTGTGTGTGTGTGTAGGTAAGTAAAGAAATAAAACAACAGTAAAAAGACATTTGAAAATAAGAGTAGCAAGGCTATATACAGACACCGGTTAGTCAGGCTGATTGAGGTAGTATGTACATGTAGATATGGTTAAAGTGACTAGGCATATATGATGAACAGAGAGTAGCAGTAGTGTAAAAGAGGGGTTGGCGGGTGGTGGCTAGTTACCATGTTGTTAACTAAGGGCAGCAGGTAGCCTAGTGGTTAGAGCGTTGGGCCAGTAACCGAAAGGTTGTTAGTTCAAATCCCCAAGCTGACAAGGTACAAATCTGTCGTTCTGCCCCTGAACAAGGCAGTTAACCCACTGTTCCTAGGCCGTCATTGTAAATAAGAATTTGTTCTTAACCGACTTGCCTAATTTGAGTAAATAAAGGTTAAAATATATATATATTTTGAAGTACAGGCCATGTTTAAAGGCAGTGGACCAACCCCCTCTCTGCCGTCAGCGTGCGTCTCTCTCACACAGACACACACCTTTCCCAAGTCCTCGGGTGAACCTCACTTGTTTCCTCATCTCAAAGCACATTGGACCAAAAGATCTGAGGTTCCTCCCCTCAGAACTTCTTAGAAAGAGGAATCAAGTAAATACAATGGAGATTCACTCCTCCCCTCTCTCCTCTCTCCTCCCCCCTCTGGGACACCCACCTCCTACTCCGCTGCAGCAGAGACCCACCTCCTACGCCGCCGCTGCAGCAGAGATCCACCTCCTACGCCGCTGCAGCAGAGACCCACCTCCTACGCCGCTGCAGCAGAGACCCACCTCCTACGCCGCTGCAGCAGAGACCCACCTCCTACGCCGCTGCAGCAGAGACCCACCTCCAACGCCGCTGCAGCAGAGACCCACCTCCAACGCCGCTGCAGCAGAGACCCACCTCCTACGCCGCTGCAGCAGAGACCCACCTCCTACGCCGCTGCAGCAGAGACCCACCTCCTACGCCGCTGCAGCAGAGACCCACCTCCTACGCCGCTGCAGCAGAGACCCACCTCCTACGCCGCTGCAGCAGAGACCCACCTCCTACGCCGCTGCAGCAGAGACCCACCTCCTACGCCGCTGCAGCAGAGACCCTACACTACATCGACTCATTATTTTCACACAACAACCATGCGTGTGTTAGATCACACCACATGTAATAGGAAACTCAGAAAAAGAAGCACAAGCCTTTCATTTCAATGCATAATGTAAGATGGAACAGTAAACTATCAATATGTTGAACAGCTTGCTCTTCAGATGAACCTAATTAACACTTCATTATGGCTTATCTGAGGCTATTTAAACATTTTGCTTCTTGCATGGTTTCTTATGCCATTGCAATTAGTTAGGTGGGTGACTCCTGACTTTGGACATGGGATAACAGAACTGTTGCAGTACTAATGCTCTCTCTGTAAAATGTATTTAAGATGACTGACAGGAGAGAGACCACCAGCTGAATGGTAAGATGGACAGGGTCTGCAGTGGCAGTAGGACCACACAGTTGTACCCTGGACTGAACCTACAGTACATCCCTCACTGCAAGTTAACACTGTCTACCTTGTCAATCTCAGCGCTCTTCCTCTTGCGGGTGATTTTGACGTTGACCACAGCCTCTCCCTGGCGTTTCAGGACCATCCTGTTGGGCTGCAGCGGGCTGAAGGAGATCTCAAGCTCAGGCTTGGGGAAGCGGCTGGTCCTGCCTCCTTCTGTGGAGATCTCTGAGGAGTCGAGCACCGATGGGTCGCCCCCAGACCCCTACAGACAGACAGGGGTACACAGTATGACAGTGAGGGTGAGTTAACCTACAGGAGCGTCTAGTCAGTTGGGTTAACCTACAGGAGCGTCTAGTCAGTTGGGTTAACCTACAGGAGCGTCTAGTCAGTTGGGTTAACCTACAGGAGCGTCTAGTCAGTTGGGTTAACCTACAGGAGCGTCTAGTCAGTTGGGTTAACCTACAGGAGCGTCTAGTCAGTTGGGTTAACCTACAGGAGCGTCTAGTCATTAGGAACAATACAGCATGATGTTCTGACAGATGATGTCATTCTAACGCGACACACGTTGCCAGGAGCCATCAGGGATGCACATCGTGGAACTCATCTTTAAAAAACAAGATTTTCTTAATTAATTTATGTGAAAATAGCTCTTAAACCACTGCGCTCCCCCTTGACTACCGTAGCTATGGAACTAGTGATGGGCATTCCGAGTCTTTCAGTGAGACGGATCATTTAGCTCCACTCACATAAAAGAGTCGTTCATTTGGCTCGGCTCTCAAATGGCTCTTCGTTCAGTAGTGCTTAAAATTGACCTAAAACCATGACAAAATTGTCAATCACAACTTTAAAGCCTAAAACATTGTGAAATGCCAGTTCAAATACATTTTTACCTGACAAAATAATTAGATCTGCTAAAAAAATGTTTTTTTACTCACTGCAAAAATGAGTGTGGACTAGAATGAGGCTCTCTCCCCACTGTCTATTGTTTCTGCAGTAATTCATGTTTTTATAACAAAAAAATCCTTAGTCGGAGTGTCTCCTGACGCACGAAGGGAACCATATTGGATTGATTCAATAGCTCACATAACCTTGGTTCCATTCGTAAACTTCCATCAGAGCAGACGGACGTGGCGCCAACTGACATAAGATTATGCAGATGAGAACCTAGCCTTGGAAACCCGACCCCTAGGCAACAGCAGTGACTCCCAACAAACCACGAGGCAGACATGCCAGAACGTCGCAACTCCAAACCAAGGTTTGCAGGCTAAACCTTTGCAGTGGTTTTAGGGGGACGGGGGGCATCAGGCGGATAAGGCAGTGACGTACTTCCTCGATGCCAAACTGACGTTTTGTTACGTACAGACGTGTTAAGCCAGAAGATTGGAACATTGCAGGAGGAAACCCGGATGTCTAGAGAGATCACCTGACTGGTCCTCTTCAACGCCTTTACGCCGTGTACTAGTTGACCGTTGTCATGGAGAGTCCTGTCACGGACTTTGGGAAGGCACTCCTCTGCTTTAGTCTGTGAGAGATATCATGAACAAAATCCATTGTATTAACAAAACCAACATACAACATACGGATAGGGGATTGAATAAATAAGTTATATTTTTATATTCATATTTTTGGATAATGTGTACTGCACTGTTGAGGAGAGCATGCAAGTAAGCATTTCACTGTACTGTTTACACCCTGTATCCTGTGCACGAGACCAATAAAGTTCGATTTTATTTGTTATGAAGGAGGACTGCTCCCTCACCTGATTGGCTGTCTCTCTGTGTTTAGTAGGGGCTGAGACGTCGCTGCTGGCTTTGGATGCAGTTTTCAGTTGTTCCTTCAGGTTAAGAATCTCAGTGTCTCTGTCAGACAGAAGGCCTTGCAGCTCCTCTACCTCCACCTGGCCATGGTCCCTCTGGGGGAGGGGGAAGAACACAATGGTAAGGAAACAGTGGACCAATAATGCTATCTATCCACATGGTCCAAAGGTGTGTTCTTTATCATGCTACAGTACCACAATAAGTCATTGAAAGTGAACTGTGCCCCTATACAGAGTTTGTGTCCGTTTTTATTTCAAATTAAAAACAATTGATCATAATAATATAAAAAATAATGAATTTGTAGAGCGCATTTCAACGCGCATAAAATAAGTGCAACATTTTTCAATAAGGATAAGTGCAAAATACAAATCATTTAAAATTGAAATGACCAAGAACCCTGCACCCAACCTTAACGCAACGATTCCAACCGTAACGCTGGCGTGTCTTGGACTTCTAACCCCTTTTAAACATCATGCGTTCTGGATTAAACCATTGGATTCATCTATTTCTTCTGTATCTGTGCATCTGTGTGTTTGAGACAAGGGCAGATCCCGCAAAGGGGGCCGGGTCTTTTTTTTTTATTACAAAAACATCTGTAGAGTCTGAATGGTTAGAGCTACAAACTATTGAACGCTATCAATGAAAAGCTGAAAGTCTCACGAACACGCACATGTAACATGTTTGCTCTTACGACGCTCACAAGCTACACATAGACGATCATAACAAATCCCAGGACATAGTGTCTATAATACTGTTATAATCTCACGTAGTTGCTGTCACAAACTCCACACAGTTGTCACTGACTAGTTGGATTTCAGTGGAGGCTCCTGAGGGGAGGACGGCTCATAATAATGGCTGGAACGGAATGAATAGAATGGCATCCAACACAGAAACCATGGAAACCATGTGTTTGATACCATTCCACTGATTCCGCTCCAGCCATTACCACGAGCCCGTTCTTCCCAATTAAGGTGCCACCAACTTCCTGTATCGGACATTCATTTCCCAGTGAGCAAACAACTTCTGTACTTACAGCATTCATATTAAATACTGTTGAAGTAATATGGCTACAGGTTCATCTGCCTCACCTAAAGCCCATTCTGGTGGGAAGCTGCTATAGACCAACAAGTGTTAACAGTCAGTATCTGGATAACATGTGTGAAATGCTTGATAATGTAAAGTACCAGTCAAAAGTTTGGACACACGTACTCATTAAAGGGTTTTTCTTTCATTTTACTATTTTCTACATTGTAGAATAATAGTGAAGACGTCAAAACTATGAAATAACACATCATGTAGTAACCAAAAAAAGTGTTAAACACACCAAAATATATTTCATATTTTACATTCTTCAAAGTAGACACCCTTTGCCTTGATGACAGCTTTACACACTCTTGGCATTCTCTCAACCAGCTTCACCGTCTTGAAGGAGTTCCCACATATACTTAGCACTTGTTGGCTGCTTTTCCTTCACTCTGCAGTTCAACTCATACCAAACCATCTTAATTGGGTTGAGGTCGGGTGATTGTGGAGGCCAGGTCATCTGATGCAGCACTCCATAACTCGTCGGGATTGAGTGACCTTTATGTCTTAAAGTAACGATGGACTGTCGTTTCGCTTTGCTTATTTGAGCTGTTCTTGCCATAATATGGACTTGGTCTTTTACCAAATAGGGCTATCTTCTGTATACTACACCTACCTTGTCACAACACAACTGATTGACTCAAAATGCATTAAAAAGGAAAGAAATTCCACAAATTAACAAGGCACACCTGTTAATTGAAATGCATTCCAGGTGACTACCTCATGAAACTGGTTGAGAGAATGCCAAGCGTGTGCAAAGCTGTCATCAAGGCAAAGGGTGTCTACTTTGAAGAATGTAAAATATGAAATATATTTTGATTTGTTTAACACATGATTGATTTGTTTAACACATGATTCCATATCTGTTATTTTATAGTTTTGATGTCTTCACTATTATTCTACAATGTAGAAAATAGTAAAAATAAAGAAAAGGTGTGTCCAAACTTTTGACTGGTACTGTATGTGATAGAGGCATACTTTCTGGATGATTTAAATATTGACTGGCTTTCATCAGGCTGCCCACTCAAGAGAAAGCTTCAAACTGTAACTAGTGGCTGCAACCTGGTTCAGGTTATCAATCAACCTACCAGGGTAGTTACAAACACCACAGAAATGAAATCCTCAACATGTACTGATCATATCTTTACTAATGCTGCAGACATTTGTTTGAAAGCAGTATTCAAATCCATATAGTAGCCATATCTTGGAAAACCAAAGTTCCAAAAGCTGGGCCTAATATTGTGTATAAGAGGTCATACAATAAGTTTTGTAGTGATTCCTATGTTGTTGATGTGAATAATATCTGTTGGTCCGTGGTGTGTCAGGACGAGCAACTAGACGCTGCACTTGACACATTTATGAAATTGCTTAGCCTAGTTACTAATAAGCGCGCACCCATTAAGAAAACGACTGTAAAAACTGTTAAATCCCTGTGGATTGATGAGAAATTGAAAAATGATATGGTTGAGAGGGATGAGGCAAAAGGAATGGCAAATAGGTCTGGCTGTACAACCGATTGGCAAACATATTGCAAATTGAGAAATCATGTGACTAAATTGAATAAAAAGAACTGATAATGCCACTCCTATTTGCCATATCTTCAATTAAAGCCTATTTCAAAAACTAAAAGCACTGTATTTGGGACAAATCATTCACTAAACCCTAAACTAAATCTTGTAACAAATAATGTGGAAATTGAGCAAGTTGAGGAGACTAAACTGCTTGGAGTTACCCTGGATTGTAAACTGTCATGGTCAAAACATATTGATACAACATTAGCTAAGATGGGGAGAAGTCTGTCCATAATAAAGTGCTGCTCTACATTCTTAACAACACTATCAACAAGGCAGGTCCTACAGGCCCTAGTTTTGTCACACCTGGACTACTGTTCAGTCGTGTGGTCAGGTGCCACAAAGAGGGACTTAGGAAAACTGCAATTGGTTCAGAACAGGGCAGAACGGCTGGCCCTTGGATGTACACAGAGAGCTAATACTAATAATATGCATGTCAATCTGTCCTGGCTCAAAGTGGAGGAGAGATGGACATCATCACTACTTGTATTTATGAGAGGTGTTGACATGCTGAATGCACCGAGGTGTCTGTTTAAACTACTAGCACACAGCTCAGACACCCATGCATACCCCACAAGACATGCCACCAGAGGTCTCTTCACAGTCCCCAAGTCCACAACAGACTATGGGAGGTGCACAGTATTACATAGAGCCATGACTACATGGAACTCTATTCCACACCAAGTAACAGATGAAAGCAGTAAAATTAGATTTAAAAAACAGATAAAATACACCTTATGGAACAGCGGGGACTGTGATGCGACATAAACATAGACACGTATAGAAACACAAGATAACATATGCACTATACACACATGTACACATGAATATGGTGTTATAGATATGTAGTAGTAGAGTGAGGGCACACACTTAATATATTGTGAAATCTGTTATAAATGTCTTGTAATGTTTTTAAAATGTACAACTGCCTTAATTTTGTTGGACCCCCGGATGGGGATCCATAATAAATACAAATACAAATGCATTTTATCAGGTCTTTTTGCTTTGGCGGTCCTTGTTTTTTTAATGACATTTTTCCACACACAAAAAACATGAATGCAACTGTTTATGTCAAATTGTTATGTGTTCTACTTGTAGCCTTGCTTGTCCTGAAAATAAAATGTTAAAACACTTAATATAAGGGCTGGACATGGAGATAAACAGCAGTCGGATAAATTAAAAGCCCATTTCTGCTGGGGTTTTAGGACTGGGGCAGTTGTATAGTTCCAAAGGAAAATAGTCTGACAGTCCTAACAGACTAAACAGTCCATCATGTGTGCTTGAACTGACCTCTGCTGGCTGAGAGGAGGCATGGCAGCGGAGACTGGCTATCTGTTCATCCTTGTCTGCGATGCTGGAGAGGAGTTTGGTTAGCTGGACCTCCAGAGCTGTCACCAGGGAGTCCCTCTCTTTCCTCCACTTCACTAGGTCCTGCTCCTTCTCAGTGAGCTGGGCCACCAGACCTTCCTACAGGGTAACAGACAGTGGTTTCTTAGTAGGTTTTAACCCTATCTCAGTGAGCTGGGCCACCAGACCTTCCTACAGGGTAACAGACAGTGGTTTCTTAGTAGGTTTTAACCCTATCTCAGTGAGCTGGGCCACCAGACCTTCCTACAGGGTAACAGACAGTGGTTTCTTAGGCAGGCAGCCCAATTCTGACCTTTTTAACCAATTATTGGCAAAAGGTCTGATCTGTGTAAATGCAGCCTTTGTCTGTAGAGGGTATTGCAGCTGTATTCTAAGGAAAACCTCTCCTAGGGGATCCCCAGACGTTTCACAATGTTGTTGAACTAGCTCACCTGATTCCCCTAGTAAAAGGGCTTGATGATTAGTTGAATCAGGTTTGATAACGGTGGAATTAGTTCATACATGGAACGGCTGGGGGTCCCAGAGGGGAAGTTGTTTTACCACTTGGGTTTGCTGTTTGGCGTGACGCTTGCGGCCGTCTGCAAACTTCCTCATCTCCTGGTTCCTCTTATCCTCGGCCTCCTTGGCCAGCCGGATCAGAACAGTCTTCTCTTCAAGCCACTTCCTCCTGTCAGCTTGATGTTTCTCAGTACACAGCTAGAAACACACATGATTACTTATACTTGGAAGTACACTTACTGTACATGTACTGACTAATCCAATGTAAAAATAAAGGAGAAAATACACACTGTCAACAACTACATATGTGACCCGTATGTCGCAAGTGACTTCACAGGAGAGTGAATTTCATCATCTTTTAAAGCAGAATTACTTTCCTGTTGTTCCTCAAAAATGCAGTGTATGATATACCATTTTGTAGCTCTGAATCTCTACTTTTATCCAATGTAAAAAAAAAAGAAAAAAAAAAATAGAAAAAAAAAAACCACATTTCAAATTTTGCTACATAAGACCAAATCCAGGTGGTGAGTCACATATTGAGATGTTCACCTTCAAGGTCACTTGAGCCTGAACTGCGTCCTGTATGGCTAGCTTGGCCTCGTCCGATTGGCTGTCTCTCAGGGCTCCAGTGTCTTTTCCACTGTCTTGGTAGCGTAACAGTCCTTTCAGTTTATCCACCTCTGGGGGAAAAAAAACAAAAAACAACAAGAACACTTGAGTACTATCACCATGGTCAGTTGTAATTACTATTCTATGTTTAATTGATTGAACAATGTTTTGTATTTACTGAGTATACAAACACCTTCCTAATATTGAGTTGCACCCTCCCTTTAGCTGTCAGAACAGCCCCAATCCATTCAAGACCATGTCAATCTCAGTCGAACCCAGCGCCGACAGTATTTAGATCTGGGGTGAAATATTATTTAGAGTATTTCAAATACATGTACACGCATATATACAGTGCATTCGGAAAGTATTCAGACACCTTCCCCTTTTACGCATTTCGTTACGTTACAGCCTTATTGTAAAATTGATTAAATAATTCCCCCCCCCTCATCAATCTACACACAATACCCCATAATGACAAACCGAAAACAGGTTTAGATTTTCTTGCAAATGTATATATTAAAAAAAAAAAAAAAAAACGTATTTACATAAGTATTCAGATGTTTTGCTATGAAACTCTAAATTGAGCTCAGGTTCATCCTGTTTCCATTGATCATTCTTGAGATGTTTCTGCAACTTGATTGGAGTCCACCTGTGGTAAATTCGATTGATTGGACATTATTTGGAGAAGCACACACCTGTCTATATAAGTTCCCACAGTTGACAGTGCATGTCAGAGCAAAAACCAAGCCATGAGGTCGAAGGAACTGTCCGTAGAGCTCCGAGACAGGATTGTGTCGAGGCACAGATCTGGAGAAAGGTAGCAAACAATTTCAGCAGCATTGAAAGTCCCCAAGAAGACAGTGGTCACTCTGACAGAGCTCCAGAGTTCCTCTGTGGAGATGGGCGAACCTGCCAGAAAGACAACCATCACTGCAGCACTCCACCAATCAGGCCTTCATGATAGTGGCCAGATGGAATTCACTCCTCAGTAAAAGGCCCATGACAGCCCGCTTGGAGTTTGCCAAAAAGCACCTAAAGGACTCTCAGACCATGAAAAACAAGATTCTCTGGTCTGATGAAACCAAGATTGAACTCTTTGGCCTGAATGCCAGGCATCACATCTGGAGGAAACCTGGTACCATCCCTACGGTGAAGCATGGTGGTGGCAGCATCATGCTGTGCGGATGTTTTTCAGCAGCAGACCCCATCATAGCACTGAGACTGCACTCATGAAGGTGGTAAATTACCTTTTAATGGTGTCAGACCAAGGCTCTGCATCTGTCCTCGTGTTCTTAGACCTGAGTGCTGCTTTTGATACCATCGATCACCACATTCTTTTGGAGAGATTGGAAACCCAAATTGGTCTACATGGACAAGTTCTGGCCTGGTTTAGATCTTATCTGTCAGAAAGACATCAGTTTGTTTCTGGTAGCCCCTGTAGCTCAGTTGGTAGAGCATGGCAGTTGCAACGCCAAGGTTGTGGGTTCGATTCCCACGGGGGACCAGTATTTAAAAATGTTGTAAAAATGTATGCAGTCTACTGTAAGTCGCTCTGGATAAGAGCGTCTGCTAAATGACAAAAATATAAAATTTACATTTTTACATTTTAGTCATTTAGCAGACGCTCTTATCCAGAGCGACTTACAGTAGTGAATGCATACATTTTTTTTCTGTGCTGGCCCCCCTGTGGATGGCCCCCCTGTGCTGGCCCCCCTGTGGATGGTTTGTATTCTGACAAATAAACTGTACATTTCAGTGTCCCTCAAGGTTCCATTTTAGGACCACTATTGTTTTCACTATATATTTTACCTCATGGTGATGACCTCAAGCTGTACATTTCGATGAAACATGGTGAAGCCCCAAAATTGCCCTCGCTGGAAGCCTGTGTTTCAGACATAAGGAAGTGGATGGCGGCAAATGTTTTACTTTTAAACTTGGACAAAACAGAGATGCTAGTTCTAGGTCCCAAGAAACAAAGAGATCTTCTGTTGGATCTGACAATTAATCTTGATGGTTGTACAGTCATCTCAAATAAAACAGTGGTCACAACTTGCAGACTTGTTTACGCTGCTGTGCGTTTTGTTGCCGATCTTACTTTGCTACCTGACGGTTTTTTACTTTTTCATTACCGTATATTTTTACTTTTTCCCCTCACTCAACTTTTTTCATTCAAATTTTTCACCCCGGAGGTTTTATCTGGACATGGTTCGTCAGGACTTCAAACAGCCGAAGCTAAGTAACATTAACATGATGCCTTCTAATTGCAGTCGTTGTACTTATAATATACAGGAGAACGATCGCCTTACGGCAAGGATAGCTGTGCTGCAAGCCCAGCTTCAGACGCAATCGTTAGGCAAGGGCAATTTCAGTGTAGGAAAGGATGAAACAGCGTCTGTGGCACCAGTAAGTACAGATAGTAACGTTAGTATAAACCCCCTCGCACGGTCCCCGCAGCCGGACAACTTTCTCATGGCTTCTGGAGGGAAACGCTGTAGGAATGCTCAACCGGTGTCGCTTATTCAGCCGACAGAAACTTTCAACCGGCAGGGGCGGAAATCCCGGGGGGGACACGACCCCCCCATCCTGGGAAAAATATGATTTGTCCCCCCCAATATATCACTGAAACATAACTATGTAATTGAAATAATATTAATAATACGCAATGAAAGCAATTGTGCTGATTATAGACACTTAATTGCACATTTTTAAGTTTCAAAAGATTGCGACCCCCCCACCCTTTGCCTCACAATGGTTTGATCCACTGCCAGTTCCTTAGCTTGCTAGGTAACAGAGAGGTAGTATCTACTGTAAGTTAGTGCTTCAAAGTCCCTGTGATAAGGTTAGCGATAAACTGAAATCCAAACTGAACAGAACTACACTCTCTTCTACCATTGTCTTAAATATATTTAATGGTCTCGTTGCAAAAGCTAAATTGTCGCAAGGGAACTTTTATTTATTTATTTTATTTCACCCGGGTAGCAAAGATTATAGCAAACACCACTGAAACTGAATTGGTGCTCGCTAGCTTTGCAAATTCAGCTATTGTTGGAAGCCAGCCAATATGAAACAAACTATTAAAATTACAAAAGGTTGCAGCATATGTTGTGTAAATGGTGAACTCATACAGCTGTCAACTCGTCATTTTAATCCGTTTCACATTTGCTAGCTACCTTTTAGATCGAAGCCCAAATAGAATGATTGAAGATGATAGAAGCCCAACTCCTACTGTAAATAACCTACACACGGTGTGTGTAGCCAGCCAGCCAGGTAGAAAAATGGCAGAAAAATAAAAGACGGACATCAGAGTATTTTTCAATACACCAAAACGCATAGTAAGAACCCTAGTAGCCTAATATCTCAAAGACTAGTTGGTAAAATGTTTATAAGAAAGAAATGAAATTCTAATGGAAATGTTTCACAATGATGGCATTAGGCAGAGCAGGCAACAGATGGCACACAGACAGCAGAGTTGGGGACAGATATGCAGGGACAGACTGGCAGAGACAGGGAGTCTCAGGTAAGTTTGTTGAGTCTTTGTTTGGCAACATTATGAAAGGTTCTCAATTTTTTTGACTTGTAAAATAGGAACATAATTGGAAAATGCCATGGATACCCCCACTCTCAACTTAAACTGGTGACTGAACTAAGATTTGTTAAAGACAATGGTATTGCTGTTGTGATTAGTTGTGTAATTTTGGGTACCGGTAGTTAGGAGTACGGCAAACACCTTATTTCTTTGGTTCCTCAATATACATTTACCATATTACAATGTAGGCTATGTGTTACAGCACTACTTTTGGTGTCCCCCTCAGGAATTGCTCTTGAGAAAATTGCATGTAATTGTCCCCTCCAAAGTTGATATCAGATTTTCGCCCCTGTCAACCGGTTCTCCCCATTAAGCGAGTCGGAGTCGGAGGCCGAGACTTCTCTGGTCTCTACTCCTCCCGTTGTGGGGTCTGAGACGCCGACGGCTCCCACCATTAGCTCTGACAAATTGAAAACCCTAGTCATTGGCGACTCCATTACCCGCAGTATTAGACTTAAAACGAATCATCCAGCGATCATACACTGTTTACCAGGGGGCAGGGCTACCGACGTTAAGGCTAATCTGAAGATGGTGCTGGCTAAGGCTAAAACTGGCGAGTGTAGAGAGTATAGAGATATTGTTATCCACGTCGGCACCAACGATGTTAGGATGAAACAGTCAGAGGTCACCAAGCGCAACATAGCTTCAGCGTGTAAATCAGCTAGAAAGATGTGTCGGCATCGATTAATTGTCTCTGGCCCCCTCCCAGTTAGGGGGAGTGATGAGCTCTACAGCAGAGTCTCACAACTCAATCGCTGGTTGAAAACTGTTTTCTGCCCCTCCCAAAAGATAGAATTTGTAGATAATTGGCCCTCTTTCTGGGACCCACCCACAAACAGGACAAAGCCTGGCCTGTTGAGGAGTGACGGACTCCATCCTAGCTGGAGGGGTGCTCTCATCTTATCTACGAACATAGACAGGGCTCTAACTCCTCTAGCTCCACAATGAAATAGGGTGCAGGCCAGGCAGCAGGCTGTTAGCCAGCCTGCCAGCTTAGTGGAGTCTGCCACTAGCACAGTCAGCGTAGTCAGCTCAGCTTTCCCCATTGAGACCATGTCTGTGCCTCGATCTAGGTTGGGCAAAATTAAAAATGGCGGTGTTCGCTTTAGCAATCTCACTAGTATAAAGACCTCCTCCATTCCTGCCATTATTGAAAGAGATTGTGATACCTCACATCTCAAAATTGGGTTACTTAATGTTAGATCCCTCACTTCCAAGGCAGTTATAGTCAATGAACTAATCACTGATCATAATCTTGATGTGATTGGCCTGACTGAAACATGGCTTAAGCCTGATGAATTTACTGTGTTAAATGAGGCCTCACCCCCTGGTTACATTAGTGACCATACCCCCCGTGCATCCGGCAAAGGCGGAGGTGTTGCTAACATTTACGATAGCAAATTTCAATTTACAAAAAAAAAAACAATGACGTTTTCGTCTTTTGAGCTTCTAGTCATGAAATCTATGCAGCCTACTCACTCACTTTGTATAGCTACTGTTTACAGGCCTCCTGGGCCATATGCAGTGTTCCTCACTGAGTTCCTATCGGATCTTGTAGTCATAGCAGATAATATTCTAATTTTTGGTGACTTTAACATTCACATGGAAAAGTCCACAGACCCACTCCAAAAGGCTTTCGGAGCCATCATCGACTCAGTGGGTTTTGTCCAACATGTCTCTGGACCTACTCACTCCCACAGTCATACTCTGGACCTAGTTTTGTCCCATGGAATAAATGTTGTGGATCTTAATGTTTTTCCTCATAATCCTGGACTATCGGACCACCATTTTATTACGTTTGCAATCGCAACAAATAATCTGCTCAGACCCCAACCAAGGAGCATTAAAAGTCGTGCTATAAATTCTCAGACAACCCAAAGATTCCTTGATGCCCTTCCAGACTCCCTCTGCCTACCCAAGGACGTCAGAGGACAAAAATCAGTTAACCACCTAACCGAGGAACTCAATTTAACCTTGCGCAATACCCTAGATGCAGTTGCACCCCTAAAAACATCTGTCATAAGAAACTAGCTCCCTGGTATACAGAAAATACATGAGCTCTGAAGCAAGCTTCCAGAAAATTGGAACGGAAATGGCGCCACACCAAACTGGAAGTCTTCCGACTAGCTTGGAAAGACAGTACCGTGCAGTATCGAAGAGCCCTCACTGCTGCTCGATCATCCTATTTTTCCAACTTAATTGAGGAAAATAAGAACAATCCGAAATTTCTTTTTGATACTGTCGTAAAGCTAACTAAAAAGCAGCCTTCGCAAATGGAGGATGGCTTTCACTTCAGCAGTAATACATTTATGAACTTCTTTGAGGAAAAGATCATGATCATTAGAAAGCAAATTACAGACTCCTCTTTAAATCTGGGTATTCCTCCAAAGCTCCATTGTCCTGAGTCTACACAACTCTGCCAGGACCTAGGATCAAGGGAGATAATAAAGTGTGTTAGTACTATATCTCTTGACACAATGATGAAAATAATCATGGCCTCCAAACCCTCAAGCTGCATACTGGACCCTATTCCAACTAAACTACTGAAAGAGCTGCTTCCTGTGCTTGGCCCTCCTATGTTGAACATAATAAACGGCTCTCTATCCACCGGATGTGTACCAAGCTCACTAAAAGTGGCAGTAATAAAGCCTCTCTTGAAAAAGCCGAATCTTGATCCAGAAATTATAAAAAACTATCGGCCTATATCGAATCTTCCATTCCTCTCCAAAATTTTAGAAAAAGCTGTTGCACAGCAACTGACTGCCTTCCTGAAGACAAACAATGTATACGAAACGCTTCAGTCTGGTTTTAGACCCCATCATAGCACTGAGACTGCACTTGTGAAGGTGGTAAATGACCTTTTAATGACGTCAGACCGAGGCTCTGCATCTGTCCTCGTGCTCCTAGATCTTAGTGCCGCTTTTGATACCATCGATCACCACATTCTTTTGGAGAGATTGGAAACCCAAATTGGTCTACATGGACAAGTTCTGGCCTGGTTTAGATCTTATCTGTCGGAAAGATATCAGTTTGTCTCTGTGAATGGTTTGTCCTCTGACAAATCAATTGTAAATTTCGGTGTTCCTCAAGGTTCCGTTTTAGGACCACTATTGTTTTCACTATATATTTTACCTCTTGGGGATGTCATTCGAAAACATAATGTTAACTTATGCAAACTTTCTACTTTTAAACTCGGACAAAACAGAGATGCTTGTTCTAGGTCCCAAGAAACAAAGAGATCTTCTGTTGAATCTGACAATTAATCTGGATGGTTGTACAGTCGTCTCAAATAAAACTGTGAAGGACCTCAGCGTTACTCTGGACCCTGATCTCTCTTTTGAAGAACACATCAAGACTGTTTCAAGGACAGCTTTTTTCCATCTACGTAACATTGCAAAAATCAGAAACTTTCTGTCAAAAATTACGCTGAAAAATTAATCCATGCTTTTGTTACTCCTAGGCTGGACTACTGCAATGCTCTACTTTCCGGCTACCCGGATAAAGCACTAAACAAACTTCAGTTAGTGCTAAATACGGCTGCTAGAATCCTGACTAGAACCAAAAAATTTGATCATATTACTCCAGTGCTAGCCTCCCTACACTGGCTTCCTGTTAAGGCAAGGGCTGATTTCAAGGTTTTAATGCTAACCTACAAAGCATTACATGGGCTTGCTCCTACCTATCTTTCCGATTTGGTCCTGCCGTACATACCTACACGTACGCTACGGTCACAAGACGCAGGCCTCCTAATTGTCCCTAGAATTTCTAAGCAAACTGCTGGAGGTAGGGCTTTCTCCTATAGAGCTCCATTTTTATGGAATGGTCTGCCTACCAATGTGAGAGACGCAGACTCAGTCTCAACCTTTAAGTCTTTACTGAAGACTTATCTCTTCAGTAGGTCCTATGATTAAGTATAGTCTGGCCCAGGAGTGTGAAGGTGAACGGAAAGGCTGGAGCAACGAACCGCCCTTGCTGTCTCTGCCTTGCCGGTTCCCCTCTTTCCACTGGGATTCTCTGCCTCTAACCCTTTTACAGGGGCTGAGTCACTGGCTTACTGGTGTTCTTCCATGCCGTCCATGGGAGGGGTGCGTCACTTGAGTGGGTTGAGTCACTGACGTGGTCTTCCTGTCTGGGTTGGCGCCCCCCCTTGGGTTGTGCCACGGCGGAGATCATTGTGGGCTATACTCGGCCTTGTCTTAGGACGGTAAGTTGGTGGTTGGAGACATCCCTCTAGTGGTGTGGGGGCTGTGCTTTGGCAAAGTGGGTGGGGTTATATCCTGCCTGTTTGGCCCTGTCCGGGGGTATCATCGGATGGGGCCACAGTGTCTTCTGATCCCTCCTGTCTCAGCCTCCAGTATTTATGCTGCAGTAGTTTATGTGTCGGGGGGCTAGGGTCAGTCTGTTACATCTGGAGTATTTCTCTTGTCTTATCCGGTGTCCTGTGTGAATTTAAATATGCTCTCTCTAATTCTCTCTTTCTGTCTTTCTCTCGGAGGACCTGAGCCCTAGGACCATGCCTCAGGACTACCTGGTATGATGACTCCTTGCTGTCCCCAGTCCACCTGGCCGTGCTGCTGCTCCAGTTTCAACTGTTCTGCCTGCGGCTATGGAACCCTGACCTGTTCACCGGACGTGCTTGTTGCACCCTCGACAACTACTATGATTATTATATGACCATGCTGGTCATTTATGAACGTTTTAACATCTTGCCCATGTTCTGTTATAATATCCACCCTGCACAGCCAGAAGAGGACTGGCCACCCCTCATAGCCTGGTTCCTCTCTAGGTTTCTTCCTAGGTTTTTGGCCTTTTAGGGAGTTTTTCCTAGGGAGTTTTTCCTAGCCACCGTGCTTCTTTCACATGCATTGCTTGCTGTTTGGGGTTTTAGGCTGGGTTTCTGTACAGCACTTTGAGATATCAGCTGATGTACGAAGGGCTATATAAATACATTTGATTTGATGGACAACGGTGTTACTCTGGACCGTGATCTCTCTTTTGACGAACATATCAAGAACAGCTTTTTTCCATCTACGTAACATTGCAAAAATCAGAAACTTTCTGTCCAAAAATGATGCAGAAAAGTGTATCCATGCTTTTGTCACTTCTAGATTAGACTACTGCAATGCTCTACTTTCCGTCTACCCGGATAAAGCACTAAATAAACTTCAGTTAGTGCAAAATACAGCTGCTAGAATCTTGACTAGAACCAAATAAATTGATAATATTACGCCCGTTAAGGCTAGGGCTGATTTCAAGGTTTTACTGCTAACCTACAAAGCATTACATGGGCTTTCTCCTACCTATCTTTCCGACTTGGTCCTGCCGTACATACCTACACGTACACTACGGTCACAAGACGCAGGCCTCCTTACTGTCCCTAGAATTTCTAAGCAAACAGCTGGAGGCAGGGCTTTCTCCTATAGAGCTCAATTTTTATGGAATGATCTGCCTATCCATGTGAGAGACGCAGACTCTGTCTCAACCTTTAAGTCTTTATTGAAGACGCATCTCTTCAGTAGGTCCTATGATTGAGTATAGTCTGGCACAGGAGTGTGAAGATGAACGGAAAGGCTCTGGAGCAACGAACTGCCCTTGCTGTCTCTTCCTGGCCGGTTCCCCTCTCTCCATTGGGATTCTCTGCCTCTAACCCTATTACTGGGGCTGAGTCACTGGCTTACTGGTGCTCTTCCATGCTGTCCCTAGCAGGGGTGCGTCACTTGAGTGGGTTGAGTCACTGACGTGATCTTCCTGTCCGGGTTGGCACCCCCTCGGGTTCGTGCCTTGGCGGAGATCTTTGTGGGCTATACTCGGCCTTGTCTCAGGATGGTAAATTGGTGGTTAAAGATATCCCTCTAGCGGTGTGGGGGCTGTGCTTTGGCAAAGTGGGTGGGGTTATATCCTGCCGGTTTGTCCCTGTCCGGGGACAGGGCCACAGTGTCTCCTGTCTCAGCCTCCAGTATTTATGCTGCAGTAGTTTATGTGTCGGGGGGCTAGGGTCTGTCTGTTATATCTGGACTATTTCTCCTGTCTTATCAGGTGTCCTGTATGAATTTAAGTTCACTCACTCACTCACTCACTCACTCACTCACTCACTCACTCACTCACTCACTCACTCACTCACTCACTCACTCACTCACTCACTCACTCACTCACTCACCTGAGCCCTAGGACCATGCCTCAGGACTACCTGGCCTGATGACTCCTTGCTGTCCCCAGTCCACCTGGTCGTGCTGCTGCTCCAGTTTCAATTGTTCTTCCTGCGGCTATGGAACCCTGACCTGTTCACTGAACGTGCTACCTTGTCCCAGGACTTCTGATTTGGACTCTCTCTCTACCGCACCTACTGTCTCTAACTCTGAATGATTGGCTATGAAAAGCCAACTAATAAAATAACTAAAACACCAAATATACACCATCATGGAAAACTACATCTTGCAATAATCCCACCTTCAGTGAGGGCGTCAATCTCATCCAGTTTGGCCTCTAACACCTGCTCCTGTTGGGTCTGGGTATCCTCCTGTTCAATCAGAGCCAGACGCATGTCCTCCAGCATACGCTCCTTAGCCTGAAGGTCTGGGGAAGCACAATGAACCCCATGAATACGCGACAGAGATTAGAGCAGCTTTACCCCATGAATACAAGACAGAGATACATTTTGGGCTCCCGAGTGGCGCAGCGGTCTAAGGCACTGCATCTCAATGCTAGAGGCGTCACTACAGACACCCTGGTTGGAATTCAGGCTGTATCACAACCGGCCGTGATTGGGAGTCCCATTGGGCGGCGCACAATTGGCTCAGCCTCGTCCGGGTTTGGCCGGGGTAGGCCGTCATTGTAAATAAGAATTTGTTCTCAACTGACTTGCCTAATTAAATAAAGGTTACATTTAAAATAAAAATAGAGAAGAGCAGCCTAACTCCATGAATAGACAACAGAGAAGAGAGCAGCCTAACTCCATGATTACAGGACAGAGAGAAGAGAGCAGCCTAACTCCATGATTACAGGACAGAGAGAAGAGAGCAGCCTAACTCCATGATTACAGGACAGAGAGAAGAGAGCATCCTAACTCCATGATTACAGGACAGAGAGAAGAGAGCATCCTAACTCCATGATTACAGGACAGAGAGAAGAGAGCATCCTAACTCCATGATTACAGGACAGAGAGAAGAGAGCATCCTAACTCCATGATTACAGGACAGAGAGAAGAGAGCATCCTAACTCCATGATTACAGGACAGAGAGAAGAGAGCAGCCTAACTCCATGATTACAGGACAGAGAGAAGAGCATCCTAACTCCATGATTACAGGACAGAGAGAAGAGAGCATCCTAACTCCATGATTACAGGACAGAGAGAAGAGAGCATCCTAACTCCATGATTACAGGACAGAGAGAAGAGAGCATCCTAACTCCATGATTACAGGACAGAGAGAAGAGAGCAGCCTAACTCCATGATTACAGGACAGAGAGAAGAGAGCAGCCTAACTCCATGATTACAGGACAGAGAGAAGAGCATCCTAACTCCATGATTACAGGACAGAGAGAAGAGCAGTCAGTCTAACAGCATATGGTAATGGACTACCTTGTGTAACTGTCAGCACTATGGTCCGTGTCCCAATACCCTTATTTGTGTTCTAAACAGTAGCCATTTTGGATTTGTAAAAAAAAAAAATTTATAGAATGATATTTAGAAAATCAAGTTCTGCTTTAAATTCCAAGATGTCAAACTAATTTCAGCTTTTCATCTTGTAGAATTCTCTGCATGCTATTAAAGGAGATAATAGTAAGACCCAGGCGTGTCTGTCAACAGCTGATAATCACATCGGGGGGGACGGGCTGTAGCAAAACCAACGAAAGGCGGGAAACAACGCTTTAGATTACACATTCTCAGTGTAAGTGAGTCTAGTATGATATCACACATTCTCAGTATAGCTGAGTCTAGTATTAAATTACACATTCTCAGTATGGGTGTCTAGTATGTTGATATTTGTTGCTTACTGCATACATTTGAACTAAACAGTGTGTTCCAAAGACTATGTAGGACAATAAATACACAATATGTAATTTTACTAAAGTAGTAGGCAAGAACACAGCCTATGTATGGCACACAGAAATACAGAGCAGAACAGTATGGATCCATAGGCTTATGTACCTTTACAGATGTTCGGACAAAGCTTGAGGTTCTCGTCAGCAGACTGTTCCTGGAAAGAGAAAGAGCTGGATCAAGCTCCGCTCAACAACAAGGACACATTTAAAGTAAAACAACCAAGAGTGGGAGTAAAACAACATACCGTTTTCAGTTGCTGTATGGTCCTGTCTTTATTAGCCAAGTCTGCCTGCTGCCGTTTCTTCACTTTCTCCAAGTCCTGCAGTTTTAGTTTGAGAGATTTCTCCTCTTCTCGCATGGAAATGATCTTGGGTAGGAAAACAAAAGGGGAGATACGTTATTAATAGTGATTCATACGTTATGGATAGTGATTCACACAACATTAGTGATTCATACAATATTAGTGATTCATATATTATTCTGATTGATACGTTATGAATAGTGATTGATAAGTTATGAATAGTGATTGATAAGTTATGAATAGTGATTGATACGTTATCAATAGTGATTCATACATTATCAATAGTGATTCATACATTATCAATAGTGATTCATACATTATCAATAGTGATTCATACGTTATAGTGATTCATACATTATTAATAGTGATTTGTGCATTATAGTGGTTCATACGCTATGAATAGTGATTCATATTATAGTGAATCATACGTTACTAGTGATTCATACTTTATTAATAGTGATTCATATGTTATTATAGTGATTCATATGTTTTTAAAAGTGGTTCATACATTAATTGTGATTCATATATTATTCTGATTCATACGTTATTAATAGTGATTCATACGTTATTATAGTGATTCATATAGTATTATAGTGATTCGTACGTTATCAATAGTGATTCGTACATAATAGTGATTCAATCGTTTTTAATAGAGATTCAGACATTTTTAATAGTGATTCAGACGTTATCAATAGTGATTGATACGTTATGGATAGTGATTCATACGTTATTGATAGTGATTCATACGTTATTAATAGTGACTCATATGTTAGTGATTCATACGTTAGTGATTCATACATTATTATAGTGATTCATACGTTATTATAGTATTATAGTGATTCATATAGTATTATAGTGATTTGTAAGTTATCAATAGTGATTCATACATTACTATAATGATTCAGACATTTTTAATAATGATTCAGACGTTATCAATGGTGATTGATACGTTATGAATAGTGATTCATACGTTACGGATAGTGATTCATACGTTATGGATAGTGATTCACACAACATTAGTGATTCATACAATATTAGTGATTCATATATTATTCTGATTGATACGTTATGAATAGTGATTGATACGTTATGAATAGTGATTCATACGTTATGAATAGTGATTCATACATTATCAATAGTGATTCATACATTATCAATAGTGATTCATACATTATCAATAGTGATTCATACATTATCAATAGTGATTCATACGTTATAGTGATTCATACATTATTAATAGTGATTTGTGCATTATTATAGTGGTTCATACGCTATGAATAGTGATTCATATTATAGTGAATCATACGTTACTAGTGATTCATACTTTATTAATAGTGATTCATATGTTATTATAGTGATTCATATGTTTTTAAAAGTGGTTCATACATTAATTGTGATTCATATATTATTCTGATTCATACGTTATTAATAGTGATTCATACATTATTAATAGTGATTCATACATTTTTAAAAGTGGTTCATACATTATTAATAGTGATTGATGTTATTAGTGATTGTAATTATGAACCTACTATGATAGTATCTGTTGCATAAATAAATATTAAAACAGCTTTGACCTCCATTTGAACTTGCTGCATCTGTTTTTTTGAGTCGAACAGCTTCTCTTTGAGATCAGAAGTGTCATCGTCTTTCCTCTCAAGGTCCAAGCTCAAACTCTTCACTTTGTCGGAGTCAAGTTTAGCCGTCTCCTTCAATCTGTGGTCATGAACACAAGAGATGAACTCAAACAGCACTACATTAGAGAGGTTTACCAGTAAGTTGGAGCAGGGGAAAGGAAGAAACATGTAGGCCAATCCCAAATCGTCCCCTGTGCACTACGCACTTGTGGAGATCTGAGAGGACAAGCACAATCAATCTTGTAATAGCTACACCTTGCTCCCTGATAGGCTAGGCAGAAGTTTCACCATATTGCTTATACCAATCAAATCCTCTCAGATTTCCACACGTGCATAGGTTATGATTTGGGATTGGCACATAGGCCTCCCCAGTAGCCAGAGTGAAAGGTACCAGCCAGCCCACTAACCTGGTGATGACCTGCTCTCTCCTCTCCAGCTCAGCATTCTTCTGAGTGATGGCCTCTTCAGCCACAGCCAGCAACTCCCTCCTCCTCTCCACCTCCCTCTTACGAGCCTCCTGCACCGTAGCGGTCTCATCCTCCCGCATCTCCTGCGCCTCCCTCAGGCTTCTCTGCAGGCCTGACACCTGCACCTCTTTCTCAAACAGTGTCTTCTCCAACTCTGCTACTCTCTTCGTTTGGGACATGAGCTCGTCGTTACACAACTGTGACACGGTTATGGCCGACTCCCTCTCCTTTTGGTGGGTGTACTGCTTCTCCTCCAATGCAGCCATCTTTCCCTTCAAGGTCACGACCTCAGCTACAGAGTTCTCGCTGTCGAGGTGGGCCATGGCTTCAGCCTTCATTTCTGCCCTGAGCTGCGCCAAGTTCAGTTTCTGTGGGGCCAGATTCTCTTTTAGCACCTCCAGCTGCTGTTCTGAGATCTGCTGTCGGGCCTCTCCTCTCCCCAGGAACCCTAACAAAGACATGGACACTTGTTGAATTATCTTTAAAAGTTTTGCAAAGCTTCTGAGGTATGGTGGGATGTTATTTTAGGTCGACTTGATGCTCAACAGTGTCAAACCAAATTTAGTGTGCTCCTTAAGCATTATCCAATGGAATGAGACTAGGACCGTTGGTTTGTTAAATATCAAAACAACTGGACACATTGCAATTTTGGTCAGCAAACAATATGTGAAAAATCAGTCCATTAATAAACCACGTCAATATAATGAGTTAGTGAAGACCATTTTCCCAGTACATAAAGTGGTGTCTCTCTACCACTGAGACACAATAATTCATACCAATGCTAGACAATGTTTGGAAAAGATCTGAGCACAGCAACAACAACAAAACTTTATTAATAATCAAAATCATATGTAATACAACCCCTTAAAAAACATCAAGCCAGAAATGGGGAACACAAACATGGATACATAAAAAAACATGATGAAAAGTGCTCCAGTCTCTGAGACTTTGGGCAGCATTAGTTCTTGAGTGCAGACATTCGCCTCTTTAAGCGGATGTTTTTGCGACCTTTGGCTGTGTTCTCTCTCCCCCCTGCTCTCACCCCAACAAACGGTGGGAGGGGCTTCCCGGCAGTGCTCGGAGCCCATCCCGTACCTTTCTTGCTGGGGGGCTGGTCCTCCAGGTTGGCCTGGAGGTCCACCAGCCGTTTGCGGCTCTCTGCGCGAGAGCTGGGCCTCTCCCCTCTGGAGCAAGTCCAGCTGCTCTTCAGTTGCAGGATCTCATCCTTGATGCCGTCAAATTTAGTCTTCTGTCAAGGAAAAACCCAACCAATGTTAAAGATGTCAAGCATGGCCTACTCAAGCAGGAATAAAAATATATATAAAAAATTAAAAAATGAATTAAAAAAAATCACATTCTGAATATGAGCATTTATAATGTGACATAAGGATGGGAATTTGGAACCTGTCAAGTATAATTTTAGATGTAAAGGAGAAATACTAAGTATGAAACAGGCTGATGTCCATTAGCTAGTCAGATCTAAGCACCACTTAACAATCTACATACATCTTTGATCATGGCTTGGACCTGTTGGTCTACAGTGTGCTGAAGCCTGGTGATCATCTCATCCTTCTCATGACACATCTCCAGGAGGTGGGAGAATTTCAGCTCCTGAGACTCGAGAGTCTAAAAAGAGAAAACAGAAAAAAAAAGAAAAAAAAAGTCTGTCAGAACTACTCTGTTAACCGTGAACTAAAACCTAGCGGAATTTGGTTTTATGTAGAACAGACAAACCAAAACAATATGTCCCATTGCTGGAAAAGAACAAAAACAATTGCACAATACCTTCCTAGCCTCTTCAAGCTGTTCGTTCGATTGCTGTGCTTGTCTGCAATAATGTTCTAGTTCTGAAATTTAACAGAAGACAAAGACAACTCAACCGAAGGGAAACATTGTGTGAGTTCCATCACAGCCACTGTTATGGGATAGTCAAACCGATCTGGAGTAGTCATTGATGGATAGTGAAAACAGGTGATTAACAGGTTATTGCTGAAAGAGATACGCCTACAGTGTACAGTCGTGGCCAAACGTTGAGAATGACACAAATATTACATTTTCACAAAGTCTGCTGCCTCAGTTTGTATGATGGCAATTTGCATATACTCCAGAATGTTATGAAGAGTAATCAGATGAATTGCAATTAAAATCGCAAAGTCCCTCATTGCCATGCAAATGAACTGAATCCCCCAAAAACATTTCCACTGCATTTCAGCCCTGCCACAAAAGGACCAGCTGACATGTCAGTGATTCTCTCGTTAACACACGTGTGAGTGTTGACGAGGACAAGGCTGGAGATCACTCTGTCATGCTGATTGAGTTTGAATAACAGACCGGACGCTTCAAAAGGAGGGTGGTGCTTGGAATCACTGTTCTTCCTCTGTCAACCATGGTTACCTGCAAGGAAACGTGTGCCGTCATCATTGCTTTGCACAAAAAGGGAAGGATATTGCTGCCAGTAAGATAGCACCTAAAGCAGCCATTTATCGAATCATCAAGAACTTCAAGGAGAGCGGTTCAATTGTTGTGAAGGCTTCAGGGAGTCCAAGAAAGTCCAGCAAGCGCCAGGACCGTCTCCTAAAGTTGATTCAGCTGCGGGATCGGGGCACCACCAGTACAGAGCTTGCTCAGGAATGGCAGCAGGCAGGTGTGAGTGCATCTGTACGCAGAGTGAGGCAAAGACTTTTGGAGGATGGCCTGGTGTCAAGAAGGGCAGCAAAGAAGCCACTTCTCTCCAGGAAAAACATCAGGGACACACTGATATTCTGAAAAAGGTACAGGGATTGGACTGCTGAGGACTGGGGTAAAGTCCTTTTCTCTGATGAATCCCCTTTCCGATTGTTTGGGGCATCCGGAAAAAAGCTTGCCCGGAGAAGACAAGGTGAGCGCTACCATCAGTCCTGTGTCATGCCAACAGTAAAGCATCCTGAGACCATTCATGTGTGGGGTTGCTTCTCAGCCAAGGGAGTGGGCTCACTCACAATTTTGCCTAAGAACACAGCTATGAATAAATGGTACCAACACATCCTCCGAGAGCAACTTCTCCCAACCATCCAGGAACAGTTTGGTGACGAACAATGCCTTTTCCAGCATGATGGAGCACCTTGCCATAAGGCAAAAGTGATAACTAAGTGGCTCTGGGAACAAAACATCGATATTTTGGGTCCATGCCCTGGAAACTCCCCAGACCTTAACCCCATTGAGAACTTGTGGTCAATCCTCAAGTGGCGGGTAGACAAACAAAAACCCACAAATTCTGACAAACTCCAAGCATTGATTATGCACGAATGGGCTGCCATCAGTCAGGATGTGGCCCAGAAGTTAATTGACAGCATGCCAGGGCGGATTGCAGAGGCCTGGAAAAAGAAGGGTCAACACTGTAAATATTGACTCGTCGCATCAACTTCATGTAATTGTCACTAAATGCCTTTGACACTTATGAAATGCTTGTAATTATACTTCAGTATTCTATAGCAATATCTGACAAAAAATATCTAAAGACACTGAAGCAGCAAACTTTGTGGAAATTAATTTTTGTTTCATTCTCAAAACTTGTGGCCATGACTGTATGTGAAAGCGATAGGCTACACCAGTGTTTCATAATCCTGTTCCTGGGGACCCAAAGCAGTGTCACATTTTAGTTATTGCCTTAGCATTACACATCAGATTCAAATAATCAACTCCTCAAGCCTTTGCTGCGTTCATAACCAAGTGGTAATTATCTGAACTCGTTGAAAGCCGATTGGCTAAAATGGCCAACAAGCTGCGTCAACCATCAACTCAAAGTACAGCTATCATGTTTATAAAAAAAGTAAATTTTTTAAAAATAATTTATTTTTACAAATGTTTTGTTGTTGCATTTAAAATGCTTTTACCGAGGTAATTTTCTTAGTAGGTGATGTCAGAGGTCAGCATGTGTGAGAAGACAGAGCTCAGGGATTAACCATTGTTTCCCACTAGGTCTTACCAGTTGGAGGGCCGGTCAAGTGGATTTTTTCCCCCAGTTGTATGTGATAAATACCACCTTCCCACTTGGTTATGAACACAGCATTATTGTAAATAGGTGTAGTGCTTGGGCAAAAAATGTAATGTGCACCCTTTGGGTCCTGACAACCACGATGAAGAAACACTGGGATATAAAAAAATGTAAATAAGGCAACTGGTTGTCAGTTAGCTACCATTGGTTTTGACAGCGAGCTGCTCCTGGGCTTGGCTCAGCAGCGCCGAGAGATCATCCACTCTCTTCTCCAGATTGGAGATAGTTTCACTACTGGGTTGGGTGACCACCAGACATGTCTTGGCCTCCTCAGCCGCCTTCTTTATGCCTGCCAGGTCACTGCACATGGAGTCAAACATCCCTCCCAATGACGAGCTGTCCTCCTACAGCAGAGAAGACATACGAGTCATTTTGGAGACGCTATTATCCAGAGACACTTACAATTAGTGCATCAATCTTAAGATAGCTAGGTGAGACAAGCACATAGAGCTCTCATAGTAAATACATTACTCCTCAATAAAGTAGCCATCAGCAAAGACAGCACTAGTAAGAAAAGACGAGCTAGGTTTTTTTGTCACCGCAGTTTGAACACCAAGGTAAAGGAAGAGAGACATGGCTACATCATGAAGGTTGACACTTAATGTCCAACATATCTAGACAGGATGCATTACTGTGGCTCGCTCTACTCTGTCCAACTCCTCTTGACTGGTGTTAATGTTCACTAGATTTGTCAGGATCTCTAGATGCTTCTCTGCTCTCTCCTCGACATTCTTCTCCTCTTTGGCCAGACGCTCCCTGTAAGACAGAGATATATATTTTTTTACCTTTATTTAACTAGGCAAGTCAGTTAAAAACAAATTATTATTTACAATGACGGCCTAGGAACAGTGGATTAACTGCCTTGTTCAGGGGCAGAACGACAGAATTTTACCTTGTCAGCTCGGGGATTCGATCTTGCAACCTTTCGGTTACTAGTCCAACGCTCTAACCACTAGGCTAACTGCCACCCCAAATATTATAGCTAGCTTGTTCAGTTATGTACCAAAAGACATAGAAAAACATTTACCTTTAAAAGCTCCCCTACTACGTAAAGTGTTTTGAGTACCTCAGTTGGTAGAAAAGCACTATATAAAACAAATCCATTTATTAGATTTTTGAAGCAACCAAAAACAACAAATAAATGACTGAAACAAGGCACAGAAGAGCTCACTTGTAATCGGTCTGCATTTCAGAGAAGAACTCCGAGAACTCATTGGTGACCTCGTCACGGACCCGGGATTCCAAAGCAACGTTTTCAGACCTCTCTTTCTGGAGCTGTTCCCGGAGCTCCGTCAACTGGAGTAGCTGGCTCTGAAGGGTTGACAGACATTTACCTCTTGTGGACAGACGTCATTGAGCATTACGGGACACTTTAATTCTAGGTTAACCGGAGATGGACGTCACATTAATAGGGTCCCAGAGTTTAGACCATTTCACCCGATGAGCGAAACTCTGGTCCGTTTACTATTAGCAGGCCTAAATCTTCCCCAAATGTCTAAACAATCAAATCAGGACCTGGAAATGTAGGTTTTTTAGCATTGATGAGCCAATTGGATTTTCTGTGTAGAAATCTAACAAAAATAGCCACAGAACTAGTTAGGGGAAGAGACTTACCTCATAAATGTCTTTATTGATGAGAACCATTTCGTCATCGTCCACTTCCTGCATGGTCTCCATCACGCTCTCCTCTTCCTCCTCTGTGTCGTCATGCTCCTGCACGTCCTCCAGACTGGTCTCCCAGCCAACCAGGGAGCTCCTTCTCTTCTGACCCAACAGGTACTTCCTGTCTGCGTTGTTGATAATCATGGACAGTTCCCGGGCTGACCTCTTGTTGACGAGGTGGGGGACGGTCTTGGTGGTCAGCACCACTACCTTCTGAGCCACGGCGGAGAACTTAAGCACGTTGAGCGTCTCGTCATACATGGAGGCACACTGGTTGACGTTGACTATCATGCAGGCCTTGCCCCGCCCACAGAAGAAACCCTGTAGGTAGTGGGTCAGCTTGCTCTCCCTGAAGGGGACGTGCTGTGGTAGCCTAGCAACAAGGGTTTGATTACATTTGTCAGTAACTCAAAAAATAAAACAACTACTATAAATCCAGTACATCTATTACATCGAAAAACGTGACTGGCAGAATAAGAAGTCTGACTTATTTCCACTGTGGTTCTCATCAGGTCAGAACATCAACAATTCCAAGCTGCAGATTTGTAACCCTCCCCCCCCCCAACACTTTGTAAAATGTATAATTCCATAACCATTAAATATTTTTCAGAAAGCAGACATTCAAGGCTCACTTGGATTGCTGGCTTTGCCGTAATGTGTTGATGCACTTGCCCAGTGTCATCAGGGAAGTGTTGATGTTCCCAGCCTCTTTCAAACGCTCCCCTTTATTCTGAGTTTTAGCACACCTCTCAGACCCAGCCAGGTCACACAGGGACAGCCTGAACAGAAAGAAACCCTGCCTTAATACACACACATCCACACGTACTGCATAGGGCTTCTAAGGATATCGTTTTTGTGCAAATTAATAAAACTAATATCCATTTCACTTACTCGCTGATAGAGTTAACACGAGGAATCCTAGCATCTTCCATCCGCAGGATACGAACAGAAAATATGCTGTGGCTGAGCATAGGAACAGATTTCTATAAGAGCACAGCGGTCGATCTACTGCGCTGTGTGAACTTGGCTCATGCAAGTTCGTACCAGCCCAAAGAAAGATTCAAATCATTCAAAAAGGGAAAGGATTGACGTGCTTAATAATCACCTCCTGCTCGATAGGAGGTTGAGCTTTGTGCTGGCGAAGCTCTGGTTCTTCTTCCCTAGCTTCATCACCTTGTAGGCCTCCTCCGCATCGTTCACTTGTACCCACTTCAGACCTGAAATCACACACAGGAACATTTGGTCCTCTCCGGTTCAGTTGGTAGAGCGTAGTGCTTACAACGACGTGGGTTTGATTCCCGGGACCACCCGGACGTAAAACGTACGCATGCCTGACTAAGTCTCATTGGATAAATATAAAAGGCTAAGTGATGTCACACAACCTGCAGCCGATACCTTTTACAAAGGAGTTGCCTTTGACATCCTGCGACAGCCGCAGTGTGGTTCTCTTCTGGGCTCCGATCGGTAAGGGCTCCAGCAGGTCGTGAATGTTCTCGTTGTAGATTTCACAGAAGGACACCCAGACGGAGAACTTGGTGTGTGCTTCAACAACCAGACTGAAACGTTGTTCCGTCACAGTCCCCTCAATGTCACTTAGTGTGGACCCTGTCAGAGAAACAAGTGGTGCTGTTAGCCTGTTACAAACCTCTGGTTGGATAGAAGTCTATTGTAAATGGCTAATGATACACCAAACTACCAGAGAGATGGCGACATGTGGGATGTGACAATCATGTCTAAATGCAGGACAGTACTATGCATTGTGGAATGATAATATAAATACATTTGGTCCCATGTAGCTCAGTTAGGAGCATGTCCTTTACAACGCGGGGCTCTCCACGGCAACCTTTTTCTTTTTTTTTTTTAAAAGGAGCCAGTGTGTGACTCAGCTGAAAAACATAGGCGTGCACAAAAATGCAGGAGCACAATGAAAAATATTTAGAGGTAATAAAGTTAGAATCCTTCATTTTTCTAGGCGCACTAAGTGCTAAATAAAAATACAGATTGCATAGCAAAATATTTAGGCGCATGTGAGTAAAATGCTCACAATGGCGTTGCAGGCTTCTACAGAATAGTGGGTTCAATTCCCAGGACCAACCATATGGAAAAATGTATGAACTCTTGACTAAGTTGCTTTGGATAAAAGCATCTGCTGAATGGCATATAAAATAATACATCTCCTTGCCTTCCAGGGTTGTCTTGTTGGTGAAGCTTTTCTGGTTATCACTCTATGGGGGAAGAGCAATAAGGGACGTCATTTAATATAAAATACTAGAACCAAAGAACAACCTGTTGAGTAATGCAATGGCTTTTATCAGGTCAATGAACCAACCCAGTACCTCCTTGAGGAGCCTGAAGAGATTTCTCTTGTTAGTGGCCTCTTCACTCTGCTGGTCTTTAGTGAGCCTGATGAACTCTCTGCATCGCTGTGGCTTGATAGTCATCTGGTTGTAAACACGCCCCTCAATGCTGTTGAAGATGACATTCAAAGACCTGGGGAGGATCCCTGCGTTGGCCTCTGGACCTAAACACCAACAGGTGTTGAGGATCTCTTCATTTCTCAATCACTTTGTCTCAGTGTTTGTTAGCAGGAGTTTACCATAAAGAGCATGTCAGTTCATACATACAACAGCTTTTTGATTGCGATAGAAACTTAGAAGCACCATCAGAGGATTTAAGTCTCAACATAGGATTTTCACATTGCTGGTATTCTAACAGTGAATCTGTGCCAACTCAGGTTGGCCCTCGTATTCTAACAGTGAATCTGTGCCAACTCAGGTTGGACCTCGTATTCTAACAGTGAATCTGTGCCAACTCAGGTTGGACCTCGTATTCTAACAGTGAATCTGTGCCAACTCAGGTTGGACCTCGTATTCTAACAGTGAATCTGTGCCAACTCAGGTTGGACCTCGTATTCTAACAGTGAATCTGTGCCAACTCAGGTTGGACCTCATATTCTAACAGTGAATCTGTGCCAACTCAGGTTGGACCTCATATTCTAACAGTGAATCTGTGCCAACTCAGGTTGGACCTCATATTCTAACAGTGAATCTGTGCCTCGTATTCTAACAGTGAATCTGTGCCAACTCAGGTTGGACCTCGTATTCTAACAGTGAATCTGTGCCAACTCAGGTTGGACCTCATATTCTAACAGTGAATCTGTGCCAACTCAGGTTGGACCTCATATTCTAACAGTGAATCTGTGCCAACTCAGGTTGGCCCTCGTGTACAAGTTGGATGTTACACCAAAACATCAGTTTGCGTTTGTCCAACTCTGCATGGGCAAGAAAATAATCAAGAAATCAAACCTAGAAAAGTGAATGTCTTTCCCGCATTTGTCACTCCATATGTGAAAACCAGAGAATTTCCGCCTTCCAGAACCTCCTTGACGAGACCTCTCACTGTGCCGTCAAACATCTCCCTCTGAGTGGTTTCTGGCCCTAAGACCTGAGGACAAAAATAAAAAGAACGTGGTTGGAAGAACCTTCATTTTCTGTTCCTAGGAAAAGGGTCATGTGTGTCTCCAACAAACCCTGCTGACTGACCTGTGAGAATTGAAACCGTTGAGCCGACTTGTCACGGAGCCGTGCTGAGAGCGAAGTCCTTGGAGCCTTAAGGAGGACTGTGTCCGGGAGCTCGATGGAAACGCAGTCCTTGAATGTGTACAGGGAAAAGACAGCAAGTCATAGTCAAAGCTCAACAGTTATTATGTTTCCAAGTCTCTTGTTAATCGGAAGTGTGTGCACGGTGGTGAGGTAATGGGTATCTATATTGAACACAAATATAAAAACGCAACATGTAAAGTGTTGGTCCCATGTTTCATGAGCTGAAATAAAGGACAGCAGACATTTTCCATACACATAAAAAACATCTCTCAAATAGAGTACAAATTTGTTTATATCCCTGATAGTGAGCATTTCACCCATGCCAAGATATGCCACACCTGTCAGGTGGCTGGATTATCAAGAAGCTGATTAAAACAGCATGATCATTACAGCTGCACCTTGTGCTGGGGAAAATAAAAGGTCACTAAAATGTGCAGTTTTGTCACAACGCCACAGATGTCTCAAGTTGAGGGAGTGTGCAATTGGCATGATGACTGCAGGAATGTCCACCAGAGTTGTTGCCAGAGAATTTGTTTATTTCTCTACCATAAGCCGCCTCCGTCATTTTAGAGAATTTGGCAGTATGTCCAACCGGCCTCACCACTGCAGACCATGTTTAACCACGCCAGCCCAGGACCGACACATCTGGCTTCTTCACCTGCGGGATCGTCTGAGGGGGGTGCTGCAGAGTATTTCTGTCTGTAATTAAAGCCCTCGTCTGGAAAAAACAATTCTGATTGGCTGGGCTGGCTCCCCAGTGGGTTTGTCTATTCCCACCCATGGTGGCCACTTGCAGTCATGTGAAATCCATAGAGTCAGGCTAATTAATTAATTTCAAATTGACTGATTTCCTTAAATTAACTTGAAGTAAAATCTTTGAAATTTTTGCATGTTGAGTTTATATTTTTGTTCAATATAGATGGTTCATGTGACAAACTGGGGTGTATTCATTACACCCAAAAACATTTTGCAACAGATATCATATTTCAAACACTCTTCAACATGGCATAAGAGTTGTTGGGTTCTTAAACAGAAGTTGTAGTTCATTTTAATTGTATGGTTTCCACTAGGGCTGGGAATTGCCAGGGACCTGAAGATATGATATTATCATGACACTTGGTGCCAATAGGATATGTATAACAATTCTCAAGTTTCAATGTGTATTGCGTTTTGCTGTTCCAAACATATTGCTCACCATGTCTGCTGCAGAGGGACAAGACAGAGCAATCAGAAGACACATTTTGATCCGTCATGGAAATTAGTGCTGAAAACAAATTGGCTCCTTATTTAAAAAGATGGAGAACAAGCTATGAAATGAAATACTGGAGTTTTGGTGCAGGTACAGCCAAATAGCGCAAACATAATATTGCGACAGTAAAAACGATACATGTAGAAATGTATATCCCGATATGCAACTACCGATTTACATCCCGGTATGTAACCATCGCCATTCCGAATAGTCTGCGAAGTGTTTGAGCCGATCTATAAATGATCGATTATTCTGTGCGCTAAAGTTAATGAATACGCCCCTGCCTGGATTTCAAGTCCGATGAGTGTGTGTGTGTGTGTGTGTGTGTTGAGTTGAATTACCTGTGATTCGCCATTTTCACTCTCAGCTGATGTGAATGGTCGAATGCGAAGGTACACCTGCAAGTGTTCATGCTCTTCCAGGCAAGACTCCTGTGAGTCTATGGAATTAAACTCAGAAAATAGGTCTTTCTTCAAGTCGTCGAAGTTAACGTCCCGCTCCACGCTTTCCAATTTGTTGTAAAAACACGATTCCATCCTCCTGTGTTTAATAATGTTGTGGGAGATAGAGACAGCCAACGTTAGATGTTCAGCAAGCGCACCTTCTACATGTAACTAAGCAGATCACAGCACTAATGTTAAATCAGCACAATAAGCAAGTGGCTTTGGAGTAGAAAAATGTTGGCATTAACTTAATAAACTCCTTGGTATGTGCACTGACAGCTCTGTGTTATAGCTAACATTAGCTAAACCAGAGAGAGGAAGAGACGAAGTCAATAATAACGTATTCTTTGGCTAAACCTACATTCAGACGATGGCAACGGTAGCTAACAGAATAAAGAAACATGCATAACGCTACCCTGTCCGAATGATAAAAAAACCCAACAACATTCAATTGACATTAGGCTTTTTTGTTTTTGTTCTACTTACGTGACAGAACTGATTCCCAAAATATTGATCGCATCAGAAATCCTTCTTCAGCCCAAACTGTCGCGGTCTATATTTTTAAATTCGACCAATCGGGAGAGAGTGATTGTTTTTTTTACAGGAAGTGTTCATGGATGCGAATAAAGTGGGGGTTTTCTTCCATAGGCTCCAACTGCGACGTCATTCCTCAGCCTCTATGCTGCCACCCACTGATATGTCATCTCTCAGTGCAGCTCTCAGGAAAAGTAGGGGTGTCGAAAGCAACCATATAAGGAGAAATGGGGGGGGATTTCGAATAGAGTTTTAACACTAGAAGCGCTGGAATTCCATAACTACTAAACTCAGCATAAAATAAAAAGGTCCCTTTTTCAGGACCCTGTCTTTCAAAAGATAATTCGTAAAAATCCAAATAACTTCACAGATCTTCATTGTAAAGGGTTTAAACACCGTTTCCCATGCTTAATGAACCATAAACAATTAATGAACATACACCTGTGGAACGGACACTAACAGCTTACAGACAGTAGGCAATTAAGGTCACAGTTATGAAAACTTAGGACACTAAAGAGGCCTTTCTACTGACTCTGAAAAACACAAAGAAAGATGCCCAGGGTTCCTGCTCATCTGCGTGAACGTGCCTTAGGCATGCTGCAAGGAGGCGTGAGGACTGCAGATGTGGCCAGGGCAATAAATTGCAATGTCCGTACTGTGAGACGCCTAAGACAGCGCTACAGGGAGACAGGACGGACAGCTGATTGTCCTCGCAACGGCAGACCAGTGTAACAACACCTGCACAGGATCGATACATTCGAACATCACACCTGCGGGACAGGCACAGGATCGCAACAACACACAGTGCTGTTCGCTCCAGCTTGCCAAGCACTACTGTCCAGCAAAGACGTGGGGAGTAGATACCTAGTAGACAGTATCAGGGTGACAATCACAGTAAGCACACGCATACAACTCATGAAGCAATAGTACACCCATCACTAATACTAACGTCAGTTTTATAACTGAAAATGTACAATTATTTGTGTAAAACTAACAGTGAAATACGACTCATACTCTTGCAGTACGGTAGCTGAAATGTACGCTAGCTGCGTGGTAAGAAAAGGAAGAAAAAACACACCTCAATCAAAACCATCTAACCACAAGAGTTTCTAAACCCAGAGGTGCAACACAGCGAGACTTCCGGGAACGCTTTGGAAGCAAACCAAGCAGTCCAGGCATGAGTGTGGTGTTAGAGAAGTCAATGAGAGAAGTGAAACGTTCTTCCTTAGCGGTTAATTTTCTCGAAATCTAAAAGGCACAACCTAGATGCGAGCTAATGTCTTAAGTAGTTGAACTTGTTATTACTCCAACCTCGTGAGAGACAAACTGACACGTTTTAATTTTTGTCAAAAACAACTATGGAAGGAGTATTTTTGCTTCCTTTCCTTTATAACATTTCTTCCTTCCATCATTTCCTAGTTCCCTTTTCTAACTCACTTTCCTTTCCTTTATAACGTTTCTTCCTTCCATCCTTTCCTAGTTCCCTTTTCTAACTCACTTTCCTTTCCTAGTTCAATTTTCTAACTCACTTTCATTTCCTTTTATTCTAGATTCCTTTTCTCTCCTCGTTTCCTAGCTTCCTTTCTAACTCCTTTCCTTGAACTCTTTCCTTCCTTTCCTCCCCTCTTTTAATTTCCTAGCCCCCCTATCATTTCCAAACTCCCTTTCCATTATTCCTGTCCTTGCTCCCTATCCTTCCCTAGATTCCATTCCTCTCCTTTTTTCCTAGTTACCTTTCCCAGATCTCAATTCAGGATTGTGGAAAAAGAAAAATCGCTATTGAGGCAAAGATCAAAGTAAATAATAGGAATGGGAGTGTACGGTGTGGGGTTATTTTTCGGTTTTATGCTTCTGCAGATATTGAATGTGCAACTATAATTATGGTTTATAATATATCAGAACTTAAACAGGACAGCATAATGGGTAGACAAAGAGAACATTGTGTAACAAGGTGTAGGCAGCTGACTTAGTGATAGGAGGTTGTGAAACCAATCAAGGGGAGCATGTGAGGAACAGATAGAATGGAGAAACAACTGAATAAGTAAATCACTGGAAATTGAGCGGTTGCTGACTCTTGAGTATACACTAAGAAGATAAGATCCAACGCCTGGCAACATGTGATGAGCCAGGAGGTTGGGACCAACCTGCACGCCAACGATAGGCTGGAGTAAGTCTAAACCACACCCAGCCTCTACTCTGACAGGCCCAGCAAGGAGCGGGAACTATCTCTGTCAGAGTATTAAAGAAGAAATTTGTGGTTGAATAGTTAGATCTCTGTCTGCCCTGCGGGGTGTTTCAGTGAGCCCGTATATACAAACATCATATTTAGCATTCAAGAGTTTGCATTAATTAAAGTACAAAGAAATGAGTAGTTACTCTGTACTGACTATTTTATTCCAATACCAGATTGAATTGACGCAACCCGACAACGGCTAATATAATAATCAGAAATAAATAGTTATCGCACATGCAGTAGTAGGCTAGTAGCAAAGGTTTGCTTGTGGGAGAGGCTGTACGGACACGCCTGGTTCCCAACATTGATGAATTGCAGTATTGTCGAACAGTGAGAGTTGACTGGGGTTCAGTCAGTTCAGCCAGTCGTCCTAATGAGCCCTCCCCAGCTAGCTAGCTTATGCTTGTGGCTATAAACTTCAGTGAGAATTTCAGGAGGGGGGATGCTTGTCTGCCGAAGTTGGGACTGGGTACAGACGGGTATAGACTGGGTACAGACTGGGTAATCACCACCAGCTTCCAACTGGCTCATTCATTCTAGGCTAACCAGGGCTAGCTCCTTTGTTCCAAGATCGCCAGGAACAGTCAGGGGTGGAGGGGGGCTGTGGAGCCATATTATCCTGGCGACACTAATGGAAGGGGGGTAGGCTCTGCACACGGAGCTAGCTGGAGCTCGGCAGCATCATTGCTGCTGGGCTTGGTGGCGGCCTCGGTGGTGTAATTTCATATCCATCATGGCAGATTATCTGGTTAGAGCTAAATAGGCTAATAACAATCATGCCTTTTACTGCTAGCTAAGAAGCTAACTCAATTCTGTAGTGGTGGGGCATGAGGCAGAGTTGAGTGAAGCAGCTTCAACTGTAAACTTGAACCGTCCTTATAAATCTAAGTCAAATATTACAGACAGAAGCATGTCTTTATTCATGTAGCCTACCACGTTATTCACATAGCCTACCACAGATAATTTGTTAATATATATACACTACCGTTCAAAAGTTTGGGGTCACTTAGAAATGTCCTTGTTTTTGAAAGAAAAGCACATTTTTTGTCCATTAAAATAACACCACATCAGAAATACAGTGTAGATATTAAGGTAGGCCTTGAAATACATCCACAGATACACCTCCAATTGACTCAAATGATGTCAATTAGCCTATCAGAAGCTTCTAAAGCCATGACATCATTGTCTGGAATTTTCCAAGCTGTTTAAAGGCACAGTCAACTTAGTGTATGTAAACTTCTAACCCACTGGAATTGTGATACAGTGAATTATAAGTGAAATAATATGTCTGTAAACAATTGTTGGAAAAATGACTTGTGTCATGCTCAAAGTAGATGTCCCAACCGACTTGCCAAAACTATAGTTTGTTAACAAGAAATTTGTGGAGTTGTTGAAAAACGAGTTTTAATGACTCCAACCTAAGTATATGTAAACTTCTGACTTCAACTGTAGATATTCCATTAAAAAAAAAATCTGCCGTTTCCAGCTACAATAGTCATTTACAACATTAAAAATGTCTACACTGTATTTCTGATCAATTTGATGTTATTTTAATGGACAAAACATTTGCTTTTCTTTAAAAAACAAGGACTTTTCTAAGTGACCCCAAACTTTTGAAAGGTGGTGTAGGGCACTCAGGGAATTCTGATTCCCATCACATTTGCAACACCGTGCATCCTCAGACTCTTCAATAATGATATTCCGTTTTCAAAGACCTGGCCAAACGTGTTACATTCATGACATTGAAGTGGCTTTTGTACATAAGCTCACACTGCGTCATATCTCATATATCCCACCTTTACATGGGTCGGGAGAACTTCTTCATCAAACATCAATAATACAGAAAGGTTTTCCTCCTTTCCATTCACAGTGCGGGTTAGACGACGTGAATCAACTATTCCTGGCATGTTCATCTTAAACCATGAAACCTCAATATAGGTGCCCTATTCTGATAATCATACCATTCCACTTCATGCGTCGATAATAATTTTGTACATCCACAGTGCTTTCTCCTTTTGTTCTTTTGTCCCACGTGAAATCAACATAATACCACTCCTGGTCACTCTGACTGACTCCACTTCTCCCAATGCATCCTTCACCATCTTTGTGACTGCAAACTTGGTTCCCCCCCCCCCCCAAAAAAAGATCCTTGCTCATGAATCACACTCTTAATAAGTAATGAGGGATTTATCATATAGAGACATCTTGATATTAAACTTTAGCTCCATTCTTAGATGTTACAGTATTCCACTAATTTCCTCTATCTTCATTTTCTCCAACAGAATCAAACATTGCTTCTGTTTCTGTCATTTCTATCTTCCTATGTGCTACCTCCAAGCGCCTAGCCCAATAAACGCCACCTGAGTATTGTTCCCCCTCGAATCAGGGACTGATTTAGACCTGGGACACCAGGTGTGTGCAATTAATTATCAGGTAAAACAGAAAACCAGCAGGCTCTGGACTTGGTAGGGTAAGAGTTGAATACCCCTGAACTAGTAGCTAGCTGGAAAGGGCTTATCAGGACCACTGAATGAACCGGATCTATTCCTCTCCACTAGACTCTCAACTGCACCACATACCTCATCAATTTGGGTACCAGGCATGTCTGTAAAGCCTCACCCGTTTGTTTGAAACAGGACACACAAAGATAGTACAGTAGAAACTCTGTGGAATAGATATCTGACTGCATGTGCCAGTGGCCAGAGAGAGGGGGCCGCTGCATCCCAATGAATGATTTATGCTGAACAAAAATATAAACGCAACATGTAAAATGTTGGTCCCATGTTTCATGAGCTGAAATAAAAGATCCCAGAAATGTTCCATACGCACAAAAATAGTATCTCTCTCAAATGTTGTACACACATTTTACATCCCTGTTAGTGAGCATTTCTCCTTTGCCAAGATAATCCATCCACTTGACAGGTGTGGCATGTGACAAAGCTGATGAAACAGCATGATCATTGCACAGGTGCACCTCGTGCTGGGGACAATAAAAGGCCACTCTAAAATGTGCAGTTTTGTCACACAACAGAGTGCCACAGATGTCTCAAGTTTTGAAGGAGGGTGCAATTGGCATGATGACTGCAGGAATGTCCACCACAGCTGTTGCCAGAGAATTTAATGTTCATTTCTCTACCATAAGCCATAATGTCATTTTAGAAAATTTGGCAGTACGTCCAACCGGCCTCAAAACCGCAGGCCACGTGTAATCTCGCCAGCCCAGGACCTCCACATCCAGCTTCTTCACCTGCGGGATCGTCTGAGACCAGCCACCTGGACAGCTGATGAAACCGTGGGTTTGCACAACCAAAGAATTTCTGCACAAACTTTCAGAAACCGTCTCAGAGAAGCTCATCTGCATGCTTGTCATCCTCACCAGGGTCTTGACCCGACTGCAGTTCGGCTTCAACCGGTTTCAACTGTACCGGACAGATGGCAGAAAGAGTGTATGGCGTTGTGTGGGCGAGCGGTTTGCTGATGTAAAAGTTGTGAACAGAGTGCCCCATGGTGGCGGTGGGGTTATGATATGGGCAGGCATAAGCTACGGACAACAAACACAATTGCATTTTATCAATGGCAATTTGAATGCACAGATACCATGATGAGATCCACAGGCCCATTGTCGTGCCATTCATACGACGCCATCGCCTCTGTTTCAGCATGATAATGCACAGCCCCATGTAGCAAGGATCTGTACACAATTCCTGGAAGCTTAAAATGTCCCAGTTCTTCCATGGCCTCCATACTCACCAGACATGTCACCCGTTGAGCATGTTTGGGATGCTCTGGATCGACGTGTACGACAGCGTGTTCCAATTCCTGCCAAAATCCAGAAACTTCGCACAGCCATTGAAGAGAAGTGGGGCAACATTCCACAGGCCACAATCAACAGCCTGATCAACTCTATGCGAAGGAGATGTGCAGGCAATTGGTGGTCCACCAGACACTGACTGTTTTTCCTGATCCACACCACAACTTTTTTTTTTAAAGGTATCTATGACCAACAGATGCATATCTGTATTCCCAGTCATGTGAAATCCATAAATTAGGGCCTAATTAAAATAAATGAATTGACTGATTTCCTTATATGAACTGTAACTCAGTAAAATCTTTGATGTTGCGTTTACATTTTTGCTCTGTGTATAATAATGGAGGAACTCATTCTAAGCATGAGACAATATGTAAACATTGTGACTTTTAACACAAATCAGCTACTTTGACCACTTTTCCCAACAACGTGGACATAAAAACTTAAAGGGTATGACACCTTGGTCTACTTCTCTGCTATTCAAATCTGAAGAACAGAACTATCTACTACCAATCAACAGGAAACAGAACAAAAACGTAGTTGTTGCCAGCAGCACAGTTACAGTCACCAATGCTCTAGATAACATGAAAACAGCCTGATCAACTCTGCTAGGGCGAGTAAAATGGTCAGAGTGAGGTGTTCTCTCATTTGTGTCTGGAAGTAGCTAGCAAGCTAGCCAACTTTAGCCAGTTAGCTTGGGTGCAGTTGTGAGGTCAGAAAGCTCGGATCAACCCGACCCATCCAATGTGTGCTCTGAATTCTCCTAGAGCGAAATGTAAAAACTGACAATCTGACAAAGCTCTGAATTTACAAACACACCCTAGTTTAGCTAACTTTCCACAGTTAACTACCATTAAACTTTTCTGAACTTTCAAATTATAACAATGAGGAGCACATTCTAAGCATTAAATAACGAGTAACCAATGTGACTTTTGACACAAATCAGCTACCTGGACCACTTTTCTCAACAAGGTGTTGTAGATAAAAAAAAAAAAAAAAGGTAAAGAGTATGACACCTTGGTCTAATTCTCTGATATTCAAATCTGAAATCAGAGCACTACTTCAACAATGCCTCCTTGTCTTCTGTACATTGTTATTACATTTTGCATATACCATGGTGTTATAGTAGGAAAGTGTATACAAGTTTAGTAGTCTGAGTGTAGTTATTTGTGATTAAATAATGCACTCTAACTGCCCAACAATCTAAAGTAATAAGGTCGATAGAGTAGTCTATCAAAAAAATAATATATTATTTTACTAAATGTAACTTTGATTAAATGTAACTAATTGGCTTAAGTAAAACATTTTAAACTTCTTCCACTAAAACAAAAATACTTGTAAAGAATACCACACATTTTCTTCATGGAAATGACCATGTAGTTTTTAACTCGTGTCGCTGCCTGGGTAGTATACGTAGTATTACATAGATACGCCCATCCGTGAAGTCTGAGGAAGTCAGCTCGATAATCTAGCTCTGCATTTTAGTTTAGCTGTCTAGCTAGCTCATTTAGCTACAAACCAAATAATAATCCACATAAATAGTTATTATCAACGATGGACAAGCTTCGTAGTATGATAGGGGGGCGAGAAGACAACGAGGAAACGGGTCTCACGGCGCAGGTAAACACGGCAAGAACGTCGTTACTTTATCAGTCAGTGTTATGATGAAACCTTGGGTTGTCCCTACCCTAAACTTAACCCCTACCCCCATGACCTTTACTGAATTAACCCTAACCCTGTGTACATTTCAACTTTGGGATAGGGACGTCGCAAGGATCCCGGATAGCTTGCCAAAGCAAAACCTTGGCGAGTCAAGTGGTGATTTATTGTATTTATTTATTTTAGAGTGACTGCATTTCCGTTAATCACGTCAAATGCATCATTTCAACGTTGTTCGTCACGACTATTTCAGCCATACACTTTGTACCTTCTTGTCGTTGATACACCTCATATATGTGTCGCCAGTGCTGAAGTAGTTTGGGAGCTAGACCAGTGTGTCGTGACTCGGCGGTTTTATCGTCAAAAACAAACAAACAAAAAGTCCTCAATTGAAACTGATGAAAACGGATAACATTTGTGAAAACATGCCCCAGTTGGACTAGGTAACGCTAAACAAGGTTGGAAGGTTTAAGTAAATTCAACAAAAGACAGTTACTTCATTTGGGGGGGATTTTTTTTGTAAAAGTCAGTTGAAATCACACTGAGGATGTATTTGAATTGACAATTGCATTGGAGGCATACTTATATGAACCCCCTACCCATAATAAATAAAGGTTAAATAAAATAAATATGCACTACACAGCCTAACCTATGGATTGGGTATCAGCCTAGTCCGTGACACCCACAGAACACAACTATGTAGAGTTTACACAACTATTAGCCTCTCAGCTCTTATTGCAGGACTTTGACAATGGAGTGTTATTTTGTAGGCGAACCACCGAGTGTACTGTTGTTGCCGACGCTGTTGTTCACGACACACACACATGCTATTAGGAGTAAAGCAGGACATGCACCGATGCAGCTCAGGAGTTCAAAAAACGAGCGAGCTTTGAGATCCTATACATTGATTATATATGTAATTGTATGGCTGTGATTGCTAACAATGTCTCATCATTAATCGTGTGTATTTGTATGCATCACTGCTCTTTACATGCCTTCGTAAGGACACCATGGTTTTGTCCCACAAGAACACCGCATTTATCGAATGAATTCACTTGTGTTAATTTCCCTGACTAGCAATGTACACTTAAACAGTGTATTGGTTCAAAACAGTTCAGTGCTGCTCAGCTGATTTACAGTACAACCATGGCTTTCCTTTTCCTGTCATGTGGCATCAGAAGCAGATTGATTTGTGCTGCTGTCATAGAAGTTCTAAATATAAGTTATATTACTTCTGTTGTTCTTGTGTGTTCAAATAGGTCTAACTTTTATATTTTTCTCTCTCCTTTGCCACTGGTCAGCATGGTAGAACCATCAGTAGGAAGAGAGACCCTGGGTCTGTGCGTGCGTTGGGTCGTTGCGCGTCTGTCTTGTGACATCCTGCCATTGTTCTCTCCTCAGGTCCTGGATGCCTCGACCCTCAGCTACAGCACCCGGCTGAAGTGGTTCGTCATATGCTTCGTTTCAGGCATCCTGTGCTCCATACTGGTGAGATTTCGCCCTATTTCAGCATTATTGTGAGTCTGAAATGACTCCCTTTTCCCGAATATAGGGCACTACTTTTTACCTGGGCTGTGCTCTACATATGGGATAGAACCAGGTCTCCACTGTCCACATAATCTTATTACTTATAATGTAAAAGGCAAAAGTGATCTGAGATCAATAGTACTCTGAGACAGGCAAGGGCCTCTAGGCTATTAAGAAATGATCTCAGCATGATGCCTTGTACTTCCTGTTTGGTCCTAGCCCCTGAAACAGACTGTCAGTCTTCATGAGATTGTTTTGACAGGTCACTAAAGTTGACTCTACTTCTATCCCGCTGTTTTAGCTCTATACTTGGGAGTTCCCATACACTCTATGTAGCCGATGTGAAATGGCTAGTTAGTTAGCGGTGGTGCACGCTAATAGTGTTTCAATCGGGTGACGTCACTCGCTCTGAGACCTGAAGTGGTTGTTCCCCTTGCGCTACAAGGGCCGCGGCTTTTGTGGCGCGATGTGTAACGATGCTTCGAGGGTGTCAGTTGTTGATGTGTGCAGAGGGTCCCTGGTTCAAGCCCAGGTTGAGGCGAGGAGAGGGACGGAAGCTATACTGTTACATCTATACGAGTGCTGCTAATCTAGGAACAAGTCCCACACTGTTCATGTACTTTAGAAGGTGACACTGATCCTAGATCAGCACTAATTTGAGAGACTGAATACGGGCCCTGGCCTATTTAGGCATTATACCCTTTACCTGTGTCTATTTCGGCATACTCCTTATTTATTTTTTACTGTGTGGTACCAGCACTGTCTGGACCACTCAGACAGTTTCATGAGAGTTTATGCGTTGTTGACATTTCAGTAAAGCAACTCTTGTTATACACTATATATACAAAAGTGTGTGAACACCCCTTCAAATTAGTGGATTTGGCTACTTCAGCCACACCCATTGCTTACAGGTTAATAAAATCAAGCACACGACCATGCAATCTCCATAGACAAACATTGACAGTAGAATGGCCTTACTGAAGAGCTCAGTGACTTTCAACGTGGCACCGTCATAGGATGCCACCTTTCCAACAAGTCAGTTCGTGAAATTTCTGCCATGTTAGAGCTGCCCCGGTCAACTGTAAGTGCTGTTATTGTGAAGTGGAAAGGTCTAGGAGCAACAACGGCTCAGCCGGAAAGTGGTAGGCCACACAAGCTCACAGAACAGGACCACCAAGTGCTGAAGCGCATGGTGTGTAAAAGTTGTATGTCCCCGGTTGCAACACTCAGTACCGAGTTCCAAACTGCTTCTGGAAGCAACGTCAGCACAATAACTGTTTGTCGGGAGCTTCATGAAATGGGTTTCCATGGCCAGGCAGCCGCACACAGTCTTAAGATCACCATTCGCAATGCCAAGCGTTGGCTGGAGTGATGAATCACACTTCACCATCTGGCAGTCCGACGGACTAATCTGGATTTTGCGGATGCCAGGAGAACGCTACCTTCCCCAATGCATAGTGCCAACTATAAAGTTTGGTGGAGGAGGAATAATGGTCTGGGGCTGTTTTTCATGGTTCGGGCCCCTTAGATCCAGTGAAGGGAAATCTTAACACTACAGCATTCAATGACATTATAGACGATTCTGTGCTTCCAACTTTGTGGCAACAGTTTGGGGAAGACCCTTTCTTGTTTCAGCATGACCGTGACCCTGTGCATAAAGCAAGGTCCGTACAGAAATGGTTTGTCGAGATCGGTGTGGAAGAACTTGACCTTTTGGCATGAATTGGAACGCAGACTGCGAGCCAGGCCTAATCGCCCAACATCAGTGCCCAACCTTACTAATGCTGTTGTGGCTGAATAGAAGCAAGTCCCCACAGCAATGTTCCAGCATCTAGTGGAAAACCTTCCCAGAAGAGTGTAGGCTGTTATAGCATCAAAGGGGGACCATCTCCATATTAATGCCTATCGTTTTGGAATGAGATGTTGGACGAGCAGGTGTCCACATGTAGTGTATAGGAAGGACTTATTACCTCTCTATCTGTTGTAATATTTGTTTGCACATTCCGCCTTCCCTTCCAATGCCCACAGCTGTTTCCATCGACAAAGCACTTTCTCATAAGAGTCATGTCCTCATCTACAGTGTACAGTATATTCCCTTCTGCCATAGACCTCAATGAATGAGTCTCTGTCCACAGCATGATACCGGTGATGGCTGTACACTACAATAGATCAGTGATGGCTCTAAACTACAATCGAACACAATATGATACCAGTGATGGGTACAGAACAGTTGTCTCCTCTGTTAGTGTGGTTATGGGCTGGCCTGCCGACAGAACAGTTGTCTCCTCTGTTAGTGTGGTTATGGGCTGGCCTGCTGACAGAACAGTTGTCTCCTCTGTTAGTGTGGTTATGGGCTGGCCTGCTGACAGAACAGTTGTCTCCTCTGTTAGTGTGGTTATGGGCTGGCCTGCCGACAGAACAGTTGTACTGATAACAGCTCTGCATACTGATTATTTACACCATGTTCTTAACACTGGTGAGAGCCATTCATAACGGAAGACCTCAAATCATGAGTCAACAGAATGTTCCATTTTGGATAACGCCATTTAAAAAATAAATAAAGGCTCATACATGCTTGTAACAGGTTATGAAGCATTCATTAAACCTGCAGGTTTAAGTGAAGTTGTGTGGACATAAGACAAAAAAAAAAAATATCCTCATTCATCATCGATCCTACTTAGGCCTAGTTGGGGAATGTGTTAAAACATTAATCCTGTATTTTTTTTATTCTCCATTACTCTTTACATGCCTTCATAAGGAGCTGGATCACATGAGGTAAGGTTGGTGTTGAACACCATGGTTTCTTCCACAAGGAGACACCCTTTATCTAATAGCCTATATCACGGCTCTCCAAACCCTGTTACTGGAGCGCTACCGTCCTGTAGGGTTTCACTCCAACCCCAGTTGGATGGTATCTCTCCAGGAACAGGGTTGGAGTGTACCTACAAGATGGTAGCTGTCCAGGAACAGGGTTGGAGTGTACCTACAAGATGGTAGCTGTCCAGGAACAGGGTTGGAGTGTACCTACAAGATGGTAGCTGAACAGGGTTGGAGTGTACCTATAAGATAGAAGCTGTCCAGGATCAGGGTTGGAGTGTACCTACAAGATGGTAGCTGTCCAGGAACAGGGTTGGAGTTAAAACCTACAAGATGGTAGCTGTCCAGGAACAGGGTTGGAGTGAAAACCTACAAGATGGTAGCTGTCCAGGAACAGGTTTGGAGTGAAAACCTACAAGATGGTAGCTGTCCAGGAACAGGGTTGGAGTTAAAACCTACAGGACGGTAGCTCTCCAGAAACAGGGTTGGAGTTAAAACCTACAGGAGGGTTTCTCTCCAGGGACAGTGTTAGTTAGAACCTACAGGAGGGTATCTCTCCAGGGACAGTGTTAGTTAGAACCTACAGGAGGGTTTCTCTCCAGGGACAGTGTTGGTTAGAACCTACAGGAGGGTGTCTCTCCAGGGACAGTGTTAGTTAGAACCTACAGAAGGGTTTCTCTCCAGGAACAGTGTTAGTTAAAACCTACAGGAGGGTATCTCTCCAGGGACAGGGTTGGAGTTAGAACCTACAGGAGGGTTTCTCTCCAGGAACAGTGTTAGTTAAAACCTACAGGAGGGTTTCTAAGGTGAATGCACCAATTTGTAAGTCGCTCTGGATAAGAGCGTCTGCTAAATGACGTAAATGTAAAATGTTTCTCTCCAGGGACAGTGTTAGTTAGAACCTACAGGAGGGTATCTCTCCAGTAACAGGGTTGGAGTTAGAACCTACAGGAGGGTTTCTCTCCAGGGACAGTGTTAGTTAGAACCTACAGGAGGGTTTCTCTCCAGGGACAGGAGGGTATCTCTCCAGGGACAGTGTTAGAGAGCCCTAGCCTATATGCTCAACAACAAAAAATAAACCTAAATGAGCCATGGGTCCTGTTTTTGTGAACCAGGAAGTCAGTGTGGAGATTGATATGGGGTTTTACCACTAGGTGGCGAAAGTGTCACATTATTGTAGTCGTAACATTTCAGGGAACCGTGCAATTTATTTTTCAAATTGAAAATGCAATACAAAGATTAGCATTTTTAAACATGTGAACTACCTGATATTTACCAATTACCCTAATTCCAGGTTACATTGATCTAGCTTACCTCTCCTCTTGTCTTCCAGGGGTTTTATAGACAGTTGAAACGATCTGATTGGTTCAGATCAGACTGGTATACAGACTGATGGTAGGATGATGCCTAGGTGGGCATGGTAATGATTTCATGTTGTGTGTGTTTCAACCAGGGCACTGCACTCCTGTTCTTACCCAATGGCACCAAGCTGTTTGCTGTGTTCTACACACTAGGAAACCTTGCTGCACTCTCCAGGTGACTTATTCATTCATTCATTCATTCATTCATTCATGATTTGCGAGCAATACTTTTTGTTACTGCCAGAGCTAAAGACAAAGCTATTTCCATTAAGCTTCACTTAATGTATAATGCATATACTTTTTACAATTACATTTCAATAGATCGGGAGAAAGGAAATGTTTTCAATTAAAATGTATTGTGAGGAAATGTAACAGGAAGTTCCATCCTATCCATCTAACTTGACTTTGGATGCCAGACTTGACCAATTATTAATCTGCTGTCCCATCACCTATTTGGAATGTACGCAGTAGCAGTCAGTCAGTCAGTCAGTAGCAGTCAGTCAGTCAGTAGCAGTCAGTCAGTCAGTAGCAGTCAGTCAGTCAGTAGCAGTCAGTCAGTCAGTAGCAGTCAGTAGCAGTCAGTAGCAGTCAGTAGCAGTCAGTCAGTCAGTAGCAGTCAGTCAATAGCTGCCCTAGTGTCCATTGAGTTCATTGTCGAGGGGGTGTTCCAAGTCATGGAATTAGAATGAGATCTGGTCATAGGTTCCGTCCCTGTTCTAGGGATTCTATTTCTATGGTTCAGGTGTCAGTAAGACCACTTGGTTGGTCTGCCCTACTATGCAGTAGTTGTTTTAAAGATTCAGACAGAACAGAAGCACGGTGGACGGGTTCCCTATTGAGCTTGATGTAGTAGTCCTGTGTGGCTCAGTAGGTAAGAGCGTGACACTAACAAACACCAAGGTCTTAGGTTCATTTCCCACAGGGATCACAGACAAAACATGTGGCCCCATGCACTCACTGTCCTGTAAGTAAGTTGCTTTGGACACAATGGGCAGCTTTCTAGGATTCATTGTGGTATAGGGTTTCTATAGTTCAGGACATGCTGTGCAGTAATGTTTTGGGTTGAATCGCTGATGGTGGAACAGGTCTGTTGGGTTTAGTTCGTTATCTAAGAATCAAGAGTTGAGCTGTCAGATAAATATATCACACGTGACTCTCCAAAATACAAGTCATACCAAAGACTCAAAAAAATGGAACCCAGCATTAAGGAGATGGATTGTGGGTAAGGGCCTGTGACAGAATAGCGTCCTGTCCAGCGGGTGTACTTGTGCACAGTGGTGAACCATGACTATAGGACCTAGGTCTTCAGAGGGACCACAACTCCTCTAACACATTGTCTCAAACAAAAAAAATGGACATAACATGTCTTTGAATGCGTTCGACAGTTCAAACAGGCCTGACTGCGCTTCGGGCTGCCGTACACACAGAGACAGAACCGGTATTGACACAACATGTGACACACAGCATAAAATAATGCGACCAGCAAAACAAAAAACACACTGTTTACATAACCCATGGTAGCCTAAGACAACTGATTTAACACACAGTGTTTACATAACCCATGGTAGCCTAACACAACTGTCACAAATATCTACAACCACAGTGTCATATCAAAGCTGGCAGGCTCATGGTGCTGAACAGACAGAGACCGTAATACCTGTGGACTCCATGGTGCTGAACAGAGACCGTAATACCTGTGGACTCCATGGTGCTGAAGGAGAGACAATTTTGGTCAAACAGACAAACAGGGCTGATAGACAGGGCCGATAGACAGGGCTGATAGACAGGAGACTGAAGTCACACCCAGCATCAGATAATGGTAAAGAATAAGTAGCCCATTCACTTCAGTAGGCCCCATGAAATCATACCAATACAAAAGAACAACCATTTCATGTACAAAATGAAATTAACAAACCAGCTATTACTTCCCATTGCAAATATACACTGCTCAAAAAAATAAAGGGAACACTAAAATAACACATCCTAGATCTGAATGAATTAAATAATCTTATTAAATACTTTTTTCTTTACATAGTTGAATGTGCTGACAACAAAATCACACAAAAATAATCAATGGAAATCCAATTTATCAACCCATGGAGGTCTGGATTTGGAGTCACACTCAAAATTAAAGTGGAAAACCACACTACAGGCTGATCCAACTTTGATGTAATGTCCTTAAATCAAGTCAAAATGAGGCTCAGTAGTGTGTGTGGCCTCCACGTGCCTGTATGACCTCCCTACAATGCCTGGGCATGCTCCTGATGAGGTGGCGGATGGTCTCCTGAGGGATCTCCTCCCAGACCTGGACTAAAGCATCCGCCAACTCCTGGACAGTCTGTGGTGCAACGTGGCGTTGGTGGATGGAGCGAGACATGATGTCCCAGATGTGCTCAATTGGATTCAGGTCTGGGGAACGGGCGGGCCAGTCCATAGCATCAATGTCTTCCTCTTGCAGGAACTGCTGACACACTCCAGCCACATGAGGTCTAGCATTGTCTTGCATTAGGAGGAACCCAGGGCCAACCGCACCAGCATATGGTCTCACAAGGGGTCTGAGGATCTCATCTCGGTACCTAATGGCAGTCAGGCTACCTCTGGCGAGCACATGGAGGGCTGTGCGGCCCCCCCAAAGAAATGCCACCCCACACCATGACTGACCCACCGCCAAACCGGTCATGCTGGAGGATGTTGCAGGCAGCAGAACGTTCTCCACGGCGTCTCCAGACTCTGTCACGTCTGTCACGTGCTCAGTGTGAACCTGCTTTCATCTGTGAAGAGCACAGGGCGCCAGTGGCGAATTTGCCAATCTTGGTGTTCTCTGGCAAATGCCAAACGTCCTGCACGGTGTTGGGCTGTAAGCACAACCCCCGCCCTTGGACGTCGGGCCCTCATACCACCCTCATGGAGTCTGTTTCTGACCGTTTGAGCAGACACATGCACATTTGTGGCCTGCTGGAGGTCATTTTGCAGGGCTCTGGCAGTGCTCCTCCTGCTCCTCCTTGCACAAAGGCGGAGGTAGCGGTCCTGCTGCTGGGTTGTTGCCCTCCTACGGCCTCCTCCACGTCTCCTGATGTACTGGCCTGTCTCCTGGTAGCGCCTCCATGCTCTAGACACTACGCTGACAGACACAGCAAACCTTTTTGCCACAGCTCGCATTGATGTGCCATCCTGGATGAGCTGCACTACCTGAGCCACTTGTGTGGGTTGTAGACTCCGTCTCATGCTACCACTAGAGTGAAAGCACCGCCAGCATTCAAAAGTGACCAAAACATCAGCCAGGAAGCATAGGAACTGAGAAGTGGTCTGTGGTCACCACCTGCAGAACCAGTCCTTTATTGGGGGTGTCTTACTAATTGCCTATAATTTCCACCTGTTGTCTATTCCATTTGCACAACAGCATTTGAAATTTATTGTCAATCAGTGTTGCTTCCTATGTGGACAGTTTGATTTCACAGAAGTGTGATTGACTTGGAGTTACATTGTGTTGTTTAAGTGTTCCCTTTATTTTTTTGAGCAGTATATTTTATCACATTCAATCAAATGTATTTATAAAGCCCTTCTTAAATCAGCTGATGTCACAAAGTGCTATACAGAAACCCAGCCTAAAACCCCAAACAGCAAGCAATGCAGGTGTAGAAGCACAGTGGCTAGGAAAAACTCCCTTGAAAGGCCAGAACCTAGGAAGAAACCTAGGGAGGAACCAGGCTATGAGGGGTGGCCAGTCCTCTTCTGGCTGTGCCGGGTGGAGATTATAACAGAACATGGACAAGATGTTCAAATATTCATAGATGACCAGCAGGATAAAATAATAATAATCACAGTGATTGTAGAGGGTGCAACAGGTCTGCTCTTGCTGTCTCTAGAGAGTCGAAAACAGCAGGTTTGGGACAAGGTAGCACGTCCAGTGAACAGGTCAGGGTTCCATAGCCGCAGGCAGAGCAGTTGAAACTGGAGCAGCAGCACGACCAGGTGGACTGGGGTCAGCAAGGAGTCATTCATCACACTAACCGGTGATCTAAAGTTAGAGATAGCTAGCAGCAACAAAAACCAGTGCCACTCACCAGATGATGTTCATTTGTAAACCAAGTTTGAAAGTTAATCTTGAAAATGGTTATGCTAACAAATTATCAACAAAATCCACCTTGAAGTTGATAACAGCTGCTGCAGCCGTCTCCATTGTCACACTACCACAACACAAGCTAGCTAACATTGTCACACTACCACAACACAAGCTAGCTAACATTGTCACACTACCACAACACAAGCTAGCTAACATTGTCACACTACCACAACACAAGCTAGCTAACATTGTGACACTACTACAACACAAGCTAGCTAACATTGTCACACTACTACAACACAAGCTAGCTAACATTGTCACACTATTATGTGAGAATGCTATTCATTGACTACAGCTCAGCATTCAACACCATAGTGCCCTCAAAGCTCATCACTAAGCTAAGGACCCTGGGACTAAACACCTCCCTCTGCAATTGGATCCTAGACTTACTGACAGGCCGCCCCCAGGAGGCAAGAGTAGGTAACAACACATCCACCACGCTGATCCTCAACACGGGGCCCCTCAGGGGTGTGTGCTCAGTCCCCTCCTGTACTCCCTGTTCACTCATGACTGCATGGCCAGGCACAACTCCAACACCATCATTAAGTTGGCTTATGACACAACAGTGGTAGGCCTGATCACAGACAACGATGAGATAGCCTATAGGGAGGAGGTCAGAGACCTGGCCAGATGGTGCCAGGACAACAACCTCCCTCTCAACGTGATCAAGACTAAGGAGATGGTTGTGGACTACAGGAAAAGGAGGACCGAGCACGCCCTGGTTCTCATCGATGGGGCTGTAGTGGAGCAGGTTGAGAGCTTCAAGTTCCTTGACATCCACATCACCAACAAACTAACATGGTCCAAGCACGCCAAGACAGTCGTGAAGAGGGCACGACAAAACCTATTCCCCCACAGGAACTGAAAAGATTTGGAATGGGTCCTCAGATCCTCTAAAGGTTTTACAGCTGCACCATCGAGAGCATCCTGACGGGTTGCATCACTGCCTGGTATGGCAACTGCTCAGCCTCTGACCGCAAGGCACTACAGAGGGTAGTGCGTATGGCCCAGTACGTCACTGGGGCCAAGCTTCCTGCAATCCAGAACCTCTATACCAGGAGGTGTCAGAGGAAAACCCTAGAATTTGTCAAAGACTCCTGCCACCTTAGTCATAGACTGTTCTCTCTGCTACTGCATGGCAAGTGCTACCTCTGTGCCTGGTTATTCCTCTCTGAGCCTGGTTCCTCCCCTCTGAGCCTGGTTTGTCCTTCTGAGCCTGGTTTCTCCTGGTTTCTCCTTTCTGAGCCTGGTTCCTCCTCTCTGAGCCTGGTTCCTCCTCTCTGAGCCTGGTTCCTCCCCTCTGAGCCTGGTTCCTGCCCTCTGAGCCTGGTTCCTGCCCTCTGAGCCTGGTTCCTCGCCTGGTTCCTCCCCTCTGAGCCTGGTTCCTGCCCTCTGAGCCTGGTTCCTGCCCTCTGAGCCTGGTTCCTCGCCTGGTTCCTCCCCTCTGAGCCTGGTTCCTCCCCTCTGAGCCTGGTTCCTCCCCTCTGAGCCTGGTTCCTCCCCTCTGAGCCTGGTTCCTCCCCCCTCTGAGCCTGGTTCCTCCCCCCTCTGAGCCTGGTTCCTCCCGCCTCTGAGCCTGGTTCCTCCCCCCTCTGAGCCTGGTTCCTCCCCCCTCTGAGCCTGGTTCCTCCCGCCTCTGAGCCTGGTTCCTCCCCCCTCTGAGCCTGGTTCCTCCCCTCTGCTTGCTAAAATTGTGTGCATCTATTAGTTCCACGTACATGTCAGTACATACACACAACAAGTAGGCCACATGGGGGAAGAGATTTATTTTTATAAACCAGGTTTGCTGTTCACTACATAAGATGGAAGGGAGGTTCATGCACTCATGGCTCTGTATAATACTGTACGTTTCCTTGAATTTGTTCTGGACCTGAGGACTGTGAAAAGACCCCTGGTGGCATGTCTGGTGGGGTAAGCGTGTGTGTCAGAGCTGTGTGGAAGTTGACTATGTAAATCATTTAGAATTTCCAACACATGAATGTTTCTTATAAAAAGAAGAAGTGATGCAGTCAGTCTTTCGTCAACTCTTCACCAACAGCGACTGGCATGCATAGTATTTATATCAGCCCTCTGATTACAGTGAAGAGCAAGACGTGCTGCTCTGTTCTGGGCCAGCTGCAGCTTAACTAAGTCTCGTGTGTGTTTACACAGCAACAACGCTGTGTGAAACAAACTGGGGGACAGTGCCTTGTGTTTCCTAACTCCTGGTGACTGTTCTGTACCACAAACAGTAGTGTCATGTTTACACTGGGCCTTTGTCCCAAATGGAATGTAGTGCACTACATTTGACCAGGGCAGATATGTAGGGAATAGGGTGCCATTTGCAGCACAGACAGGGCTTTTGTCTAGTATATCCACACAGTAAGTGGAAATGCTCAGACTGTCATATTTCAATGAAGGCGTATATTCAGCTATGCAGGTTAATAAGTAACTCATAAGTGCCACATTGTATAATATTTAGGCTCACAAGCCCTTCAGCATATATGGTGGTTATGTAATGGTGACTTTAACGGTTACTACTACTCAAACTGGCTCTGTTGGAAAAGCTTGTCTGCCTGAGGGACGTTGGCTATTTATTTAGTAGTACACATGCCACTGTTTTCCAGGGATTCCTATGTGGCCATGTGGTTTGACACACTGACTTGCTGGATTAATTAAAATGGGACTAAAATGCCTTAGAATAATGTACCACTGAGCACCTTAAGCCCTTCCACTTCCCCTCAGCTCCGCTCCACATCCTCCCCGTCCCCTCAGCTCCGCTCCACATCCTCCCCGTCAGCCCAGCTCCGCTCCACATCCTCCCCGTCCCCTCAGCTCCGCTCCACATCCTCCCCTTCCCCTCAGCTCCGCTCCACATCCTCTCCTTCCCCTCAGCTCCGCTCCACATCCTCTCCTTCCCCACAGCTCCGCTCCACATCCTCTCCTTCCCCTCAGCTCCGCTCCACATCCTCTCCTTCCCCTCAGCTCCGCTCCACATCCTCTCCTTCCCCACAGCTCCGCTCCACATCCTCTCCTTCCCCACAGCTCCGCTCCACATCCTCTCCTTCCCCACAGCTCCGCTCCACATCCTCTCCTTCCCCACAGCTCCGCTCCACATCCTCTCCTTCCCCACAGCTCCGCTCCACATCCTCCCCTTCCCCACAGCTCCGCTCCACATCCTCCCCTTCCCCTCAGCTCCGCTCCACATCCTCCCCGTCGCCTCAGCTCCGCTCCACATCCTCCCCTTCCCCTCAGCTCAGCTCCACATCCTCCCCGTCCCCTCAGCTCCACATCCTCTCCTTCCCCTCAGCTCCACATCCTCTCCTTCCCCTCAGCTCCGCTCCACATCCTCTCCTTCCCCACAGCTCCGCTCCACATCCTCTCCTTCCCCACAGCTCCGCTCCACATCCTCTCCTTCCCCACAGCTCCGCTCCACATCCTCTCCTTCCCCACAGCTCCGCTCCACATCCTCTCCTTCCCCACAGCTCCGCTCCACATCCTCCCCTTCCCCTCAGCTCCGCTCCACATCCTCCCCGTCCCCTCAGCTCCGCTCCACATCCTCCCCGTCCCCTCAGCTCCGCTCCACATCCTCCCCGTCCACTCAGCTCCGCTCCACATCCTCCCCGTCCCCTCAGCTCCGCTCCACATCCTCCCCGTCCCCTCAGCTCCGCTCCACATCCTCCCCGTCCCCTCAGCTCCGCTCCACATCCTCCCCGTCCCCTCAGCTCCGCTCCACATCCTCCCCGTCCCCTCAGCTCCGCTCCACATCCTCCCCTTCCCCTCAGCTCCGCTCCACATCCTCCCCTTCCCCTCAGCTCCGCTCCACATCCTCCCCTTCCCCTCAGCTCCGCTCCACATCCTCCCCTTCCCCTCAGCTCCGCTCCACATCCTCCCCTTCCCCTCAGCTCCGCTCCACATCCTCCCCTTTCCCTCAGCTCAGCTCCACATCCTCCCCGTCCCCTCAGCTCCACATCCTCTCCTTCCCCTCAGCTCCACTCCACATCGTCCCCTCAGCTCCGCTCCACATTCTCTCCTTCCCCGCAGCTCCGCTCCACATCCTCTCCTTCCCCACACCTCCGCTCCACATCCTCTCCTTCCCCACAGCTCCGCTCCACATCCTCTCCTTCCCCTCAGCTCCGCTCCACATCCTCCCCGTCCCCTCAGCTCCGCTCCACATCCTCTCCTTCCCCTCAGCTCAGCTCCACATCCTCTCCGTCTCCTCAGCTCCACATCCTCCCCGTCTCCTCAGCTCCACATCCTCCCCGTCTCCTCAGCTCCACATCCTCTCCTTCCCCTCAGCTCCACATCCTCTCCTTCCCCTCAGCTCCACATCCTCTCCTTCCCCTCAGCTCCACATCCTCTCCTTCCCCTCATCTCCGCTCCACATCGTCCCCTCAGCTCCGCTCCACATTCTCTCCTTCCCCACAGCTCCGCTCCACATCCTCTCCTTCCCCACAGCTCCGCTCCACATCCTCTCCTTCCCCACAGCTCCGCTCCACATCCTCTCCTTCCCCTCAGCTCCGCTCCACATCCTCCCCGTCCCCTCAGCTCCGCTCCACATCCTCTCCTTCCCCTCAGCTCAGCTCCACATCCTCCCCGTCCCGTCAGCTCCACATCCTCCCCGTCCCGTCAGCTCCACATCCTCTCCTTCCCCTCAGCTCCACATCCTCTCCTTCCCCTCAGCTCCACATCCTCTCCTTCCCCTCAGCTCCGCTCCACATCGTCCCCTCAGCTCCGCTCCACATTCTCTCCTTCCCCTCAGCTCCGCTCCACATCCTCTCCTTCCCCTCAGCTCCGCTCCACATCCTCTCCTTCCCCACAGCTCAGCTCCACATCCTCTCCTTCCCCACAGCTCCGCTCCACATCCTCTCCTTCCCCACAGCTCCGCTCCACATCCTCTCCTTCCCCTCAGCTCCACATCCTCTCCTTCCCCTCAGCTCCGCTCCACATCGTCCCCTCAGCTCCGCTCCACATCGTCCCCTCAGCTCCGCTCCACATTCTCTCCTTCCCCACAGTTCCGCTCCACATCCTCTCCTTCCCCTCAACTCCGCACCACATCGTCCCCTCAGCTCCGCTCCACATCCTCTCCTTCCCCACAGCTCCGCTCCACATCCTCTCCTTCCCCACAGCTCCGCTCCACATCCTCAGCTCCGCTCCACATCCTCCCCGTCCCCTCAGCTCCACATCCTCTCCTTCCCCTCAGCTCCACATCCTCCCCGTCCCCTCAGCTCCACATCCTCCCCGTCCCCTCAGCTCCACATCCTCCCCGTCCCCTCAGCTTCACATCCTCCCCGTCCCCTCAGCTCCACATCCTCCCCGTCCCCTCAGCTCCACATCCTCCCCGTCCCCTCAGCTCCACATCCTCCCCGTCCCCTCAGCTCCACTTCCTCTCCTTCCCCTCAGCTCCACATCCTCTCCTTCCCCTCAGCTCCACATCCTCTCCTTCCCCTCAGCTCCGCTCCACATCGTCCCCACAGCTCCGCTCCACAGCCTCTCCTTCACCACAGCTCCGCTCCACAGCCTCTCCTTCCCCACAGCTCCGCTCCACACCCTCTCCTTCCCCACAGCTCCGCTCCACATCCTCTCCTTCCCCACAGCTCCGCTCCACATCCTCTCCTTCCCCACAGCTCCGCTCCACATCCTCTCCTTCCCCACAGCTCCGCTCCACATCCTCTCCTTCCCCACAGCTCCGCTCCACATCCTCTCCTTCCCCACAGCTCCGCTCCACATCCTCTCCTTCCCCACAGCTCCGCTCCACATCCTCTCCTTCCCCACAGCTCCGCTCCACATCCTCTCCTTCCCCACAGCTCCGCTCCACATCCTCTCCTTCCCCACAGCTCCGCTCCACATCCTCCCCCTCAGCTCAGCTCCACATCCTCTCCTTCCCCTCAGCTCCACATCCTCTCCTTCCCCTCAGCTCCACATCCTCTCCTTCCCCTCAGCTCCACATCCTCTCCTTCCCCTCAGCTCCACATCCTCTCCTTCCCCTCAGCTCCACATCCTCTCCTTCCCCTCAGCTCCGCTCCACATCGTCCCCTCAGCTCCGCTCCACATCGTCCCCTCAGCTCCGCTCCACATCGTCCCCTCAGCTCCGCTCCACATCGTCCCCTCAGCTCCGCTCCACATCGTCCCCTCAGCTCCGCTCCACATCCTCTCCTTCTCCTCAGCTCCGCTCCACATCCTCTCCTTCCCCTCAGCTCAGCTCCACATCCTCCCCCCCAGCTCAGCTCCACATCCTCTCCTTCCCCTCAGCTCCACATCCTCTCCTTCCCCTCAGCTCCGCTCCACATCGTCCCCTCAGCTCCGCTCCACATCCTCTCCTTCCCCTCATCTCCGCTCCACTTCCTCTCCTTCCCCTCATCTCCGCTCCACTTCCTCTCCTTCCCCTCAGCTCCGCTCCACTTCCTCTCCTTCCCCTCAGCTCCGCTCCACTTCCTCTCCTTCCCCTCAGCTCCGCTCCACTGCCTCTCCTTCCCCTCAGCTCCGCTCCACTGCCTCTCCTTCCCCTCAGCTCAGCTCCGCTCCACTTCCTCTCCTTCCCCTCAGCTCCGCCACTCCTCTTCTCTCCCCCCTCTTCCACCTTCCTCTCCTCTCCTCACTTCTTCACCCTGTGGCTGTCAGAGGCTTCCTGCCCGCGTCACCAGTCACAGATAGACGGCATTCTTCTGTCTCATTCTGACCTGATCACCTCATGACCTGCCTCATGACCTGCCCCTTCTCCCCCCTCAGCTTCACTCCATTCTCCTCTCCTCCCTCCTCTACCTCAGCATCACTCCACTTCACCCCGTGGCTGCCTGAGAGCCCGTTTGCGTCACCAGTCACAGATAGACGGATGTGATGCTCTGCAATCACACAGCCCTCTCAGATGCACGGGCACACACACACACACACACACACACACACACACACACACACACTGACACACAGCGCCCTCAAGATGAAGATGACGCACTCAGTCGGCTGGGGCTAGATGGAGAGGTGGCAGGCAGGTCGTAGGTCAGGTGGATGCATCTCTCCAGGGTCTTTGTGTGAAAGCGGGGTCGTAGGTCAGGTGGATGCATCTCTCCAGGGTCTTTGTGTGAAAGCAGGTTCGTAGGTTGGGTGGATGCATCTCTCCAGGGTCTTTGTGTGAAAGCGGGGTCGTAGGTCAGGTGGATGCATCTCTCCAGGGTCTTTGTGTGAAAGCAGGTTCGTAGGTTGGGTGGATGCATCTCTCCAGGGTCTTTGTGTGAAAGCAGGTTCGTAGGTTGGGTGGATGCATCTCTCCAGGGTCTTTGTGTGAAAGCAGGTTCGTAGGTTGGGTGGATGCATCTCTCCAGGGTCTTTGTGTGAAAGCAGGTTCGTAGGTTGGGTGGATGCATCTCTCCAGGGTCTTTGTGTGAAAGCAGGTTCGTAGGTTGGGTGGATGCATCTCTCCAGGGTCTTTGTATGAAAGTGGGGTCGTAGGTCAGGTGGATGCATCTCTCCAGGGTCTTTGTGTGAAAGCAGGGTCGTAGGTCAGGTGGATGCATCTCTCTAGAGCTGGGGGGGGGGGGGGGGGGGCAGAGAAAAAGGGGGAGGAAGTAATGAATTGATAAAGATGACAGATGCGTCCAAACAATCGTTCCATCAGAGCTGGAAATGAAAATGGCGGGTGCTTAACAAATGATACCGATGACTGGGATTGTTGTACGTGGGTTTAAATGTGACTGTGTTCCATGTAATGTCCCTACAAGCTGTAGCCAATAATAGATGGCTTATTATATAGCCCGCCACAGAACATCTATTCATACTGTTGAAATGAGAATGCATTTGTTCTGCTTGTCAATTATGTAAATAGCATTTATTTTCTGTTTTAAAGGAGCATTCAGTGATTGTTACATCTATTTATTGACTCAAGTGAGGGATCTATAGCCATTTGATTCTTGAAGAATATATTCTAAATTACTCATGAGCTTAGTTCAACGGTCTTACTTACTCCATCACTACCCCAAATATAAGATTGTGTACTCCATTGTTTGTAAACAATGGGATTGTAAACAAACACTGTTTAGCTTCAAAACAAGATTCAAACGATAATCTTGATGTCATGGATGGTTAGTCCTTGCAATAATTGCACTGTCTATATATTTGCGAGTGGTTAAATTTCTCCAGCCCCGTCCCTCAACTGTTTACTGAAAAAGTGGTGGGGTGGGTTTGTTTGAATCCCAGATTGCCCCTTTAAAGGTCTCTATCATCATGCGTTTATTTTCTGTAAATAAAAAACGTTGTTTGTTTCTCTGGGCCTGTGTGATCAGTATGTTGTCTATTGAAAGTGTAACCCATAGAAATCTAGAATACATTTGGCATTATTTCTATGTTGTAACCAGTGTGTTTTCCTTTATCTGTCTTCAGCACCTGTTTCCTGATGGGACCCGTGAAGCAGCTGAAGAGAATGTTTGAACCGACCAGACTGATAGCCACCTGTGTTGTGCTGGTAACTAACTACCTACTGCACATCCACGTACTCTTCTATTAAATAGCCTAGCTTCTGCTTCCACTGCTCCCGAGTGGCGCAGTGGTCTAAGGCACTGCATCTCAGTGCAGGAGGCGATACTACAGTCCCTGGTTCGAATCCAGGCGGTATCACATCCGGTCGTGATTGGGAGTCCCATAGGGCGGCGCACAATTGGCCCATCGTCGTCGGGGTTTGGCCGGAGGTAGGCCGTCATTGTAAAATAAGAATTTGTTCTTAACTGACTTGCCTAGTTTAAATAAATGTTAAATAAAATAATAAAATTGACATGAGATTGACATTAAAAAAAAAGGACATACACAGATGTCCTAGTCAACTAATGTTAAGTTAAACAACCGCATACAACGATCATTGTAAGTAATCCCACAGCACCTTTTCGCACTACGGCGGACTTTGCTGACAGCTGCTTTATTGTGGAAAGGTTTTATTTACTACGACTGTGATGATAAGTGATTTGTCTCACCTAGCGACCTTAAGATGAATGCACTAACTGTAAGTCACTCTGGATAAGAGTAAAATGAGTACTACGACAGTTAAGGCTTAGGTTTAGTCAGTTCTTTTTCTATACAGCTGCCCCTAAGCCTGCCGATATCAGCAAACAGAGCAGCTGCATCCCCACTTTCAAAATAGGCGCGCAAACGTATGTTTTTGCACCCCCCCCCAAAATAAAGTTTTCAACTTTGAAAACACAAAGTGTCACAGTATGATGCGTGTTGGATGCATATCCCCTTTAAGACACTGGTTTACTCAGTGTTCCATGATACTTCTGTTCTTAAGGGATAGTCTGTCACTAGTTTAGGACAGACACTAGTTTTTCCATGACTGAAAAAGTCTAAACATTTTAAACGACAACTTAACGATGTGTCCTCCTTTTTAGATTTGGTTGATTTAAGAAATGCTAGCAGCCATGTCAGATTTCAAACGTGAGTTGGTTTCAGGGTGTGGTTTGATGTGGGTGTCTCGTGCGTGTTCGCAGGTGGGAAGAGTTAGCCAAATTATTTAGCCAATTCGCTTCAGCCGGCTAGTGTACGACCGTGGCAAAGTTAGTTTGACTTTTGATAGCCCATCTCCGGGGCTATAAATTACACAATTTTAAATGACACAGTATTTTCATGTTCCACACCTTTTTAGTTTTGTAATTAAATGCTTTAAACACTTGTATATCAATTTCTACAATGTATAGTTGGTTTGAGGTTTTTATGTCGTTAAAATTTGGAGATATTTGAATTTCAACATAATGTCCCATGTATATTGTGTAATTTACAAATGGTCCCTAACTAGCCCCATTGGGATATCCATAGTTGACCAAAATTTTCCACAGGTATTACGATCAGGTTGCGTGCAGTTGCACAATTGATGATTACTTATATGCGGCCAGCTGTGGACATGTGGGCAGGATTGAAACAAAACTTCATTTGCGTTCTAATGCGGACATGACTACAATTCTCACAAAACTCTGTTTTGGACGAGACTGACTTTATGACCAAAATTATCCTATTTACAGTTCGTAGTCAATTTTGGCAGTAGAATAAATGTTTGACTCATATCAATGTCAAATAGGCTGTTTTCTAAACGAAAAGTTGTTTGTTAGGGTCAGTTACTCTTTAAGGTTGATCTGCTGTTAGGGCAAGTCAAAACACACAAAGCTGAGTGGTGATCTGAAGTAAATCCCTCACAGTAGATTACACATGAATCAAATATGCGTTAATGACAGTAGAATAGATAATACGTTCATTTAATCAATATTCGGAAGGTTTACTTATGTTTTTCTCTTTCTGCCTCCAGCTCTGTCTCATTTTGACTCTTTGTGCAGTTTTCTGGGTAAGTATCTGAAAGCCTCTAAACAGTTCAGTAGCCTACATTGTGACCCTAACCCAGCGTTTCCAAAACTCAGTCTTGGGAACCCCAAGAGGTGCATGTTTTGTTTTTTGCCCTAACAATACACAGCTGATTCAAATAATCAAAGCTTGATGATGAGTTGATTATTTAAATCAGCTGTGTAGTGCTAGGGCAAAACCCCAAACTTGTACCCTTTTGGGGTCCCCAGGACCGAGTTTGGGAAACGCTGCCGTATGCACTATAACAAATCTACAACACAGCTGTTTGACAAAAGACATGAGATTCGTTCTGTCTCTGTACTCTGTAGTGGCAAAAGAAGGGACTGGCCATCATCTTCTGCATTCTACAGTTCTTAGCAATGACATGGTAAGTAATACTATCCTCTCACAGTGCATTTAAAGCCTAGATTCAATCTGTTTATGTCGACTTGTCGATCGGGAATTTACCTTTTAAATTTCAATTGTGCTATAACGCGGATCTTCCGCGATACGGCTTGATTCTAGCCCTAAAGGTAAAAGCATAGAGATACATTCAATTATATTTAAATATACGTGTGAAACCATCATACACAGTGCCTTTGGGAAAGTATTCAGACTCCTTTTTTCACATTTTGTTACGTTACAGCGTTATTGTATTATTGATTAAATAGTTTTCCCCCCTCATCAATCAACACATGATAACGAAGCAAAAACAGGTTTTTAGACATTTTTGCAAATTTATTCAAAATTAGATGTATTATTATTATTCAAAATTCATATATATTCAAGAAAACTGATATCAAATTTACATAAGTATTCAGACCTTTTACTCAGTACTTTGTTGAAGAACCTTTGACAGCGATTACAGCCTTGAGTCTTCTTAGGTATGATGCGACAAGCTTGGCACACCTGTATTTGGGGAGTTTCTCCCATTCTTCTCAGATCCTCTCAAGCTCTGTCAGGTTGGATGGGGAGCGTTGCTGCACAGCTATTTTCAGGTCTCTCCAGAGATGTGCGATCGGGTTCAAATCCGGGCTCTGGCTGGGCCACTCAAGGACATTCAGAGACCTGTCTCGAAGCCACTCCTGCATTGTCTTGGCTGTGTGCTTAGGGTCTTTGTCCTGTTGGAAGGTGAAACTTCACCCCAGTCTGAGGTCCTGAGCGCTCTTTCCATCAATCCTGACTAGTCTCCCAGTCCCTGCCACTGAAAAACTTCCCCACAGCATGATGCTGCCACCACCATGCTTCGCCGTAGGGATGGTGCCAGGTTTCCTCCAAACATGATGCTTGGTATTCAGGTCAAAGAGTTCAATCTTGTTTTCATCGGACCAGAGAATCTTGTTTCTCATTGTCTGAGAGTCTTTAGGTGACTTTTGGCAAACTCCAAGTGGGCTGTTATGCGCCTTTTACTGAGGAGGGGCTTCCGTTTGGCTCTCTAGCATAAAGGCCTGATTGGTGGAGTGCAGCAGAGATGGTTGTCCTGGAAGGTTCTCCCATCTCCACAGAGGCACTCTAGAGCTCTGTCAGAGTGACCATTGGGTTCTTGGTCCCCTCCTTGACCAAGGCCCTTCTCCCCCAATTGCTCAGTTTGGCCAGGGGGGCCAGCTCTAGGAAGAGTCTTGGTGGTTCCAAACTTCTTCCATTTAAGAATGATGGAGGCCACTGTGCTCTTGGGGACCTTCAATGCTGCACATATTTTTTGGTAACCTTCCCCAGATTTGTGCCTCAACACAATCCTGTCTCGTACCTCTACAGATAATTCCTTCGACCTCATGGCTTGGTTTTTTGCTCTGACATTTCCAAATCATGTCCAACCAATTTAATTTACCACAGGTGGACTCCAATCAAGTTGTAGAAACATCTCTAGGATGATCAATGGAAACAGCATGCACCTGAGCTCAATTTCGAATCTCATAGTGAAGGGTCTGAATACTTGTGTAAATAAGGTTTTTCCGTTTTTTTTTTATACATTTGCAAAAATGTCTGAACTTGTTTTTGCTTTGTCATTATGGGGTATTGTGTGTAGATTGCTGAGGATTTTCTTGTAATTAATCCATTTTAGAATAAGGCAGTACTATTTATGAATGTGTTGTAGTCCTATAGCAGGGGTACAGCAGTACTATTTATTAATGTGTTGTAGATCTATAGCAGGGGTACAGCAGTACTATTTATTAATGTGTTATAGACCTATAGCAGGGGTACAGCAGTACTATTTATTAATGTGTTGTAGATCTATAGCAGGGGTACAGCAGTACTATTTATTAATGTGTTGTAGATCTATAGCAGGGGTACAGCAGTACTATTTATTAATGTGTTGTAGTCCTATAGCAGGGGTATTCCAGTACTATTTATGAATGTGTTGTAGACCTATAGCAGGGGTATTCCAGTACTAGTTATTAATGTGTTGTAGACCTATAGCAGGGGTATTCCAGTACTATTTATTAATGTGTTGTAGACCTATAGCAGGGTTACTGCAGTACTATTTATTAATGTGTTGTAGACCTATAGCAGGGTTACTGCAGTACTATTTATTAATGTGTTGTAGTCCTATGGCAGGGGTACAGCAGTACTATTTATTAATGTGTTGTAGACCTATAGCAGGGGTACAGCAGTACTATTTATTAATGTGTTGTAGACCTATAGCAGGGGTATTCCAGTACTATTTATGAATGTGTTGTAGACCTATAGCAGGGGTATTCTAGTACTATTTATTAATGTGTTGTAGACCTATAGCAGGGGTATTCCAGTACTATTTATTAATGTGTTGTAGTCCTATAGCAGGGGTATTCCAGTACTATTTATTAATGTGTTGTAGTCCTATAGCAGGGGTATTCCAGTACTATTTATTCATATGTTGTAGTCCTATAGCAGGGGTATTCCAGTACTATTTATTAATGTGTTGTAGTCCTATAGCAGGGGTATTCCAGTACTATTTATTAATGTGTTGTAGTCCTATAGCAGGGGTACTAGAGTACTATTTATTAATGTGTTGTAGTCCTATAACAGGGGTACTAGAGTACTATTTATGAATGTGTTGTAGTCCTATAGCAGGGGTACAGCAGTACTATTTATTAATGTGTTGTAGTCCTATAGCAGGGGTACTAGAGTACTATTTATTAATGTGTTGTAGACCTATAGCAGGGGTACAGCAGTACTATTTATTAATGTGTTGTAGACCTATAGCAGGGGTACAGCAGTACTATTTATTAATGTGTTGTAGACCTATAGCAGGGGTACAGCAGTACTATTTATTAATGTGTTGTAGTCCTATAGCAGGGGTATTCCAGTACTATTTATTAATGTGTTGTAGACCTATAGCAGGGGTATTCCAGTACTATTTATTAATGTGTTGTAGACCTATAGCAGGGTTACAGCCGTACTATTTATTAATGTGTTGTAGACCTATAGCAGGGGTACTGCAGTACTATTTATTAATGTTATGTAGACCTATAGCAGGGGTACAGCCGTACTATTTATTAATGTGTTGTAGACCTATAGCAGGGGTACAGCAGTACTATTTATTAATGTGTTGTAGACCTATAGCAGGGGTACAGCAGTACTATTTATTAATTTGTTGTAGACCAATAGCAGGGGTACTGCAGTACTTTTTGAGATGGTCTGGATCCATACATGTCCTAGGTGGAAAAGGTCCAGATGGATATTGTAATTTATCTGCATAGTAACAAACCCCAATCTTGCAACCCAGGTAAACCCCAAACTGTTCACATCCTTCTTGTTGGCAGAGAAGATTTTCGTAGTTTTAAAATGAATTTCCTGCATTTCCAAAAAAAAGTAACTTCTTATATGAGTTCATATGATAGGAGGAGTTGAATCCTAACCGAATTCCCAACATTTTATAATGGCGGTCTCACCTTGCCTTTTTCCTGAAATTGTTTGTGGGTTGGTTGGGTTTTCTCTTTTTTTAATCTAAAATCAAATGTTATTTGTCACATGCACCGAATACAACAGGTGTAGACCTTGCAGGTCCTGGATGGCAGGAAGCTTGGCCCCGGTGATGTATTGGGCCGTACGCACTACCCTCTTTAGTGCCTTGCGGTCAGAGCCCGAGCAGTTGCCATACCAGGCAGTGATGCAACCCGTCAGGATGCTTTCGATGGTGCAGCTGTAAAACCTTTTGAGGATCTGAGGACCCATGCCAAATCTTTTCAGTTCCTGTGGGGGAATAGGTTTTGTCGTGCCCTCTTCACGACTGTCTTGGTGTGCTTGGGCCATGTTAGTTTGTTGGTGATGTGGACGCCAAGGAACTTGAAGCTCAAAACCTGCAGGATGCTGGCCTTCTAGACAGAGTTGCAAAGAAAAAGCCATATCTTAGACTGGCCAATAAAAATAAAAGATTAAGATGGGCAAAAGAACACAGACGCTGGACAGAGGAACTCTGCCTAGAAGGCCAGCATCCTGGAGTCGCCTCTTCACTGTTGACGTTGAGACTGGTGTTTTGCGGGTACTGTTTAATGAAGCTGCCAGTTAAGGACTTGTGAGGCGTCTGTTTCTTAAACTAGACACTAATGTATTTGTCCTCTTGCTCAGTTGTGCACCGGGGCCTCCCACTCCTCTTTCTATTCTGTTTAGAGCCAGTGATGGTTGCTGATAATGGGCCTCTGTACTTCTATGTAGATATTCCATAAAAAAATCTGCCGTTTCCAGCTACAATAGTCATTTACAACATTAACAATGTCTACACTGTATTCCTGATCAATTTGATGTTATTTTAATGGAGAAAAATGTTGCTTTTCTTTCAAAAACAAGGATATTTCTAAGTGACCCCAACCTTTTTGAACGGTAGTGTATATATGTTTTTATTTCTAGCCTAGCTGTGGATGTAGCCCAATAACCAGGCATAGTCTACAGTCGGGAACGCGCTGCAAATCTGTCAGTAAACAAACCGCATGCAGACAACAGGCCTTTTGCAATATTTAAAATACAATCGCGGGAAAACAGAGTTTTGCTTGGGGTCATTGTCCGTTTGGAAGACCCATTTGCGACCAAGCTTTAACTTCCTGACTGATGTCTTGAGACGCTTCAATATATCCACATAATTTTCCTCCCTCATGATGCCATCTATTTTGTGAAGTGCACCAGTCCCTCCTGCAGCAAAGCACCCCCACATGATGCTACCACCTCCGTGCTTCACGGTTGGGATGGTGTTCTTTGGCTTGCAAGCCTCCCCCTTTTTCCTCCAAACATAACAATGGTCATTATGGCCAAACAGTTCTATTTTTGTTTCATCAGACCAGAGGACATTTCTCCAAAAAGTACGATCTTTGTCCCCATGTGCAGTTCAACCCGTAGTCTGGCTTTTTTATGGCGGTTTTGGAGCAGTGGCTTCTTCCTTGCTGAGCGGCCTTTCAGGTTATATCGATATAGGACTCGTTTTACTGTGGATATAGATTCTTTTGTACCTGTTTCCTCCAGCATCTCCACAAGGTCCTTTGCTGTTGTTCTGGGATTAATTTGCACTTTTCGCACCAAAGTACGTTAATCTCTAGGAGACAGAACGTGTCTCCTTACTGAGCGGTATGACGACTGCGTGGTCCTATGGTGTTTATACTTGCGTACTATTGTTTGTACAGAGGTCTTGGCTGATTTCTTTTGATTTTCCCATGATGTCAAGCAAAGAGGCACTGATTTTGAAGGTAGGCCTTGAAATACATCCACAGGTACACCTCCAATTGACTCAAATGGTGTCAATTAGCCTATCAGAAGCTTTTAAAGCCATGACATCATTTTCTGGAATTTTCCAAGCTGTTTAAAGGCATAGTCAACTTAGTGTATGTAAACTTCTGACCCACTGGAATTGTGATACAGTGAACTATAAGTGAAATAATCTGTCTGTAAACAATTGTTGGAAATATTACTTGTGTCATGCACAAAGTAGATGTCCTAACCAACTTGCCAAAACTATAGTTTATTAACAAGAAATTTGTCGAGTGATTGAAAAACAAGTTTTAATGACTCCAACCTAACTGTATGTAAACTTCCGACTTCAACTGTATGTGTCTCCACACACCTAGGCCTGGGCTATTGATGGATTCAAGACAAGGTCATTTTTATTGGTCTCAGTTTGTCAAAGTAGCCTGTCATAACGATCATTTGTGAGGTATTTAAAAAGATTCTGCCAAAGTCTCCAGTCATGTAAATTGATGAATTGCATTAAATGCTTTTATGAAAGGCCACATTTTTCCTAGAACCTAGGCTACTAAAATGTTTCCCCATGTGTGCAACTTCTGTCGGTGCCTCTCTTTACTCTACTGCTCTATGCCAATATGCAAATGTGATGATATGCATGCAACGTAGTTTTTTTCTCATGCGTTCCAGTACCTCAGAACTTCCTAGGTCACCCTCCTCTCATGACCTCAGAGCCTCCCAGGTCACCCCTCTCACGCTCACTTTTTGTTCTGGCACCTCCCGATTTACAAATTATGCTCTGGCAAGATCTGAAAACAGCTTTTGGTGGAGGGAACCCCTCAAGCGTTAATGAATTACAGCAGTTTGCTGCTGAAGAGTGGGCCAGATTGTCAGTAGAAAGGTGCAGCAAGCTACAAGAAACATTTGTTGGCAGTTATCTTGGCCAAAGGCTGTGCAACCCCCCCAAAAAAATATTTGATTCTGCAGTTTGGAAAATCCAAAAGAACGTGTAGAGACCAGAAGTGTTTGTCAAATTCAATTTATTTTAGAAAAAATTGGGAATTATTTAAGGAAAGTGAAAGGTGTCAATATATTTGGCCGCAAATGTATCACTATCAACCTTCTTCAAAAGATACGCTATCAGCAACGTCAGTGCTGGTAAACCTTTCCTCCTTTAGTACATTTGCATGATGTCATAACACACACCTACACAGTCTTCTATTGCTCACTTATCACCAGACTGCACTTCACTTGATGAAGGTTGAACTCTTCTGTGTCCAATGAGAGCAGAGCTGACTTGCCTCCAGCTGATTGGCTCAATGGGCTAGTGCGTATGCTGAATCCAGTTCATGGGTGAACCCTTAGGACGTGCACTGTGCACGTACTGTTGTACCTGCCTTTACTTTACTGACTTGGTTCGTTGTTGCCGTATCATGTACACGATTAAAATGGCATTAAAATACAGTAGACAACAAATGGACAATAAAAAAATCCTAACAGTTACATACAGCATATATCGATGAAAGAAGACCAGCCTGCTGGCCTTACTGGGTAGATAGGAACATTAACCCCAGCTGTTTAGGAGTCGTATCACACCTGGTATAAAGGATTGTCTAGTTCTGTTATTTCTGCTGGGGCAGAAATAACCTGCACCCAGAGGGGAGTAGTTCAAAGTTCAGGTCCTTGGGTCTTAATGGATTTTGTGAGCCTTGCTAAGGGCCCTGACCTTTAAAGATCTCATCCAAGCCTGTGTTTGACCCTGGATACAACCTGGCTGGTAGGATCTCTGACTGTTATCCTGCGGTTGTACCTGCCTGTCCTGGATACAACCTGGCTGGTAGGATCTCTGACTGTTATCTTACTGTTATACCTGCCTGTCCTGGATACAACCTGACTGGCAGGATCACTTGCAGGTCAATGAAATTTACGTGCTGGAAAGCAGGAAGCAAAAAGCACTTGTTGATGTTTTTGCATGTAGATGTTGGAATGTTTGTATAGAGGCGTGTATGTTTGCATATTGATTGTGTGTCTAGCTGTCATTCCAACCTACTGAGATATCACCTTCCTCTCTCACGGTGGTACCTGTCCTAGTCTGATAGACATGACCCTCTCTCTCACTGTGGGACCTGTCCTAGTCTGATAAACACCTTCCTCTCTCTCACTGTGGTACCTGTCCTTGTCTGATAAACACCTTCCTTTCTCTCACTGTGGTACCTGTCCTATTCTGAAAGATGTCACCTTCCTCGCTCTCACTGTGGTACCTGTCCTAGTCTGATAGACATGACCCTCTCTCTCACTGTGGTACCCATCCTAGTCTGATAGATCACCTTCCTCTCTCACTGTGGTACCCGTCCTAGTCTGATAAACATCTTCCTCTCTCACTGTGGTACCTGTCCTAGTCTGATAAACATCTTCCTCTCTCACTGTGGTATCTGTCCTAGTCTGAAAGATATCACCTTCCTCTCTCACTGAGGTACCTGTCCTATTCTGATAGATATCACCTTCCTCTCTCACTGTGGTACCTGTCCTATTCTGATAGATATCACCTTCCTCTCTCACTGTGGTACCTGTCCTAGTCTGATAGATATCACCTTCCTCTCTCACTGTGGTACCTGTCCTATTCTGATAGATGTCACCTTCCTCTCTCACTGTGGTACCTGTCCTAGTCTGATAGATGTCACCTTCCTCTCTCACTGTGGTACCTGTCCTAGTCTGATAGATGTCACCTTCCTCTCTCACTGTGGTACCTGTCCTAGTCTGATAGATGTCACCTTCCTCTCTCACTGTGGTACCTGTCCTATTCTGAAAGATGTCACCTTCCTCGCTCTCACTGTGGTACCTGTCCTATTCTGATAGATATGACCCTCTCTCTCACTGTGGTACCTGTCCTATTCTGATAGATGTCACCTTCCTCTCTCACTGTGGTACCTGTCCTATTCTTATAGATGTCACCATCGTCTCTCTCACTGTGGTACCTGTCCTAGTCTGATAGATGTCACCTTCCTCTCTCACTGTGGTACCTGTCCTATTCTGATAGATGTCACCATCGTCTCTCTCACTGTGGTACCTGTCCTATTCTGATAGATGTCACCATCGTCTCTCTCACTGTGGTACCTGTCCTAGTCTGATAGATGTCACCTTCCTCTCTCACTGTGGTACCTGTCCTATTCTGATAGATGTCACCATCGTCTCTCTCACTGTGGTACCTGTCCTAGTCTGATAGATCACCTTCCTCTCTCACTGTGGTACCTGTCCTATTCTGATATCACCTTCCTCTCTCACTGTGGTACCTGTCCTAGTCTGATAGATGTCACATTCCTCTCTCTCACACTGTGTGGTGCCTGTCCTAGTCTGATAGACATCACCTTGGCAACCACCAGGCGTACACACACGCACATCTTGGCATAGTACATCACATAGTACATCACATACGCACTCAGACCTGTCTGTGTGTGGGAGTGTATTTCCTGTAACATTCCCCCCTCGGTCCATTGACCAACACAGCTACGCATTGACTGTCTGAAACAGGCCTATTAGTCAGAATGGAACAGGAATTCCTGCCGACTTCTCAGATGAGATGCCAAATGTACCAGAATATATTATCCAATGGTAAATCATTTATCTGGATGTTCTCATGACTCAGTTAGTTGGTTGTCTAATACCGTATTCTGTATTGATACCCTTTCTATCATACCCCCTCAGTGAACAGCCCACGTTAACAAAACACAAGTATTCAGACCCCTTCCCCTTTTCCACATTTTGTTAAATTACAGCCTTATTCTGAAATTGATTAAATCAATAAAAAATCCTGATCAATCTACACACAATACCCCATAATGACATCACAATACCCCATAATGACAAAGTGAAAACAGGTTTTTACAACATTTTGCAAATGTATACAAAATTTCAAACATAAATCCCTAATTTACATAATTATTCAGACCATTTGCTATGAGACTCAAAATTGAGCTCGGGTGCATCCTGTTTCCATTGATCATCCTTGATGTTTCTACAACTTGATTGGAGTCCACCTGTGGTAAATTCAAATAATTGGACATGATTTGGAAAGGCACACACCTGTCTAAATAAGGTTTTTGTCAGAGCAAAACCATGCCATGAGGTCAAAGGAATTGTCCGAAGAGTTCCGAGACAGGATTGTGTCGAAGCACAGATCTGGAGAAGGGTACCAAAACATTTCTGCAGCATTGAAAGTCCCCAAGAACACAGTGGCCTCCATCATTCTTATATGGAAGAAGTTTGGAACCATCAAGACTCTTCCTAGAGCTGGCCCCCCGGCCAAACTGAGTAATCGGGGGAGAAGGACCTTTGTCAGGGAGGTGACTAAGAACCCGATGGCCTAAACCTGGTTTTGCTTTATCATTATGCGGTATTGTGTGTAGATTGATGGGAAAAAACTATTTCATCCGTTGTAGAATAAGACTGTAATGTAATAAAATGTGGAAAAGGTAAAGGGGTCTGAGTACTTTCCGAAGGCACTGTAAAATTACAACTAAACTCAGCAAAAAAAGAAACGCCCCTTTTTCAGGACCCTGTCTTTCAAAGATCATTTGTAAAAATCCAAATAACTTCACAGATCGTCATTGTGAAGGGTTTAAACACTGTTTCCCATGCTTGTTCAATGAACCATAAACAATTAATGAACATGCACCTGTGGAACGGTCGTTAAGACACTAACAGCTTACCGACGGTAGGCAATTAAGGTCACAGTTATGAAAGCTTAGGACGCTAAAGAGGCCTTTCTACTGACTCTGAAAAACACCAAAAGAAAGATGTCCAGGGTCCCTGCTCATCTGCGTGAACGTGCCTTAGGCATGCTGCAAGGAGGCATGAGGACTGAAGATGTCGCCAGGGCAATAAATTGCAATGTCCGTACTGTGAGACGCCTAAGACAGCGCTACAGGGAGACAGGACGGACAGCTGATTGTCCTCGAAATGGCAGACCATGTGTAACAACACCTGCACAGGATCGGTACATCCGAATATCACACCTGCAGGACAGGTACAGGATGGCAACAACAACTGCCCGAGTTACACCAGGAACGCACAATCCCTCCATCAGTGCTCAGATTGTCCGCAACAGGCTGAGAGAGGCTGGACTGAGGGCTTGTAGGCCTGTTGTAAGGCAGGTCCTCACCAGACATCACCGGCAACAACGTCGCCTATGGGCACAAACTCACGGTCACTGGACCAGACAGGACTGGAAAAAAGTGCTCTTCACTGACGAGTCACAGTTTTGTCTCACCAGAGGTGATGGTTGGATTCGCGTTTATCGTCGAAGGAATGAGCGTTACACCGAGGCCTGTACTCTGGAGCAGGATCGATTTGGAGGTGGAGGGTTCGTCATGGTCTGGGGCAGTGTGTCACAGCATCATCGGACTGAGCTTGTTGTCATTGCAGGCAATCTCAACGCTGTGCGTTATAGGGAAGACATCCTCCTCCCTCATGTGGTACCCTTCCTGCAGGCTCATCCTGACATGACCCTCCAGCATAACAATGCCATACTGCTCATTCTATGCGTGATTTCCTGCAAGACAGGAATGTCAGTGTTCTGCCATGGCCAGCAAAGAGCCCAGATCTCAATCCCATTGAGCACATCTGGGACCTGATGGATCGGAGGGTGAGGGCTAGGGCCATTCCCCCCAGAAATGTCCGAGAACTTACAGGTGCCTTGGTGGAAGAGTGGGGTAACATCTCACAGCAAGAACTGGCAAATCTGGTGCAGTCCATGAGGAGGAGATGCACTGCAGTACTTAATGTAGTTGGTGGCCACACCAAATACTGACTGTTACTTTTGATTTTGACCCCCCCTTTGTTCAGGGACACATTATTCCATTTCTGTTAGTCACATGTCTGTGGAACTTGTTCAGTTTATGTCTCAGTTGTTGAATCTTGTTATGTTCATACAAATATTTACACATGTTAAGTTTGCTGAAAATTAACACAGTTGACAGTGAAAGGACATTTCTTTTTTTGCTGAGTTTAGTATCCACCCCCTCAGTGAACAGCCCACGTTAACAAAACGTCATATTACAACTAGTATACAACCTGACCATGACGTCACAAAAGAGATTATAGTTGAGCCTCTTAAAAGTAATTCCCTGATGATGATGATGATGATGATGATGATGATGATGATGATTATTATTTATTTAAAATCCTCAACCCTCACTCCCAGGCCACTCCATTAAGTTTCAGCTTGTCTTAATAACCAGGATGTAATCCTCTTGTTATGGCCAGGCATCATTTATTAAAGGGATAGTTCGAGATTTTGGCAATTTAAGCCCTTTTTTCCCCCTACTTACCCAGTGTCAGATGAACTAGCGTTTAGCGCAATGACCGGAAGTCTAGCCTACAGGAGCATCTAGCATGCTCGCTACTCCTGTAGACTTCCAATTAGTGCGCTAACGCTAGTTAGCAATTGCTCCAGAAACTACCTTCAACTTCCTTCAAACAGAGACAAGCAAATGGTATCCGTGAGTTCATCTGACTCTGGGTAAGTAGAAAAAAAACAAGGCTTAATTGGACAAATCTCAAACTATCTCTTTAAGGACAATAATGTGCTCTATCAAAATGGTGTAATTACTCTGATAGTCTCAGTGCAGGCAGTGACTGTCATTATCTCTGTCTATTTGTATTTATCTTTGTGCTAATATTGGAGGAAAAAAAACTTAAGCCACATTGATGAAGGTTTGTAGTTGTGTTTATTATTCATATAGCTAGAAGACAAACTGGTCTTTCATGATGAGTTAGTCTATTGTTTCCATATTGACCCCACCTCTTCATTTTATGTCATGGGAAAGAGTCCATTAATATTGGGTCTGATGATTATATTCCTTTGGTCATACTTTCCAATATGATCTTTAAAAATACCGATCACACCTCCAGGTAGATAGCCTGAGTGAGGCTAGTTCTTTTCAGACCGGGTGGTCCTATGGACAGATACTCCAATCTCTGCTGTGGAGCTTTGCAGCTCCTTCAGGGTTATCTTTGGTCTCTTTGTTGCCTCTCTGATTAATGCCCTCCTTGCCTGGTCCATGAGTTTTGGTGGGCAGCCCTCTCTTGGCAGGTTTGTTGTGGTGCCATATTCTTTCCATTTTTTAATAAAGGATTTAATGGTGCTCCGTGGGATGTTCAAAGTTTCTGATATTTTTTATAACCTAACCCTGATCTGTACTTCTCCACAACTTTGTCCATGACCTGTTTGGAAAGCTCCTTGGTCTTCATGGTGACGCTTGCTTGGTGGTGTTGCAGACTCTGGGGCCTTTCATAACAGGTGTATATATACTGAGATCATGTGGAACTTAGATTGCAAATAGGTGGACGTTATTTAACAAATTTTTTTACTTCTGAAGGTAATTGGTTGCACCAGATCTTATTTAGGGGCTTCATAGCAAAGGGGGTGAATACTTATGCACGCACCACTTTTCTGTTTTGAATTTTTTTGAATTTTTTGAAACAAGTACATTTTTCATTTCACTTCACCAATTTGGACTATTTTGTGTATGTCCATTACATGAGATCCAAATAAAAATGTATTTAAATTGCAGGTTGTAATGCAACAAAATAGGAAAAATGTCAAGGGGGTGAATACTTTTGCAAGGCACTGTACCTGTATATTATAATATAGGCTACCTGATACTATACCTGTATATTATAATATAGACTACCTGATACTATACTATAGAAGGCCAGCATCCTGGAGTCGTCTCTTCACTGTTGACGTTGAGACTGGTGTTTTGCAGGTACTATTTAATGAAGCTACCAGTTGAGGACTTGTGAGGCGTCTGTTTCTCAAACTTGTCCTCTTGCTCAGTTGTGCACCGGGGCCTCCCACTCCTCTTTCTATTCTGGTTAGAGCCAGTTTGTGCTGTTTTGTGAAGGGAGTAGTACACAGCGTTGTACAAGATCTTCAGTTTCTTGAAAATTTCTCGCATGGAATACCCTTCATTTCTCAGAACAAGAATAAACTGACGAGTTTCAGAAGAAAGGTCTTTGTTTCTGGCCATTTTGAGCCTGTAATTGAACCCACAAATAATGATGCTCCAGATACTCAACTAGTCTAAAGAAGGCCAGTTTTATTGCTTCTTTAAACAGAACAACAGTTTTCAGCTGTGCTAACATAATTGCAAAAGGGTTTTCTAATGATCAATTAGCCTTTTAAAATTATCAACTTGGATTAGCTAACACAATGTGCCATTGGAATATAGGAGTGATGGTTGCTGATAATGGGCCTCTGTGTAGATATTCCATTCAAAATCAGCCGTTTCCAGCTACAATAGTCATTTACAACATTAACAATGTCTACACTGTATTTCTGATAAATTTGATGTTATTTTAATGGACAAAAAAAGTGCTCTTCTTTCATAAACAAGGACATTTGTAAGTGACCCCAAACTTTTGAATGGTAGTGTACCTGTATAGTATAATCTATACCTGTGTAGTATACCTGTGTATTATACTCTATACCTGTGTATTATAATCTATACCTGTGTAGTATACCTGTGTATTATAATATATACCTGTGTATTATAATATATACCTGTGTAGTATACGTGTATTATAATATATACATGTGTATTATAATATATACATGTGTATTATAATATATACCTGTGTAGGATACATGTGTATTATAATATAGACATGTGTATTATAATATATACCTGTGTAGTATACCTGTGTATTATAATATATACCTGTGTATTATAATATATACCTGTGTAGTAGACCTGTGTATTATAATATATACCTGTGTAGTAGACCTGTGTATTACAATATATACCTGTGTATTATAATATATACCTGTGTATTATAATATATACCTGTGTAATATCTCGTTTTTTTGTCTCTCTTTCAGGTACAGCATCTCTTACATTCCATTTGCCAGGTAAGATGATTATGTTCCATGACCTTTAGTGGACCCTGGTTAGAAGACTGTGTCTCACTAACTTCCCCTCATCTGGTGTGATGTGTGGAACCCAGTGGGTTGACCCCTACCATCACCCCAAGGGGGAAAGCTGTTACTTATATTGTGTACTTTGGTATATAGCTAACAACAATATGAGATCTGCTGATTACAGTGTTGTTTCTAGTTTTACTGCACAGAACAACTTAACGGTCAGTGCTGCCACCTTCCCCTTTATTTCTCAGTCTGATATCACTGATTGGTTGTGTGATGTGAGGCTCTGTCATAACCTGTTCCTTGGTGATCCAGTAGATATGTTGTTTAGTTCACACAAACCTTGTGGACAAAGTGAAGGGATAATGACAATCCCAGAGACACAGACACACACACACACACTGACTTTAAATTTGAGAGCAGCAGCCGTCCATCTACAAATGGTACAATGCTTTGCTGAGCTAAACACAAACACTCCCTGATCCCTGATAAAAAAAAAAGCATGTTTATATTTACTTCTACACACCCTGCTGTTTGGTTCCACCATATGGTGCTAATCCCCTCCAGGGATGCATCCTAAAGGGCTCCCTATTTCCTACATAGTGTACTACTTTAGACCAGAGGCCTATGGGAAAGTAATGCACTAATGTAGGGAACATGGTGCCATTTGGGACAAAGCCCTCACCACACAGAGCTCTCCACGCAGATGGCAGCTTGTTGTTTCCCGCTCCAGCTCTACCAATGTTTTATATTAACGTGAAAATATTATCCTTTTAGAAAATAGATTTTTGAAAACATGCTAATATATGTTTTTATTTTTTATTTTACTAGCCTTCATATTATTATCAGCGCTAAACTCTGCTTGAACCCCTGAGAGTTGACTTTAGTGGTGATTTCTGTCTTGGTAAAGGAGAGAATTAAACACAGACAAATTGAGTCTCTTCCCCCTCCCCCACCCACCTATTAGATTTACACATAATGCCCTGGTGTCTGCCCTTACACCTCCTTAGGAATAAAGGCTTGTTTAGCCTGAGCTAGAGGTTTCTCTTTTAGTGGAAGGTTTGAGCATCTTTTCACCTTTCACCCCCGTCCTCCTCTCTCACACTACACAGACACACACACGCACGTTTCTGTGGCGGGGAGGGGAGACAAAGAACGTTAGCCTCCCTCCTATCATATTGAATCTGTACAGTACTGTATAGACCAGAGGAAGTGTAACTGTAAATCGCACTGTATGCGTAGAAATGAATTGATAGAATTAATAGATGATTGTTTTACGTATAGCCCACAGGGAGGCTCGTTGTTGCTGTGTTGGGACCCGTGTCAGAACGCTTCAGGGCTTGTGTTCTGTATTTCCATTATTTTATTGATAAACTCAGTTCTTAGAGACTCACAGGTTTCTGGTTTCTGCCAGCAAATCATTCTGTCCCCCAATCCTCTTGGTTTAAATCTCTGTTTTCATTTAGACTGGTGTTCGCTGTTGTTTTCATTTCATTGGTGCTCTGTGTTGTTTTCATTTAGATTGGTGCTCTGTGTTGTTTTCATTTAGATTGGTGCTCTGTGTTGTTTTCATTTAATTGGTGCTCTGTGTTTTCATTTAGATTGGTGCTCTGTGTTGTTTTCATTTAGATTGGTGCTCTGTGTTGTTTTCATTTAGACTGGTGTTCGCTGTTGTTTTCATTTAATTGGTGCTCTGTGTTGTTTTCATTTAGATTGGTGCTCTGTGTTGTTTTCATTTAATTGGTGCTCTGTGTTGTTTTCATTTAGATTGGTGCTCTGTGTTGTTTTCATTTAGATTGGTGCTCTGTGTTGTTTTCATTTAGATTGGTGCTCTGTGTTGTTTTCATTTAGATTGGTGCTCTGTGTTGTTTTCATTTAGATTGGTGCTCTGTGTTGTTTTCATTTAGATTGGTGCTCTGTGTTGTTTTCATTTAGATTGGTGCTCTGTGTTGTTTTCATTTAGATTGGTGCTCTGTGTTGTTTTCATTTAGATTGGTGCTCTGTGTTGTTTTCATTTAGATTGGTGCTCTGTGTTTTCATTTAGACTGGTGCTCTGTGTTGTTTTCATTTAGATTGGTGCTCTGTGTTGTTTTCATTTAGATTGGTGCTCTGTGTTGTTTTCATTTAGATTGGTGCTCTGTGTTGTTTTCATTTAGACTGGTGCTCTGTGTTGTTTTCATTTAGACTGGTGCTCTGTGTTGTTTTCATTTAGATTGGTGCTCTGTGTTGTTTTCATTTAGACTGGTGTTCGCTGTTGTTTTCATTTAATTGGTGCTCTGTGTTTTCATTTAATTGGTGCTCTGTGTTGTTTTCATTTAGATTGGTGCTCTGTGTTGTTTTCATTTAGATTGGTGCTCTGTGTTGTTTTCATTTAGATTGGTGCTCTGTGTTGTTTTCATTTAGATTGGTGCTCTGTGTTGTTCATTTAGATTGGTGCTCTGTGTTGTTTTCATTTAGATTGGTGCTCTGTGTTGTTTTCATTTAGATTGGTGCTCTGTGTTGTTTTCATTTAATTGGTGTTCGCTGTTGTTTTCATTTAATTGGTGCTCTGTGTTGTTTTCATTTAGATTGGTGCTCTGTGTTGTTTTCATTTAATTGGTGCTCTGTGTTGTTTTCATTTAAATTGGTGCTCTGTGTTGTTTTCATTTAATTGGTGCTCTGTGTTGTTTTCATTTAGATTGGTGCTCTGTGTTGTTTTCATTTAGATTGGTGCTCTGTGTTGTTTTCATTTAGATTGGTGCTCTGTGTTGTTTTCATTTAGATTGGTGCTCTGTGTTGTTTTCATTTGTTATCACGCGGGCTGAGTAATATTTAGATGATGGAATGTTTTATATTATTCCCTTCTAATGTTCACCTTATTTATTTTATATTACCTTGATTTAACCAAGTGAGGCAGTTAAGAACAAATTCCTATTTGCAATGACAGCTAGGGTTAATCCACATCCAACTATAGTATGGTGCCGTTTCCCTTTGAACAACATAATGCATGCATGATTTATTTGATTTACCATTCAAAATTGTTATTTACAATAATGAACCCCTAATTCTACAGTACTACCTGCCCTCTCCAGTCAGTGTGGTCCGTCATGCTAACTTTGGTGTTGGTCTGTGTTGGCCACATCGTCACTCCCACCACTAATGAAGCCCAAGCTGATCCTCTAATGTCTTTTACTCTGTTGATACTATATATAGATATATATATATATATATATAGTCCCTCTCAGGGGATGTTCTCCCCAGTCCCTGGTTAAACCTGCTGCTCTCCCCAGTCCCTGGTTAAACCTGCTGCTCTCCCCAGTCCCTGGTTAAACCTGCTGCTCTCCCCAGTCCCTGGTTAAACCTGCTGCTCTCCCCAGTCCCTGGTTAAACCTGCTGTTCTCCCCAGTCCCTGGTTAAACCTGCTGCTCTCCCCAGTCCCTGGTTAAACCTGCTGCATCTGCACTTTCTAAACTACAGCTGGGGATACTATGGTTGTGTCCCAAACGGCACCCTATTCCCTATTTAGTGCACTTCTTTTGACCAGGGCCCTTAGGGTATCCTAGGGAATAAGGTGCTATTTAAGATGCAGTTTATCTGGGGTATCCTGAAGTAGTCTGTTGCGCTGGTGTTTCATCATTTCAGTAAATGATCATTTATTTATGTGGTGTGTTTTAGGAAGCCGGGTGCTAAAATAGCAGTGTGTTGCCTTCAATGTAGAGGAAAGATGGGAAGGAGGTGGAGTGTAGGGGGCAGTGTGTGTGTCTTTGTGTGAAGGGGGTGAGCTCACTGCAAATCAGAGAATCACAATGAGTCACCAGTCTTTTCCACCAACCATCTTGTTCCTCCTTGCTTTCTCTCTTCTCTCTCTCTTCTCTCTTTCTCTCTTTGTCTCTGTCTCTCTGTCTCTCTGTCTCTCTGTCTCTCTGTCTCTCTGTCTCTCTGTCTCTCTGTCTCTCTGTCTCTCTGGTGGGTGTGTTATGATTAATCCCTCTTAACTGGTTCAGCTTCACCTCTCCTCCAGTAGCTGTTGAGGGTGGTAGGAAAGTGAAGTCTGCTTAGCAACACATGGATAGAGAGAGCAGTTGACACAGAGAAAGAAAGAATGAGGGGGAAGGTGGAAGAGAGAGATGGAGGAGGGACCGTTTTCTGCTGTTGCCATGGTGATTGCTGGTTGTGATGCCTCATTCCAATACCTGGAGTGTTAGGGGGGAGGGGCATCACTTTCCCGCCAAAACATAATTAAATATGCATGAGCCACGCCCAAAACAACAATAACAACAAAGGATTAATGTAATAGCGATACTGTCGTAGTAACTTTCTAGATGAGATATATACGGGAATTGTTATTAAAAAGGTAAAAGGCCTGTGGTGGGTACAAAACATCTTTAAACCCCTAAATACTAGAATGAAGGAAAAATAAATAAATTACTGAATTATAACTATTGCTTTCATCATTATTTTGTTTTTGTTCAGGGAAATTGTTAAGAGAACCTACTGTATCAGACAACAGAGAACATACTGTATTAAGATAACAGAGATAACATACTGTATCAGACAGAGATAACATACTGTATCAGACAGAGATAACATACTGTATCAGACAGAGATTACATACTGTATCAGACAGAGATTACATACTGTATCAGACAACAGAGAACCTACTGTATTAAGATAACAGATATAACCTACTGTATTAAGATAACAGATATAACCTACTGTATTAAGATAACAGATATAACCTACTGTATTAAGATAACAGATATAACCTACTGTATGATATAACCTACTGTACTAAGACAACAGATATAACCTACTGTATCAGACAACAGAGAACCTACTGTATTAAGATAACATATAACCTACTGTATCAGACAACAGATATAACCTACTGTAACAGTCTTCGTCGTCTGATAATGACAAATCATCGTCAGAGAAAGTGGACCAATACGCAGCGGGTATATGTGTACTCATCTTCTTTTATTATGGAAAGAAGGAAAAAACAAAATAAACACGTACACAAAGAAAACACAACGACTATTCACAGGCTGGTAAGGCACAAGGCTATACACAGAACAATCTCCCACAAAGCACTCAACAAACACACACCTATATCTAGGACTCTCAATCAGAGGCAACTAGAAAACACCTGCCTCCAATTGAGAGTCCAACCCCAATTAACAAAACATAGAAATACAAAAGACTAGACAGAACATAGAAATACACTAACATATAACAGTGCCCAAAAACTCCCGGAATACATAAATCAAATACCCTACTAAACAAACCACCACCCCGAACCACATAAAACAAATACCCTCTGCCACATCCTGACCAAACTACAATAACAAATAACCCCTATTACTGGTCAGGACGTGACACCTACTGTATCAGATAACAGATATAACCTACTGTATCAGACAACAGATATAACCTACTGTATCAGACAACAGATATAACCTACTGTATCAGACAACAGATAGAACCTACTGTATCAGACAACAGATAGAACCTACTGTATCAGACAACAGATAGAACCTACTGTATCAGACAACAGATAGAACCTACTGTATCAGACAACAGATAGAACCTACTGTATCAGACAACAGATAGAACCTACTGTATCAGACAACAGATAGAACCTACTGTATCAGACAACAGATAGAACCTACTGTATCAGACAACAGATAGAACCTACTGTATCAGGCAGCAGATAGAACCTACTGTATTAAGAGAACCTACTGTATTAAGATATAACATACTGTATCAGATAACAGATATAACCTACTGTATCAGATAACAGCTATAACCTACTGTATTAAGAGAACCTACTGTATTAAGATATAACATACTGTATCAGACAGCAGATATAACCTACTGTATTAAGATGTCTAATACAGTAGGTTATCTCTGTTGTCTGATACAGTAGGTTATATCTGATAACAGAGAACCTACTGTATCAGACAACAGATATAACCTGCTCTATCAGATAACAGAGATAACCTACTGTGTTGGATTGATCATAAAGATTGATATTGGATTGATTGTGAAATATTTGTCATGTATCACCTATTCTCCTCTTCTGTTCCCCTGTCTTCTCCTTTCTCTCCAGAGATGCAGTGATAAAGGTTTTCACCAGCTGTCTGAGTTAGAGAACGGACAGTGGCCTCCCAGACCTGGGTTCAAATACTATGAAATCACAAGAATGGTCCCAAATATGCAAAGACAACGGATAGATATTTTGTATTTGTATTTTTCATTTTCATTGCTGTTTTGATACTGTGAATCATTAATATTTCCAATAGTTGTATAATCATGTTAGCAGTTATCTGAAACTAATGTTTATTCATATTATGGTTTTCAGGGTTGGGGTCAATTCCATTTCAATTCAGGAAGTAGACTGAAATTCAGTATTGGATTTATTTACTTCCTGAATTGACCCTGATTGATGCTTATTTAACCTTTTTTATTTGTTTGTGACTCCCCGATTGGGTCTGTTGTTTTAAGTGTGTTTATGCTTGAGGTTAGAGAGAGGTGAATGCTTGAAATTCAAATATTTAATAATTTTCCTAATATATATCATACAAAAAGACAGGATTGGGGTCAAGTGGAATTGAAGGCAGTCAATTCAGGAAGTGATTTTGAATTTAAAATGAAAACATTTTACAACTCTCAAAATAAATAGCTTTTACTTTTCAGTTTGAGAAGTCATTAAAATATGCCCTTTTTTTCTAATTTTTGAATTGAAAGTTAAGTTTACTTCCTGAATTGACTGCCTTCAATTCGAATTGACCCCTACCCTGGAAGTAGACCAATTTTATATCTTGTTTCGTTCAGAGCAGGGAAAGACCTATAGACATTTACAATATGATGCTTGTAAAACTGAAAATACAACTCAATGCCTTACCTTTTTCTACTTTGTATTTTGTCTCATGACAATACGATTTGCTGATATTTTAACATAAGTTTCCGTCTTCAGAAGAATGGAATATGACTGTCTATTTTTGATGAATAAAATCAACAAATGTTTTCATTTTGAAACTGCGCTCCAACTTAGTTCGCCCTTAAAGGAAAATTCCTTCCAAAAACTATCTTTTGGTATTTGTTTCATTAGTCCATTGTTGACGTAGTCCTAAAATGTTTTGCTTGTCAGCAATCAAGTTTTGAAGATATGTAAAACGCAGCATCATACGCTGATTATTTCTGTCCTTTAAAAGTTACATATCTTCAAAACTTGATTGCTGACAAGCAAAACATTTTAGGACTATGTCAACAATGGACTAATGAAACAAATACCAAAAGATAGTTTTCCTTTAAATGTTGGTGTCATGCTTATACGTTTTTATAGTGTGCGTGTGTATTTTTCATTTCCTAAAATGCAAAAGACACACGTGTGTGTGTGTGTGCGACCATGCGTATGTGAGTGATTCCTTGAAACACATTGGTTCTCCTCACCCCATGTGTCCAAGTCAGTGACGTGTAAGTAATGTGGCTGATAAACTCAAATTGTGTTATGTTACTAAATTCTTAATGGTTAACTACAGTATCCCAGCGTGCCCTGCCTGGGGCGACAGACAGACAGACAGACGATCACACCACATTAAACCCAGATCCCTCTCTTGGCTTTTCTCAGCCAAGGACAACAAAGGGAAAGGAGCTACTGTACCACTGGGTTGTGTTCATTAGTGTAAACCCTAGCAAAATGTTTCAAAATGCTTTGCAACTGGGGGGGGGGGACTACATTTCTTATTGGACAAATCCCTCTCCATTTCAGTACGTTTTCTTCCGTTTGATGCCTACTGAAGAAGACCCAGATCAACATGTGTGACATACATCTCCCCTCTTACCCCTTCAGCTCAAAGCTAATTGCCTGTAAATGAGCTCTCTTTGTTTCTCTTAATTGTCAGCCAGATGCAGTTGAGACCTTCTGGCTCATTCACTCCGTCCTTCTGCTCTATGTAATCTTAACCTATTAACCTACTATACTACCGCATAGCTTTTTATATTATCCTGGTCCCATATCTAGCTGTTTGTGCTGTCTTCACAATCGTCTATGGTCATTGTCACAATAAGCATATTTGGCAAGATGGCAGAAACAGATTTGGGACCAATGCTGTTGTCATGTGAGCATTGTGGTTAATTCTAAATCTAAACAACTTCGGTATAAGCTGGAGCCTTCTGGATGGGATTCTGAAAGGAGGATGTGGTTGCTATGACAACCCCAGGAGCTAGGAAGTACCCCTCCGCTCTCCGTATTCCCAACGGGAGCACACATGGTCCATTATGGTAATGAGACAGTGGGATTTCAGACAAGTGTCACAGGACACCCTGGTCCGTCTACCTCCACGCCTCTCCTGTCAGAGGTAATATTATCAAAGGGGAGGAGGGGACTTTTCCTGGATTAGACCCATGGCCCAATACAATGAGTGGCCTTAACCCACAATAAAGAGAGAAATCTCTGGGTAAGGAAAGATGCTTCATTGCTCTTTAAGAAAAACAACAACAAACCTTTAAGATGTGTCATCAATCTTTTTGTTATTCGTGTGGTACTCTTAGACATATCCTGTTCGCTTCTTACGTAGCTCTACTCAACACAGGTTTTTAAACATCCCCCTCAAGGTGCTTTCTTTATATACTCGGAACAAATGTTTGCTTGGGGTTCTATAAGGAACCATAAAGGTTCATAGTTTAATATAGGTTCTTTAGGGATGATATCTATCTGAGTATAGAAGCTTTTATTTTTCTATGTAGAACCATATTTTATCATGGGAGTACGTGATCGATGCCTATGGTGTTTACCCAGCACATACCCAGGCTTATGGAATTCTATTACAACGTTTCATTAGTAGTGTGATCATGGATCAGCCTTTTAATATAAAAATAAATCCCCTTTTAGTAGCACTAGTTCCAGTATGCATCCCAAATGGCACCCTATTCCTTATATAGTGCACTACTTTTGACCAGAACCCGATGGGATACTCTATGGGCCCTGGTGTAAAGTAGTGCACTATATAGGGAATAGGGCGCCATTTGGGACTCAGTTACAGGGACTTGGCTTGGCAGGGGTTCAGCTAAGCTTTAGGCTCACTGTGACTATCAGAGTCATCTGGGAGAGGGAGGAAACCTACATCTCTATTCATATGTCCTTTCTTTGGATGGAGGACCAATTTGTGTGTTGTTGTGAATGTGAGTGTTTTTGTCCATTCAATTATGATGACTTTGAGAACAAACAACAACAAAAAGCCCTTGAACCAAACCCCTTGATCTGGTGAGATATCCCGTTGGTTTATACCATTTCCTTTCTTTTGGATAGAGGAAGGACAGTTGTTTGTTTTGTTTAGCTTCTTTGAGAGTGAATGTGCATGAAGTAGAAGAATAAGTTGACTAGGAGGACAAGAAAGAAAAACCTCAACTCAATACAGTAATCAGGTTTGTCACCCCATCACCACAGCCAGACTGTCTTTCCACGTTTAAACCCATACGATCATCAGATTTTTACCTGCTGTATGTGGTTAGTGATATATCCAACAATGGCATTGTGACAGTTAAAAACATTTCTGTGCAAATTGATTATTTGTATTGTATTTGTTTTTATTTAACTAGGCAAATCATGACTAGTTGTCTTGTATTGTGATCATGGCTTGTGTTCTGAATCTCTACTGCTCCTCTCGCTCAAAGTCGGTTCTGTCACATATTACTAGAAATAGCCAAACAATGTACCTTTAAAATTGAGAAATGATTCACACAAAATGGAAAACAAAACAGTGTGTAGGACTGGCTATTACGGATCAATATATGTGAGAAGCCAATGGCATACACTTAAAGGGCCAATCAGCTGTTGAAACAATAACAATCCTAATCCCCGCCACTGTTCTGAATAAAAAGCTGAGGGATGGAGAAATGTAACCAGTCTCAAATTCATAGACAGAGCAACGGATGCATGGTCTGACCATCCATGATATCAAAATGATAGTTTTAATCATGTTTTGTTTGGGTTCTGATGGGGTATGACAGTTGAACTATGCTCGTGAGCCATTTATAACTTATATTAGTCAAGAATCAATGGTTACATACCAAAAATGGTCCCTATCAAATCAAACGTTATTTGTCAAGTGCCGAATACAACAGGTGTAGACTTACAGTGAAATGTTTACTTACCAGCCCTTAACCAACAATGCAGTTTTAAGAAAAATACGAGTTAAGAAAATATTTACTAAATAAACTAAACAAATATGTTTTTAGTAAGACAATAAAATAACAATAACGAGGCTATTTACAGGGGTTAGTTACCGAGTCAATGTTTATTTAACCTTTATTTAACCAGGTAGGCTAGTTGAGAACAAGTTCTCATTTACAACTGCGACCTGGCCAAGATAAAGCGACACAAACAACAACACAGAGTTACACATGGAATAAACAAACATACAGTCAACAATAACACAATAGAAAAAAAAGTATATATATACAGTGTGTGCAAATGAGGTAAGATAAGGGAGGTAAGGCAATAAATATGCCGTAGTGGTGAAATAATTACAATATAGCAATTAAACCCTGGAGTGATAGATGTGCAGAAGATGAATGTGCAAGTAGAGATACTGGGGTGCAAAGGAGTGTGCAGGGGTACAGGTTAGTTGAAGTCATTGAGGTAATATGTCCATATGTCCAGGGGTTTAAGTAAGACTCTGACAGAACGTATTGCAGCACACCCTTCGAGAGATTACGCTTTGAGCCTCTGAAAACAATATTATACCTCTGAATAAAATGGAATCATTCAATACTATTGATGTCGAAACAGTCAATGCACTTCATCCTTAATTCGTTAATATATCCCTAGACGATTGACAATCAGGTTTCGACCTAGAAATGGTTCCCGAACAGAGAAACGGCAGATGGATCTATACCAGACATACTCGGTTACATGAGTAAATGGACATTTGTCACTGGGAAATTATAAATAGCTATAACAATATTGTGTGTGTGTTCTTTATATCTTTCATCTAATTTATTTGGTTTAAATTTTAATTTCAGTGGATGAACTGAATGGAAACGTGAACATTCTACTGAAATGTAAATTGGAATTGACCTCAGCCCTGTAATAACAGTCCCCTGAATAGTAACACTATCATGTTATTGGTCAGTTTGTATTTGTTATTTTTACATTCAACAAGAACACGGTTACATGTAAAGTAATACATGGAATGAATGACATCACTATCCTAAAGGCCACCGCAGAAGCCACGCTTGTTTTTATTCGGTTGTTGCCTTTGTTTAGCCGCGTGCTTCGGCTCCTCCGCTCTTACCGTGGACACGCCTCCCACCGACGAGCCTTATAAATACCAGACAAACCGCACATTCACACCAGTTGAATTACCAAACGGATTATAGCGCTGTTGCACATTACGGCATTCAAGATACCTCATTTTTACTTGATCGGATAATGCAATTGGAATACAGTATATTTATTTACAGTCTTAGAGTTTAAAGTTATTATTCTGTTTAATAGAAGACGTTGCTTTTGTGGTCGGATCACTTTTAAATCCCAATAATGCCTTTTCCGCCGATAAATCTCCATCAACGAATCTCTTCTCCCGGGAGAGAGCTGTTCAGGAAAAAGAAACAGACGGAGGAAAAGATCTCGGAGAAGGAAAAGATCTCGAAGTCTTGGACTGCGGCCAATCTGAGGAATTTGGGGCGAAAACCCCAACAACAGAAAACTAAACTCCCGATTCAGGAGACAGAAGGTTTAAAGAGCTCCTGGCTAACTTTACCCAAACAATCTCAAGACTCGTGCGAGAGCGTTCCGCTGTACAATTCTGTGGAATCCACCACGCACCGGGACAGGGGCAAGCAGTCCTCTCGGAGTTCCATAGGAAAGGACGAGACAGGAGAAGAAAGGAAGATTCAATTCTCTCTGAGCCTCACACCGGAGGCCATTCTCGTTATTCAGAAGCGCAGCTTAGAAAAACAAATGCTAGCCAAACAGCAGAAGGGTTGTGTGTCCGTAGACTTTCGGCACAGGCGAGTCTTTCCATCCAAACGGACTCAAGGTGGTTCCAAAAGCTCGACCATTCCCGTCGCCAATCTGGAACACGCAGAGGACATTACAACCATAGTCAAAATATCTTTACTAAATGATCAGTATAAATACGATGACGTGGAATATGAAGAAGAAGACGGCGATGTGGATGAGACGGTGGTGAGGAAATGCAAAGAATGGCTGAAAGGAGTGGAAAGCGCCGCTGCTTTTGGGAAAGTGGACAAACTATCTACCCTTCCGCACCTAAAAAGCTGCTGACGAATGCTTCTCATATTATAAGACTTTAATATGATGTGATAAGGCAAGCTACGAACATTGCACACTGTAGCCTACACAAAATATATGGATTCTTAGTAGCCTATCCGCTGACACTGCTCACCATTACGCACGGCGAACACTGTTTCCACACACATGGGAATGTTGTTTTTTACGAGTCTAATAATTGTAATGATGTATGAATTGAATAGCCTTTCATGTTGACACTGTCGAAATCCTGTGTTCTCTTCTTTTGCACGTGCTTTTGTTTTTAATTGAGGCGCCTTTATTCGTTGGTTGGCATGAGCCGCCTGCGATCCAAGGAGCCTCTTCCTTTGTGTCCAAGAACAATAGCTGTCAACGGCAACGACAGGGTTACTTTGCGCGTTTGTTGTTGTTGTTGTTGTTGGGTGCACCTCTCAGAAGATGCACCTGTTTTTTTGCACTGTGTGGAAAATGAAAGAAGAAATGTTGTGGATGTGGATCAGATTTGTAGGCCTACCGTATTTATTATGAGGGAGAGGGGGGGATGTTTGTATCAACTCAAATGTTTCCTTCTACCCTGACATTTTTATGCCATTTGTATGAATTAAAAAATGTTTTCAATCTACATTCACTGATCATTTGACTTATTACATTAGTGTAGACATTACCCTGGCAGTTTAGCGATCAATAAACCCAATACAAATCAAATTAGGCAAATTCAGTTTCTAGTCCGCTATGTATCCAAATGGTAGACATATCCTCCTGTATCCAGTACTTGAATGAAGGTCTGTAGCTATGATGACAACTGTAACCAATGGCAATCGGTTCTGCCCAATCAACAAGTCAAAAGTCAAGAATGACTTGATGGCTCAGATGTCATTGAAAGCTTAGGTTTCACAAGGTTACTTGTATATGCTACTTTTGAGTCATTTTGGGTGCTAACTAGATAAGCTTCTTATTAGAATGTGTGTTAATCAGGGTTGTCAGAGAGCTCTCGTTGCACAGCACCCGCTGACAAATACCAACGCATTAGCCTACTAAGGAGTAGGACTAGTGGCCAAGGCTAGTGCACGAACTAATGCTGTTAGGCCTTTAAGCCATTGATTTAAGCAATATGTCTAGGTCTAGTGGCTTACTGCTTATCGTGTCAATCAACTCGTTTTCAGCTGAACAAAATGTATTTTAATGTTATCATATCCGATACATCCCCCGTTATTGTTATAAAACCATAGCCAAAGCATCAACATCCTGTGGCCTATACGGTTGTTATAGAACTGATCTGGTGCACTGCTCAGAGAGGATTGGCGTGCGCCTGCTGTTGGAGAGAGAGAGAGAGAGAGAAGGGACACTCTAAACAGCCCAGTGAATAGGGCCTATTCGTATCATGGCAACCACTCTTATATACACATGTCTTAAACAGACCAGTTAACCCCGGTCATTGCTGTTAGGACACTTGTGTAATGTCATGCTGATACAGGATTATATCATCGGCTAAGGCATTTCTTGACATGAATAGTTTAATAGTCTGATTCGTGAGAAAAAAGTTACGTTGCCCCCACATTGTTAGGCTACAATATCTGCCGATTTAATACATTTGTTGGGACATGTGAGAACTATAGGCAGATAGTTAGTGTCCATCCTACCTCAAGAGGTAGCTTAGGCTGTACTAGATATTATGATACAAAGGCCTAGTAGAAGTGTAGAAATCATTATACTATGCTAGATAGACTAGGCCAAATATTAGTCTCAACTAGGATGCAAGTCTGTGGAGACTAGGCCAAATATTAGTCTCAACTAGGATGAAAGTCTGTGGAGACTAGGCCAAATAATAGTCTCAACTAGGATGCAAGTCTGTGGAGACTAGGCCAAATAATAGTCTCAACTCAGATGCAAGTCTGTGGAGACTAGGCCAAATATTAGTCTCAACTAGGATGCAAGTCTGTGGAGACTAGGCCAAATAATAGTCTCAACTAGGATGCAAGTCTGTGGAGACTAGGCCAAATATTAGTCTCAACTAGGATGCAAGTCTGTGGAGACTAGGCCAAATAATAGTCTCAACTCAGATGCAAGTCTGTGGAGACTAGGCCAAATATTAGTCTCAACTAGGATGCAAGTCTGTGGAGACTAGGCCAAATAATAGTCTCAACTAGGATGCAAGTCTGTGGAGACTAGGCCAAAAAATAGTCTCAACTCAGATGCAAGTCTGTGGAGACTAGGCCAAATAATAGTCTCAACTAGGATGCAAGTCTGTGGAGACTAGGCCAAATAATAGTCTCAACTAGGATGCAAGTCTGTGGAGACTAGGCCAAATATTAGTCTCAACTAGGATGCAAGTCTGTGGATACTAGGCCAAATAATAGTCTCAACTAGGATGCAAGTCTGTGGAGACTAGGCCAAATAATAGTCTCAACTCGGATGCAAGTCTGTGGAGACTAGGCCTATTATTTTATAAGAAAATACACGTGAACAGAAAGTACTTTCTTTCATCAATACTGCAGCTTATAACCTAAAACCTTTACAGCCAGTCAGACTTGGAATTGACTGAAAGGTTAAAAAAAAGAAAAAATGAAGTTGTGGTTCACATTGTTCTGTGTAACTTGGTAACCATTGAGTTTTACTGAGGGAGGAGTGTAAACCCTAGCCTAGGGACTCATAACATTCTGACTGGCTGTTCAAGGTAGAGGGGTAAGTGAGAGCTGTGAGCTGCAGGATTGGCCTCCATTACATTTAAATTCCTGTCAATTCAGAAAGTAAACCAAATTCAATTTCCAAATGTTCCTCATTGAAGAGAATTGGAATTTCAGTTTAATTCCTGAATTTACTGGAATTGAACACAACCCTGGTGAGCTGGAGTTTAAAAAAAAAAGTTTGTCGGTTTAAGTGTTAGCTAACTTAAAAAGATTATCATATAATGTCCTTTGTGAAATTATTTAAATTGATGATATTGTGCAAGCTGCTAACAGGTCGGCTGTAGTACCATGTAACAATAGTGTGTACCTACATTGTAATTACACTAGCGTACTTATATTGATAAATTATATTGTTATCCCGTCTCAATGTGAAGGTTGACTGTGATTGGATCACGATGAAGTCAAAGTGTAAAGACGTCTACCAATCAAGCAACCTTCCCTGCATCTTGGAAACATACCTGCCATCTAGTGGTGGCAAAATGGTAAAACTATTATTATTATTATTATTATTATTATTGTTGTTATTTTAGTGCCTTGGCTGTTAGAAATGCACTTTATGAATTAAATTAATTATTATCATTATTATTACTTATCAACCAACCAAACTATCAACCAATCAGGGGCTGTCTCATATGCCTTGTTTTCTTACTAAAGGAGTTCACTAAAACATTTGTTTTCTCACTAAAGGAGTTCACTAAAACATTTGTTTTCTCACTAAAGGAGTTCACTAAAACATTTGTTTTCTTACTAAAGGAGTTCACTAAAACATTTGTTTTCTTACTAAAGGAGTTCACTAAAACATTTGTTTTCTCACTAAAGGAGTTCACTAAAACATTTGTTTTCTTACTAAAGGAGTTCACTAAAACATTTGTTTTCTTACTAAAGGAGTTCACTAAAACATTTGTTTTCTCACTAAAGGAGTTCACTAAAACATTTGTTTTCTTACTAAAGGAGTTCACTAAAACATTTGTTTTCTCACTAAAGGAGTTCACTAAAACATTTGTTTTCTTACTAAAGGAGTTCACTAAAACATTTGTTTTCTCACTAAAGGAGTTCACTAAAACATTTGTTTTCTTACTAAAGGAGTTCACTAAAACATTTGTTTTCTTACTAAAGGAGTTCACTAAAACATTTGTTTTCTCACTAAAGGAGTTCACTAAAACATTTGTTTTCTCACTAAAGGAGTTCACTAAAACATTTGTTTTCTTACTAAAGGAGTTCACTAAAACATTTGTTTTCTCACTAAAGGAGTTCACTAAAACATTTGTTTTCTCACTAAAGGAGTTCACTAAAACATTTGTTTTCTTACTAAAGGAGTTCACTAAAACATTTGTTTTCTCACTAAAGGAGTTCACTAAAACATTTGTTTTCTCACTAAAGGAGTTCACTAAAACATTTGTTTTCTTACTAAAGGAGTTCACTAAAACATTTGTTTTCTCACTAAAGGAGTTCACTAAAACATTTGTTTTCTCACTAAAGGAGTTCACTAAAACATTTGTTCGGGTCAGAGGAGGCAATAAGCACACATACTCATCAGGATAATGAAAGCCCTGAATGGAAATTATGCTTAAAATAAATGCTGAAGAGAAGTTGTGGGTAAAATACAAAGCAGCATACACAAGTACCAGTGTAGATAGGAACCAATACAATGATAACCTCCACTGAGTACAGTTTCTTTATTTATTTAACTAGGCAAGTCAGTTAAAGAACAAATTCTTATTTACAATGACAGCCTAGGATCAGTGCTTTGTTCAGGAGAAGAATGGCAGATTTTTACCTTGTCAGCTCGGGGATTCGATCTTGCAACCTTTCGATTACTAGTCCAACGCTCTAACCACTAGGCTACCTGCCGCCCTACACTCTAACCACTTGCCTACCTGCCGTCCCTACACTCTAACCACTAGTCTACCTGCCGTCCCTACACTCTAACCACTAGGCTACCTGCCGTCTCTACACTCTAAGCACTAGGCTACCTGCCACCTCTACACTCTAACCACTTGGCTACCTGCCGTCCCTACACTCTAACCACTAGTCTACCTGCCGTCCCTACACTCTAACCACTAGGCTACCTGCCACCTCTACACTCTAACCACTAGTCTACCTGCCACCTCTACACTCTAACCACTAGGCTACCTGCCGCCTCTACACTCTAACCACTAGTCTACCTGCCGTCCCTACACTCTAACCACTAGGCTACCTGCCACCTCTACACTCTAACCACTAGTCTACCTGCCGTCCCTACACTCTAACCACTAGGCTACCTGCCACCTCTACACTCTAACCACTAGTCTACCTGCCACCTCTACACTCTAACCACTAGGCTACCTGCCGTCCCTACACTCTAACCACTAGGCTACCTGCCGTCCCTACACTCTAACCACTAGTCTGCCTGCCGTCCCTACACTCTAACCACTAGTCTACCTCCACTGAGTACAGGGGGAATGAGTAACTTCCTGCTTTAACTATAAGGCATCTGACTCTGATAGGTCAGACATAGCATCATGACTAGTAGTGTATCCTGTCTGTACCAAGCCTGTGTGTGTGTGTGTGTGTGTGTGTGTGTGTGTGTGTGTGTGTGTGTGTGTGTGTGTCTGTGTTCATATTTTGTGGTGTTACAAAGTAGGATTTAAATGGATATAGTTGTGATTTATTTTTTGACATTGATCTACACAAAATACTCCATAATGCCAAAGTGAAATCTCTACAGATGTTTACATTCATTGAATAAGTATTCACCCCCTTTGTTTAGACAGGCCTAAATTAGTTCAGGAGTAAAATGTGGATTAACAAATCACATAATAAGTTACATGGACTCATTCGGTGGGAAATAATAGGGATTCATATGATTTTTGAATGACTACCTCTTCCTCTGTCCCCCATACATACAACATCTGGAAGGTCCCTCAGTCAAGTATTTCAATTTCAAGCCCAGATTCAACTACAAAGACCAGGGAGCTTTCTCGACAGCCTCATAAAGAAGGACAGTGATTGGTAGATGGGTGACAATTACACATTAGACATTGAATATCTCTTTAAGCATTGTCAAGTTAATAATTATTGCTGTGGATGATGTATTAAACCACCCAGACACATCCAAGATACAATCGTCCCTCTGAACTGAGCTGCAGGACAGGAAGGAAACTGCTCAGAGACGTCACCATGAGGCCGTTGGTGATTTTAAAACCGCTACAGAGTTCATTGGCTGTGATAGGGGAAAACTGAGGATGGATCAACAACATTGTAGTGACTACACAATAATGACCTTAATGACAGAGTGAAAAGAAGAATACAAATATACAGAATACCAATATTCCAAAACATGCATCCCATATGCAATAAGGAACTAAAGTTATACTGCAAGAAAACACAACAAAGGAATTCACTTTTTGTCCTAAATACAAAGCCTTATGTTTGGGGTAAATCTAACACAACACATCATTGAGTAACTGCGTCCTTATTTTCAAGCATGGTGGTGGCTGAATCATGGTATGGGTATGCTTGACTTTGGCAAAGACTGGGGAGTTTTTCAGGATAAGAAGAAATGCAATGGAGCTAAGCACAGGCAAAATGCTAGAGGAAAACTAGCTTTAGTCTGCTTTCCACCAGACACTGGGAGACAAATTCACCTTTCAGCAGGACAATAACCTACAACACAACGCCACATCTACACTGGAGTTGTTTACCAAGAAGACAGTGAAAGTTTCTGAGTGGCCAAGTTACAGTTTTGACTTAAATCTGGTTGAAAATCTGTGGCAAGACTTGACAATTTCTGTAGCCATGACCCCTGACACCTTGACAGATTTTGAAGAACTTTGAAAATAATAATGGGTAAATGTTGCACAATCCAGGTGTGGAAAGCTCTTAGAAATTTACCCAGAAAGAATCACAGCTGTAATCAATGCTAAAGGTGTTTCTAAAATGTATTGGCTCGGGGGGGATACTTATCTAATCAAGGTATATTCGTTTTTCAATATTCATGACTTTTTAAGAAATGTTTGAATTATTTTGTGTAGATCGTTGACAATTAGATACATTTTAATACCACTTTGTAACACAATAAAATGTGAAGAAATCCACGGGGGTGAATACTTATGATACCCACTGTATGTGTGTGTGTGTGTGTGTGTGTGTGTGTGTGTGTGTGTGTGTGTGTGTGTGTGTGTGTGTGTGTGTGTGTGTGTGTGTGTGTGTGTGTGTGTGTGTGTGTGTGTGTGTGTACAGTCATGGCCAAAAGTTTTGAGAATTACACAAATATTAATTTTCACAAAGCCTGCTGCCTCAGTTTGTATGATGGCAATTTGCATATACTCCAGAATGTTATGAAGAGTGATCAGATGAATTGCAAAGTCCCTCTTTGCCATGCAAATGAACTGAATACCAAAAAAACCCATTTCCACTGCATTTCAGCCCTGCCACAAAAGGACCAGCTGACATCATGTCAGTGATTCTCTCGTTAACACAGGTGTGAGTGTTGACGAGGACAAGGCTGGAGATCACTATGTCATGCTGATTGAGTCCGAATAACAGACTGGAAGCTTCAAAAGGAGGGTAGTGCTTGGAATCATTGTTCTTCCTCTGTCAACCATGGTTACCTGCAAGGAAACACGTTCCGTCATCATTGCTTTGCACAAAAAGGGCTTCACAGGCAAGGATATTGCTGCCAGTAATATTGCACCTAAATCAACCATTTATCGGATCATCAAGAACTTCAAGGAGAGCGGTTCAATTGTTGTGAAGAAGGCTTCAGGGTGCCCAAGAAAGTTCAGCAAGCGCCAGGACCGTCTCCTAAAGTTGATTCAGCTGCAGGATCAGAGCACCACCAGTACAGAGCTTGCTCAGGAATGGCAGCCGGCTGGTGTGAGTGCATCTGCACGCACAGTGAGGCGAAGACTTTTGGAGGATGGCTTGGTGTCAAGAAGGGCAGCAAAGAAGCCACTTCTCTCCAGGAAAAACATCAGGGACAGACTGATATTCTGCAAAAGGTACAGGGATTGGACTGCTGAGGACTAGGGTAAAGTCATTTTCTCTGATGAATCCCCTTTCCGATTGTTTTGGGCATCTGTAAAAAAGCTTGTCCAGAGAAGACAAGGTGAGCGCTACCATCAGTCCTGTGTCATGCCAACAGTAAAGCATCCTGAGACCATTCATGTGTGGGGTTGCTTCTCAGCCAAGGGAGTGGGCTCACTCACAATTTTGCCTAAGAACACAGCTATGAATAAATGGTACCAACACATCCTCCGAGAGCAACTTCTCCCAACCATCCAGGAACAGTTTGGTGACGAACAATGCCTTTTCCAGCATGATGGAGCACATTGGCATAAGGCAAAAGTGATAACTAAGTTGCTCAGGGAACAGAACATCGATATTTTGGGTCCATGGCCAGGAAACTCCCCAGACCTTAATCCCATTGAGAACTTGTGGTCAATCCTCAAGTGGCGGGTAGACAAACAAAAACCCACAAATTCGGACAAACTCCAAGCATTGATTATGCAAGAATGGGCTGCCATCAGTCAGGATGTGGCCCAGAAGTTAATTGACAGCATGCCGGGGCAGATTGCAGAGGTCTTGAAAAAGAAGGGGCAACACTACAAATACTGACTCTTTGCATCAACTTCATGTAATTGTCAATAAAAGCCTTTGACACTTATGAAATGCTTGTAATTATACTTCAGTATTCCATAGTAACATCTGACAAAAATATCTAAAGGCACTGAAGCAGCAAACTTTGTGGAAATTAATATTTGTGTCATTCTCAAAACTTTTGGCCACGACTGTATGTGTATCTGTGTGTGCGTGCATGTCTGTACGGGGTGTGGGGGTGTGGCTCAGTTGGTAGAGCATGGTGTTTGCAACGCCAGGGTTGTGGGTTCGATTCCCACGGGGGACCAGTACGAAAAAAAATAATAAAAAAAAATAAAGAATATATGAAATGTATGCATTCACTACTGTAAGTCGCTCTGGATAAGAGCGTCTGATAAATGACTAAAATGTACCAAGACCTAGTCTTTTCTCCATGGTACTGTACAGTAACTGCAATGACATGGCGCTGCCAGTCCAGTGCAGTGGTTGTGAAACAAATAGCACCCTATTCCCTATGTAGTGCACTTCTTTTGACCAGGTCCCATAGGGTATTGGTAATGAACTATATAGGGAATAGGACCCATAGGGTGTTGGTAATGAACTATATAGGGAATAGGACCCATAGGGTATTTATTGGTAATGAACTATATAGGGAATAGGACCCATAGGGTATTTATTGGTAATGAACTATATAGGGAATAGGACCCATAGGGTATTTATTGGTAATGAACTATATAGGGAATAGGACCCATAGGGTGTTGGTAATGAACTATATAGGGAATAGGACCCATAGGGTATTTATTGGTAATGAACTGTATAGGGAATAGGACCCATAGGGTATTGGTAATGAACTATATAGGGAATAGGACCCATAGGGTATTGGTAATGAACTATATAGGGAATAGGACCCATAGGGTATTGGTAATGAACTATATAGGGAATAGGACCCATAGGGTATTGGTAATGAACTGTATAGGGAATAGGTCCCATAGGGTATTGGTAATGAACTGTATAGGGATGTGCCAAGCATCTCTCGGTCTCTCTCTCTCTCTCTCAATTTCAATTTAAGGGCTTTATTGGCATGGGAAACATATATTTACATTGCCAAAGCAAGTGAAATAGATAATAAACAAAAGTGAAATCTACAATAAAAAATTAACAGTAAACATTACACTCACAAAAGTTTCAAAAGAATAAAGACATTTCAAATGTCATATTATGTCTATATACAGTGTTGTAATGATGTGCAAATAGTTAAAGTACAAAAGGGAAAATAAATAAACATAAATATGGGTTGTATTTACAATGGTGTTCGTTCTTCACTGGTTGCCCTTTTCTTGTGGCAACAGGTCACAAATCTTGCTGCTGTGATGTCACACTGGTATTTCACCCAGTAGATATGGGAGTTTATCAACATTGGATTGGTTTTTGAATTCTTTGTGGATCTGTGTAATCTGAGGGAAATATGTGTCTCTAATATGGTCATACATTTGGCAGGAGGTTAGGAAGTGCAGCTCAGTTTCCACCTCATTTTGTGGGCAGTGTGCACATAGTCTGTCTTCTCTTGAGAGCCAGGTCTGCCTATGGCTGCCTTTCTCAATAGCAAGGCTATGCTCACTGAGTCTGTACATAGTCAGAGCTTTCCTTAAGTTTGGGTCAGTCACAGTGGTCAGGTATTTTGCCACTGTGTACTCTCTTTTTAGGGCCAAATAGCATTGTAGTTTGCTCTGTTTTTTGTGTCAAGTAATTATATTTTGGTTTTCTCATGATTTGGTTGGGTCTTATTGTGTTGCTGTCCTGGGGCTCTGTGGGGTCTGTTTGTGTTTGTGAACAGAGCCCCAGGACCAGCTTGCTTAGGGGACTCTTCTCCACGTTAATTTCTCTGTAGGTGATCTCTCTCTCTCTATTCACACACTCTCTGTCCTGTTCTGGGGGTAAAGTAGAGAGCGTACTGTGCTGCTTTGTGAACCAGACATCATCAAACTTAGAGCTTTACAGAATCCTTGTGTTCCAAGTCTTTGGTTGTATCCCAAATTGCACCCCAAATTGCACCCATCCCAAATTGCACTACTTTTGACTGGGACCCATAGGGAGTAAGTAGGGTTTAATTTGGGATGCACTCTGTATGTTCCTGTTCTGTTCCTAAACAAGGCAAACTGTTGCTAGGGACTGACGGTTGTCTTGGTAACCCCTGGAAACACTCTCTCTCCTAGTCTACCCTTCTATTCTTTTTCATTCTGTGACCCCCTCCCTCCATCCTCTCTGTGACCCCCCTCCCACCTCCTCTTTGTGACCCCCCTCCCTCTATCCGCTCTGTGACCCCCCTCCCTCCTCCCTCCCCCTTCTCTGTGACCCTCCTCCCCCCTCTCTCTATCCTCTCTTTGACCCTCCCTCCATCCTCTCTGTGACCCTCCTCCCCCCTCCCTCCATCCTCTCTGTGACCCTCCTCCCCCCTCCCTCCATCATCTCTGTGACTCTCCTCCCCCCATGCTCTCTCTCAGTTTATTGGTTGCGTACACGGTTTAGCTGTGACGATCGTCAAAATGAGGAGACCAAGGTGCAGCGTGGTACGTGTTCAGATTTCTATTTTTATTGTAACTCAGAACACGAAATCAAAACAACAAACAAAGAAAAAGGAACGTCACGTTCTGCAGGCTAACTGAGCTGTACAAAAACAAGATCCCACACTGAAAGAGGGAAAAAGGGCTACCTAAGTATGATTCCCAATCAGAGACAACGATAGAAGAAACAACAACATAGAAATATGACACATAGAATGCCCACCCCATGTCACACCCTGACCTAACCAAACAGAGAAAAACGTCTCTCTCAGGTCAGGGTGTGACAGTACCCCCCCCCCCCCCCCCCAAAGGTGCGGACTCCCGGCCGCAAACCTGAACCTATAGGGGAGGGTCCGGGTGGGCATCTACTCATGATGGCGGCTCCGGTTCGGGGCGTAGCCCCCACTCCGCCCGCTGATCCCTCCGCTTTTGTGTCGCCGGAGGAACCAGACCGTGGATCTTCGCCGGAAGCTCCGAACTGTGGATCGTCGTCGAAGGAACCGGACCGAGGATCATCGCCGGAGGCTCTGGGCTGCAGGCCGCCGCCGGAGGCTCTGGGCTGCAGGCCGCCACCGGAGGCTCTGGGCTGCAGGCCGCCACCGGAAGCTCTGGACTGCAGACCGCCGCCAAAGACCCTGGACTGCAGACCGCCGCTGAAGACCCTGGACTGCAGACCGCCGCTGAAGACCCTGGACTGCAGACTGCCGCCGAAGACTCTGGACTGCAGACCGTCGCCAAAGACCTTGGACTGCAGACCGCCGCCGAAGACCCTGGACTGCAGACCGCCGCTGAAGACCCTGGACTGCAGACCGCCGCTGAAGACCCTGGACTGCAGACCGCCGCTGAAGACTCTGGACTGCAGACCCCCGCTGAAGACTCTGGACTGCAGACCCCCGCTGAAGACTCCGGATTGTAGGCCGTCTCAGGAGGTTCTGGACCGGGGACTGTCGCTGCAGGCTCCGTGCCATGGATTATCACTGGAGGCTTCATGCCATGGATCATCCCTACAGGCTCCGGGCCATGGATCATCCCTACAGGCTCCGGGCCATGGATTATCACTGGAGGCTTCGTGCCATGGATCATCCCTACAGGCTCCGGGCCATGGATCATCACTGGAGGCGTCGGACCATGGATCATCACTGGAGGCTTCATACGTGGAGCCGGAGCAGGTCTCACCGGACTAGGGAACGTCGCTGGAGGCTCCGGGCTGGGGAACGTCGCTGAGAGCTCTGGACTAGGGAACGTCGCTGGAGGCTGGGTGCGCAGAGCAGGCACAGGGTTTACTGGGCCGTGGAGGCGCACTGGAGGTCTGGAGCTTATGGCTGGCACAACCCGTCCTGGCTGGATGCTTACTTTAGTCCGGCAAGGGCGGGTCACTGGCACAGGACAAACTGGGCAGTGGAGGCGCACTGGCGACACACTGCGTAGAACTGGCACAGGATATACTGGGCCGTGGAGGCGCACTGGAGGTCTGGAGCTTATGACTGGCACAACCCGTCCCGGCCGGATCCCCCCCGTAGCTTGGCAAGCGCGGGGCGTTGGAACAGGTCGCACTGGTTTGTGCTGGCGAACTGGGGGTACCGTGCGTAGAGCTGGCGCAGGATAACCTGGGCCGAAGAGACGCACCGGAGACCAGGAACACTGAGCCGGCACAATCCTTCCTGGCTGAATGCCAACTCTAGCACGGCCACTGCGGGGAGCTTGCACAGAGCGCACCGGGCTGTGGCTGCGCACTGGAGACACCGTGCGCATTACCGCATAACCCGGTGCCTGACCAGTCCTATTCTCCCCACAGTAAGCACGGGGAGTTGGCTCAGGTCTCCACCCTGACTCTGCCAATCTCCCCGTGTGCCCCCCCCCCCCATTTTTTGGGGGGGCTGCCTCTTGTGCTTGCCTCGTTGCCGGGCTAGTTCCTCTTCTCGTCGTCGCTCTGCTCTCGCTGCCTCCACCTGTTCCCATGGGAGGCGATCCTATCCAGCCTGGATCTCCACCCACGACCAGAATCCCTTGCCGTTCAGAATGTCCTCCCAGGTCCACTCCTGATCACGCTGCTTGGTCCTTTGGTGGTGGGATCTTCTGTGATGATCGTCAAAAGGAGGAGACCAAGGTGCAGCGTGATACATGTTCATATTTCTATTTATTGTAACTCAGAACACTCAAACAAAATAACAAACAAAGAAAAACGAACGTCACGTTCTGCAGGCTAACTGAGCTGTACAAAAACAAGATCCCACACTGAAGGAGGGAAAAAGGGCTACCTAAGTATGATTCCCAATCAGAGACAACGATAGAAGAAACAACAACATAGAAATATGACACATAGAATGCCCACCCCATGTCACACCCTGACCTAACCAAACAGAGAAAAACGGCTCTCTCAGGTCAGGACGTGACATTAGCAGATGTTATAGCAGCTGCAACAAAATGCTTGTGTTACTAGATCCTGACAATGCAGTTAAAATGTAAAAAATAATAATAATAAAAAACTAAAAAACAAGAAATCACAAGTGTCATGATGAACCCAGTTAACTACCCAAATAACATTGTATCAGTAAACCAAATGCAATCTACTTTATGTTATATACACCAACAAGATATACTAAGAATGATATGTACAGCAGTAGATATAGTACGGTGAGCTATGGCAAGAATCCAGTGTATAAATATGTGGTTTAGTACAAATAGTGTAAAAAAATGATATGTTCATTTTCTTCCTTTCTTCTCTCACCTCTTCTCTCCCTATATTCATGTGTACCCTGCTGCTCACCTCTTCTCTCCCTATATTCATGTGTACCCTGCTGCTCACCTCTTCTCTCCCTATATTCATGTGTACCCTGCTGCTCACCTATATTCATGTGTACCCTGCTGCTCACCTCTTCTCTCCCTATATTCATGTGTACCCTGCTGCTCACCTCTTCTCTCCCTATATTCATGTGTACCCTGCTGCTCACCTATATTCATGTGTACCCTGCTGCTCACCTCTTCTCTCCCTATAATTCATGTGTACCCTGCTGCTCACCTCTTCTCTCCCTATATTCATGTGAACCCTGCTGCTCACCTATATTCATGTGTACCCTGCTGCTCACCTCTTCTCTCCCTATATTCATGTGTACCCTGCTGCTCACCTATATTCATGTGTACCCAGCTGCTCACCTCTTCTCTCCCTATATTCATGTGTACCCTGCTGCTCACCTATATTCATGTGAACCCTGCTGCTCACCTCTTCTCTCCCTATATTCATGTGTACCCTGCAGCTCACCTATATTCATGTGTACCCTGCTGCTCACCTCTTCTCTCCCTATATTCATGTGAACCCTGCTGCTCACCTCTTCTCTCCCTATATTCATGTGTACCCTGCTGCTCATCTATATTCATGTGAACCCTGCTGCTCACCTCTATTCATGTGAACCCTGCTGCTCACCTCTATTCATGTGTACCCTGCTGCTCACCTCTATTCATGTGAACCCTGCTGCTCACCTCTTCTCTCCCTATATTCATGTGAACCCTGCTGCTCACCTCTATTCATGTGTACCCTGCTGCTCACCTATATTCATGTGTACCCTGCTGCTCACCTCTATTCATGTGTACCCTGCTGCTCACCTATATTCATGTGTACCCTGCTGCTCACCTATATTCATGTGTACCCTGCTGCTCACCTCTATTCATGTGAACCCTGCTGCTCACCTCTTCTCTCCCTATATTCATGTGAACCCTGCTGCTCACCTATATTCATGTGAACCCTGCTGCTCACCTCTATTCATGTGAACCCTGCTGCTCACCTATATTCATGTGTACCCTGCTGCTCACCTATATTCATGTGAACCCTGCTGCTCACCTCTATTCATGTGTACCCTGCTGCTCACCTATATTCATGTGAACCCTGCTGCTCACCTGCTGTTTACTTCACCCTCTCCATGTTTAATTTGCTCCCCTTCCCCCCCCCCTCTCTCTGTCTTTCTCCCTCTCTCCCCCTCTCTCTTTCTCTCTCTCTCCCTCCCCCTCTCTCTCCCTCTCTCCCTCTCTCTCTCCATCTCTCTCCGTCTCTCTCTCTCTCTCTCTCTCTCCCCCTCTCTCTCTCTCCCTCTCTCTCTCTCTCTCCCTCTCTCTCCCTCTCTCTCTCTCCCTCTCTCTCCCTCTCTCTCTTTCTCCCTCTCTCCCCCCCTCTCTCTCTTCTCTCTGAAGATAAGGACTAGTCACAGAGATTTGACTACCCCCTCACACACACACACACACACACACACACACACACACACACACACACACACACACACACACACACACACACACACACACACACCACACACACACACCCGCACACACAGACACAGACACAGACACACACACACGCTCACAGACACGCACAGACACGCACACAATCAATGTACGGTGGTTGGAATCTGAGTGGGTGGTGTTGGACGGCCATATTGTCTATGTCTGATTCATTGTGACAAGCCATGCAGATGGATAATGCCTTCGCCTTGCAGTGTCCTCGTCACTCACCACCATCACACACACACACACACACACACACACACACACACTGATAAATCCTGTCTTTTTCTAATGGCCTTTGTGAGGGGAGACAAAGCGGCCACTTCCTCAACAGTCTGGGCCCATAGATTTCCTCAACAGGCTGGGCACATAAACTCCCTCAACAGGCTTGGCACATACAGTAATGTAGAGTATTCAGTGGTGGCCAAGGAGCCAACAGGCTCTTTCCCAGGGGAGAAAGGGATGAGAACGGGACTGATGATGAACAACACTGCCTGATGAGAAAGCAATAGTCCTCTGTACCCTCCCTCCTTCCAATATGTTGAACTGAACCCCATGTATCACTCTTACACTGTGTCACATGTTGTTGTTGTTGTTGTGGAGGAGGAGTAATCAGTAGACGAGACCCACTAGACAAGTCCAATTTTGGGCCGGCAGGTAGCCTAGTGATTAGAGCATTGTGCCAGTAACCGAAAGTTTCAAATCCCTGAGCTGACAAGGTAAAAATCTGTCGTTCTGCCCCTGAACAAGGCAGTTAACCCACTGTTCCTAGGCCGTCATTGTAAATAAGAATTTGTTCTTAACTGACTTGCCTAGTTAAATAAAGGTAAAATAAAAAACGGTAAAATGGAGAACACCTTCATGTTCATGAGAATCTCCCGTTTCCATAGTGGGGTCATATTAGTTTGTAACCCAAAGGTTCGGGCACTACAGACAGAAATTGCCACATCGGCGGTGTCGACTTCAGACGAATTCCGTGGTGCCAAACCGTTCGGACTCTACAGACGTTTTTGAAAGAAGTACGATTATCAGGATGTCTCACGATCTTAGAAACACAGCTGTTGCTTGGCCACATTCCACCGCAGATGCGGAAAGACCGACATAGGCGGATATAGTTGATTGAGATGCTTCCCATGCTCTAGCTTAAATTGACAGATTTTTTTTATGTTACGTAGATTGACTCACGGGTGCTTCAATTGACTCTTAATGTCACGGACGTTGTAAGGATTAGACCAAAACGCAGCGGGAATGTGTATACTCTTCTTCTTTTTAATAGGCAGAAAGAAGGAAAACCGAAACAAAACACATGTATACAAAAACAACGACGATAACAGTCAGGCACACAGCTAAACAAGAAACAACTACCCACAAAATCCCATAGAAAAAACACCCCTCTTAAATAGGACCTTCAATTAGAACCAACTAGGAGCAGCTGCTTCCAATTGAAGGTCAACCCTACAAACACCACATAGAAATAGACATACTAGAACATAGCCCAACAAACCCCGAAACACTCTAAACAAACACACCCCTGCCACGTCCTGACCAAACTACAATAACAAATAACCCCTCATACTGGTCAGGACGTGACAGTACCCCGCCCCCCCCCCCCCCCAAAAGGTGCAGACCCCGGATCCACCTAAACAAAAACACAAAAATAAACCCAAAACAAAAATAATCCCAAACTAAAGGGAGGGAAGGGAGGGTGGCCACCGTCAACGACGGTTCTTGTGCTACACCCCCCCCCCTCCCCAACCTCCTACTACGGAGGTGGCTCAGGCTCCGGCCTTACTCCCCAACCTAACCTGTCCACCCCCGCTAAATACTTATTAAATTTTACCCCTCCCGAAGTCTCTGGGCTATGGCGCATCGCTGAAGACCTCGGGCTGATGTGCGTCGCTGGAGACCTCAGGCTGATGCTGAGGACGAGGCACTGTTGCCGGACACTCTGGACGAGGCACTGTTGCCGGACACTTTGAACAGGGCACTGTTGCCGGAAGCTGTGGACGGAGACTGTGCACTGAAGACCTGATGCGTGGGGCTGGCTTAGGAAGTGCCAGACTAGGGACACGTACCACAGGGCTAGTGCGAGGAGCAGGAGCAGGACAAGCTGGACTGGGCTGACGCACTGGAGGCCTGGTGCGTGGGGCTGGTTGTGGAGGTACCAGACTGGAGACATGCACCCCAAGGCTAGTGCAAGGAGCGGGAACAGGATGTACTAGACTGGGCTGACGCACTGGAGGCCTCAGGGCTAGTGCGAGAAGCAGGAACTGGATACATCGGGCCATGAGTAGGCACTGGAGGTCTGGAGTGCACCTCCTGCGCAACCCGTCCTGGCTGGATGGTAATAGTAGCCCTGCACGAGCGGAATGCTGGCACAGGGTGAACTGGGCTGTGCAGAGGCCTGATGGCTGCCGTGCGTAGAGCAGGCGTAGGGTAGCCTGGGCCTAGGAGGCACACTGGTGGCCAGATGGATCACTCGCACCAGACTGTGCGTGCGCACGGGCGAGATCGTGCACACTTCCACATACACCGGCGCTCTCCACTCCATACGCGCCCCATAATAAGCACGGGGAGTTGGCTTAGGGCTCACCCTTGGCCCAGCCCAAAAAATTGGGGGGGGCTGCCTCTCGCACTTGCCTCTCGGTGCGTATAATGCCTCATAATAGCGCCGCTCCACCTTGGCTGCCTCCAGCTCCTCCTTAGGGCGCCGGTACTCCCCAGCCTGGTGCCAAGGTCCTGCCCCATCCAGAATCTCTTCCCATGTCCATGACTCCATAGAGCTCTGCTGCTGCTCCTTCCTCCACTGCTTGGTCCGTTTGTGGTGGGTAGTTCTGTCACGGACGTCGTAAGGATTAGACCAAACTACAATAACAAATAACCCCTTATACTGGTCAGGACGTGACACTTAAGGATTTAAAGACCTTAACTGAGGTCTCCTGAAATGTAAACTGGTTCGTAAGAGGGAGAAGAGCAGGGGGGACATCACGCAGCCCTGTGGTGCACCAGTACTGAGGGTCAGAGGGCAAGATGTCAGATTGTTTACCTTGCTGGCATTAGCAATTGTGCCAACACGGTTGGCACAATTGATCCAAATTCCCTTCGGATTTATAGTTAGGAATTACTGTGGAGTTGGTACACCAGCACTGATTAATCATGAAGTAGATACCACTACCTTTTGATTTTAGAGACAATTTGACTGACCAGTCGGCTCAGTGGATGATAAAATTCAGGGGGGATATGGCTGCCTGAGTCCGGAACAGATTGATCCAGCCATATCTCGGAAGGATTAATCCATCCATGTCTCAGTCAAACAGATGGTGAAGCATTCTCCTTAACCTCTCTCAGATGGTGAAGCATTCCCCTTAACCTCTCTCAGATGGTGAAGCATTCCCCTTAACCTCTCTCAGATGGCGAAGCATTCCCCTTAACCTCTCTCAGATGGTGAAGCATTCCCCTTAATCTCTCTCAGATGGTGAAGCATTCCCCTTAATCTCTCTCAGATGGTGAAGCATTCCCCTTAATCTCTCTCAGATGGTGAAGCATTCCCCTTAATCTCTCTCAGATGGTGAAGCATTCCCCTTAATCTCTCTCAGATGGTGAAGCATTCCCCTTAATCTCTCTCAGATGGTGAAGCATTCTACTTAATCTCTCTCAGATGGTGAAGCAAATCTCTCTCAGATGGTGAAGCATTCCCCTTAATCTCTCTCAGATGGTGAAGCATTCCCCTTAACCTCTCTCAGATGGCGAAGCATTCCCCTTAACCTCTCTCAGATGGTGAAGCATTCCCCTTAACCTCTCTCAGATGGTGAAGCATTCCCCTTAACCTCTCTCAGATGGTGAAGCAAACCTCTCTCAGATGGTGAAGCATTCCCCTTAACCTCTCTCACATGGCGAAGCATTCCCCTTAACCTCTCTTAGTTTGGATCAAAAGCAAGAGTTGATCCATTTTATTCCGGAGGGATTGGAAGGCCGTCATGCACAAAGTAGATGTCCTAACCGACTTGCCAAAACTATAGTTTGTTAACAAGAAATTTGTGGAGTGGTTGAAAAACCAGCTTTAATGACTCCAACCTAAGGGTATGTAAACTTCCGACTTCAACTGTATGCTACTGCTACAGATCAGTCTATTATCTATCCTGTTTCCTAGTCAATTTACCTCTATATATAAGTACATAGCTACCTCAATTACCTCGTACCCCTCTCGGCACATCGACTCTGTACTGGTACTCCCTGTATATAGCCAATGTTATTACCTCGTACCCCTCTCTGCACATCGACTCTGTACTGGTACTCCCTGTATATAGCCAATGTTGTTACATCGTACCCCTCTCTGCACATCGACTCTGTACTGGTACTCCCTGTATATAGCCAATGTTATTACCTCGTACCCCTCTCTGCACATCGACTCTGTACTGGTACTCCCTGTATATAGCCATGTTATTACCTCGTACCCCTCTCTGCACATCGTCTCGGTACTGGTACTCCCTGTATATAACCATGTTATTACCTCGTACCCCTCTCTGCACATCGACTCTGTACTGGTACTCCCTGTATATAGCCATGTTATTACCTCGTACCCCTCTCTGCACATCGTCTCGGTACTGGTACTCCCTGTATATAGCCAATGTTATTACCTCATACCCCTCTCTGCACATCGTCTCGGTACTGGTACTCCCTGTATATAGCCATGTTATTACCTCGTACCCCTCTCTGCACATCGTCTCGGTACTGGTACTCCCTGTATATAGCCAATGTTATTACCTCGTACCCCTCTCTGCACATCGTCTCGGTACTGGTACTCCCTGTATATAGCCAATGTTATTACCTCGTACCCCTCTCTGCACATCGACTCTGTACTGGTACTCCCTGTATATAGCCAATGTTGTTACATCGTACCCCTCTCTGCACATCGACTCTGTACTGGTACTCCCTGTATATAGCCAATGTTATTACCTCGTACCCCTCTCTGCACATCGACTCTGTACTGGTACTCCCTGTATATAGCCATGTTATTACCTCGTACCCCTCTCTGCACATCGTCTCGGTACTGGTACTCCCTGTATATAACCATGTTATTACCTCGTACCCCTCTCTGCACATCGACTCTGTACTGGTACTCCCTGTATATAGCCATGTTATTACCTCGTACCCCTCTCTGCACATCGTCTCGGTACTGGTACTCCCTGTATATAGCCAATGTTATTACCTCATACCCCTCTCTGCACATCGTCTCGGTACTGGTACTCCCTGTATATAGCCATGTTATTACCTCGTCCCCCTCTCTGCACATCGTCTCGGTACTGGTACTCCCTGTATATAGCCAATGTTATTACCTCGTACCCCTCTCTGCACATCGTCTCGGTACTGGTACTCCCTGTATATAGCCAATGTTATTACCTCGTACCCCTCTCTGCACATCGACTCTGTACTGGTACTCCCTGTATATAGCCATGTTATTACCTCGTACCCCTCTCTGCACATCGTCTCAGTACTGGTACTCCCTGTATATAGCCAATGTTATTACCTCGTACCCCTCTCTGTACATCGACTCTGTACTGGTACTCCCTGTATATAGCCATGTTATTACCTCGTACCCCTCTCTGCACATCGTCTCGGTACTGGTACTCCCTGTATATAGCCAATGTTATTACCTCATACCCCTCTCTGCACATCGACTCTGTACTGGTACTCCCTGTATATAACCATGTTATTACCTCGTACCCCTCTCTGCACATCGACTCTGTACTGGTACTCCCTGTATATAACCATGCTATTACCTCGTACCCCTCTCTGTACATCGACTCTGTACTGGTACTCCCTGTATATAACCATGTTATTACCTCGTACCCCTCTCTGCACATCGTCTCGGTACTGGTACTCCCTGTATATAGCCAATGTTATTACCTCATACCCCTCTCTGCACATCGACTCTGTACTGGTACTCCCTGTATATAGCCAATGTTATTTTTTTGTTCATATTGTTGTTCGTTATTCACTGTGCATTTATAGGCGACAGATAGCCTAGCGGTTAGAGCATAGGCCCATTAACTGAAAGGTCGCTGGTTCTAATACCCGAGCCGACAAGGTGAAAATCTCTTGATGTGTTTCAGTAAGGCACTTAACCCTAATTTGCTCCAGGGGCAATGCACTACTACTACTATGGCTGACCACTGCACATATCTGGTGTATGTGACAATAAAACATACACAAAATTATAATGTTACTATTTATATTATTATTTTCAATTTCTTTTCATCTTTATTTCAATTTTTTCATTCTGTATTGTAGGAACCGAAAGTAAGCATTTCACTGTTAGTCTACAGCTGTTGTTTTACGAAGCGTGTGACAAATAGCATTTGATCTGATATATTATATAACTGTGTCCCAAATAGCAAGACATTCCTACTGTGCTGCAGCGCACACACACACACACACACACGCTCGCGTGCTCACACGCTCTCACACGCTCTCTCATACACACACACACACACACGCACGCACGCACACACACACACACACACACACACACACACACACACACACACACACACACACACACACACACACACACACACACACACACACACACACACACACACACACATGCTTGCGTGCTCACACGCTCTCACACGCTCTCTCACACACACACACGCACGCACGCACGCACACACACACACACACACACACACACACACACACACACACGCGTGCGCGCATGCTCACATGCTCTCACACGCTCACACACACACACACACATGCACACACACACACACACACACGCATGCACACACACGCATGCACACACACGCATGCACACACACAGTGTCTGTGTGTCTGTGTGTGTGCATGTGCGTGTGTGTGTGTGCATGCGTACATATAGTGGTGGGCAATCTGGCAAATCTTCTGAGGTTATCTTCTGAGGTTTGGTAAGGAGGGATAATTCGTTTTGACAGGAAATTGCCGGAAGAAGAACACAATGTCTGAAGGCTATTATATGGGAGCTTCACTGGAAGACAGAACTGATTACTAAATATGTCCAGCATCTTTGGGACCATAGAGATGCCATAAACACACCATAGACTGTTCTATTTCATTCTGTGGGACAGATAGACCCCTTATCTCCATCCAGCTGTATGTCTGTAATGTGTATGATGTGCTGTCTGTCTACGTCTGTCTGCCATAGAAAGAACATCCCTTAGGATATTAACAAAGTCATCAACATGTGTTTGGACTTATTGATAGACAGAAAATAAGTCCAGAATCTTTGAGACAGACAGACAGACATCCAACCTCTGTTTTGTTTTGACTTGAGACAGGCAGAGAATGCAGACAGGCCTCAGCGTTGGAGGAAGAAGCTGACCCAGAGCCAGAGCCAGAGCCAGACCCAGAGCCAGACCCAGAGCAGAGAGACTGGGACTGGGCCTGGGGGTCAGGATCACCCTGGGAGTGCTGCTAGTGACCCAGACAGCGTCAGTCGCCAGGCTCTGCTAGATCAGGTTGGTGGCACCCCAAGAATTACAGCCTTGGTGGATACCATCCATATATACCATATACATAAATCAATAAATACGTTTGTATACATGTCTCTAGGATACCAATACGATGAATGATGTAAGAATATGTTACTGGAAAAGAAAAAAAGGAAATGTAACCGAAACCCATGGGGTTGTCTTTCTGTCTCTGTCTCACAAAGTTTCATTTTCTCTATTCAGCTACACAGTAATATTACAGGTGTTGATTATGATGTTTTTTTGTCTCGGACATCAGCACCATCTAGAGGCGTACAGAAACATGCACCGTCTCAGAGACATCCTGTACCATCGATACTCTGCCATGCTCAGAGATAAGATACACACACAGAGACAGGAGATACAACGACGTGCTGAGGCAGCTGGAACAGTCACCGAGGATAAACACCTACCGGTAAAACACCTTCAAATCTTATTAGTGTAGGATTAGTCTTGCAAATTACACAACCTTCCCAAAATTCCATGGCTTTCCAGAACTCCTGGTTGGAAGATTCCCAGGATCAGGATGGAATATGTAGGAAATCCCGAAGCCTCCAACCAGGATTTCTGGAGAATTTTGACAAATTTACAACCCTATGTATGACCCAGTGGACTGATAACAAACCCTATGTATGACCCAGTGGACTGATAACAAACCCTATGAAACACTAATGAAACAACCTTACAAACATGGTAATTCTGTTTCTTGTTTTCAATACTTTCATTCAGTATTTCACACTGAGATGTAGGTAAGAGAAGTTATGTAATACCAGTCAGTCGCCAACAGGGGTCAGTGTCAGGCTACTAACTAGGCTACCAGGGCTCTCCACCCCTGTCCCTGCAGCACTACCATCCCAGGGTTTTACACCAGCCTTTTCCACTGGTGGCACCAGCACATGATTTGGTTTCATCAATTTCTTTTAAATATATTTTATTAATAATGACCTGGCCTGTTTCCCAAAATGTGACTGCATTCCATGCAGAACCAGGCCAATAATGACTAGCCATATTTTAAATGAACATACCCTTGTGTTTTTACAGTGATTTGGATAGATTTACTGTAACAGGTCTGATGTACAGCAGGTTACCCTTTAATTCAGGTGCGCACCAGCCAGACTGTTGTGTTTGGCTATCAGTGTTTCAGGTGCGCACCAGCCAGACTGTTGTGTTTGGCTATCAGTGTTTCAGGTGCGCACCAGCCAGACTGTTTGGCTATCAGTGTTTCAGGTGCGCACCAGCCAGACTGTTGTGTTTGGCTATCAGTGTTTCAGGTGCGCACCAGCCAGACTGTTGTGTTTGGCTATCAGTGTTTCAGGTGCGCACCAGCCAGACTGTTTGGCTATCAGTGTTTCAGGTGCGCACCAGCCAGACTGTTTGGCTATCAGTCTTTCAGGTGTGCACCAGCCAGACTGTTGTGTTTGGCTATGAGTGTTTCAGGTGTGCACCAGCCAGACTGTTGTGTTTGGCTATCAGTGTTTCAGGTGCGCACCAGCCAGACTGTTTGGCTATCAGTGTTTCAGGTGCGCACCAGCCAGACTGTTTGGCTATCAGTGTTTCAGGTGTGCACCAGCCAGACTGTTGTGTTTGGCTATCAGTGTTTCAGGTGTGCACCAGCCAGACTGTTTGGCTATCAATGTTTCAGGTGTGCACCAGCCAGACTGTTTGGCTATCAGTGTTTCAGGTGCGCACCAGCCAGACTGTTTGGCTATCAGTGTTTCAGGTGTGCACCAGCCAGACTGTTTTGCTATCAGTGTTTCAGGTGTGCACCAGCCAGACTGTTTGGCTATCAGTGTTTCAGGTGTGCACCAGCCAGACTGTTTGGCTATCAGTGTTTCAGGTGCGCACCAGCCAGACTGTTTGGCTATCAGTGTTTCAGGTGTGCACCAGCCAGACAGTTTTGCTATCAGTGTTTCAGGTGTGCACCAGCCAGACTGTTTGGCTATCAGTGTTTCAGGTGTGCACCAGCCAGACTGTTTGGCTATCAGTGTTTCAGGTGCGCACCAGCCAGACTATTGTGTTTGGCAATCAGTGTTTCAGGTGTGCACCAGCCAGACTGTTTGGCTATCAGTGTTTCAGGTGTGCACCAGCCAGACTGTTTGGCTATCAGTGTTTCAGGTGTGCACCAGCCAGACTGTTTGGCTATCAGTGTTTCAGGTGCGCACCAGCCAGACTGTTGTGTTTGGCAATCAGTGTTTCAGGTGTGCACCAGCCAGACTGTTGTGTTTGGCAATCAGTGTTTCAGGTGTGCACCAGCCAGACTGTTTGGCTATCAGTGTTTCAGGTGTGCACCAGCCAGACTGTTGTGTTTGGCTATCAGTGTTTCAGGTGTGCACCAGCCAGACTGTTTGGCTATCAATGTTTCAGGTGTGCACCAGCCAGACTGTTTGGCTATCAGTGTTTCAGGTGCGTACCAGCCAGACTGTTTGGCTATCAATGTTTCAGGTGTGCACCAGCCAGACTGTTTGGCTATCAGTGTTTCAGGTGTGCACCAGCCAGACTGTTTTGCTATCAGTGTTTCAGGTGTGCACCAGCCAGACTGTTTGGCTATCAGTGTTTCAGGTGCGCACCAGCCAGACTGTTGTGTTTGGCTATCAGTGTTTCAGGTGTGCACCAGCCAGACTGTTTGGCTATCAATGTTTCAGGTGTTCACCAGCCAGACTGTTTGGCTATCAGTGTTTCAGGTGCGCACGAGCCAGACTGTTTGGCTATCAGTGTTTCAGGTGTGCACCAGCCAGACTGTTTTGCTATCAGTGTTTCAGGTGTGCACCAGCCAGACTGTTTGGCTATCAGTGTTTCAGGTGTGCACCAGCCAGACTGTTTGGCTATCAGTGTTTCAGGTGTGCACCAGCCAGACTGTTGTGTTTGGCTATCAGTGTTTCAGGTGTGCACCAGCCAGACTGTGTGGCTATCAGTGTTTCAGGTGTGCACCAGCCAGACTGTTTGGCTATCAGTGTTTCAGGTGTGCACCAGCCAGACTGTTGTGTTTGGCTATCAGTGTTTTAGGTGCGCACCAGCCAGACTGTTGTGTTTGGCAATCAGTGTTTCAGGTGTGCACCAGCCAGACTGTTTGGCTCTCAGTGTTTCAGGTGTGCACCAGCCAGACTGTTGTGTTTGGCTATCAGTGTTTCAGGTGTGCACCAGCCAGACTGTTTGGCTATCAGTGTTTCAGGTGTGCACCAGCCAGACTGTTGTGTTTGGCTATCAGTGTTTCAGGTGTGCACCAGCCAGACTGTTTGGCTATCAATGTTTCAGGTGTGCACCAGCCAGACTGTTTGGCTATCAGTGTTTCAGGTGCGCACCAGCCAGACTGTTTGGCTATCAGTGTTTCAGGTGTGCACCAGCCAGACTGTTTTGCTATCAGTGTTTCAGGTGTGCACCAGCCAGACTGTTTGGCTATCAGTGTTTCAGGTGTGCACCAGCCAGACTGTTTGGCTATCAGTGTTTCAGGTGCGCACCAGCCAGACTGTTTGGCTATCAGTGTTTCAGGTGTGCACCAGCCAGACAGTTTTGCTATCAGTGTTTCAGGTGTGCACCAGCCAGACTGTTTGGCTATCAGTGTTTCAGGTGTGCACCAGCCAGACTGTTTGGCTATCAGTGTTTCAGGTGCGCACCAGCCAGACTATTGTGTTTGGCAATCAGTGTTTCAGGTGTGCACCAGCCAGACTGTTTGGCTATCAGTGTTTCAGGTGTGCATCAGCCAGACTGTTTGGCTATCAGTGTTTCAGGTGTGCACCAGCCAGACTGTTTGGCTATCAGTGTTTCAGGTGTGCACCAGCCAGACTGTTTGGCTATCAGTGCTTCAGGTGTGCACCAGCCAGACTGTTTGGCTATCAGTGTTTCAGGTGCGCACCAGCCAGACTGTTGTGTTTGGCAATCAGTGTTTCAGGTGTGCACCAGCAAGACTGTTGTGTTTGGCTATCAGTGTTTCAGGTGTGCACCAGCCAGACTGTTTGGCTATCAGTGTTTCAGGTGTGCACCAGCCAGACTGTTTGGCTATCAGTGTTTCAGGTGCGCACCAGCCAGACTGTTGTGTTTGGCTATCAGTGTTTCAGGTGTGCACCAGCCAGACTGTTTGGCTATCAATGTTTCAGGTGTTCACCAGCCAGACTGTTTGGCTATCAGTGTTTCAGGTGCGCACGAGCCAGACTGTTTGGCTATCAGTGTTTCAGGTGTGCACCAGCCAGACTGTTTTGCTATCAGTGTTTCAGGTGTGCACCAGCCAGACTGTTGTGTTTGGCAATCAGTGTTTCAGGTGCGCACCAGCCAGACTGTTTGGCTATCAGTGTTTCAGGTGCGCACCAGCCAGACTGTTGTGTTTGGCAATCAGTGTTTCAGGTGTGCACCAGCCAGACTGTTTGGCTATCAGTGTTTCAGGTGTGCATCAGCCAGACTGTTTGGCTATCAGTGTTTCAGGTGTGCACCAGCCAGACTGTTTGGCTATCAGTGTTTCAGGTGTGCATCAGCCAGACTGTTTGGCTATCAGTGTTTCAGATGTGCACCAGCCAGACTGTTTGGCTATCTGTGTTTCAGGTGCGCACCAGCCAGACTGTTGTGTTTGGCAATCAGTGTTTCAGGTGTGCACCAGCCAGACTGTTTGGCTAACAGTGTTTCAGGTGCGCACCAGCCAGACTGTTGTGTTTGGCAATCAGTGTTTCAGGTGTGCACCAGCCAGACTGTTTGGCTATCAGTGTTTCAGGTGTGCACCAGCCAGACTGTTTGGCTATCAGTGTTTCAGGTGCGCACCAGCCAGACTGTTGTGTTTGGCAATCAGTGTTTCAGGTGTGCACCAGCCAGACTGTTTGGCTATCAGTGTTTCAGGTGTGCACCAGCCAGACTGTTGTGTTTGGCTATCAGTGTTTCAGGTGCGCACCAGCCAGACTGTTGTGTTTGGCAATCAGTGTTTCAGGTGTGCACCAGCCAGACTGTTTGGCTATCAGTGTTTCAGGTGTGCACCAGCCAGACTGTTGTGTTTGGCTATCAGTGTTTCAGGTGTGCACCAGCCAGACTGTTTGGCTATCAGTGTTTCAGGTGTGCACCAGCCAGACTGTTTTGCTATCAGTGTTTCAGGTGTGCACCAGCCAGACTGTTTAGCTATCAGTGTTTCAGGTGCGCACCAGCCAGACTGTTGTGTTTGGCTATCAGTGTTTCAGGTGTGCACCAGCCAGACTGTTTGGCTATCAATGTTTCAGGTGTGCACCAGCCAGACTGTTTGGCTATCAGTGTTTCAGGTGCGCACCAGCCAGACTGTTTGGCTATCAGTGTTTCAGGTGTGCACCAGCCGGACTGTTTTGCTATCAGTGTTTCAGGTGTGCACCAGCCAGACTGTTTGGCTATCAGTGTTTCAGGTGTGCATCAGCCAGACTGTTTGGCTATCAGTGTTTCAGGTGTGCACCAGCCAGACTGTTTGGCTATCAGTGTTTCAGGTGCGCACCAGCCAGACTGTTGTGTTTGGCAATCAGTGTTTCAGGTGTGCACCAGCCAGACTGTTTGGCTATCAGTGTTTCAGGTGCGCACCAGCCAGACTGTTGTGTTTGGCAATCAGTGTTTCAGGTGTGCACCAGCCAGACTGTTGTGTTTGGCAATCAGTGTTTCAGGTGTGCACCAGCCAGACTGTTTGGCTATCAGTGTTTCAGGTGTGCACCAGCCAGACTGTTGTGTTTGGCTATCAGTGTTTCAGGTGTGCACCAGCCAGACTGTTTGGCTATCAGTGTTTCAGGTGTGTACCAGCCAGACTGTTTGGCTATCAGTGTTTCAGGTGTGCACCAGCCAGACTGTTTGGCTATCAGTGTTTCAGGTGTGCACCAGCCAGACTGTTGTGTTTGGCTATCAGTGTTTCAGGTGTGCACCAGCCAGACTGTGTGGCTATCAGTGTTTCAGGTGTGCACCAGCCAGACTGTTTCGCTATCAGTGTTTCAGGTGTGCACCAGCCAGACTGTTTGGCTATCAGTGTTTCAGGTGTGCACCAGCCAGACTGTTGTCTTTGGCTATCAGTGTTTTAGGTGCGCACCAGCCAGACTGTTGTGTTTGGCAATCAGTGTTTCAGGTGTGCACCAGCCAGACTGTTTGGCTCTTAGTGTTTCAGGTGTGCACCAGCCAGACTGTTGTGTTTGGCTATCAGTGTTTCAGGTGTGCACCAGCCAGACTGTTTGGCTATCAGTGTTTCAGGTGTGCACCAGCCAGACTGTTTTTCTATCAGTGTTTCAGGTGTGCACCACCCAGACTGTTTGGCTATCAGTGTTTCAGGTGTGCACCAGCCAGACTGTTGTGTTTGGCTATCAGTGTTTCAGGTGTGCACCAGCCAGACTGTTTGGCTATCAATGTTTCAGGTGTGCACCAGCCAGACTGTTTGGCTATCAGTGTTTCAGGTGCGCACCAGCCAGACTGTTTGGCTATCAGTGTTTCAGGTGTGCACCAGCCAGACTGTTTTGCTATCAGTGTTTCAGGTGAGCACCAGCCAGACTGTTTGGCTATCAGTGTTTCAGGTGTGCACCAGCCAGACTGTTTGGCTATCAGTGTTTCAGGTGCGCACCAGCCAGACTGTTTGGCTATCAGTGTTTCAGGTGTGCACCAGCCAGACAGTTTTGCTATCAGTGTTTCAGGTGTGCACCAGCCAGACTGTTTGGCTATCAGTGTTTCAGGTGTGCACCAGCCAGACTGTTTGGCTATCAGTGTTTCAGGTGCGCACCAGCCAGACTATTGTGTTTGGCAATCAGTGTTTCAGGTGTGCACCAGCCAGACTGTTTGGCTATCAGTGTTTCAGGTGTGCATCAGCCAGACTGTTTGGCTATCAGTGTTTCAGGTGTGCACCAGTCAGACTGTTTGGCTATCAGTGTTTCAGGTGTGCACCAGCCAGACTGTTTGGCTATCAGTGTTTCAGGTGTGCACCAGCCAGACTGTTTGGCTATCAGTGTTTCAGGTGCGCACCAGCCAGACTGTTGTGTTTGGCAATCAGTGTTTCAGGTGTGCACCAGCCAGACTGTTGTGTTTGGCAATCAGTGTTTCAGGTGTGCACCAGCCAGACTGTTTGGCTATCAGTGTTTCAGGTGTGCACCAGCCAGACTGTTGTGTTTCGCTATCAGTGTTTCAGGTGTGCACCAGCCAGACTGTTTGGCTATCAATGTTTCAGGTGTGCACCAGCCAGACTGTTTGGCTATCAGTGTTTCAGGTGCGCACCAGCCAGACTGTTTGGCTATCAGTGTTTCAGGTGTGCACCAGCCAGACTGTTTGGCTATCAGTGTTTCAGGTGTGCACCAGCCAGACTGTTTTGCTATCAGTGTTTCAGGTGTGCACCAGCCAGACTGTTTGGCTATCAGTGTTTTAGGTGCGCACCAGCCAGACTGTTGTGTTTGGCTATCAGTGTTTCAGGTGTGCACCAGCCAGACTGTGTGGCTATCAGTGTTTCAGGTGTGCACCAGCCAGACTGTTTCGCTATCAGTGTTTCAGGTGTGCACCAGCCAGACTGTTTGGCTATCAGTGTTTCAGGTGTGCACCAGCCAGACTGTTGTGTTTGGCTATCAGTGTTTTAGGTGCGCACCAGCCAGACTGTTGTGTTTGGCAATCAGTGTTTCAGGTGTGCACCAGCCAGACTGTTTGGCTCTCAGTGTTTCAGGTGTGCACCAGCCAGACTGTTGTGTTTGGCTATCAGTGTTTCAGGTGTGCACCAGCCAGACTGTTTGGCTATCAGTGTTTCAGGTGTGCACCAGCCAGACTGTTTTTCTATCAGTGTTTCAGGTGTGCACCAGCCAGACTGTTTGGCTATCAGTGTTTCAGGTGTGCACCAGCCAGACTGTTGTGTTTGGCTATCAGTGTTTCAGGTGTGCACCAGCCAGACTGTTTGGCTATCAATGTTTCAGGTGTGCACCAGCCAGACTGTTTGGCTATCAGTGTTTCAGGTGCGCACCAGCCAGACTGTTGTGTTTGGCAATCAGTGTTTCAGGTGTGCACCAGCCAGACTGTTGTGTTTGGCAATCAGTGTTTCAGGTGTGCACCAGCCAGACTGTTTGGCTATCAGTGTTTCAGGTGTGCACCAGCCAGACTGTTGTGTTTGGCTATCAGTGTTTCAGGTGTGCACCAGCCAGACTGTTTGGCTATCAGTGTTTCAGGTGTGTACCAGCCAGACTGTTTGGCTATCAGTGTTTCAGGTGTGCACCAGCCAGACTGTTTGGCTATCAGTGTTTCAGGTGTGCACCAGCCAGACTGTTGTGTTTGGCTATCAGTGTTTCAGGTGTGCACCAGCCAGACTGTGTGGCTATCAGTGTTTCAGGTGTGCACCAGCCAGACTGTTTCGCTATCAGTGTTTCAGGTGTGCACCAGCCAGACTGTTTGGCTATCAGTGTTTCAGGTGTGCACCAGCCAGACTGTTGTCTTTGGCTATCAGTGTTTTAGGTGCGCACCAGCCAGACTGTTGTGTTTGGCAATCAGTGTTTCAGGTGTGCACCAGCCAGACTGTTTGGCTATCAGTGTTTCAGGTGTGCACCAGCCAGACTGTTGTGTTTGGCTATCAGTGTTTCAGGTGTGCACCAGCCAGACTGTTTGGCTATCAGTGTTTCAGGTGTGCACCAGCCAGACTGTTTTTCTATCAGTGTTTCAGGTGTGCACCACCCAGACTGTTTGGCTATCAGTGTTTCAGGTGTGCACCAGCCAGACTGTTTGGCTATCAGTGTTTCAGGTGTGCACCAGCCAGACTGTTTGGCTATCAGTGTTTCAGGTGTGCACCAGCCAGACTGTTGTGTTTGGCTATCAGTGTTTCAGGTGTGCACCAGCCAGACTGTGTGGCTATCAGTGTTTCAGGTGTGCACCAGCCAGACTGTTTCGCTATCAGTGTTTCAGGTGTGCACCAGCCAGACTGTTTGGCTATCAGTGTTTCAGGTGTGCACCAGCCAGACTGTTGTCTTTGGCTATCAGTGTTTTAGGTGCGCACCAGCCAGACTGTTGTGTTTGGCAATCAGTGTTTCAGGTGTGCACCAGCCAGACTGTTTGGCTCTCAGTGTTTCAGGTGTGCACCAGCCAGACTGTTGTGTTTGGCTATCAGTGTTTCAGGTGTGCACCAGCCAGACTGTTTGGCTATCAGTGTTTCAGGTGTGCACCAGCCAGACTGTTTTTCTATCAGTGTTTCAGGTGTGCACCAGCCAGACTGTTTGGCTATCAGTGTTTCAGGTGTGCACCAGCCAGACTGTTGTGTTTGGCTATCAGTGTTTCAGGTGTGCACCAGCCAGACTGTTTGGCTATCAATGTTTCAGGTGTGCACCAGCCAGACTGTTTGGCTATCAGTGTTTCAGGTGCGCACCAGCCAGACTGTTTGGCTATCAGTGTTTCAGGTGTGCACCAGCCAGACTGTTTTGCTATCAGTGTTTCAGGTGTGCACCAGCCAGACTGTTTGGCTATCAGTGTTTCAGGTGTGCACCAGCCAGACTGTTTGGCTATCAGTGTTTCAGGTGCGCACCAGCCAGACTGTTTGGCTATCAGTGTTTCAGGTGTGCACCAGCCAGACAGTTTTGCTATCAGTGTTTCAGGTGTGCACCAGCCAGACTGTTTGGCTATCAGTGTTTCAGGTGTGCACCAGCCAGACTGTTTGGCTATCAGTGTTTCAGGTGCGCACCAGCCAGACTATTGTGTTTGGCAATCAGTGTTTCAGGTGTGCACCAGCCAGACTGTTTGGCTATCAGTGTTTCAGGTGTGCATCAGCCAGACTGTTTGGCTATCAGTGTTTCAGGTGTGCACCAGCCAGACTGTTTGGCTATCAGTGTTTCAGGTGTGCACCAGCCAGACTGTTTGGCTATCAGTGTTTCAGGTGCGCACCAGCCAGACTGTTGTGTTTGGCAATCAGTGTTTCAGGTGTGCACCAGCCAGACTGTTGTGTTTGGCAATCAGTGTTTCAGGTGTGCACCAGCCAGACTGTTTGGCTATCAGTGTTTCAGGTGTGCACCAGCCAGACTGTTGTGTTTCGCTATCAGTGTTTCAGGTGTGCACCAGCCAGACTGTTTGGCTATCAGTGTTTCAGGTGTGCACCAGCCAGACTGTTTGGCTATCAGTGTTTCTGGTGCGTACCAGCCAGACTGTTTGGCTATCAATGTTTCAGGTGTGCACCAGCCAGACTGTTTGGCTATCAGTGTTTCAGGTGTGCACCAGCCAGACTGTTTTGCTATCAGTGTTTCAGGTGTGCACCAGCCAGACTGTTTGGCTATCAGTGTTTCAGGTGCGCACCAGCCAGACTGTTGTGTTTGGCTATCAGTGTTTCAGGTGTGCACCAGCCAGACTGTTTGGCTATCAATGTTTCAGGTGTTCACCAGCCAGACTGTTTTGCTATCAGTGTTTCAGGTGCGCACGAGCCAGACTGTTTGGCTATCAGTGTTTCAGGTGTGCACCAGCCAGACTGATTTGCTATCAGTGTTTCAGGTGTGCACCAGCCAGACTGTTTGGCTATCAGTGTTTCAGGTGTGCACCAGCCAGACTGTTTGGCTATCAGTGTTTCAGGTGTGCACCAGCCAGACTGTTGTGTTTGGCTATCAGTGTTTCAGGTGTGCACCAGCCAGACTGTGTGGCTATCAGTGTTTCAGGTGTGCACCAGCCAGACTGTTTCGCTATCAGTGTTTCAGGTGTGCACCAGCCAGACTGTTTGGCTATCAGTGTTTCAGGTGTGCACCAGCCAGACTGTTGTGTTTGGCTATCAGTGTTTTAGGTGCGCACCAGCCAGACTGTTGTGTTTGGCAATCAGTGTTTCAGGTGTGCACCAGCCAGACTGTTTGGCTCTCAGTGTTTCAGGTGTGCACCAGCCAGACTGTTTTTCTATCAGTGTTTCAGGTGTGCACCAGCCAGACTTTTTGGCTATCAGTGTTTCAGGTGTGCACCAGCCAGACTGTTGTGTTTGGCTATCAGTGTTTCAGGTGTGCACCAGCCAGACTGTTTGGCTATCAATGTTTCAGGTGTGCACCAGCCAGACTGTTTGGCTATCAGTGTTTCAGGTGCGCACCAGCCAGACTGTTTGGCTATCAGTGTTTCAGGTGTGCACCAGCCAGACTGTTTTGCTATCAGTGTTTCAGGTGTGCACCAGCCAGACTGTTTGGCTATCAGTGTTTCAGGTGTGCACCAGCCAGACTGTTTGGCTATCAGTGTTTCAGGTGCGCACCAGCCAGACTGTTTGGCTATCAGTGTTTCAGGTGTGCACCAGCCAGACAGTTTTGCTATCAGTGTTTCAGGTGTGCACCAGCCAGACTGTTTGGCTATCAGTGTTTCAGGTGTGCACCAGCCAGACTGTTTGGCTATCAGTGTTTCAGGTGCGCACCAGCCAGACTATTTTGTTTGGCTATCAGTGTTTCAGGTGTGCACCAGCCAGACTGTTTGGCTATCAGTGTTTCAGGTGTGCATCAGCCAGACTGTTTAGCTATCAGTGTTTCAGGTGTGCACCAGCCAGACTGTTTGGCTATCAGTGTTTCAGGTGTGCACCAGCCAGACTGTTTGGCTATCAGTGTTTCAGGTGTGCACCAGCCAGACTGTTTGGCTATCAGTGTTTCAGGTGCGCACCAGCCAGACTGTTGTGTTTGGCAATCAGTGTTTCAGGTGTGCACCAGCCAGACTGTTGTGTTTGGCAATCAGTGTTTCAGGTGTGCACCAGCCAGACTGTTTGGCTATCAGTGTTTCAGGTGTTTACCAGCCAGACTGTTGTGTTTGGCTATCAGTGTTTCAGGTGTGCACCAGCCAGACTGTTTGGCTATCAATGTTTCAGGTGTGCACCAGCCAGACTGTTTGGCTATCAGTGTTTCAGGTGCGTACCAGCCAGACTGTTTGGCTATCAGTGTTTCAGGTGTGCACCAGCCAGACTGTTTTGCTATCAGTGTTTCAGGTGTGCACCAGCCAGACTGTTTGGCTATCAGTGTTTCAGGTGCGCACCAGCCAGACTGTTGTGTTTGGCTATCAGTGTTTCAGGTGTGCACCAGCAAGACTGTTTGGCTATCAATGTTTCAGGTGTTCACCAGCCAGACTGTTTGGCTATCAGTGTTTCAGGTGCGCACGAGCCAGACTGTTTGGCTATCAGTGTTTCAGGTGTGCACCAGACAGACTGATTTGCTATCAGTGTTTCAGGTGTGCACCAGCCAGACTGTTTGGCTATCAGCGTTTCAGGTGTGCACCAGCCAGACTGTTTGGCTATCAGTGTTTCAGGTGTGCACCAGCCAGACTGTTTGGCTATCAGTGTTTCAGGTGTGCACCAGCCAGACTGTTTGGCTATCAGTGTTTCAGGTGTGCACCAGCCAGACTGTTTGGCTATCAGTGTTTCAGGTGCGCACCAGCCAGACTGTTGTGTTTGGCAATCAGTGTTTCAGGTGTGCACCAGCCAGACTGTTTGGCTATCAGTGTTTCAGGTGCGCACCAGCCAGACTGTTGTGTTTGGCAATCAGTGTTTCAGGTGTGCACCAGCCAGACTGTTTGGCTATCAGTGTTTCAGGTGTGCACCAGCCAGACTGTTGTGTTTGGCTATCAGTGTTTCAGGTGCGCACCAGCCAGACTGTTGTGTTTGGCAATCAGTGTTTCAGGTGTGCACCAGCCAGACTGTTTGGCTATCAGTGTTTCAGGTGTGCACCAGCCAGACTGTTGTGTTTGGCTATCAGTGTTTCAGGTGTGCACCAGCCAGACTGTTTGGCTATCAGTGTTTCAGGTGTGCACCAGCCAGACTGTTTGGCTATCAGTGTTTCAGGTGTGCACCAGCCAGACTGTTTGGCTATCAGTGTTTCAGGTGTGCACCAGCCAGACTGTTTGGCTATCAGTGTTTCAGGTGTGCACCAGCCAGACTGTTTGGCTATCAGTGTTTCAGGTGCGCACCAGCCAGACTGTTGTGTTTGGCAATCAGTGTTTCAGGTGTGCACCAGCCAGACTGTTTGGCTATCAGTGTTTCAGGTGCGCACCAGCCAGACTGTTGTGTTTGGCAATCAGTGTTTCAGGTGTGCACCAGCCAGACTGTTTGGCTATCAGTGTTTCAGGTGTGCACCAGCCAGACTGTTTGGCTATCAGTGTTTCAGGTGCGCACCAGCCAGACTGTTGTGTTTGGCAATCAGTGTTTCAGGTGTGCACCAGCCAGACTGTTTGGCTATCAGTGTTTCAGGTGTGCACCAGCCAGACTGTTGTGTTTGGCTATCAGTGTTTCAGGTGTGCACCAGCCAGACTGTTTGGCTATCAGTGTTTCAGGTGTGCACCAGCCAGACTGTTTTTGGCTATCAGTGTTTCAGGTGTGCACCAGCCAGACTGTTTGGCTATCAGTGTTTCAGGTGTGCACCAGCCAGACTGTTGTGTTTGGCTATCAGTGTTTCAGGTGCGCACCAGCCAGACTGTTGTGTTTGGCAATCAGTGTTTCAGGTGTGCACCAGCCAGACTGTTTGGCTATCAGTGTTTCAGGTGTGCACCAGCCAGACTGTTGTGTTTGGCTATCAGTGTTTCAGGTGTGCACCAGCCAGACTGATTGGCTATCAGTGTTTCAGGTGTGCACCAGCCAGACTGTTTTGCTATCAGTGTTTCAGGTGTGCACCAGCCAGACTGTTTGGCTATCAGTGTTTCAGGTGCGCACCAGCCAGACTGTTGTGTTTGGCTATCAGTGTTTCAGGTGTGCACCAGCCAGACTGTTTGGCTATCAATGTTTCAGGTGTGCACCAGCCAGACTGTTTGGCTATCAGTGTTTCAGGTGCGCACCAGCCAGATTGTTTGGCTATCAGTGTTTCAGGTGTGCACCAGCCAGACTGTTTTGCTATCAGTGTTTCAGGTGTGCACCAGCCAGACTGTTTGGCTATCAGTGTTTCAGGTGTGCACCAGCCAGACTGTTTGGCTATCAGTGTTTTAGGTGCGCACCAGCCAGACTGTTGTGTTTGGCAATCAGTGTTTCAGGTGCGCACCAGCCAGTCTGTTTGGCTATCAGTGTTTCAGGTGCGCACCAGCCAGAATGTTGTGTTTGGCTATCAGTGTTTCAGGTGCGCACCAGCCAGACTGTTGTGTTTTGCAATCAGTGTTTCAGGTGTGCACCAGCCAGACTGTTTGGCTATCAGTGTTTCAGTTGTGCATCAGCCAGACTGTTTGGCTATCAGTGTTTCAGGTGTGCACCAGCCAGACTGTTTGGCTATCAGTGTTTCAGGTGCGCACCAGCCAGACTGTTGTGTTTGGCAATCAGTGTTTCAGGTGTGCACCAGCCAGACTGTTTGGCTATCAGTGTTTCAGGTGCGCACCAGCCAGACTGTTGTGTTTGGCAATCAGTGTTTCAGGTGTGCACCAGCCAGACTGTTTGGCTATCAGTGTTTCAGGTGTGCACCAGCCAGACTGTTTGGCTATCAGTGTTTCAGGTGCGCACCAGCCAGACTGTTGTGTTTGGCTATCAGTGTTTCAGGTGCGCACCAGCCAGACTGTTGTGTTTGGCAATCAGTGTTTCAGGTGTGCACCAGCCAGACTGTTTGGCTATCAGTGTTTCAGGTGTGCACCAGCCAGACTGTTTGGCTATCAGTGTTTCAGATGTGCACCAGCCAGACTGTTTGGCTATCAGTGTTTCAGGTGTGCACCAGCCAGACTGTTGTGTGGCTATCAGTGTTTCAGGTGTGCACCAGCCAGACTGTTGTGTTTGGCAATCAGTGTTTCAGGTGTGCACCAGCCAGACGTTTGGCTATCAGTGTTTCAGGTGCGCACCAGCCAGACTGTTGTGTTTGGCAATCAGTGTTTCAGGTGTGCACCAGCCAAACTGTTTGGCTCTCAGTGTTTCAGGTGTGCACCAGCCAGACTGTTGTGTTTGGCTATCAGTGTTTCAGGTGTGCACCAGCCAGACTGTTTGGCTATCAGTGTTTCAGGTGTGCACCAGCCAGACTGTTTTGCTATCAGTGTTTCAGGTGTGCACCAGCCAGACTGTTTGGCTATCAGTGTTTCAGGTGCGCACCAGCCAGACTGTTGTGTTTGGCTATCAGTGTTTCAGGTGTGCACCAGCCAGACTGTTTGGCTATCAGTGTTTCAGGTGTGCACCGGCCAGACTGTTTCGCTATCAGTGTTTCAGGTGTGCACCAGCCAGACTGTTTGGCTATCAGTGTTTCAGGTGCGCACCAGCAAGACTGTTTGGCTATCAGTGTTTCAGGTGCGCACCAGTCAGACTGTTGTTTTTGGCAATCAGTGTTTCAGGTGTGCACCAGCCAGACTGTTGTGTTTGGCTATCAGTGTTTCAGGTGTGCACCAGCCAGACTGTTTGGCTATCAGTGTTTCAGGTGCGCACCAGCCACACTGTTGTGTTTGGCTATCAGTGTTTCAGGGTGTTTCTAGGTGTATCTGTAGCACACTTTTTTCAAAACAAATGGCCACTGGATTGATACAAATAATCATGATTGTGCCAGGTAGGCATAGACTACTTTGTTGTTACCAACCCTAGAATTCGGTGATTTTAGGGGCATGGCCATTTGGCCTTCAAGAGGTGCCCATCTGTCAGGGCACCAAGGCCATCTGTCAGGGCACCAAGGCCATCTGTCAGAGCACCAAAGCCATCTGTCAGGGTACCAAGGCCATCTGTCAGGGCACCAAAGCCATCTGTCAGGGCACCAAAGCCATCTGTCAGGGCACCAAGGCCATCTGTCAGGGAAACAAAGCCATCTGTCAGGGCACCAAGGCCATCTGTCAGGGCACCAAGGCCATCTGTCAGGGTACCAGGGCCATCTGTTCCAAGGCCATCTGTCAGGGTACCAAGACCATGTGTACCAAGGCCATCTATCAGGGCACCAAGGCCATCTGTAACAAGGCCAACTGTCAGGGTACCAAGACCATCTGTACCAAGGCCATCTGTCAGGGTACCAAGGCCATCTGTACCAAGGCCATCTGTCAGGGCACCAAGGCCATTTGTCAGGGTACCAAGGCCATCTGTACCAAGGCCATCTGTCAGGGTACCAAGACCATCTGTACCAAGGCCATCTGTTAGGGCACCAAGGCCATCTGTACCAAGGCCATCTGTCAGGGTACCAAGGCCATCTGTCAGGGTACCAAGGCCATCTGTACCAAGGCCATCTGTCAGGGCACCAAGCCCATCTGTCATGGCACCAAGGCCATCTGTCAGGGTACCAAGGCCATCTGTCTGGGTACCAAGGCCATCTGTCAGGGTACCAAGGCCATCTGTACCAAGGCCATCTGCCAGGGCACCAAGGCCATCTGTCAGGGTACCAAGACCATCTTTCAGGGTACCAAGGCCATCTGTCAGGGTACCAAGGCCAACTGTACCAAGGCCATCTGTCAGGGCACCAAGGCCATCTGTCAAGGCACCAAGGCCATCTGTCAGGGTACCAAGGCCATCTGTACCAAGGCCATCTGTCAGGGTACCAAGACCATCTGTACCAAGGCCATCTGTAAGAGCACCAAGGCCATCTGTACCAAGGCCATCTGCCAGGGCACCAAGGCAATCTGTCAGGGCACCAAGGCCATCTGTCAGGGTACCAAGGCCATCTGTTCCAAGGCCATATGTCAGGGTACCAAGGCCGTCTGTACCAAGGCCATCTGTCAGGGTGCCAAGGCCATCTGTACCAAGGCCATCTGTCACGGTACCAAGACCATCTGTACCAAGGCCATCTGTCAGGGCACCAAGGCCATCTGTACCAAGGCCATCTGTCAGGGTACCAAGGCCATCTGTACCAAGGCCATCTGTCAGGGTACCAAGACCATCTGTACCAAGGCCATCTGTAAGGGCACCAAGGCCATCTGTACCAAGGCCATCTGTCAGGGTACCAACACCATCTGTACCAAGGCCATCTGTCAGGGTACCAAGGCCATCTGTACCAAGGTCATCTGTCAGGGCACCAAGGCCATCTGTCAGGGTACCAAGGCCATCTGTACCAAGGCCATCTGTCAGGGTACCAAGACCATCTGTACCAAGGCCATCTGTTAGGGCACCAAGGCCACCTGTACCAAGGCCATCTGTCAGGGTACCAAGGCCATCTGTACCAAGGCCATCTGTCAGGGCACCAAGCCCATCTGTCATGGCACCAAGGCCATCTGTCAGGGTACCAAGGCCATCTGTCAGGGTACCAAGGCCATCTGTCAGGCTACCAAGGCCATCTGTACCAAGGCCATCTGCCAGGGCACCAAGGCCATCTGTCAGGGTACCAAGACCATCTTTCAGGGTACCAAGGCCATCTGTCAGGGTAACAAGGCCATCTGTACCAAGGCCATCTTTCAGGGCACCAAAGCCATCTGTACCAAGGCCATCTGTCAGGGTACCAAGACCATCTGTACCAAGGCCATCTGTAAGGGCACCAAGGCCATCTGTACCAAGGCCATCTGTCAGGGTACCAAGACCATCTGTACCAAGGCCATCTGTTAGGGCACCAAGGCCATCTGTACCAAGGCCATCTGTCAGGGTACCAAGGCCATCTGTCAGGGTACCAATGCCATCTGTACCAAGGCCATCTGTCAGGGCACCAAGCCCATCTGTCATGGCACCAAGGCCATCTGTCAGGGTACCAGGGCCATCTGTCAGGGTACATAGGCCATCTGCCAGGGCACCAAGGCCATCTGTCAGGGCACCAAGGCCATCTGTCAGGGTACCAAGGCCATCTGTTCCAAGGCCATATGTCAGGGTACCAAGGCCGTCTGTACCAAGGCCATCTGTCAGGGTACCAAGGCCATCTGTACCAAGGCCATCTGTCAGGGTACCAAGACCATCTGTACCAAGGCCATCTGTCAGGGCACCAAGGCCATCTGTACCAAGGCCATCTGTCAGGGTACCAAGGCCATCTGTACCAAGGCCATCTGTCAGGGTACCAAGACCATCTGTACCAAGGCCATCTGTAAGGGCACCAAGGCCATCTGTACCAAGGCCATCTGTCAGGGTACCAAGACCATCTGTACCAAGGCCATCTGTCAGGGTAACAAGGCCATCTGTACCAAGGCCATCTGTCAGGGCACCAAGGCCATCTGTCAGGGTACCAAGGCCATCTGTACCAAGGCCATCTGTCAGGGTACCAAGACCATCTGTACCAAGGCCATCTGTTAGGGCACCAAGGCCATCTGTACCAAGGCCATCTGTCAGGGTACCAAGGCCATCTGTCAGGATACCAAGGCCATCTGTACCAAGGCCATCTGTCAGGGCACCAAGCCCATCTGTCATGGCACCAAGGTCATCTGTCAGGGTACCAAGGCCATCTGTCAGGGTACCAAGGCCATCTGTCAGGGTACCAAGGCCATCTGTACCAAGGCCATCTGCCAGGGCATCAAGGCCATCTGTCAGGGTACCAAGACCATCTTTCAGGGTACCAAGGCCATCTGTCAGGGTAACAAAGCCATCTGTACCAAGGCCATCTTTCAGGGCACCAAGGCCATCTGTACCAAGGCCATCTGTCAGGGTACCAAGACCATCTGTACCAAGGCCATCTGTAAGGGCACCAAGGCCATCTGTACCAAGGCCATCTGTCAGGGTACCAAGGCCATCTGTACTAAGGCAGTCTGTCAGGGCACCAAGGCCATCTGTCAGGGTACCAAGGCCATCTGTACCAAGGCCATCTGTCAGGGCACCAAGCCCATCTGTCATGGCACCAAGGCCATCTGTCAGGGTACCAAGGCCATCTGTCAGGGTACCAAGGCCATCTGTACCAAGGCCATCTGCCAGGGCACCAAGGCCATCTGTCATGGCACCAAGGCCATCTGTCAGGGTACCAAGGCCATCTGTACCAAGGCCATCTGCCAGGGCACCAAGGCCATCTGTCAGGGTACCAAGGCCATCTGTTCCAAGGCCATATGTCAGGGTACCAAGGCCATCTGTACCAAGGCCATCTGTCAGGGTACCAAGGCCATCTGTACCAAGGCCATCTGTCAGGGTACCAAGGCCATCTGTACCAAGGCCATCTGTCAGGGTACCAAGACCATCTGTACCAAGGCCATCTGTTAGGGCACCAAGGCCATCTGTACCAAGGCCATCTGTCAGGGTACCAAGGCCATCTGTCAGGGTACCAAGGCCATCTGTACCAAGGCCATCTGTCAGGGCACCAAGCCCATTTGTCATGGCACCAAGGCCATCTGTCAGGGTACCAAGGCCATCTGTCAGGGTACCAAGGCCATCTGTCAGGGTACCAAGGCCATCTGTACCAAGGCCATCTGCCAGGTCACCAAGGCCATCTGTCAGGATACCAAGACCATCTTTCAGGGTACCAAGGCCATCTGTCAGGGTAACAAGGCCATCTTTACCAAGGCCATCTTTCAGGGCACCAAGGCCATCTGTACCAAGGCCATCTGTCAGGGTACCAAGACCATCTGTACCAAGGCCATCTGTAAGGGCACCAAGGCCATCTGTACCAAGGCCATCTGTCAGGGTACCAAGACCATCTGTTCCAAGGCCATATGTCAGGGTACCAAGGCCATCTGTACCAAGGCCATCTGTCAGGGTACCAAGGCCATCTGTACTAAGGCAATCTGTCAGGGCACCAAGGCCATCTGTCAGGCTACCAAGACCATCTGTACCAAGGCCATCTGTAAGGGCACCAAGGCCATCTGTACCAAGGCCATCTGTCAGGGTACGAAGACCATCTGTACCAAGGCAGTCTGTCAGGGTACCAAGGCCATCTGTACTAAGGCAATCTGTCAGGGCACCAAGGCCATCTGTCAGGGTACCAAGGCCATCTGTACCAAGGCCATCTGTCAGGGCACCAAGCCCATCTGTCATGGCACCAAGGCCATCTGTCAGGGTACCAAGGCCATCTGTACCAAGGCCATCTGCCAGGGCACCAAGGCCATCTGTCAGGGCACCAAGGCCATCTGTCAGGGTACCAAGGCCATCTGTTCCAAGGCCATCTGTCAGGGTACCAAGGCCATCTGTACCAAGGCCATCTGTCAGGGTACCAAGGCCATCTGTACCAAGGCCATCTGTCAGTGTACCAAGACCATCTGTACCAAGTCCATATGTTAGGGCACCAAGGCCATCTGTACCAAGGCCATCTGTCAGGGTACCAAGACCATCTGTCAGGGTACCAAGGCCATCTGTACCAAGGCCATCTGTCAGGGCACCAAGCCCATCTGTCATGGCACCAAGGCCATCTGTCAGGGTACCAAGGCCATCTGTCAGGGTACCAAGGCCATTTGTCAGGGTACCAAGGCCATCTGTACCAAGGCAGTCTGCCAGGGCACCAAGGCCATCTGTCAGGGTACCAAGATCATCTTTCAGGGTACCAAGGCCATCTGTCAGGGTAACAAGGCCATCTGTACCAAGGCCATCTTTCAGGGCACCAAGGCCATCTGTACCAAGGCCATCTGTCAGGGTACCAAGACCATCTGTACCAAGGCCATCTGTAAGGGCACCAAGGCCATCTGTACCAAGGCCATCTGTCAGGGTACCAAGACCATCTGTACCAAGGCCATCTAACAGGGTACCAAGGCCATCTGTACTAAGGCATTCTGTCAGGGCACCAAGGCCATCTGTCAGGGTACCAAGACCATCTGTACCAAGGCCATCTGTAAGGGCACCAAGGCCATCTGTACCAAGGCCATCTGTCAGGGCACCAAGCCCATCTGTCATGGCACCAAGGCCATCTGTCAGGGTACCAAGGCCATCTGTCAGGGTACCAAGGCCATCTGTCAGGGTACCAAGGCCATCTGTACCAAGGCCATCTGCCAGGGCACCAAGGCCATCTGTCAGGGCACCAAGGCCATCTGTCAGGGTACCAAGGCCATCTGTTCCAAGGCCATATGTCAGGGTACCAAGGCCATCTGCACCAAGGCCATCTTTCAGGGTACCAAGGCCATCTGTACCAAGGCCATCTGTCAGGGCACCAAGCCCATCTGTCATGGCACCAAGGCCATCTGTCAGGGTACCAAGGCCATCTGTCAGGGTACCAAGGCCATCTGTCAGGGTACCAAGGCCATCTGTACCAAGGCCATCTGCCAGGGCACCAAGGCCATCTGTCAGGGTACCAAGACCATCTTTCAGGGTACCAAGGCCATCTGTCAGGGTAACAAGGCCATCTGTACCAAGGCCATCTTTCAGGGCACCAAGGCCATCTGTACCAAGGCCATCTGTCAGGGTACCAAGACCATCTGTACCAAGGCCATCTGTAAGGGCACCAAGGCCATCTGTACCAAGGCCATCTGTCAGGGTACCAAGACCATCTGTACCAAGGCCATCTGTTAGGGCACCAAGGCCATCTGTACCAAGGCCATCTGTCAGGGTACCAAGGCCATCTGTCAGGGTACCAATGCCATCTGTACCAAGGCCATCTGTCAGGGCACCAAGCCCATCTGTCATGGCACCAAGGCCATCTGTCAGGGTACCAGGGCCATCTGTCAGGGTACCAAGGCCATCTGTCAGGGTACCAAGGCCATCTGTACCAAGGCCATCTGCCAGGGCACCAAGGCCATCTGTCAGGGCACCAAGGCCATCTGTCAGGGTACCAAGGCCATCTGTTCCAAGGCCATATGTCAGTGTACCAAGGCCGTCTGTACCAAGGCCATCTGTCAGGGTACCAAGGCCATCTGTACCAAGGCCATCTGTCAGGGTACCAAGACCATCTGTACCAAGGCCATCTGTCAGTGCACCAAGGCCATCTGTACCAAGGCCATCTGTCAGGGTACCAAGGCCATCTGTACCAAGGCCATCTGTCAGGGTACCAAGACCATCTGTACCAAGGCCATCTGTAAGGGCACCACGGCCATCTGTACCAAGGCCATCTGTCAGGGTACCAAGACCATCTGTACCAAGGCCATCTGTCAGGGTAACAAGGCCATCTGTACCAAGGCCATCTGTCAGGGCACCAAGGCCATCTGTCAGGGTACCAAGGCCATCTGTACCAAGGCCATCTGTCAGGGTACCAAGACCATCTGTACCAAGGCCATCTGTTAGGGCACCAAGGCCATCTGTACCAAGGCCATCTGTCAGGGTACCAAGGCCATCTGTCAGGATACCAAGGCCATCTGTACAAAGGCCATCTGCCAGGGCACCAAGGCCATCTGTCAGGGTACCAAGACCATCTTTCAGGGTACCAAGGCCATCTGTCAGGGTAACAAGGCCATCTGTACCAAGGCCATCTTTCAGGGCACCAAGGCCATCTGTACCAAGGCCATCTGTCAGGGTACCAAGACCATCTGTACCAAGGCCATCTGTAAGGGCACCAAGGCCATCTGTACCAAGGCCATCTGTCAGGGTACCAAGACCATCTGTACCAAGGCCATCTGTTAGGGCACCAAGGCCATCTGTACCAAGGCCATCTGTCAGGGTACCAAGGCCATCTGTCAGGGTACCAATGCCATCTGTACCAAGGCCATCTGTCAGGGCACCAAGCCCATTTGTCATGGCACCAAGGCCATCTGTCAGGGTACCAGGGCCATCTGTCAGGGTACCAAGGCCATCTGTCAGGGTACCAAGGCCATCTGTACCAAGGCCATCTGCCAGGGCACCAAGGCCATCTGTCAGGGCACCAAGGCCATCTGTCAGGGTACCAAGGCCATCTGTTCCAAGGCCATATGTCAGGGTACCAAGGCCGTCTGTACCAAGGCCATCTGTCAGGGTACCAAGGCCATCTGTACCAAGGCCATCTGTCAGGGTACCAAGACCATCTGTACCAAGGCCATCTGTCAGGGCACCAAGGCCATCTGTACCAAGGCCATCTGTCAGGGTACCAAGGCCATCTGTACCAAGGCCATCTGTCAGGGTACCAAGACCATCTGTACCAAGGCCATCTGTAAGGGCACCAAGGCCATCTGTACCAAGGCCATCTGTCAGGGTACCAAGACCATCTGTACCAAGGCCATCTGTCAGGGTAACAAGGCCATCTGTACCAAGGCCATCTGTCAGGGCACCAAGGCCATCTGTCAGGGTACCAAAGCCATCTGTACCAAGGCCATCTGTCAGGGTACCAAGACCATCTGTACCAAGGCCATCTGTTAGGGCACCAAGGCCATCTGTACCAAGGCCATCTGTCAGGGTACCAAGGCCATCTGTCAGGATACCAAGGCCATCTGTACCAAGGCCATCTGTCAGGGCACCAAGCCCATCTGTCATGGCACCAAGGCCATCTGTCAGGGTACCAAGGCCATCTGTCAGGGTACCAAGGCCATCTGTCAGGGTACCAAGGCCATCTGTACCAAGGCCATCTGCCAGGTCACCAAGGCCATCTGTCAGGATACCAAGACCATCTTTCAGGGTACCAAGGCCATCTGTCAGGGTAACAAGGCCATCTGTACCAAGGCCATCTTTCAGGGCACCAAGGCCATCTGTACCAAGGCCATCTGTCAGGGTACCAAGACCATCTGTACCAAGGCCATCTGTAAGGGCACCAAGGCCATCTGTACCAAGGCCATCTGTCAGGGTACCAAGACCATCTGTTCCAAGGCCATATGTCAGGGTACCAAGGCCATCTGTACCAAGGCCATCTGTCAGGGTACCAAGGCCATCTGTACTAAGGCAATCTGTCAGGGCACCAAGGCCATCTGTCAGGCTACCAAGACCATCTGTACCAAGGCCATCTGTAAGGGCACCAAGGCCATCTGTACCAAGGCCATCTGTCAGGGTACGAAGACCATCTGTACCAAGGCAGTCTGTCAGGGTACCAAGGCCATCTGTACTAAGGCAATCTGTCAGGGCACCAAGGCCATCTGTCAGGGTACCAAGGCCATCTGTCAGGGTACCAAGGCCATCTGTCAGGGTACCAAGGCCATCTGTACCAAGGCCATCTGCCAGGGCACCAAGGCCATCTGTCAGGGCACCAAGGCCATCTGTCAGGGTACCAAGGCCATCTGTTCCAAGGCCATCTGTCAGGGTACCAAGGCCATCTGTACCAAGGCCATCTGTCAGGGTACCAAGGCCATCTGTACCAAGGCCATCTGTCAGGGTACCAAGACCATCTGTACCAAGTCCATGTGTTAGGGCACCAAGGCCATCTGTACCAAGGCCATCTGTCAGGGTACCAAGGCCATCTGTCAGGGTACCAAGGCCATCTGTACCAAGGCCATCTGTCAGGGCACCAAGCCCATCTGTCATGGCACCAAGGCCATCTGTCAGGGTACCAAGGCCATCTGTCAGGGTACCAAGGCCATTTGTCAGGGTACCAAGGCCATCTGTACCAAGGCCATCTGTCAGGGCACCAAGGCCATCTGTCAGGGTACCAAGGCCATCTGTACCAAGGCCATCTGTCAGGGTACCAAGACCATCTGTCATGGCACCAAGGCCATCTGTCAGGGTACCAGGGCCATCTGTCAGGGTACCAAGGCCATCTGTCAGGGTACCAAGGCCATCTGTACCAAGGCCATCTGCCAGGGCACCAAGGCCATCTGTCAGGGCACCAAGGCCATCTGTCAGGGTACCAAGGCCATCTGTTCCAAGGCCATATGTCAGTGTACCAAGGCCGTCTGTACCAAGGCCATCTGTCAGGGTACCAAGGCCATCTGTACCAAGGCCATCTGTCAGGGTACCAAGACCATCTGTACCAAGGCCATCTGTCAGTGCACCAAGGCCATCTGTACCAAGGCCATCTGTCAGGGTACCAAGGCCATCTCTACCAAGGCCATCTGTCAGGGTACCAAGACCATCTGTACCAAGGCCATCTGTAAGGGCACCAAGGCCATCTGTACCAAGGCCATCTGTCAGGGTACCAAGACCATCTGTACCAAGGCCATCTGTCAGGGTAACAAGGCCATCTGTACCAAGGCCATCTGTCAGGGCACCAAGGCCATCTGTCAGGGTACCAAGGCCATCTGTACCAAGGCCATCTGTCAGGGTACCAAGACCATCTGTACCAAGGCCATCTGTTAGGGCACCAAGGCCATCTGTACCAAGGCCATCTGTCAGGGTACCAAGGCCATCTGTCAGGATACCAAGGCCATCTGTACCAAGGCCATCTGTCAGGGTAACAAGGCCATCTGTACCAAGGCCATCTTTCAGGGCACCAAGGCCATCTGTACCAAGGCCATCTGTCAGGGTACCAAGACCATCTGTACCAAGGCCATCTGTAAGTGCACCAAGGCCATCTGTACCAAGGCCATCTGTCAGGGTACCAAGACCATCTGTACCAAGGCCATCTGTTAGGGCACCAAGGCCATCTGTACCAAGGCCATCTGTCAGGGTACCAAGGCCATCTGTACCAAGGCCATCTGTCAGGGCACCAAGGCCATCTGTCAGGGTACCAAGGCCATCTGTACCAAGGCCATCTGTCAGGGCACCAAGCCCATTTGTCATGGCACCAAGGCCATCTGTCAGGGTACCAAGGCCATCTGTCAGGGTACCAAGGCCATCTGTACCAAGGCCATCTGCCAGGGCACCAAGGCCATCTGTCAGGGCACCAAGGCCATCTGTCAGGGTACCAAGGCCATCTGTTCCAAGGCCATATGTCAGGGTACCAAGGCCGTCTGTACCAAGGCCATCTGTCAGGGTACCAAGGCCATCTGTACCAAGGCCATCTGTCAGGGTACCAAGACCATCTGTACCAAGGCCATCTGTCAGGACACCAAGGCCATCTGTACCAAGGCCATCTGTCAGGGTACCAAGGCCATCTGTACCAAGGCCATCTGTCAGGGTACCAAGACCATCTGTACCAAGGCCATCTGTAAGGGCACCAAGGCCATCTGTACCAAGGCCATCTGTCAGGGTACCAAGACCATCTGTACCAAGGCCATCTGTCAGGGTAACAAGGCCATCTGTACCAAGGCCATCTGTCAGGGCACCAAGGCCATCTGTCAGGGTACCAAGGCCATCTGTACCAAGGCCATCTGTCAGGGTACCAAGACCATCCGTACCAAGGCCATCTGTTAGGGCACCAAGGCCATCTGTACCAAGGCCATCTGTCAGGGTACCAAGGCCATCTGTCAGGATACCAAGGCCATCTGTACCAAGGCCATCTGTCAGGGCACCAAGCCCATCTGTCATGGCACCAAGGCCATCTGTCAGGGTACCAAGGCCATCTGTCAGGGTACCAAGGCCATCTGTCAGTGTACCAAGGCCATCTGTACCAAGGCCATCTGCCAGGGCACCAAGGCCATCTGTCAGGGTACCAAGACCATCTTTCAGGGTACCAAGGCCATCTGTCAGGGTAACAAGGCCATCTGTACCAAGGCCATCTTTCAGGGCACCAAGGCCATCTGTACCAAGGCCATCTGTCAGGGTACCAAGACCATCTGTACCAAGGCCATCTGTAAGGGCACCAAGGCCATCTGTACCAAGGCCATCTGTCAGGGTACCAAGGCCATCTGTACTAAGGCAATCTGTCAGGGCACCAAGGCCATCTGTCAGGGTACCAAGGCCATCTGTACCAAGGCCATCTGTCAGGGCACCAAGCCCATCTGTCATGGCACCAAGGCCATCTATCAGGGTACCAAGGCCATCTGTCAGGGTACCAAGGCCATCTGTACCAAGGCCATCTGCCAGGGCACCAAGGCCATCTGTCAGGGCACCAAGGCCATCTGTCAGGGTACCAAGGCCATCTGTTCCAAGGCCATATGTCAGGGTACCAAGGCCATCTGTACCAAGGCCATCTGTCAGGGTACCAAGGCCATCTGTACCATGGCCATCTGTCAGGGTACCAAGGCCATCTGTACTAAGGCCATCTGTCAGGGTACCAAGACCATCTGTACCAAGGCCATCTGTTAGGGCACCAAGGCCATCTGTACCAAGGCCATCTGTCAGGGTACCAAGGCCATCTGTCAGGGTACCAAGGCCATCTGTACCAAGGCCATCTGTCAGGGCACCAAGCCCGTCTGTCATGGCACCAAGGCCATCTGTCAGGGTACCAAGGCCATCTGTCAGGGTACCAAGGCCATCTGTCAGGGTACCAAGGCCATCTGTACCAAGGCCATCTGCCAGGTCACCAAGGCCATCTGTCAGGGTACCAAGACCATCTTTCAGGGTACCAAGGCCATCTGTCAGGGTAACAAGGCCATCTGTACCAAGGCCATCTTTCAGGGCACCAAGGCCATCTGTACCAAGGCCATCTGTCAGGGTACCAAGACCATCTGTACCAAGGCCATCTGTAAGGGCACCAAGGCCATCTGTACCAAGGCCATCTGTCAGGGTACCAAGACCATCTGTACCAAGGCCATCTGTCAGGGTACCAAGGCCATCTGTACTAAGGCAATCTGTCAGGGCACCAAGGCCATCTGTCAGGCTACCAAGACCATCTGTACCAAGGCCATCTGTAAGGGCACCAAGGCCATCTGTACCAAGGCCATCTGTCAGGGTACGAAGACCATCTGTACCAAGGCAGTCTGTCAGGGTACCAAGGCCATCTGTACTAAGGCAATCTGTCAGGGCACCAAGGCCATCTGTCAGGGTACCAAGGCCATCTGTACCAAGGCCATCTGTCAGGGCACCAAGCCCATCTGTCATGGCACCAAGGCCATCTGTCAGGGTACCAAGGCCATCTGTCAGGGTACCAAGGCCATCTGTCAGGGTACCAAGGCCATCTGTACCAAGGCCATCTGCCAGGGCACCAAGGCCATCTGTCAGGGCACCAAGGCCATCTGTCAGGGTACCAAGGCCATCTGTTCCAAGGCCATCTGTCAGGGTACCAAGGCCATCTGTACCTAGGCCATCTGTCAGGGTACCAAGGCCATCTGTACCAAGGCCATCTGTCAGGGTACCAAGACCATCTGTACCAAGGCCATGTGTTAGGGCACCAAGGCCATCTGTACCAAGGCCATCTGTCAGGGCACCAAGGCCATCTGTCAGGGTACCAAGGCCATCTGTACCAAGGCCATCTGTCAGGGTACCAAGACCATCTGTACCAAGGCCATCTGTTAGGGCACCAAGGCCATCTGTACCAAGGCCATCTGTCAGGGTACCAAGGCCATCTGTCAGGATACCAAGGCCATCTGTACCAAGGCCATCTGTCAGGGCACCAAGCCCATCTGTCATGGCACCAAGGCCATCTGTCAGGGTACCAAGGCCATCTGTCAGGGTACCAAGGCCATCTGTCAGGGTACCAAGGCCATCTGTACCAAGGCCATCTGCCAGGGCACCAAGGCCATCTGTCAGGGTACCAAGACCATCTGTCAGGGTACCAAGGCCATCTGTCAGGGTACCAAGACCATCTGTCAGGGTACCAAGACCATCTGTACCAAGGCCATCTGTCAGGGTACCAAGGCCATCTGTACTAAGGCAATCTGTCAGGGCACCAAGGCCATCTGTCAGGCTACCAAGACCATCTGTACCAAGGCCATCTGTAAGGGCACCAAGGCCATCTGTACCAAGGCCATCTGTCAGGGTACGAAGACCATCTGTACCAAGGCAGTCTGTCAGGGTACCAAGGCCATCTGTACTAAGGCAATCTGTCAGGGCACCAAGGCCATCTGTCAGGGTACCAAGGCCATCTGTACCAAGGCCATCTGTCAGGGCACCAAGCCCATCTGTCATGGCACCAAGGCCATCTGTCAGGGTACCAAGGCCATCTGTCAGGGTACCAAGGCCATCTGTCAGGGTACCAAGGCCATCTGTACCAAGGCCATCTGCCAGGGCACCAAGGCCATCTGTCAGGGCACCAAGGCCATCTGTCAGGGTACCAAGGCCATCTGTTCCAAGGCCATCTGTCAGGGTACCAAGGCCATCTGTACCTAGGCCATCTGTCAGGGTACCAAGGCCATCTGTACCAAGGCCATCTGTCAGGGTACCAAGACCATCTGTACCAAGGCCATGTGTTAGGGCACCAAGGCCATCTGTACCAAGGCCATCTGTCAGGGCACCAAGGCCATCTGTCAGGGTACCAAGGCCATCTGTACCAAGGCCATCTGTCAGGGTACCAAGACCATCTGTACCAAGGCCATCTGTTAGGGCACCAAGGCCATCTGTACCAAGGCCATCTGTCAGGGTACCAAGGCCATCTGTCAGGATACCAAGGCCATCTGTACCAAGGCCATCTGTCAGGGCACCAAGCCCATCTGTCATGGCACCAAGGCCATCTGTCAGGGTACCAAGGCCATCTGTCAGGGTACCAAGGCCATCTGTCAGGGTACCAAGGCCATCTGTACCAAGGCCATCTGCCAGGGCACCAAGGCCATCTGTCAGGGTACCAAGACCATCTGTCAGGGTACCAAGGCCATCTGTCAGGGTACCAAGGCCATCTGTACCAAGGCCATCTGTCAGGGTACCAAGACCATCTGTACCAAGGCCATCTGTCAGGGTACCAAGGCCATCTGTACTAAGGCAATCTGTCAGGGCACCAAGGCCATCTGTCAGGCTACCAAGACCATCTGTACCAAGGCCATCTGTAAGGGCACCAAGGCCATCTGTACCAAGGCCATCTGTCAGGGTACGAAGACCATCTGTACCAAGGCAGTCTGTCAGGGTACCAAGGCCATCTGTACTAAGGCAATCTGTCAGGGCACCAAAGCCATCTGTCAGGGTACCAAGGCCATCTGTACCAAGGCCATCTGTCAGGGCACCAAGCCCATCTGTCATGGCACCAAAGCCATCTGTCAGGGTACCAAGGCCATCTGTCAGGGTACCAAGGCCATCTGTCAGGGTACCAAGGCCATCTGTACCAAGGCCATCTGCCAGGGCACCAAGGCCATCTGTCAGGGCACCAAGGCCATCTGTCAGGGTACCAAGGCCATCTGTTCCAAGGCCATCTGTCAGGGTACCAAGGCCATCTGTACCAAGGCCATCTGTCAGGGTACCAAGGCCATCTGTACCAAGGCCATCTGTCAGGGTACCAAGACCATCTGTACCAAGGCCATGTGTTAGGGCACCAAGGCCATCTGTACCAAGGCCATCTGTCAGGGTACCAAGGCCATCTGTCAGGGTACCAAGGCCATCTGTATCAAGGCCATCTGTCAGGGCACCAAGCCCATCTGTCATGGCACCAAGGCCATCTGTCAGGGTACCAAGGCCATCTGTCAGGGTACCAAGGCCATTTGTCAGGGTACCAAGGCCATCTGTACCAAGGCAGTCTGCCAGGGCACCAAGGCCATCTGTCAGGGTACCAAGACCATCTTTCAGGGTACCAAGGCCATCTGTCAGGGTAACAAGGCCATCTGTACCAAGGCCATCTTTCACGGCACCAAGGCCATCTGTACCAAGGCCATCTGTCAGGGTTCCAAGGCCATCTGTCAGGATACCAAGGCCATCTGTACCAAGGCCATCTGTCAGGGCACCAAGCCCATCTGTCATGGCACCAAGGCCATCTGTCAGGGTACCAAGGCCATCTGTCAGGGTACCAAGGCCATCTGTCAGGGTACCAAGGCCATCTGTACCAAGGCCATCTGCCAGGGCACCAAGGCCATCTGTCAGGGTACCAAGACCATCTGTCAGGGTACCAAGGCCATCTGTCAGGGTACCAAGGCCATCTGTACCAAGGCCATCTGTCAGGGTACCAAGACCATCTGTACCAAGGCCATCTGTCAGGGTACCAAGGCCATCTGTACTAAGGCAATCTGTCAGGGCACCAAGGCCATCTGTCAGGCTACCAAGACCATCTGTACCAAGGCCATCTGTAAGGGCACCAAGGCCATCTGTACCAAGGCCATCTGTCAGGGTACGAAGACCATCTGTACCAAGGCAGTCTGTCAGGGTACCAAGGCCATCTGTACTAAGGCAATCTGTCAGGGCACCAAAGCCATCTGTCAGGGTACCAAGGCCATCTGTACCAAGGCCATCTGTCAGGGCACCAAGCCCATCTGTCATGGCACCAAAGCCATCTGTCAGGGTACCAAGGCCATCTGTCAGGGTACCAAGGCCATCTGTCAGGGTACCAAGGCCATCTGTACCAAGGCCATCTGCCAGGGCACCAAGGCCATCTGTCAGGGCACCAAGGCCATCTGTCAGGGTACCAAGGCCATCTGTTCCAAGGCCATCTGTCAGGGTACCAAGGCCATCTGTACCAAGGCCATCTGTCAGGGTACCAAGGCCATCTGTACCAAGGCCATCTGTCAGGGTACCAAGACCATCTGTACCAAGGCCATGTGTTAGGGCACCAAGGCCATCTGTACCAAGGCCATCTGTCAGGGTACCAAGGCCATCTGTCAGGGTACCAAGGCCATCTGTATCAAGGCCATCTGTCAGGGCACCAAGCCCATCTGTCATGGCACCAAGGCCATCTGTACCAAGGCCATCTGTCAGGGTTCCAAGGCCATCTGTCAGGATACCAAGGCCATCTGTACCAAGGCCATCTGTCAGGGCACCAAGCCCATCTGTCATGGCACCAAGGCCATCTGTCAGGGTACCAAGGCCATCTGTCAGGGTACCAAGGCCATCTGTCAGGGTACCAAGGCCATCTGTACCAAGGCCATCTGCCAGGGCACCAAGGCCATCTGTCAGGGTACCAAGACCATCTGTCAGGGTACCAAGGCCATCTGTCAGGGTACCAAGGCCATCTGTACCAAGGCCATCTGTCAGGGTACCAAGACCATCTGTACCAAGGCCATCTGTCAGGGTACCAAGGCCATCTGTACTAAGGCAATCTGTCAGGGCACCAAGGCCATCTGTCAGGCTACCAAGACCATCTGTACCAAGGCCATCTGTAAGGGCACCAAGGCCATCTGTACCAAGGCCATCTGTCAGGGTACGAAGACCATCTGTACCAAGGCAGTCTGTCAGGGTACCAAGGCCATCTGTACTAAGGCAATCTGTCAGGGCACCAATGCCATCTGTCAGGGTACCAAGGCCATCTGTCAGGGTACCAAGGCCATCTGTCAGGGTACCAAGGCCATCTGTACCAAGGCCATCTGCCAGGGCACCAAGGCCATCTGTCAGGGCACCAAGGCCATCTGTCAGGGTACCAAGGCCATCTGTTCCAAGGCCATCTGTCAGGGTACCAAGGCCATCTGTACCAAGGCCATCTGTCAGGGTACCAAGGCCATCTGTACCAAGGCCATCTGTCAGGGTACCAAGACCATCTGTACCAAGTCCATGTGTTAGGGCACCAAGGCCATCTGTACCAAGGCCATCTGTCAGGGTACCAAGGCCATCTGTCAGGGTACCAAGGCCATCTGTACCAAGGCCATCTGTCAGGGCACCAAGCCCATCTGTCATGGCACCAAGGCCATCTGTCAGGGTACCAAGGCCATCTGTCAGGGTACCAAGGCCATTTGTCAGGGTACCAAGGCCATCTGTACCAAGGCCATCTGTCAGGGCACCAAGGCCATCTGTCAGGGTACCAAGGCCATCTGTACCAAGGCCATCTGTCAGGGTACCAAGACCATCTGTCATGGCACCAAGGCCATCTGTCAGGGTACCAGGGCCATCTGTCAGGGTACCAAGGCCATCTGTCAGGGTACCAAGGCCATCTGTACCAAGGCCATCTGCCAGGGCACCAAGGCCATCTGTCAGGGCACCAAGGCCATCTGTCAGGGTACCAAGGCCATCTGTTCCAAGGCCATATGTCAGTGTACCAAGGCCGTCTGTACCAAGGCCATCTGTCAGGGTACCAAGGCCATCTGTACCAAGGCCATCTGTCAGGGTACCAAGACCATCTGTACCAAGGCCATCTGTCAGTGCACCAAGGCCATCTGTACCAAGGCCATCTGTCAGGGTACCAAGGCCATCTCTACCAAGGCCATCTGTCAGGGTACCAAGACCATCTGTACCAAGGCCATCTGTAAGGGCACCAAGGCCATCTGTACCAAGGCCATCTGTCAGGGTACCAAGACCATCTGTACCAAGGCCATCTGTCAGGGTAACAAGGCCATCTGTACCAAGGCCATCTGTCAGGGCACCAAGGCCATCTGTCAGGGTACCAAGGCCATCTGTACCAAGGCCATCTGTCAGGGTACCAAGACCATCTGTACCAAGGCCATCTGTTAGGGCACCAAGGCCATCTGTACCAAGGCCATCTGTCAGGGTACCAAGGCCATCTGTCAGGATACCAAGGCCATCTGTACCAAGGCCATCTGTCAGGGTAACAAGGCCATCTGTACCAAGGCCATCTTTCAGGGCACCAAGGCCATCTGTACCAAGGCCATCTGTCAGGGTACCAAGACCATCTGTACCAAGGCCATCTGTAAGTGCACCAAGGCCATCTGTACCAAGGCCATCTGTCAGGGTACCAAGACCATCTGTACCAAGGCCATCTGTTAGGGCACCAAGGCCATCTGTACCAAGGCCATCTGTCAGGGTACCAAGGCCATCTGTACCAAGGCCATCTGTCAGGGCACCAAGGCCATCTGTCAGGGTACCAAGGCCATCTGTACCAAGGCCATCTGTCAGGGCACCAAGCCCATTTGTCATGGCACCAAGGCCATCTGTCAGGGTACCAAGGCCATCTGTCAGGGTACCAAGGCCATCTGTACCAAGGCCATCTGCCAGGGCACCAAGGCCATCTGTCAGGGCACCAAGGCCATCTGTCAGGGTACCAAGGCCATCTGTTCCAAGGCCATATGTCAGGGTACCAAGGCCGTCTGTACCAAGGCCATCTGTCAGGGTACCAAGGCCATCTGTACCAAGGCCATCTGTCAGGGTACCAAGACCATCTGTACCAAGGCCATCTGTCAGGACACCAAGGCCATCTGTACCAAGGCCATCTGTCAGGGTACCAAGGCCATCTGTACCAAGGCCATCTGTCAGGGTACCAAGACCATCTGTACCAAGGCCATCTGTAAGGGCACCAAGGCCATCTGTACCAAGGCCATCTGTCAGGGTACCAAGACCATCTGTACCAAGGCCATCTGTCAGGGTAACAAGGCCATCTGTACCAAGGCCATCTGTCAGGGCACCAAGGCCATCTGTCAGGGTACCAAGGCCATCTGTACCAAGGCCATCTGTCAGGGTACCAAGACCATCCGTACCAAGGCCATCTGTTAGGGCACCAAGGCCATCTGTACCAAGGCCATCTGTCAGGGTACCAAGGCCATCTGTCAGGATACCAAGGCCATCTGTACCAAGGCCATCTGTCAGGGCACCAAGCCCATCTGTCATGGCACCAAGGCCATCTGTCAGGGTACCAAGGCCATCTGTCAGGGTACCAAGGCCATCTGTCAGTGTACCAAGGCCATCTGTACCAAGGCCATCTGCCAGGGCACCAAGGCCATCTGTCAGGGTACCAAGACCATCTTTCAGGGTACCAAGGCCATCTGTCAGGGTAACAAGGCCATCTGTACCAAGGCCATCTTTCAGGGCACCAAGGCCATCTGTACCAAGGCCATCTGTCAGGGTACCAAGACCATCTGTACCAAGGCCATCTGTAAGGGCACCAAGGCCATCTGTACCAAGGCCATCTGTCAGGGTACCAAGGCCATCTGTACTAAGGCAATCTGTCAGGGCACCAAGGCCATCTGTCAGGGTACCAAGGCCATCTGTACCAAGGCCATCTGTCAGGGCACCAAGCCCATCTGTCATGGCACCAAGGCCATCTATCAGGGTACCAAGGCCATCTGTCAGGGTACCAAGGCCATCTGTACCAAGGCCATCTGCCAGGGCACCAAGGCCATCTGTCAGGGCACCAAGGCCATCTGTCAGGGTACCAAGGCCATCTGTTCCAAGGCCATATGTCAGGGTACCAAGGCCATCTGTACCAAGGCCATCTGTCAGGGTACCAAGGCCATCTGTACCATGGCCATCTGTCAGGGTACCAAGGCCATCTGTACTAAGGCCATCTGTCAGGGTACCAAGACCATCTGTACCAAGGCCATCTGTTAGGGCACCAAGGCCATCTGTACCAAGGCCATCTGTCAGGGTACCAAGGCCATCTGTCAGGGTACCAAGGCCATCTGTACCAAGGCCATCTGTCAGGGCACCAAGCCCGTCTGTCATGGCACCAAGGCCATCTGTCAGGGTACCAAGGCCATCTGTCAGGGTACCAAGGCCATCTGTCAGGGTACCAAGGCCATCTGTACCAAGGCCATCTGCCAGGTCACCAAGGCCATCTGTCAGGGTACCAAGACCATCTTTCAGGGTACCAAGGCCATCTGTCAGGGTAACAAGGCCATCTGTACCAAGGCCATCTTTCAGGGCACCAAGGCCATCTGTACCAAGGCCATCTGTCAGGGTACCAAGACCATCTGTACCAAGGCCATCTGTAAGGGCACCAAGGCCATCTGTACCAAGGCCATCTGTCAGGGTACCAAGACCATCTGTACCAAGGCCATCTGTCAGGGTACCAAGGCCATCTGTACTAAGGCAATCTGTCAGGGCACCAAGGCCATCTGTCAGGCTACCAAGACCATCTGTACCAAGGCCATCTGTAAGGGCACCAAGGCCATCTGTACCAAGGCCATCTGTCAGGGTACGAAGACCATCTGTACCAAGGCAGTCTGTCAGGGTACCAAGGCCATCTGTACTAAGGCAATCTGTCAGGGCACCAAGGCCATCTGTCAGGGTACCAAGGCCATCTGTACCAAGGCCATCTGTCAGGGCACCAAGCCCATCTGTCATGGCACCAAGGCCATCTGTCAGGGTACCAAGGCCATCTGTCAGGGTACCAAGGCCATCTGTCAGGGTACCAAGGCCATCTGTACCAAGGCCATCTGCCAGGGCACCAAGGCCATCTGTCAGGGCACCAAGGCCATCTGTCAGGGTACCAAGGCCATCTGTTCCAAGGCCATCTGTCAGGGTACCAAGGCCATCTGTACCTAGGCCATCTGTCAGGGTACCAAGGCCATCTGTACCAAGGCCATCTGTCAGGGTACCAAGACCATCTGTACCAAGGCCATGTGTTAGGGCACCAAGGCCATCTGTACCAAGGCCATCTGTCAGGGCACCAAGGCCATCTGTCAGGGTACCAAGGCCATCTGTACCAAGGCCATCTGTCAGGGTACCAAGACCATCTGTACCAAGGCCATCTGTTAGGGCACCAAGGCCATCTGTACCAAGGCCATCTGTCAGGGTACCAAGGCCATCTGTCAGGATACCAAGGCCATCTGTACCAAGGCCATCTGTCAGGGCACCAAGCCCATCTGTCATGGCACCAAGGCCATCTGTCAGGGTACCAAGGCCATCTGTCAGGGTACCAAGGCCATCTGTCAGGGTACCAAGGCCATCTGTACCAAGGCCATCTGCCAGGGCACCAAGGCCATCTGTCAGGGTACCAAGACCATCTGTCAGGGTACCAAGGCCATCTGTCAGGGTACCAAGGCCATCTGTACCAAGGCCATCTGTCAGGGTACCAAGACCATCTGTACCAAGGCCATCTGTCAGGGTACCAAGGCCATCTGTACTAAGGCAATCTGTCAGGGCACCAAGGCCATCTGTCAGGCTACCAAGACCATCTGTACCAAGGCCATCTGTAAGGGCACCAAGGCCATCTGTACCAAGGCCATCTGTCAGGGTACGAAGACCATCTGTACCAAGGCAGTCTGTCAGGGTACCAAGGCCATCTGTACTAAGGCAATCTGTCAGGGCACCAAAGCCATCTGTCAGGGTACCAAGGCCATCTGTACCAAGGCCATCTGTCAGGGCACCAAGCCCATCTGTCATGGCACCAAAGCCATCTGTCAGGGTACCAAGGCCATCTGTCAGGGTACCAAGGCCATCTGTCAGGGTACCAAGGCCATCTGTACCAAGGCCATCTGCCAGGGCACCAAGGCCATCTGTCAGGGCACCAAGGCCATCTGTCAGGGTACCAAGGCCATCTGTTCCAAGGCCATCTGTCAGGGTACCAAGGCCATCTGTACCAAGGCCATCTGTCAGGGTACCAAGGCCATCTGTACCAAGGCCATCTGTCAGGGTACCAAGACCATCTGTACCAAGGCCATGTGTTAGGGCACCAAGGCCATCTGTACCAAGGCCATCTGTCAGGGTACCAAGGCCATCTGTCAGGGTACCAAGGCCATCTGTATCAAGGCCATCTGTCAGGGCACCAAGCCCATCTGTCATGGCACCAAGGCCATCTGTCAGGGTACCAAGGCCATCTGTCAGGGTACCAAGGCCATTTGTCAGGGTACCAAGGCCATCTGTACCAAGGCAGTCTGCCAGGGCACCAAGGCCATCTGTCAGGGTACCAAGACCATCTTTCAGGGTACCAAGGCCATCTGTCAGGGTAACAAGGCCATCTGTACCAAGGCCATCTTTCACGGCACCAAGGCCATCTGTACCAAGGCCATCTGTCAGGGTTCCAAGGCCATCTGTCAGGATACCAAGGCCATCTGTACCAAGGCCATCTGTCAGGGCACCAAGCCCATCTGTCATGGCACCAAGGCCATCTGTCAGGGTACCAAGGCCATCTGTCAGGGTACCAAGGCCATCTGTCAGGGTACCAAGGCCATCTGTACCAAGGCCATCTGCCAGGGCACCAAGGCCATCTGTCAGGGTACCAAGACCATCTGTCAGGGTACCAAGGCCATCTGTCAGGGTACCAAGGCCATCTGTACCAAGGCCATCTGTCAGGGTACCAAGACCATCTGTACCAAGGCCATCTGTCAGGGTACCAAGGCCATCTGTACTAAGGCAATCTGTCAGGGCACCAAGGCCATCTGTCAGGCTACCAAGACCATCTGTACCAAGGCCATCTGTAAGGGCACCAAGGCCATCTGTACCAAGGCCATCTGTCAGGGTACGAAGACCATCTGTACCAAGGCAGTCTGTCAGGGTACCAAGGCCATCTGTACTAAGGCAATCTGTCAGGGCACCAAAGCCATCTGTCAGGGTACCAAGGCCATCTGTACCAAGGCCATCTGTCAGGGCACCAAGCCCATCTGTCATGGCACCAAAGCCATCTGTCAGGGTACCAAGGCCATCTGTCAGGGTACCAAGGCCATCTGTCAGGGTACCAAGGCCATCTGTACCAAGGCCATCTGCCAGGGCACCAAGGCCATCTGTCAGGGCACCAAGGCCATCTGTCAGGGTACCAAGGCCATCTGTTCCAAGGCCATCTGTCAGGGTACCAAGGCCATCTGTACCAAGGCCATCTGTCAGGGTACCAAGGCCATCTGTACCAAGGCCATCTGTCAGGGTACCAAGACCATCTGTACCAAGGCCATGTGTTAGGGCACCAAGGCCATCTGTACCAAGGCCATCTGTCAGGGTACCAAGGCCATCTGTCAGGGTACCAAGGCCATCTGTATCAAGGCCATCTGTCAGGGCACCAAGCCCATCTGTCATGGCACCAAGGCCATCTGTACCAAGGCCATCTGTCAGGGTTCCAAGGCCATCTGTCAGGATACCAAGGCCATCTGTACCAAGGCCATCTGTCAGGGCACCAAGCCCATCTGTCATGGCACCAAGGCCATCTGTCAGGGTACCAAGGCCATCTGTCAGGGTACCAAGGCCATCTGTCAGGGTACCAAGGCCATCTGTACCAAGGCCATCTGCCAGGGCACCAAGGCCATCTGTCAGGGTACCAAGACCATCTGTCAGGGTACCAAGGCCATCTGTCAGGGTACCAAGGCCATCTGTACCAAGGCCATCTGTCAGGGTACCAAGACCATCTGTACCAAGGCCATCTGTCAGGGTACCAAGGCCATCTGTACTAAGGCAATCTGTCAGGGCACCAAGGCCATCTGTCAGGCTACCAAGACCATCTGTACCAAGGCCATCTGTAAGGGCACCAAGGCCATCTGTACCAAGGCCATCTGTCAGGGTACGAAGACCATCTGTACCAAGGCAGTCTGTCAGGGTACCAAGGCCATCTGTACTAAGGCAATCTGTCAGGGCACCAAAGCCATCTGTCAGGGTACCAAGGCCATCTGTACCAAGGCCATCTGTCAGGGCACCAAGCCCATCTGTCATGGCACAAAAGCCATCTGTCAGGGTACCAAGGCCATCTGTCAGGGTACCAAGGCCATCTGTCAGGGTACCAAGGCCATCTGTACCAAGGCCATCTGCCAGGGCACCAAGGCCATCTGTCAGGGCACCAAGGCCATCTGTCAGGGTACCAAGGCCATCTGTTCCAAGGCCATCTGTCAGGGTACCAAGGCCATCTGTACCAAGGCCATCTGTCAGGGTACCAAGGCCATCTGTACCAAGGCCATCTGTCAGGGTACCAAGACCATCTGTACCAAGGCCATGTGTTAGGGCACCAAGGCCATCTGTACCAAGGCCATCTGTCAGGGTACCAAGGCCATCTGTCAGGGTACCAAGGCCATCTGTATCAAGGCCATCTGTCAGGGCACCAAGCCCATCTGTCATGGCACCAAGGCCATCTGTCAGGGTACCAAGGCCATCTGTCAGGGTACCAAGGCCATTTGTCAGGGTACCAAGGCCATCTGTACCAAGGCAGTCTGCCAGGGCACCAAGGCCATCTGTCAGGGTACCAAGACCATCTTTCAGGGTACCAAGGCCATCTGTCAGGGTAACAAGGCCATCTGTACCAAGGCCATCTTTCACGGCACCAAGGCCATCTGTACCAAGGCCATCTGTCAGGGTTCCAAGACCATCTGTACCAAGGCCATCTGTAAGGGCACCAAGGCCATCTGTACCAAGGCCATCTGTCAGGGTACCAAGACCATCTGTACCAAGGCCATCTGTCAGGGTACCAAGGCAATCTGTACTAAGGCATTCTGTCAGGGCACCAAGGCCATCTGTCAGGGTACCAAGACCATCTGTACCAAGGCCATCTGTAAGGGCACCAAGGCCATCTGTACCAAGGCCATCTGTCAGGGCACCAAGCCCATCTGTCATGGCACCAAGGCCATCTGTCAGGGTACCAAGGCCATCTGTCAGGGTACCAAGGCCATCTGTCAGGGTACCAAGGCCATCTGTACCAAGGCCATCTGCCAGGGCACCAAGGCCATCTGTCAGGGCACCAAGGCCATCTGTCAGGGTACCAAGGCCATCTGTTCCAAGGCCATATGTCAGGGTACCAAGGCCATCTGTACCAAGGCCATCTTTCAGGGTACCAAGGCCATCTGTACCAAGGCCATCTGTCAGGGTACCAAGACCATCTGTACCAAGGCCATCTGTCAGGGCACCAAGGCCATCTGTACCAAGGCCATCTGTCAGGGTACCAAGGCCATCTGTACCAAGGCCATCTGTCAGGGTACCAATACCATCTGTACCAAGGCCATCTGTAAGGGCACAAAGGCCATCTGTACCAAGGCCATCTGTCAGGGTACCAAGACCATCTGTACCAAGGCCATCTGTCAGGGTACCAAGGCCATCTGTACCAAGGCCATCTGTCAGGGCACCAAGGCCATCTGTCAGGGTACCAAGGCCATCTGTCAGGGTACCAAGACCATCTGTACCAAGGCCATCTGTTAGGGCACCAAGGCCATCTGTACCAAGGCCATCTGTCAGGGTACCAAGGCCATCTGTCAGGGTACCAAGGCCATCTGTACCAAGGCCATCTGTCAGGGCACCAAGCCCATCTGTCATGGCACCAAGGCCATCTGTCAGGGTACCAAGGCCATCTGTCAGGGTACCACAGGCCATCTGTACCAAGGCCATCTGCCAGGGCACCAAGGCCATCTGTCAGGGTACCAAGACCATCTTTCAGGGTACCAAGGCCATCTGTCAGGGTAACAAGGCCATCTGTACCAAGGCCATCTTTCAGGGCACCAAGGCCATCTGTACCAAGGCCATCTGTCAGGGTACCAAGACCATCTGTACCAAGGCCATCTGTAAGGGCACCAAGGCCATCTGTACTAAGGCAATCTGTCAGGGCACCAAGGCCATCTGACAGGGTACCAAGGCCATCTGTACCAAGGCCATCTGTCAGGGAACCAAGGCAATCTGTCAGAGCACCAAAGCCATCTGTCAGGGTACCAAGGCCATCTGTCAGGGCACCAAAGCCATCTGTCAGGGCACCAAAGCCATCTGTCAGGGCACCAAGGCCATCTGTCAGGGAAAGAAAGCCATCTGTCAGGGCACCAAGGCCATCTGTCAGGGCACCAAGGCCATCTGTCAGGGAAACAAAGCCATCTGTCAGGGCACCAAGGCCATCTGTCAGGGTACCAGGGCCATCTGTCAGGGTACCAAGGCCATCTGTACCAAGGCCATCTGCCAGGGCACCAAGGCCATCTGTCAGGGTACCAAGACCATCTGTCAGGGTACCAAGGCCATCTGTCAGGGTACCAAAGCCATCTGTACCAAGGCCATCTGTCAGGGTACCAAGACCATCTGTACCAAGGCCATCTGTCAGGGTACCAAGGCCATCTGTACTAAGGCAATCTGTCAGGGCACCAAGGCCATCTGTCAGGCTACCAAGACCATCTGTACCAAGGCCATCTGTAAGGGCACCAAGGCCATCTGTACCAAGGCCATCTGTCAGGGTACGAAGACCATCTGTACCAAGGCAGTCTGTCAGGGTACCAAGGCCATCTGTACTAAGGCAATCTGTCAGGGCACCAAGGCCATCTATCAGGGTACCAAGGCCATCTGTACCAAGGCCATCTGTCAGGGCACCAAGCCCATCTGTCATGGCACCAAGGCCATCTGTCAGGGTACCAAGGCCATCTGTCAGGGTACCAAGGCCATCTGTCAGGGTACCAAGGCCATCTGTACCAAGGCCATCTGCCAGGGCACCAAGGCCATCTGTCAGGGCACCAAGGCCATCTGTCAGGGTACCAAGGCCATCTGTTCCAAGGCCATCTGTCAGGGTACCAAGGCCATCTGTACCAAGGCCATCTGTCAGGGTACCAAGGCCATCTGTACCAAGGCCATCTGTCAGGGTACCAAGACCATCTGTACCAAGGCCATGTGTTAGGGCACCAAGGCCATCTGTACCAAGGCCATCTGTCAGGGTACCAAGGCCATCTGTCAGGGTACCAAGGCCATCTGTACCAAGGCCATCTGCCAGGGCACCAAGGCCATCTGTCAGGGCACCAAGGCCATCTGTCAGGGTACCAAGGCCATCTGTTCCAAGGCCATCTGTCAGGGTACCAAGGCCATCTGTACCAAGGCCATCTGTCAGGGTACCAAGGCCATCTGTACCAAGGCCATCTGTCAGGGTACCAAGACCATCTGTACCAAGGCCATGTGTTAGGGCACCAAGGCCATCTGTACCAAGGCCATCTGTCAGGGTACCAAGGCCATCTGTCAGGGTACCAAGGCCATCTGTATCAAGGCCATCTGTCAGGGCACCAAGCCCATCTGTCATGGCACCAAGGCCATCTGTACCAAGGCCATCTGTCAGGGTTCCAAGGCCATCTGTCAGGATACCAAGGCCATCTGTACCAAGGCCATCTGTCAGGGCACCAAGCCCATCTGTCATGGCACCAAGGCCATCTGTCAGGGTACCAAGGCCATCTGTCAGGGTACCAAGGCCATCTGTCAGGGTACCAAGGCCATCTGTACCAAGGCCATCTGCCAGGGCACCAAGGCCATCTGTCAGGGTACCAAGACCATCTGTCAGGGTACCAAGGCCATCTGTCAGGGTACCAAGGCCATCTGTACCAAGGCCATCTGTCAGGGTACCAAGACCATCTGTACCAAGGCCATCTGTCAGGGTACCAAGGCCATCTGTACTAAGGCAATCTGTCAGGGCACCAAGGCCATCTGTCAGGCTACCAAGACCATCTGTACCAAGGCCATCTGTAAGGGCACCAAGGCCATCTGTACCAAGGCCATCTGTCAGGGTACGAAGACCATCTGTACCAAGGCAGTCTGTCAGGGTACCAAGGCCATCTGTACTAAGGCAATCTGTCAGGGCACCAAAGCCATCTGTCAGGGTACCAAGGCCATCTGTACCAAGGCCATCTGTCAGGGCACCAAGCCCATCTGTCATGGCACCAAAGCCATCTGTCAGGGTACCAAGGCCATCTGTCAGGGTACCAAGGCCATCTGTCAGGGTACCAAGGCCATCTGTACCAAGGCCATCTGCCAGGGCACCAAGGCCATCTGTCAGGGCACCAAGGCCATCTGTCAGGGTACCAAGGCCATCTGTTCCAAGGCCATCTGTCAGGGTACCAAGGCCATCTGTCAGGGTACCAAGGCCATCTGTACCAAGGCCATCTGCCAGGGCACCAAGGCCATCTGTCAGGGTACCAAGACCATCTTTCAGGGTACCAAGGCCATCTGTCAGGGTAACAAGGCCATCTGTACCAAGGCCATCTTTCAGGGCACCAAGGCCATCTGTACCAAGGCCATCTGTCAGGGTACCAAGACCATCTGTACCAAGGCCATCTGTAAGGGCACCAAAGCCATCTGTACTAAGGCAATCTGTCAGGGCACCAAGGCCATCTGACAGGGTACCAAGGCCATCTGTACCAAGGCCATCTGTCAGGGAACCAAGGCAATCTGTCAGAGCACCAAAGCCATCTGTCAGGGTACCAAGGCCATCTGTCAGGGCACCAAAGCCATCTGTCAGGGCACCAAAGCCATCTGTCAGGGCACCAAGGCCATCTGTCAGGGAAAGAAAGCCATCTGTCAGGGCACCAAGGCCATCTGTCAGGGCACCAAGGCCATCTGTCAGGGAAACAAAGCCATCTGTCAGGGCACCAAGGCCATCTGTCAGGGTACCAGGGCCATCTGTCAGGGTACCAAGGCCATCTGTACCAAGGCCATCTGCCAGGGCACCAAGGCCATCTGTCAGGGTACCAAGACCATCTGTCAGGGTACCAAGGCCATCTGTCAGGGTACCAAAGCCATCTGTACCAAGGCCATCTGTCAGGGTACCAAGACCATCTGTACCAAGGCCATCTGTCAGGGTACCAAGACCATCTGTACCAAGGCCATGTGTTAGGGCACCAAGGCCATCTGTACCAAGGCCATCTGTCAGGGTACCAAGGCCATCTGTCAGGGTACCAAGGCCATCTGTACCAAGGCCATCTGTCAGGGCACCAAGCCCATCTGTCATTGCACCAAGGCCATCTGTCAGGGTACCAAGGCCATCTGTCAGGGTACCAAGGCCATTTGTCAGGGTACCAAGGCCATCTGTACCAAGGCAGTCTGCCAGGGCACCAAGGCCATCTGTCAGGGTACCAAGACCATCTTTCAGGGTACCAAGGCCATCTGTCAGGGTAACAAGGCCATCTGTACCAAGGCCATCTTTCAGGGCACCAAGGCCATCTTTCAGGGCACCAAGGCCATCTGTACCAAGGCCATCTGTCAGGGTTCCAAGACCATCTGTACCAAGGCCATCTGTAAGGGCACCAAGGCCATCTGTACCAAGGCCATCTGTCAGGGTACCAAGACCATCTGTACCAAGGCCATCTGTCAGGGTACCAAGGCAATCTGTACTAAGGCATTCTGTCAGGGCACCAAGGCCATCTGTCAGGGTATCAAGACCATCTGTACCAAGGCCATCTGTAAGGGCACCAAGGCCATCTGTACCAAGGCCATCTGTCAGGGCACCAAGCCCATCTGTCATGGCACCAAGGCCATCTGTCAGGGTACCAAGGCCATCTGTCAGGGTACCAAGGCCATCTTTCAGGGTACCAAGGCCATCTGTACCAAGGCCATCTGCCAGGGCACCAAGGCCATCTGTCAGGGCACCAAGGCCATCTGTCAGGGTACCAAGGCCATCTGTTCCAAGGCCATATGTCAGGGTACCAAGGCCATCTGTACCAAGGCCATCTTTCAGGGTACCAAGGCCATCTGTACCAAGGCCATCTGTCAGGGTACCAAGACCATCTGTACCAAGGCCATCTGTCAGGGCACCAAGGCCATCTGTACCAAGGCCATCTGTCAGGGTACCAAGGCCATCTGTACCAAGGCCATCTGTCAGGGTACCAATACCATCTGTACCAAGGCCATCTGTAAGGGCACAAAGGCCATCTGTACCAAGGCCATCTGTCAGGGTACCAAGACCATCTGTACCAAGGCCATCTGTCAGGGTACCAAGGCCATCTGTACCAAGGCCATCTGTCAGGGCACCAAGGCCATCTGTCAGGGTACCAAGGCCATCTGTCAGGGTACCAAGACCATCTGTACCAAGGCCATCTGTTAGGGCACCAAGGCCATCTGTACCAAGGCCATCTGTCAGGGTACCAAGGCCATCTGTCAGGGTACCAAGGCCATCTGTACCAAGGCCATCTGTCAGGGCACCAAGCCCATCTGTCATGGCACCAAGGCCATCTGTCAGGGTACCAAGGCCATCTGTCAGGGTACCAAGGCCATCTGTCAGGGTACCAAGGCCATCTGTACCAAGGCCATCTGCCAGGGCACCAAGGCCATCTGTCAGGGTACCAAGACCATCTTTCAGGGTACCAAGGCCATCTGTCAGGGTAACAAGGCCATCTGTACCAAGGCCATCTTTCAGGGCACCAAGGCCATCTGTACCAAGGCCATCTGTCAGGGTACCAAGACCATCTGTACCAAGGCCATCTGTAAGGGCACCAAGGCCATCTGTACTAAGGCAATCTGTCAGGGCACCAAGGCCATCTGACAGGGTACCAAGGCCATCTGTACCAAGGCCATCTGTCAGGGAACCAAGGCAATCTGTCAGAGCACCAAAGCCATCTGTCAGGGTACCAAGGCCATCTGTCAGGGCACCAAAGCCATCTGTCAGGGCACCAAAGCCATCTGTCAGGGCACCAAGGCCATCTGTCAGGGAAACAAAGCCATCTGTCAGGGCACCAAGGCCATCTGTCAGGGCACCAAGGCCATCTGTCAGGGAAACAAAGCCATCTGTCAGGGCACCAAGGCCATCTGTCAGGGTACCAGGGCCATCTGTACCAAGGCCATCTGTCAGGGCACCAAGGCCATCTGTCAGGGCACCAAGGGCATCTGTTAGAGCACCAAAGCCATCTGTCAGGGTACAAAGGCTATCTGTCCGGGCACCAAAGCCATCTGTCAGGGCACCAAAGCCATCTGTCAGGGCACCAAGGCCATCTGTCAGGGAAACAAAGCCATCTGTCAGGGCACCAAGGCCATCTGTCAGGGCACCAAGGCCATCTGTCAGGGTACCAGGGCCATCTGTACCAAGGCCATCTGTCAGGGCACCAAGGCCATCTGTACCAAGGCCATCTTTCAGGGTACCAAGACCATGTGTACCAAGGCCATCTGTCAGGGCACCAAGGCCATCTGTCAAGGCACCAAGGCCATCTGTCAGGGTACCAAGGCCATCTGTACCAAGGCCATCTGTCAGGGTACCAAGACCATCTGTACCAAGGCCATCTGTAAGGGCACCAAGGCCATCTGTACCAAGGCCATCTGTCAGGGTACCAAGACCATCTGTACCAAGGCCATCTGTCAGGGCACCAAGGCCATCTGTCAGGGTACCAAGGCCATCTGTACCAAGGCCATCTGTCAGGGTACCAAGACCATCTGTACCAAGGCCATCTGTTAGGGTACCAAGGCCATCTGTACCAAGGCCATCTGTCAGGGTACCAAGGCCATCTGTCAGGGTACCAAGGCCATCTGTACCAAGGCCATCTGTCAGGGTACCAAGCCCATCTGTACCAAGGCCATCTTTCAGGGCACCAAGGCCATCTGTCAGGGTAACAAGGCCATCTGTACCAAGGGCCATCTGTCAGGGTACCAAGACCATCTGTCAGGGTAACAAGGCCATCTGTACCAAGGCCATCTTTCAGGGCACCAAGGCCATCTGTACCAAGGCCATCTGTCAGGGTACCAAGGCCATCTGCCAGGGCACCAAGGCTATCTGTCAGGGCACCAAGGCCATCTGTCAGGGTAACAAGGCCATCTGTACGAAGGCCATCTATCAGGGCACCAAGGCCATCTGTACCAAGGCCATCTGTCAGGGTACCAAGACCATCTGTCAGGGTACCAAGGCCATCTGCCAGGGCACCAAGGCCATCTGTCAGGCTACTAAGGACTTCTGTCAGTGCACCAAGGACATCTGTCAGTGCACCAAGGACATCTGTCAGGGTACTAAGGCCATCTACGCTCATTGGCTACAGCCTCTCATGTCTACACCAATGCTGACATACGGGAGGCGCCAGAAAAGGTAGGCAAATTGTAATGCGACTTTTAATTACATAGGCCGATATACATTGAGTGAACAAGACATTAAGAACCCCTTCCTAATATTGAGTTGCAAACCCCTTATTGCCCTCAGAACAGCCTCAATTTGTCAGGGCATGGACTCTACAAGGTGTCGAAAGTGTTCCACAGGGATGCTGGCCCATGTTGACTCCAATGCTTCCCACAGTTGTGTCAAGTTTGCTGGATGACCATTCTTGATACACACGGGAAACTGTTGAGCGTGAAAAACCCAGCAGCCTCGCAGTTTTTGACACAAAACGGTGCGTCTGGCACCTACTACCACACTTCGTTTAAAGACACTTAAATATTTTATCTTGCCCATTCACCCTCCGAATGGCACACATACACAATCCATGTCTCAACTGTCTCAAGGCTTAAAAATCATTATTTAACCTGTCTCCTCCCCTTCATCTGCACTGATTGAAGTGGATTTAACAAGTGACATCAATAGGGGATCACAGCTTTCACCTGGATTCACCTGGTCAGTCTGTCATGGAAAGAACAGGTGTTCATAATGTTTTGTATACTCAGCCAAAAGCCAGTCATGTTTGACAAATATAACGTAGGGTAGGCTGTCATTGTAAATAACAATTTGTTTCTTAACTGACTTGACAAGTTAAATAAAGATTAAGTTAAAAAATATATATATATATATATAAAGAAAAATTCAATAGGGTCATTAACATTAACGTCTAAAAACTTGATTCTGTCGATTCGAGGCACGGTTCATTCAGATAGGAGAGAAAGGCCAGTGCCTGTTCCACACCACAACATCACCCACCTTGCAATCTGAGCAAAGGCAGTCAGCATTTTGAAACTATTTAACCATCAATGTAATTGTTTAAAACCTGGACATAATTTTATGAGGCATGTCTACCTTGTTTCAAAGTAGCCTATAGCCAAAATCCAACCGTAGCTTATATGTTGAGGGAATTATTTTTTCAACACTTCCTCATATGCCATTGAAACCAGCATTTCTCTCATGTTATAGTGTGTTTCAACTTTCTTTATTGTCCAGTAGCCAAAGCCACAATAGTCATAATAGCAACTCATGCTAGTTCTTGAATCTTTAGATCTCATTTCTTTCTAAATTTCTAACGGATATTTTCATCTCACGTAAAAACGCTCTTTTCATCTTTGTCACATGAAACTGTTTGCATGTGTAGTGAGCTTTTGAGAATGATATTTTCGGCTAATTGCATTTTGGAACATTCGCGGGTATAGCCTACTGCCATGTGCGCATTGCTGCGTTTATAATATGAAGAAATAATAGTTGATTAACATTTTAAGTTAAACATTCTGATCTGTTGCATCAGCCTCATTGCTTTTTAAAGTTTTTTGATTTGATTGTATGAATTTGGGATCTATCATCCCACAACTGTCCCAGAGTCTGTTTGGAATATTTATTTATCGGACAGAACAACAATCTGACCAATAGAATAGGTAAACGTATCCACTATGGGGGGATAGTAGATTGACATAGGCTAGTGATTTTGCTGTTCGTTACTCGTCTTGTTGGCTGAGGAAAAGTAAACGTAGACAGTTCTAACATATTCAAAGTGCGCCTCGGAATTCCATAAGGGAAGCACGTTGTTGATTCCCCTATGTGTCTGTCTTCATTACTTGTAGGCCTACTTCGGAGCTGCAAGGCCTGTGAGAAGGACCCGATCGCGTGAGGGGAATAGGCTAAAAAGAATTTAGATATCTGAGAGAGCCATGTGAGTGAGCGGTGCTTCGAAGAACGACGATTGGTAGCCGGGAGAAGGGAATTATAATTATTATACTTAACAAAAATATAAATGCAACATGTGAAGTGTTGGTTCAATGTTTCATGAGCTCACAGACATTTTCCATGTGCACAAAAAGCTACTCCTCTCAAATTTTGTGCACAAATTTGTTTACATCACTGTTGGTGAGCATTTCTCCTTTACCAAGATAATCCATCCACCTGACAGGTGTGGCATATCAAGAAGCTGATTAAACAGCATGATCATTACACAGGTGCACCTTGTGCCGGGGGACAACAAAAGGCCGCTCTAAAATGTTCAGTTTTGCCACACAACACAATGCCATAGACAGCTCAAGTTTTGAGTCAGTGTGCAATTGGAATGCTGATTGCAGGAATGTCCACCAGAGCTGTTGCCAGAGAACTGTATGTTCATTTATCTACCATAAGCCGCCTCCAACGTTGTTTTAGACAATTTGGATTTGCACAACCAGAGAATTTCTGCATAAACTGTCAGAAACAGTATCAGGGTAGCTCATCTGCGTGCTCGTCATCCTCAACGGGGTCTTGACTTGACTGCAATTCGGCGTCGTAACCGACTTAAGTGGGCAAATGCTCACCTTCAATGGCCACTGGCAAGCTGGAGAAGTGTGTTCTTCACGGATCAATCCCAGTTTCAACTGTACCGGGCAGATGGCAGACAGGATGAATGGCGTCGTGTGGCAAGCGGTTTGCTGATGTCAACATTGTGAACAGAATACTCCATGGTGGCGGTGGGGTTATGGTATAGGCTGGCATAAGCTACGGACAACAAACACAATTGCATTTTATCGATGGCAATTTGAATACACAGAGAATCCGTGACAAGATCCTGAGGCCCATTGTCGTGCCATTCATCCGGCGCCATCGCCTCTGTTTCAGCATGATAATGCAGAACCCTTTGTCGCAAGGATCTGTACATAATTCCTGGAAACTGAAATGTCCCATTTCTTCCATGGCCTGCATACTCACCAGACATGTCACCCATTGAGCATGTTTGAGATGCTCTGGATCAACGTGTACAACAGCGTGTTCCAGTTCCCACCAGGGGCGGAAATCCCGGGGGGGACGGGGGGGACACGACCCCCCCATCCTGGGAAAAATATGATTTGTCCCCCCCAATATATCACTGAAACATAACTATGTAATTGAAATAATATTAATAATACGCAATGAAAGCAATTGTGCTGATTATAGACACTTAATTGCACGTTTTTAAGTTTCAAAAGATTGCAACCCCCCCACCCTTTGCCTCACAATGGTTTGATTCACTGCCAGTTCCTTAGCTTGCTAGGTAACAGAGAGGTCGTATCTACTGTAAGTTAGTGCTTCAAAGTCCCTGTGATAAGGTTAGCGATAAACTGAAATCCAAACTGAACAGAACTACACTCTCTTCTACCATTGTCTTAAATATATTTAATGGTCTCGTTGCAAAAGCTAAATTGTCGCAAGGGAACTTTTATTTATTTATTTTATTTCACCCGGGTAGCAAAGATTATAGCAAACACCACTGAAACTGAATTGGTGCTCGCTAGCTTTGCAAATTCAGCTATTGTTGGAAGCCAGCCAATATGAAACAAACTATTAAAATTACAAAAGGTTGCAGCATATGTTGTGTAAATGGTGAACTCATACAGCTGTCAACTCTTGTCATTTTAATCCGTTTCACATTTGCTAGCTACCTTTTAGATCGAAGCCCAAATAGAATGATTGAAGATGATAGAAGCCCATCTCCTACTGTAAATAACCTACACACGGTGTGTGTAGCCAGCCAGCCAGGTAGAAAAATGGCAGAAAAATAAAAGACGGACATCAGAGTATTTTTCAATACACCAAAACGCATAGTAAGAACCCTAGTAGCCTAATATCTCAAAGACTAGTTGGTAAAATGTTTATAAGAAAGAAATTAAATTCTAATGGAAATGTTTCACAATGATGGCATTAGGCAGAGCAGGCAACAGATGGCACACAGACAGCAGAGTTGGGGACAGATATGCAGGGACAGACTGGCAGAGACAGGGAGTCTCAGGTAAGTTTGTTGAGTCTTTGTTTGGCAACATTATGAAAGGTTCTCAATTTTTTTGACTTGTAAAATAGGAACATAATTGGAAAATGCCATGGATACCCCCACTCTCAACTTAAACTGGTGACTGAACTAAGATTTGTTAAAGACAATGGTATTGCTGTTGTGATTAGTTGTGTAATTTTGGGTACCGGTAGTTAGGAGTACGGCAAACACCTTATTTCTTTGGTTCCTCAATATACATTTACCATATTACAATGTAGGCTATGTGTTACAGCACTACTTTTGGTGTCCCCCTCAGGAATTGCTCTTGAGAAAATTTCATGTAATTGTCCCCTCCAAAGTTGATATCAGATTTTCGCCCCTGGTTCCCACCAATATCCAACAACTTCTCACAGTCATTGAAGAGGAGTGGGACAACATTCCACAGGCCACAATCAACAGCCTGATCAACTCTATGTGAAGGAGATGTGTCTTTCTGCGTGAGGCAAATCGTGGTCACACCAGATACTGGCAGTTTCTTTTATCCACACCCCTAACTTTTTTAAGGTATCTGTGACTAACAGATTCATATCTGTATTCCCAGTCATGTGAAATCCATAGATTAGGGCTAAATGAATCTATTTCAATTGACACATTTCCTTATATGAACTGTAAATCTTTGAAATTGTTGCATGTCGCGTTTATATTTTTGTTCAGTGTATGTTCAGTCCAATCCACAAAGCATGGATTTTTTTTTTGGGGGGGGGGGGGGGACTATGGCCACACAAGGGGGCAGCTGGGAAATCCAAGGCCTGGTAGTTACCTTTCAAAAATCTACCCAAAAACCCTTAGGCTATATTGGCATCGCTACAGAAAGTGGTAGCCATATATAGTGGCTTGCGAAAGTATTCACCCCCTTACAACCTGGAATTAAAATTGACTTTTGGGGGGTTTGTACCATTTGATTTACACAACAAACTGAAAAAACAGACCTTGAGCACGCATAACTATTCCCCCCCCCCCCCCCTCAATACTTTGTAGAGCCACTTTTTACAGCAATTACAGCTGCAAGTCTCTTGGGGTATGTCTCTATAAGCTTGTCACATCTAGCCACTGGGATTTTCCCCATTTTTCAAGGCAAAACTGCTCCAGCTCCTTCAAGTTGGATGGGTTCCGCTGGTGCACAGCAATCTTTAAGTCATACCACAGATTCTCAATTGGATTGAGGTCTGGGCTTTGACTAGGCCATTCCAAGACATTTAAATGTTATCCCTTAAACCACTTAAGTGTTGCTTTAGCAGTATGCTTAGGGTCATTGTCCTCTTGGAAAGTGAACCTCCTGTAGGTTTTAACTCCAACCCTGTTCCTGGAGAGCTACCCTCCTGTAGGTTTTAACTCCAACCCTGTTCCTGGAGAGACCCTCCTGTAGGTTTTAACTCCAACCCTGTTCCTGGAGAGATACCCTCCTGTAGGTTTTAACTCCAACCCTGCTCCTGGAGAGCTACCCTCCTGTAGGTTTTAACTCCAACCCTGCTCCTGGAGAGCTACCCTCCTGTAGGTTTTAACTCCAACCCTGTTCCTGGAGAGAAACCCTTCTGTAGGTTTTAACTCCAACCCTGTTCCTGGAGAGAAATCCTCCTATAGGTTTTACCTCAAACCTTGTTCCTGGAGAGTCACCCTCCTGTAGGTTTTAACTCTGAAGTTTCATATTTTCAGTTACGAAAAATGTATCAACTCCTATAAAAATGTCCATTAATGATTAATCACATAATAATTCATATTTCCTTTTGCTGTATATTTCCTCAGAAACTGAGGAAGCTGACCTGTTCTACTCTCTCCCATGACAACACATACCTGAGGTCTCTTCCTCAAACCAGCTACTACCTGGTAAGCTTCACACATACAGTATGATGTCCGTGATGATCATTAGTTATTAGATAATAAGACCAGTTAAAAAAAAGTTAAATAATCTAACGTTTCTAAGATATTGACTCTCCTTGGCAGTTTATATAGCTAGCATAGAGTACTAGCTGAATTGCTTATTGTAGCCCTCCAACCCAATGTCATCACATTGTCCCAATTCTCTACCTCTACCTCTAATCACTTCTGTATCTCTTCTCTATCTCAATCTCTTCTCTATCTATATATTCTCTATCTCTTCTCTATCTCCATCTCTTCTCTATCTTTTCTCTATCGCTATCTCTTCTCTATCTCTATCTTTTCTCTATCTCTTCTCTATCTCTTTTATATCTCTACCTCTATCTCTTCTATATCACTATCTCTTCTCTATCTTTATATCTTCTCTATCTATCTATACTCTATCTCTTCTCTATCTATCTCTTCTATATCTCTTCTCTATCACTCTCTTCTCTATATCTATCTCTTCACTATCTCTTCTATATCTCTCTCTTCTCTATCTATATCGCTATCTCTATCTCTTCTCTATCTCGTCTATATCTCTACCTCTACCTTAATTTTTTCTATCTCTACCTCTACCTCTATCTCTATATTTCTATCTCTATTTCTATCTCTTTTCTATCTCCATCTCTTCTATATCTCTATCTCTATCTCTTCTCTATTTCTGTCTCTTCTCTAACTCTTCTCTATTTCTGTCTCTTCTCAATCTCTATCTCTATATTTTCTCAATCTCTACCTCTATCTTCTCAATCTCTACCTCTATCTCTTCTCTATCGCTATCTCTATATCTTCTCAATCTCTACCTCTATCTCTATATCTTCTCAATCTCTACCTCTATCTCTATATCTCTCAATCTCTACCGCTACCTCTATTTCTATCTCTATATCTTACTCTATCTCTATATCTTCTCTATCTCTTCGATATCTCTTCTCTATCTATATCACTTCTCTATATCTATCTCTTCTCTATCTCAATCTCTGTCTTTATCTATATCTCTTCTCTGTCTCTATCTCTATCTTTATCTCTATATTTATCTATATCTCTATCTTCTCTATCTCTATATGTATCTCTATCTCTATATCTTCTCTATCTCTATCTCTTCTCTATCTCTATCTCTTCTATATCGCTATCTCTTCTATATCTCTATCGCTATCTCTTTTATATCTCTATATCTTCTCTATCTCTATCTCTTCTATATCTCTATCTCTTCTATATCTCTATTTATATCTCTATCTCTTCTATATCTCTATCTCTATCTCTATCTCTATCTCTATCTCTGTCTCTTCTATACCTCTATCTCTATCTCCCCTCTGAGATCTTGGGCCTTCAGAACCAGTTGTCTCGGCATGGTTGTCTGAAGACCATCCAGGACCATGAGGACTTCTGTTTCACGGTTAACCACCACAACCACAACCGTGGTCCAGTCCAGCTGCAGAGAACACTACAGGAGATCAGGAAGAGGAGTTGAGTTCTCATCTTGTTATCTTCATTGTCAACATTGTAACGGGAAAGGGGTTCGTTTCTCGAAAGCTTGGGCAATGGATGAAAGATTATCTTGAGTGCTATTAGTCAAAAGTAGTGTACGATATAGGGAATAGGTTGCCATAGGGCTCTGGTCAAAAGTAGTACAGTATATAGGGCAGTGGTTCCCAAACTTTTTATAGTCCCGTACCCCTTCAAACATTCAACCTCCAGCTGCCGTACCCCCTCTAGCACCAGGGTCAGCACATTCTCAAATGTAGTTTTTTGCCATCATTGTAAGCCTGCCACACACACACTATACAATACATTTATTAAACATAAGAATGAGTGTGGGTTTTTGTCTCAACCCGACTTGTGGGAAGTGACAAAGAGCTCTTATAGGACCAGGGCACAAATAATAATATAATAATAATCAATCATTTTGGTCATTATTTAGCCATCTTACATATAAAACCGTATTTGTTCATTGAAAATGGTGAATAACTCACCACAGGTTAATGAGAAGGGTGTGCTTGAAAGGATGCTCATAACTCTGTAATGTTGGGTTGTATTGCAGAGTCTCAGTCTTAAATCATTTCCCACACACAGTTTGTGCCTGTATTTAATTTTCATGCTAGTGAGGGATACTCTGAGCGCAGCCCAATCCAGAAATCTGGCAGTAGCTTCTGATTAAATAACATTTTCACAGAACCGCTTGTTGCAATTTGATGAGGCTCTCTTGTTCAGATATCGGTAAGTGGACTGGAGGCAGGTCATGAAAGGGATAACGAATCCAGTTGTTTGTGTCATCCGTTTTGGGAAAGTACCTGCATAATTGAGCACCCAACTCACTCAGGTGCCTTGCTTTTGACATTGTCCGTAAACTTGAGTTCATTTGCACACAAAAAATCATACAATGATGGAAAGACCTGTGTGTTGTCCTTGTTAATGCAGACAGAGAAGAGCTCCAACTTCTTAATCATAGCCTCAATTTGAGTGTGGGCCTTACTAAATGGACTGTTTGAATATGTGAAGAAACATAATTTAAAAAAAAATGTGAATCACATTTATATTTGGTGTACCCCCGACGGCATTGCGCGTACCCCAGTTTGGGAATACCTGATATAGGGAATAAGGTGCCATAGGGCTCTGGTCAAAAGTAGTGCACTATATATAGGGAATAGGGTGCCATAGGGCTCTGGTCAAAAGTAGTGCACTATATAGGGAATAGGGTGCCATAGGGCTCTGGTCAAAAGTAGTGCACTATATAGGAAATAGGGTGCCATAGGGCTCTGGTCTAAAGTAGTGCACTATATAGGAAATAGGGTGCCATTTGAGACTGTGATCTTGATGTGCTATATGGTCTTGACAGTGATTGGCAGCCGCTCCACATCTGATGTGATGTCAGCGGGATGGGGTTGGAGCCAGCAGGAGATGTTAGTACAGCCCCCTAGAATTCACGTCACCACCGCGGAGAGAAGACACCTGGACCGGGTGAGTCTTTGCTGCTCAATTAAGTTGACCTGAATGTCCCCAAACTCAATTCTGTTTTCAATTCAGTCAATTCAGGATGTCCTCATGAAGACAAGGCTGGGCAGGAGATGTGAGGCTTACAGAGAATTTAAACATCCTATTTGCAGGGCCAATGGTAACTACTGCTCAACTTCTAAAGATATAATCAACCGTGGACGAATGATAGTAAACCTAGCTTCACGTTGAAATGATGGTGTCCTTTGGGCTATTCAGAAGTCAATGTAGCCTTCATAAACCCAACCTCACTCTGAATTTACTGTCACATCCAGCTTGTTTAAGAAGAGTTACTTTCAACTATTCAATGTTATTTAGTCTACACAAATGAGTTTGAGCGCTGATCAACATTTAAATGTGTAGATGTGATAACTTAGCTGAAATGAACACAGCTCCTTTACAAAGCTGAGCAGGGATCATGAAGGTAGGTATCTGGATGGTAGACTCATTGTCACGTGAGAGACAGAATAACAACAAAAAAATCCAGAAAAACGCATGTCAAAAATGTTATAAATTGATTTACATTTTAATGAGGGAAATAAGTATTTGACCCCCTCTCAATCAGAAAGATTTCTGGCTCCCAGGTGTCTTTTCTACAGGTAACGAGCTGAGATTAGGAGCACACTCTTAAAGGGAGTGCTCCTAATCTCAGTTTGTTACCTGTATAAAAGACACCTGTCCACAGAAGCAATCAATCAATCAGATTCCAAACTCTCCACCATGGCCAAGACCAAAGAGCTCTCCAAGGATGTCAGGGACAAGATTGTAGACCTACACAAAGCTGGAATGGGCTACAAGACCATAACCAAGCAGCTTGGTGAGAAGGTGACAACAGTTGGTGCGATTATTCGCAAATGGAAGAAACACAAAAGAACTGTCAATCTCCCTCGGCCTGGGGCTCCATGCAAGATCTCACCTCGTGGAGTTGCAATGATCATGAGAATGGTGAGGAATCAGCCCAGAACTACACGGGAGGACCTTGTCAATGATCTCAAGGCAGCTGGGACCATAGTCACCAAGAAAACAATTGGTAACACACTACGCTGTAAAGGACTGAAATCCTGCAGCGCCCGCAAGGTCCCCCTGCTCAAGAAAGCACATATACATGCCCGTCTGAAGGTTGCCAATGAACATCTGAATGATTCAGAGGACAACTGGGTGAAAGTGTTGTGGTCAGATGAGACCAAAATGGAGCTCTTTGGCATCAACTCAACTCGCCGTGTTTGGAGGAGGAGGAATGCTGCCTATGACCCCAAGAACACCATCCCCACCGTCAAACATGGAGGTGGAAACATTATGCTTTGGGGGTGTTTTTCTGCTAAGGGGACAGGACAACTTCACCGCATCAAAGGGACGATGGACGGGGCCATGTACCGTCAAATCTTGGGTGAGAACCTCCTTCCCTCAGCCAGGGCATTGAAAATTGGTCGTGGATGGGTATTTCAGCATGACAATGACCCAAAACACATGGCCAAGGCAACAAAGGAGTGGCTCA